>NC_058378.1:36260000-36891250 GCF_018350175.1 Felis catus | reverse complement strand
CACAACAATCAGCACAACCTGAACCACAGAATTCAGCAGGTACGTGGCACAGAGAGGTGAACTTTGGGAGTGAGAAGCTGCTGAGGACAGGGAGGTGCTTTTGCATGCGGAGAGAGGATGGAGAGAGTGGGGAGAATACGGGAAAAGCACCCCTCCCCAAAGGCAGCTGGAGAGAAAGTGGAAAATTGGAAACAGGTGCAGGGACTGAACTAAAAAGGGAGAAAGGAGAAAGGAGAAAGGAGAGGGTTTAAATTCCATTAAGACTGTAAACAAGGGGAGCACAAAGGCCGCAACTCCACAGCTTGATACCTGGTGGTGCTCTGGTGGGAAGGGCGAATCCCCAGGAGCAGAGTGGGGTCCAGGAGGTTCTCAGGCCACATGGGGAAAAGCGGTTCCACTGCTGGAAGGAAATTTGGTAGAGGCTTGAGGCAACCTGGGCCCACGAGACCCCAGAGAACAGCCGAATTCGCTGGTGCTGGAACAAGGTCATTAAGGGTGAAGCCTGGTGCCAGATGTGTGTTGTGGTTTTCCATAATCCCTGAAAAGCTGCTGCTACACTGTCTCGCAAACTTTTTCTGGGGTGGGCTTGCAACTGGCCGCAATCTCTGGGCTTTGGCAGCAGCATGGTCCCATGAATTTTCCTGGGTGCAGCTGACATTTGGCCATTGCTTGGTGAGACCCTCCACAGAGGGGTGGAACAGGTCAAAGCTGCAGAAATAAGGGGCAGGGGAAAATAGCCGCATCTGAGATAAAACTCGGGAGAGAGGTACTGCCTGGGGCTGGGTCACGGACAGTGTAAAAGAGGGGACTGGACAGAAGCTGAAGACAAAGGACAGGTGCGCGATTGCTGATCAGGGAGAACAGAGTTCTGATACTACAGACTGGGTAGCTGGATGATGCCATTGTCACCGCTCTGGCACATGTGCATGTGCATCTACAAGCGCCACAACAATCCACCCCAGTAGGCTAGCAGCGCCATCTAGTGGAGGATGGAGCCATTACACACTGAGCCCCGCCCAACTGGAACAACCTCGCTCTTCAAGAACACAAGTCTAGGGGCACCTGGGTGGCTCAGTCAGCTGAGCGTCTGACTTCGGCTAAAGTCAGGATCTTGCAGTTTGTGAGTTCGAGCCCTGCGTCGGGCTCTGTGCTGACAGCTCAGAGCCTGGAGCCTGTTTGAGACTCTGTCTCCCTCTCTCTTCCCCTTCCCTGCTCATGCTCTGTCTCTCTCTGTCTCTCAAAAATGAATAAAAAGGAACACAAGTCTCACCACCTGCTTAGTTTATGGACTATAAAGTGCTTCATAGTCTGACTTACAGGGGAAAACAAAGTAATTTCAGTCGTGTTTCAGTCTGTTAGCAGGTCTATCTATTCAATTTTCTTTCTTTTTTTTTCTTTTTTCTTTTTTTCTATTTTTCATTTCTTTTCTTTTTCTTGAATACAGAAGAAGAAAAAAATCATTTTTATTTTCAATATTTAGTAAAAATATTTTTCAATAATTTTTTACTATATTTTTTACTTTTGTATAAATTTTTTCAAATTCTGTTTTACTTCCATCATTTTATTTTAGTCTACTACAGTGTATTCACTTCATCAAATTTTCAAACGATTTCCTTTTTTTCTTTTTTCTCTTTTTTGTTTCTTTTTCTTGAATACAGAAAGATAAAAATTCATTTTTATTTTTGTTATTAAAAATTTTTTTCTTAAAAATTTTTTTCTACTATATTCTTTACTTTTTTGTAAATTTTTTCAAAATCTATTTTACCCCCATCATCTCATTTTAGTCTACTTCAGTGTATTCACTTTTTCAAATTTTCAAACGATTTCCTTTTTTTCCCTTTTCTCTAATCTATCAAGCCACTTTCAACACCCAGACCAAAACACACCTAGGATCTAGCATCATTGATTCAATTTTGTGTGTGTGTGTTTTTAATTTTTTAGTTTTAATGTTTTTTTAATTTTAATTTTTTCTACCTCATAAATTCCTTTTCTCCCTTCAAAATGATGAAACGAAGGAATTCACCACAAAAGAAAGAGCATGAAGAAACGACAGCCAGGGATTTAACCAACACAGATATAAGCAAGATGTCTGAACCAGAATTTAGATTCGCGATAATAAGAATACTAGCTGGAGTCAAAAATAGATTAGAATCCCTTTCTTCAGAGACAAAAGAAGTAAAAATAGCCAGAATGAAATTAAAAATGCTATAACTGAGCTGCAATCATGGATGGATGCAGCAGTAGCAAGGATGGACGAGGCAGAACAGAGAATCAGTGGTATAGAGGACGAACTTACGGAGAATAATGAAGCAGAAAAAAGAGGGAGATTAAGCCAAAAGAGCATGATTTAAGAATTAGAGAAATCAGTGACTCATTAAAAAGGAACAACATCAGAATCATAGGGGTCTCAGAAGAAGAAGAGAGAGAGACAGGGGTAGAAGGGTTATGTGAGCAAATCATAGCAGAAAACTTTTCTAACCTGGGGAAAGACACACACATCAAAATCTAGGAAGCACAGAGGATTCCCATTATAGTCAACAAAAACTGATCATGAACAAGGCATATCATAGTCAAATTCACAAAATACTCCAGGAATGAGAGAATCATGAAAGCAGCAAGGGGAAAAAAGTCCTTAACCTACAAGAAAAGACAGATCACGTTTGCAACAGACCTATCCACAGAAACCTGGCAGGCCAGAAAGCAGTGGCAGGATATATTCAGTGTGCTGAATCAGAAAAATATGCAGCCAAGGATTCTTTATCCAGCAAGGCTGTCATTCAAAATAGAAGGAGAGATTAAAAGTTTCCCAGACAAACAAAAATTAAAGGAGTTTGTGATCACTAAACCAGCCCTGCAAGAAATTTTAAGGGGGACTCTCTGAGGGGAGAAAAGATGAAAATATAAAAAAAAACAAATAAATGAATACCAAAAGCAACAAAGATTAGAAAGGACCAGAGAACACCACTGGAAACTCCAACTCCCCAAGCATCATAATGGCAATAAATTCATATCTTTCAGTACCCACTCTAAACGTCAATGGACTCAATGCTCCAATCAAAAGCCATAGGGAAACAGAATGGATAAGAAAACTAGATCCATCTATATGCTGTTTACAAGAGACCCAGTTTACACCTAAAGATACCTTCAGATTGAAACTAAAGGGATGGAGAATCATCTATCATGCTAATTGTCAACAAAAGAAAACCGGAGTAGCCATACTAACATCCGACAATCTAGACTTTAAAATAAAAACTGTATCAAGAGATGCAGAAGGACACTATATCATAATCAAGGGGTCTATCCACCAGGGAGACCTAACAATTGTAACATTTATATGCCAAATGTGAAAGCATGCAATATATAAATCAATTAATCACAAACATAAAGAAACTCATCGATAGTAATAGCATAGTAGTAGGAGACTTCAACTCCCCACTCACAGCAATGGACAGATCATCTAATCAAAAAATCAACAAGGAAACAATGCTTTGAATGACACATTGGACCAGATGGACTTAACAGATATATTCAGAACATTTCATCCTAAAGCAATAGAATATACATTCTTCTCCAGTGCACATGGAACGTTCTCCAGCATAGACCACATACAGGTACACAAATCAGCCCTCAGTAAGTACAAAAAGATCGAGATCATACCGTGCATATTTGCAGACCACAATGTTATGAAACCTGAAATCAACCACAAGAAAAAATTTGGAAAGGTAACAAATACTTGGAGACTGAAGAACATCCTACTACAGAATGAATGGGCTAACCAAGAAGTTAAAGAGGAAATTAAAAAGTATATGGAAGTCAATGAAAATGATAACACCACAACCCAAAACATCTGGGATGAAGTAAATATGGTCATAAGAGGAAAGTATATAGCAATCCAGGCCTTCCTAAAGAAGGAAGAAAGAGCTTAGATACACAACCTAACCTTATGCCTTAAAGAGCTGGAAAAGGAACAGCAAATAAAACCCTAAAACAGCAGAAGACAGGAAATAATAAAGATTAGAGCAGAAATTAATGCTATCGAAACCAAAAAAAAAACACACAAAAAAACAGTAGAGCAGGTCAATGAAACCAAAAGCTGGTTCTTTGAAAGAATTACCAAAATTGATAAGCCACTAGCCAGTTTGGTCAAAAAGAAAAAAGGAAAGAACCCAAATAAATAAAATCAAGAATGAGAGAGGAGAGATCACAACCAACACAACAGAAATAAAAACAATAATAAGAGAATATTATGAGCAATTCTATGCCAATAAAATGGGCAATCTGGAAGAAATGGACAAATTCCTAGAAACATATACACTACCAAAACTGAAACAGGAAGAAATAGAAAATTTGAACAGACCCATAACCAGTAAGGACATTGAATTAGTAATCAAAAAACTGCCAAACAACAAGAGTCCAGGACCGGATGGCTTTCCAGGGGAATTCTACCAAACATTTAAGGAAGCGTTAACACTTATTCTATTGAAGCTGTTACAAAAAATAGAAATGAAAGGAAAACTTCCAAACTCCTTCTATGAAGCCAGCATTACCTTGATTCCAAAACCAGACAGAAACCCCACTAAAAAGGAGAACTATAGATCAATTTCCCTGATGAACATGGATGCAAAAATCCTCAACAAGATATTAGCCAACCAGATCCAACAATACATTAAAAAAATTATTCACCAGGACCAAGTGCCATTTACACCTGAGATGCAGGGCTGGTTCAATACCTACAAAACAAGTAACATGATTCATCACATCATTAAAAAAAAAAAAAAGACAAGAACCATATGAACCTAAATAGATGCAGAGAAAGCAATTGACAAAATACAGCATCCTTTCTTCATAAAAACCCTTAAGAAAATAGGGATGGAAGGATCATACCTAGAGAACATAAAACCCATATATGAATGACCCAATGCTAATATCATCCTCAATGGGGAAAAACTGACAGCTTTCCCCCCAAGGTCAGGAACAATGCAGGGATGTCCACTCTCACCACTGTTATTCAACATAGTATTGGAAGTCTTAGCCTCTGCAATCAGACAACACAAAGAAATAAGAGGCATCCAAATCGGCCAGCGGAGGTCAAACTTTCACTCTTCGCAGATGACATGATACTCTATATGGAAACCTAAAGATTCCACCAAAAAACTGATAGAACTGATTCATGAATTCAGCAAAGTTCCAGAACATAAAATCAATGCACATAAATTGGTTGCATTCCTATACACCAACAATGAAGTGACAGAAAGGGAAATCAAGGAATCGATCCCATTTACAGTTGCACAAAAAACCATAAAATACCTAGGAATAAATCTAACCAAAGAGGTGAAAAATCTATACACTGAAAACTATAGAAAACTTATGAGAGAAATGAAGAAGACACACAAAAAAATGGAAAAAGATTCCATGCTCCTGGATAGGAAGAACAAATATTGTTAAAATGTCGACACTACCCAAAGCAATCTACATATTCAATGCAATGCCTATCAAAATAACACCAGCATTCTTCACAGAGCTAGAACAAATAATCCTAAAATTTGTATGGCACCAGAAAAGACCCCGAATAGCCAAAGCAATCTTGAAAAAGAAAACCAAAGCAGGAGGCATCACAATCCCAGACTTCAAGCTATACTACAAAGCTGTAATCATCAAGACAGTATGGTACTGGCCCAAGAACAGACACTCAGATCAATGGAACAGAATAGAGAACCCAGAAATGGACCCACAAACATATGGCCAACTAATCTTTGACAAAGAAGCAAAGAATAGCCAATGGAATAAAGACAGTCTCTTCAGCAAGTGGTGCTGGGAAAACTGGATGGCGACATGCAGAAGAATGAACCTGACCACTCTCTTACACCATTCACAAAAAATAAACTCAAACTGGATGAAAGACCTAATAAACGTAAGACAGGAAGCCATCAAAATCCCCGAGGAGAAAGCAGGCAAAAACCTCTTTGATCTTGGCGACAGCAACCTCTTTTCAACACGTCTCCAGAGGCAAGGGAAACAAAACCAAAAATGAACTACTGGGACCTCATCAAAATAAAAAGCTTCTTTCTGCACAGCAAAGGAAACAATCAGCAAAACTAAAAGGCAACCAACAGAATGGGAGAAGATATTCGCAAACAACATATCAGATAAAGGGTTAGTATGCAAAATCTATAAAGAACTTATCAAACTCAATCCCCAAAAAACAAATAATCCAATGAAGAAATGGGCAAAAGACATGAATAGACACTTCTCCAAAGAGGACATCCAGATGGCCAACTGACACATGAAAAATGCTCAATGTCACTCATCATCAGGGAAATACAAATCAATACCACCATGAGATATCACATTACACCTGTCAGAATGGCTAACATTAACAACTCAAGCAACAACAGATGTTGGCGAGGATGTGGAGAAAGAGGATCTCTTTTGCACTGTTGGTGGGAATGCAAGCTGGTGCAGCCACTCTGGAAAACAGTATGGACGGGGCACCTGGGTGGCTCAGTGGTTAAGTGACTGGCTTCAGCTCAGGTCATGATTTCACAGTCTGTGAGTTCGAGCCCCACATCAGGCTGTGTGCTGACAGCTCAGAGCCTGGAGCCTGCTTCTGATTCTGTGTTTCCCTCTCTCCCTGCCCCTCCCCTGCTTGTTCTCTGTCTATGTATCTCTCAAAAATAATAAACATTCAAAAAAATTTTTTAAAAACAGTATGGAGCTTCCTCAGAAAACTAAATATGGAACTACCCTATGACCTAGCAATTGCACTACTAGGTATTTATCCAAGGCATACAGATATGCTGTTTTCAAGGGACACATGTACCCCAATGTTCATAGCAGCACTATCAACAATGGTTAAAGTATGGAAAGAGCCCAAATGTCCATCAATGGATGAGTGGATAAAGAAGATGTGGTATATATATGTGTGTGTGTGTGTATATATACATATATATATATATACACACACGTGTATATATACATATACACACACACGTGTGTGTGTGTGTATATGTATATATGTACATGTATATATATGTATGTACATATATATGTATATTTATATAATGGAGTATTACTCGGCAATCAAAAAGAATGAAATCTTGCCATTTGCAACTACGTGGATGGAACTGTAGGGTGTTATGCTAAGGGAAATTAGTCAGAGAAAGACAAATATCATATTACTTCACTCATATGAGGACTTTAAGAGACGAAACAGATGAATGTAATGGAAGGGAAACAAAAATAATATAAAGGCAGGGAGGGGACAAAGCATAAGAGACTCATAAATATGGAGAACAAACAGAGGGTTACTTGAGGGGGTGTGGGAGGGGGAATGGGCTAAATGGGTAAGGGGCACTAAGGAATCTACTCCTGAAATCATTGTTGCACTATATGCTAATTTGGATGTAAAGTTTAAAAAATAAATTAATTAAATTAAATTAAAAAAAGAAATTAAAGGCAGGGCTTCTCAGTTTGAATGTATAGGTTGTGCATGTATATCTAAGACAGTGTAAGATCATGGTGTGTATGGTATTACAAGATTTCCTTGCAAATTATAATAAAGTAGCTTGCTCTCACAAAAGCACTATGCCAGTATAGGAGAGATAGAAGTTGATTTCTTGAGGGAAGAATGTCTGCCTTTTTCTTTTTCTTACAAAGTCACCTTATGGGTGACTAGAAGCTTGAAATTCAGAAGAGAGGACATGCCCTTCATAGTCAGCATTCATGATTCTCTTGTCTCTGACCTCATTCTGCAAGGTCTCAGGAGACTCTCAGGGAGAAAGCAACAACATCAACTCCCAGGTTGTTTTAGTTACTGCAAGGGCTTTTCTATGATCTCTTTTGAAAAAGTTCAGGTCTTAAAATGATCATAAAAGGGGGGTTCTTGGGAGGTTCAGTTGGTCGAGTGTCCCACTCTTGATCTTGGTGTAGGTCATGATCTCCCAGTTCATGAGATTGAGCTCTACGTCGGGCTCTGGGCTGACAGCACATGAGCTCTCTGTCTCTCTGTCTCTCTGTCTCTCTGTCTCTCTCTCTGCCCCTCTTCCATGCATGCATGCATGCTCTCTCGCTCTAAAAGTAAATTGAAACTTAAAAAAATTTAAAAATTAAATTAAAAAATTATCAGAAAACTGCCAAAGCAAAATAAAATTTCAGGTCAGGGGGGATGGGGTAGAGGATAAGTACTACAGAAGTTTGATGCCAAGAGACTCCACTGTGAATTAGTGGAAGAACAATTGAGGTGGACTTTGAATGAGCATTTAAACGTTCATAGTCATTTAGAGGAGAGGAGGGAATTTCTAGTAGAATAGAAGTTAATCCATATAGACAGCAAATGAAGAGTGGCAAGTGTCTGTGGTATGTAGTTTTTTCTCCAAACCATATGAACTTGACTTCTAATTTCTAGTCTGGCATGTTAGAACTTGGAAGTTGTCACTCCCATGCTCACAACAAGAAGAAAAAAGCTACTGCAGTGAAAATCAACAATTCTTCTTGGGTCATCAGAGAATTGCAGTCATAGGGTAAAACACTGCCCTGAAAGCTGGAGAAAGGGGAGGTTACAGAGAACCACAGTTTACTGGGAGCAGAAGCCCAGGAGCAGAGGCTGACACTGGAGCTAGTGCTAGTAGAAACACTTAAGCTATAATTTAAAATTTTCCAGATGCTCAGTGGAGACTCCGTGTTTGAAAGACAAAATCTTGGCGTCAGGGTGGAGGATAGAGGACCATATACTTTTGTGAGCTTTAGTCCAGGAGTCCCACTGAGCTCTCAGGGTATACATTGGAGAAAAATTTCCTTGTGTTTAGGGTGGGATGGTGGTGGCAAGGAGAGTGAGAAAGAAACCATTTGAAATACCCCCCAGAATATTCCATTCTCCTAAACAAATCCTTCCCTAAAAGTAAGCTATTTTGTGCCGCTATGAATGATGGTATATACAAACTATGTATGGTAACAGATGTTAACTAGAATTATTTTGGTAATCATTTGATAGTATATACAAATATAGAATCATTATGTTGCACACCTGAAACTAATATAACGTTTAATTATATTAGGCTTTAATATAATTACACAAAAGAAAGAAAGAAAGAAAGAAAGAAAGAAAGAGTTACAAAAAAGAAAAGAAATTATTTTACCAGAACCTAATGACTTGGGTTTACGAAAAACTAACTGACCTGGAAGAAGGAAAATACCCAACTCCAGGCCCCTCTAGCCTTCAACACAGGAGAATGGAAATGTCTGAATGCAGCTCTTCTGACTTCACATCCCAGGACAAATGTTCACTAAAACAAAGAGAATTAATTACAGAACTATAGAATGCCCCCAGACCCCCATTTGCCACTATGTCAGTCAGGTTCCTATATGAGAGTGCTTTATAGGTAACAGAAATTGAAGGTTCACACTTGATTTAAGAAGTCTCTCAGGAAACCCAAAGTTATCAGAGAAGGTAAAAATAAGAATACTAGAAACAATTTTAGCTTCTGCTACCCACAGCTACAGCAAACAACAAATGCAGCCTAACTTCCAACCATATAAACACACAAATCCACCCTAATGGCCTATTTACCGGTTTCTTTGACCCAGTATATCACATCTGACTTTCAACAAAAAATTATAAGACACACTAAAAGGTAAAACACAGTTTTAAAAGACAAAGCAAGCATTAGAGCCAGACTCAGCCAAGGCAGAGCTTTAGAATTACCAGACAAGGAACTTGAAATAACTCTGATTAATACTCTATGGTTCTGAGGGAAGAGATATACTATAGAGCAGATGGGTGATTTAAGCAGAAAGATGGACACCATAAGAAAGAATCAAAGGGAATCTGAAAATTCAAAAACTCTGTAACACAAATTAAGAGTGCCTTTGAAGGGATCATCTGTTGACTGGACACAGGTGGGAAAAGAATCAGTAAAATTGAAGATATATCCATAGGAACTTCACAAACTTCACAGAGAGAAAATGAATGAAAATAAAAAGGAACAAAATATCTAAAACTTGGACAATTACAAAAGATGTAATGTGTGCTTAATGAGAATACCAGAAGTGAATTAAGGGAAAAAAGGAGAAGTTATATTTGAAGTAATAATGGCTGAGAAATTTCTAAAATTAATGATAGACAATAAATCACAGATCCAGAAAGCTTAGAAAACACCAAAAGAATAAATACTAAGAAATCTACAACTGGATATATCATATCCAAACAGCAGAAATAAAAAAAAAAACGGGGGGAGAAATCTTGAAAGAAGCAAGAGGTTGGGGTATCTTACATATATAGAGGAACAAGGTTAAAAATTACAGAATCCATGCAAGCAAGAAAAGAGTGGAGTGAAATATTTAAAGTGTTGAAAGGGAAATAAAACCCCTACCAACCTAGAATTCTGTATCCTGCAAAATTACCCTCCAAAAGGGAAGAGTAACTAAAGATGTTCTCAGACTAAATAAATAAAAAAATAATACAATACAATACAATACAATACAATACAATACAATACAATACAATACATTGAGGGAACATCTCCAGTAGACCTACCTTCCTTCCTTAAAAGAAATGTTACAGACAGTTCTTTAGAGAAAAGGAAAATGATATACGGGAGTTTTCACTCTTCTGTGGATCCTGAGAAACTTAACAGAAGATCAAGCGGGAGGGGAAGGAAAAAAAAAAGTTGGAGAGGGAGAGAGCCAAACCATAAGAGACTCTTAAAAACAATAAACTGAGGGTTGATGGGGAGTGGGAGGGAGGTGAGGGTGGGTGATAGGCATTAAGGAGGGCACCTTTTGGGATGAGCACTGGGTGTTGTATGGAAACCAATCTGACAATAAATTTCATATTAAAAAAAAGGAAATGATATAGGAGAGAAACTCAGATCTGCATAAAAAGGAAAGAGTGACAGAAAAGAAATAAATGAAGCAAAATTACATTTTTATTTTTTCTTATTTTAAAATTTTTTAAAGTTTATTTATTTATTTTTAAGAGAGAGAGAGAGCATGAATGGGAGAGAGGCAGTGAGAGGGAGACACAGAATTGGAAGCAAGCTCCAGGCTCTGAGTTTTCAGCACAGAGCTCAACTCAGGGCTTGTACTCATAAACTGTGGGATCATGACCTGAGTGTAAGTTGGACGCTTACCCGACTGAGCCACCCAGGTGCCCCTTTTCTTATTTTCAGTTGATCTAACAGACAGCAGTTTGTTTACAACAATAGCAATGGTGTATTCAGTAACTGATACTTACAGATAAGTGAAATTATTGGCATCAATGTCATAAGAGATTAGAGGAAATGGGAAGGCTCTCTTACAAAGTACTTGTATTAGCCAGGAAGCAGTAAAGTGTTATTTGAAAGTGAACTTGGATTAGTTGTACATTTATATTGACAACTCTAGTGAAATCACTAAAATTATTTTTTAAATTTATAATTGACATGCTGAGAGAAAATTGAATCACATGAAATGATCAAGGAAAACCAGAGAAGAAAGAAAACGTAGATGAGAAAAGAAACAAAGAACAAGAACAATAGATTGAAAATAGTTACAAATATGGTAGATATTAAGCCATCTATATCAATGGTCACTTTAAATGTGAATGTAAATCTACCAGTGGTGAGAGTGGATTAAAAAAAAAAACAAAAAACAAAATCAAGAACCTGGAGTGTCTGAGTGGCACAACTGGGTAAGCCTCTGACTCTTGATTTTGGCTCGGGTCATGATCACACAGTTTGTGAGTTCCAGCCCCACATTGGGCTCTGTGCTGACAGTGTGGAGCTTGCTGGGGATTTTCTCTCTCTCTTGCTCTCTGCCCTTCCCCCACTCTCTCTAAAAATAAATAAATAAACTTAAAAAACAAAAACAAGTACCAACTATATGTTGTCTACAAGTAACTTACTTTATTTTTGTCTTAAGTTGATTTATTTTGAGAGACAGAGTGTGTGTGAGCATGGTGGGGGGAGAGAGTGAGGTAGAGAGAGAATCCCAAATGGTCTCCACACTGACAGTGAGGAGCCTGACTCAGGCCTTGATCCCACTAACCATGAGATCATGACCTGAGCCGAAATCAAGAGTCAGATGCTTAACCAACCGAGCCACCCAGTAACTCACTTTAAATAGGAAGATAGTGTTATATTAAAAGTTAGAGGCTGGAGAAAGATGTACTATGCTAAAGCTAATCAAAGTTGGAGTAGTTACATTAGTTTCAGACAAAGCAAACTTCAGAGCAAAGAAAATTATCAGGGATGAATAGAGGCATTACATAATGATAAAGAGGTCAATTCTCCAAAAAGACATAAGAATATTTAATGTGTATGTGTCTAACAACAGAGTTAAGATACATGTGACAAAACATGACAGGCTTATAAGAAGTAGAAAAATTCATTATTGAAGATTTCAACACCTTTCTTTTTTAAAAAAAATTTTTAAATGTTTATTTTGAGAGAGAGAGAGAGAATGAGAAGGGGGACAGAGTGAGAGAGGGAGACAGAACTTGAAGCAGGCTACCGGCTCCCTTCTGTCAGCACAGAGCCCAATGTGGGGCTCGAACTCACAAACTGTGAGAGTATGACCTGAGCCGAAGTTGGGCGCTCATGACCTGAGCCACCCAGGTGCCCCAACACCTTTCTAATAGTAATTGAGAGATCTAGGGGTCAAGTATATAAGAATATAGTTGAACAGAACAGCACCCTTAGTCAACTGAATCTAGCTGACATTTATAAAATATCTCATCCAGTAACAGCAGAATATATATTTTTCTCAAGCACACATGGAACATTTACCAAGATAAACCACATTCTGGCCATAAAACATACCGTCACATATTTAAAAGAATAGAAATAATGAAAGTAGTCTCCCAAACCACAGTGGAATTAAACTGGAAGTCAATAACAGAAAGATGGCTGGAAAATACTAAGGCACTTGGAAATTAACACACTTCTAAATAACACATGGTTCAAAGAAGTTTCAAGAGAAAATTTAAAATATCTTGAACCAAATGAAAATGAAAATACAACTTATCAAAATGTGTGGGAGACAGCAAAAATAGTGGTTGGAGGGGAATTTAAAGCATTGAATTCACATATTAGAAAAGAAGAAAGATCATACTCAGTAACCAAAGCTTCCACCTTAGGAAACTAGCGAAAAAAGAGCAAATTTGATATAAAGTAAGAGAGAAGAAAAAATCAGAGCAGAAATCAGTGAAATTAAAATAAGGAAATCAGTAGAGAAAATCAATGAAAAAAAAACTAGCTCTTCACAAATATCAATAAAATTGATAAATATCTAGCCAGGCTAACTAAGAAAAAAAGAAAAGAGAACTCAAAATCCCAAAGAATCCATGAAGAAAACTCTTGGAACTAAGAAATAATAATAGCAAGATTGCAAGTATAAGTTAATATTAAAAAGTCAATCACTTTCCTATATATCATCAATGAACAACTGGAATTTTAATTTGTAAACTCAGCATCATTTACATTGGCACCAGAAACAGAGAGAAATAGGTCAAATCTAACAACAACTATATACATTATATAGTATATATAAATATTTACATATATAAATATGCAAATAATACATATACAAAAATATATGAGGAAAAGTACAAAACACTGATGAAAGAAATCACAGAAGATCTAAATAAATGGGAACATAGTCCATATTTATGGATAAAAAAACTCAGTATTGTTGGGCTGTCCATTTTTCCCAACTGATCTTAGATTCAATGCAATCCCAATCAAAATCTTCAGAAGTTATTTTGTGGGTATTGACAAACTGATTCTAAAATTTATAAGGAAAAGCAATAGAGAAAACAGCCCACACAATTTTAAAGATGAACAAATCTGCAAGACTCTCACTACCCAATCTCAAGATTTGTTATCAAGCTGCAATAATCAACAGTGTGGCATTGGCAAAAGAGTAGACAAATAGATCAGTGGAACCATGTAGAGACCCCAGAAATAGATCCACACAAATATAGTCAACTGATCTTTGACAATTAAATGCAAAAACTACATTTTTTTCAACAAACGTGCTAAAACAACTCGACATTCACATGCAAAAAGAAAATGAATCTCCATAGACATTACACTTTTCACAGAGACTGACTAAAAATGGATCATAGATCTAAATATAAAATGCAAATATATGTCTCCTCAAAAATAATATAGGAGAAAGACTAAGTGACCTTGGGTTTGTCAATGACCATTTGGAGATAACACCAAAAGCACAAACCAGGAGAGAAAAAAATTAGTAAGTTGGACTTTATTTAACATTAAAAAGGTTTTCTCTGTGAAAGAAATTGTTAAGAAATGAAAAAGTAAGCCACAGACTGGAGAAAATATTTTCAAAATATACAAAGAACTCTTAAAACTCAATAAGAAAGCAGAGCCCAATTTAAAAGTAAGTGAAAGATCTGAACCGACTTCCAGATAGATACACAAATGGCAAATAAAAATAGGAAAAGATGCTCAGTATCATGTACCATTAGGGAATTGCAAATTAAAACAATTAGATGCTACTGCATACCTATTGGAATAGCTAAAATCTAAAACACTGACAACATCAAATGTTGGCAACAATGTAGAGGTACAGGAACTTTCATTTGTTGCTGCTGAAAAATGCAAACGGTACAGCCTCTTTGGAGGATCGTCTGGCAATTCCTTACAAAGCTAAACATATTTTTCAAGTATGATCCAGCAATTGCACTTCTAGGCATTGGCCCAAATGAATTAAAAATTTACATCTACAGGGAAACGTGCATGTGAATGTTTATAGCACCAAACATGGTTCAAAAGAATGGATCGGCAAACCGTGGTACATCCGTATAATGGAATAATATTCAGTAATAAAAAGAACTACCAAGACTCGAATGGATCGGCAAACCGTGGTACATCCATATAATGGAATAATATTCAGTAATACAAAGAACTACCAAGACTCGAAAGACTGGAACGAAACTTAAATGTATATTGCTAAATGAAAGACGTCAATCTGCAAATTGACTATATACTGCAAATTGACACAGTATATAACCGTGTGACTTCAAGTAAATGACATTTTGGAAAAGGTGGTTGCCAGGGGTTGGGGGCAAAGGAGGGAGGGACTACATAATTGGAACTCATTTATTGAAATATTCTGTGTGGTATGTTAATGGTGGATACATGCCATTATGCATTTTTCAAGACCCATAGAACTCTACAACACAAAAAGTGAACTCTAATAGAAATTATGGACTTGAGTTAATAATAAAATTTCAATATTGGTTCATCAACTGTAACAAATATTTCACAGCAATGCAAGGTGTTAATAATAGGGAAAACTTTTTAAGGGGATGGGGAGAAAGAAGGGTAAGTGAGAGCTGTTAGTACTTTCTGCTCACCTTTTTTGTAAACCTATATCTAGTTAAAAAAAAGTTTATTGGGGCACCTGGATAGCTCAATCTATTAAGCATCCGACTTCGGCTTAGGTCATGATTTCACAGTTTGCTAGTTCAAGCCCCGCGTTGGGCTCTGTGATGACAGTTCAGAGCCTGGAGCCTACTTCGGATTCTGCGTGTGTTTGTCTCTCTCTGCCCCCGCCCGCCACCCCCGTACTCTGTCTCTTTCTCTCTCAAAAATAAATAAACATTAAACAAAAATTTTAAAGTCTATTAATTTTTAAAAAGCACATGAAATTTGGAATATAGTTTAAGAGCATCTGAAGCAACTGGAAAGCCAAAGCATTAGTTTTCTAACGTCAAGAATGAATCACTAGACATAACCCCATGATTCACAACCCCCCCTTATATACTATTCATTGTGTGCTTAAAGGCATAATGTAAATGGCAAACGCTGGTGTCATTAGAAAGACTCAGGAGGGGCGCCTGGGTGGCTCAGTTGGTTAAGCATCTGACTTTGGCTCAGGTCTTGATCTCATGGCTCATGAGTTTGAGCCCCGCGTCAAGCTCTGTGCTGACAGCTTGGATCCTGGAGCCTGCTTCAGATTCTGCCTCCTTCTCTCTCTGCCCCTCCCCTGCTGGTGTTCTGTCTCTCAAAAATTAATAAACATTAAAAAAAATTAAAAAAAAGAAAGACTCAGGCATATGATTGTCACGTGAAAAGCCACAAACATCTTTCCACCAAACTCTCTACTGTCACCATGCTATACAACCACTTCACAGGCAGTGCCACTCCATTTCCTTGAGATAACTCCCGTGGTACAGTGACACTTCCCTCAATATTTATCAGGTCAGTACAATATAGTGGGGCAGAGCAAAAGCTCTGAAGTCAGATGGCCCAGGTTTAATTTCTGATTCCACTGTCTGTTTGCCGAGTGACTCTGGCAAGAAATGCCATGTCTTTGTGCCTTGACTTTCTCATTTGTAAGAAGAGTGTAATAATACTACCTACTTCATAGGATTGAGAGGAATAAGAACAAGCCAATTCATCTGAAATGTTTAGAACATTGTTTTTTTGGAACATCCCCCTCTTGCAGATGTACAAAACTAATGAATGTATTAAAGGCTCTGATAAGTCCTGTAATAAAAAAGTTCCTAACCATAGGTTTTCTAAATTCATCTGACTAAACAATCTTTTTCAGTTGATAATTATTAATATTCTACAGAACTGACAGTCACTGGAAAATACTTTGAGCGATGTTGGACCCAAGCATCTACCTTCTCTGTGCATCACTTCCTCCTTGCCTTTTTCTCTTATCGTTGTCCACATGATCTGAATAAGAATCACAATCTCTTTTCCAATGATCTCTGTATTATTGAGCTGAATTTCCTCCTAAAGAAGGAGGTATTTGGAAAACAGTGATCCTTCTGTGTCATCCCTCTGTGTGGATAAGATTTCCTCCTGCTGTTTGTGATAATCGCTCCATCAGAATCTCACAACAAAAGAATTGACAATTCCTGGGTAGATGCTCAGTGCACTGTGGATCTGTGATGCGTCATGCATGTATTGAGTGCTGGCAGCCTATAAACGTGCAACAACAACGTGAAACCACAGAGAAGTCTCCTGATAAGAATGTTTAGGGGCAGCAGGTACGAGGACACTTCACTGGGAAATGAAGAACATTGGGAGGAAGCCAACATTTCTAGAACTAGAAAGAACATTTCTAGAAAGGGAAGACCCTTTCTGCTTGGAATAACCAATCTCAGAATGGCCAAGTTCCAGGCAAACTATAACGAAAGAAACACAACAAATGAGTATTAGCAAAGCAAAGCTATTAGTAAAGAAAAGTGAATGTCCACCCTTTGTTTTTTTGGCTCATGGGGTTGCCTTTAAAAGGAAGTCCTGGGTTGAAGGATTGGATCCAGTTTCCAGAGCTAGAAAATATATACCAGACACAGCACACCCACAAGTGTGTCAAAAAGAATTATGGCCCCTCTGAATTGGGAAAAGGCGCTTCTCTTGGTGGCAGAAGACTTATCTTGCTCAGTGACATGTCACTGTTACCACACGCCATAGAGCCTTTCACGGCCTACGGATGAAAGACATTATCCCACCCAGGAAGGTAGCAGTTATTCCCCCAAATGAATCAGAGGATGTCATGCTCATATGGACACCATTTGTGGAGTGTTTATATGAAAACTATGAAACTTAATAGGCTGGAGAAAATAATAAGAAAATAAAAAACTTAAAAAAAAGGCAAGTAGAAAAAAAAAACATTTATGGTTGCCTCCAAGAGCTATCTTAGGAATACCATTATTTCTCAAATTGTGTTCCTAGGAACACCAGGATTGAAAAGAAGGGTTTCAGAAGAAAATGTTCTGGGGTCCAATCAGCTCAGAGTAGTCTGTACTCTACAGTCACTGGTGGCGAATGCCACATTAAGGACTTTGAAAATCCTAGACTAAAATTTAAAATAGTGTCTTGTTTCATTTTGGTTTATCCTGACTTCCCCCAAATGTGTATGTGCACATTTTTATTTGGAATTTCTATTAGGTCCATTATAGTCTAGTACTTAGTAATGTTAATTATTCTTTTTTCCTCTACCTATCAATGACTGTTCATCTTCAAACTGAGTCAGAAGGGGCGCCTAGGTGGCTCAGTCGGTTAAGTGTCTGACTCTTGATTTCAGCTCAGGTCATGATCTCACAGTCCAGGTCATGCTCTCACAGTTCATTGGTTCGAGCCCCAGGTCAGGCTCTGCACTGACAGCATGAAGCCTGCTTGGGATTCTCTCTCTCTCTCTGTCTGTGCTCCTCCCCTGCTCTCTCTCTCTCTCTCTAAATAAATATATAAACTTGAAAAATAAAATAAACTGAGTCAGGTGACTCAAAAATTGACAATACTTGCTCCTTATAATTGGGCAGGCCAAGAAATTTCATGGGTATGAAAGTATTTTGTGAGGATTAGAATGTTTGTACAAATACATCTCAGGTGCTATGTGGCTGAGGGCTTGCAAAAGTGAGCCTGCCCTGATTGGCAATGCTACTTAGTTTAATGTATCTATTTGGATGCCACTGTTTGTTAGGCTTTCCTACAATGTAAGATTTATCTCCCCCCCCCCGCCCCGAACAAAATGTAGAGCAGATTTTCAACAATTAGCTTGTCTATCCAACAAATGTTTATCAACTTTGTATAGTTAGGATTCATTCTGTGATGAGTGATGGAAAGTCTAACTGATACTGATTTTATCAGAAAGGCCTTCTGACTTAGGGTGAGATGAGTTCACACACAAAAATCAAGGAATACTGGTGGGAAGAGATTGCTTGAATACTAAACAACTGAAGATAAGTCCATTTGAAAAAAAAGAAACTTTGCGCAACTGTGAACTATAAGCACTGCTCTAAATAAAAAATAAAAGTGAATTATTTCTTGAGTACTTAATTTGCAGGAAGCAGAGTCCTAAGACCATCACATGTGCTCACTCATTAAAGCCCTGACAAGTACTCTGTGAAAGGTACTGTTAGTATCACTATGTTACAAAAAAAAGGAAACAAAGAATGAAGTTAGAAATTGATCAAGTCCACTTGGTTAGCAAATAGCAGAGCAGGGATTCCTGAGGCAGCATTTTAGTCACTGTGCTATAGTGACTGGTAATAATTTAGTAGATGCTAGGGACATGGAAATGAACAAATGGAATGTCTAATTAGAAACATATTTTGGGGCCGCTTGGGTGGCTCACTCAGTTAAGCCCCCAGCTCTTGGTTTGACTCAGGTCATGATCTCACGGTTTCATGAGTTCAAGCCCTGCATCCAGCTCTGTGCTGACGGTGTGGAAACTGCTCGGAATTCTCTCTCTGCCTCTCTGTCTCTCTGTCTCTCTCTCTCTCTCTGTCTCTCTGCCCCCCTTCACTTGCGCTGTCTCTGTCTCTCTAAAAATAAACAAATAAACTTAAAAAAGAAAGAAACACGTATTTACTAGTGGAGGACAAAAAATACAAGTATTTGATTGCAACTCGGTGTGCTCGTGTTTTTAAGAAAAGCCAAAATGCAGACAGTGCACAGCAGGCTGGGAAGGGGGAGTAATCCCTACCCCTGGGGTGGAGGCTCCACAAAACTGGGAAAGAGAAGTGAAGAGTGTGCTGGCCCTGGAAATACATGTGGCACTCTGCCTTGGCAAGGGGTAGAAGATGGAGGAATATTCCAGGCAGCATATGTGAGAAAAGATGATGCATTTCTCTAAAAGCTATCCAGAATTATGCATAATTTCAGAACGTCTTTGTTGAACATTTACTAAGTATCAGGCACACTTGTAAGGACTTACGGCACATCAGTAACAAAACACACAAGGATCCCCGTCCTGGTGGAGTGTACCAGGGAGGCTGCCTACGCTTCAGCAAGAAGGCAGAACAGAATGACCTCCTCCAAGGCAGCCAGCTCTGCTATGTTCTGTATTTTGCTAGATCCCCCAAAGAAGAGAAAGGACAACTTTGATCTCAGCTGCTACTACCTGCAGATTGCAAAACAAAACAAAACAAAACAACAACAACAACAACAACAACAACAACCCAGAAGGCCCTGTGAGATGCACAGGGGCCCAAATCCCTGCCCTTTAGCTGATCATATTGGGCCAGGTCGATATAAGCAAGGAGCCAATTGATTGGCATGGGTGTGTGTGTATGTGCGTGTGTGTGTGGTGTGCACTTCCACACACGTGCATTGTGTGCATCTGGTTGCGCATTGTGTGCATCTGGTTGCACAGTGTGGCAGTTCCCAGGGGAAGAGAAGGCAATGTGGCTCCATTGCTCACTGGTGGCTCAGGGTCCAAAACTTGGAGAGGCTGGCTGGGCATTAATCATGCAGGGAAGAGGACAGCATTTTAGTTTTCAGTGAATGACAAACTTTATTAGAGAAAAAGGAAGAGGCAGATGTATCTTGTTCTTTCCCACAACTCCTCATGAGGCAGGCAGAGCTCAGTGAAAGGCTGGAGGAGGGAGGAACTGACATCCCTCTTCCCAGGGATAATTGAAGTGCTCTGTACTGTTTTATTGGGGAAAAAACATCTTCTCCCCCAACAGGCATTCTCAAACTTGGGCACTGAAAATTTCCAAAGAAAGGTCACACTACCCAATGTGAATTTTAAAGATAATTATTTTTGTCGTCTCTTCTGGAATCTGAGTTCTGGGATTTGATTCAAAACTTGAGTCCCGAGAAAAGAAAACTATGTCTATTAGCTTGTTTTCTGAACCCTGAATAGTTACAGTCAGTGCTCTCTCCCTTAAAAATAACTCCACCCATCACATAGTAATCTCTTCATTCGTTCATTCATTCAGCAGATTTGTTCTTTAGCCCTTATTGTTGCCAGGCACTGGGCTGGACAACCAAACTATAGGGTAATGGGATAGACTGGGTCCTTGTGCTCATGGAGATTAGTGTAGCTTATGACTTGTATCTGTGATGGGGATAAGGGAAGTGTACTTAAGAGAAGAGGCAAGAGCCCTAGGGTACTTCAAATCCAGAGCTTTCTTTCCATAGGACTGCCACATGGCAAAGAATAGCACAACTTCCTCCCCCAAGCTTGCAATTTTGGTGTGCATTCCTTCTCCAACAAGCTGGCAAGAACAGTCATCTCAATATTATTTTACCAGACACACTATGTGGGGGTTGGGGACATGAGCACCCATAAGGAAGTTGGCGCAGACCCTACTTTTCCATTGAGATGATTCTGCAGCCTTGTTAGCAGAGACCCGAGACTCAATATTCAGACTGCCTGATTTCAAGCCATGGCTTCATCATTTGTTAACCATGTGGCCTTGGACAAGTTACTTAACATGTAACACGTGACAGTGAATATGACTCCTAATATTATGTCCATTTTACAGATAAGGAAACTGAGGCATAGAGAGGTTAATTCATGTAAGTCATGTACAGTGGTATCTAGCATATAGTAAGCCCTTCATTTTGGAAAATAATCTCTAGGCATCGGGAATTTGCCCAACAAATACTTAATGAATAACTACTATGTCTTATCAAACACAGGCAGGGCTGCTCCTGTTCTCATGGAGCTCACATTATTCCAGTGGAAATACAAAATCACACAAAGTACAAAAGTCACTATTTTTTTGGAATGAGTTTATTTCCTGGGTTTGGAGCCATCTTCCCATTGATGTTTCTTTATTATTCTGATTAGGGCCACCATGACTGCCTTGGCTTTGTGCCAACGGAAGTACTAGCCCCATGGTCTAACTAGAAAATAAGAGTGAGTCTCAAATGGTTAAGACGTAGATGACCCGTGGAGGGAGTGGGATGTTGCCATGGCAACACAGGGTCAGCAACTAGAGGGCTTCCCTCTTGAGAATCCCCTTTCTCCCAACTCTTACTGTGAGTGTAGGTGAACCTATATCTAAAGAGATGTACATGTGTTGTTGTTTGGACTGAGACTCCCTCTAGAGGGAGACAAAGGGAGCCTTCAGGGTCCCAGAGGGGGTGGGGGCAGGTCTGCAGACACTCCCTCCCTGAATGCTGTCCCTCCAATACAACTGAAAAATGTGTCTCACCCCTGGAGCCCTCAGGTCAGAGAATCTGTGAACTACCATCAAGCTCAGCTCCATAAAGGACACAGGGCTGGAGGCAGCGTGTCTACTGTCTGTCAGCTTAATGGATAGAACAGGTGCTTGGGAAGTATGAAATAAATGAAGGATACATTTCCATTTCTGAGCAAAGATGATTTGAGAAAATATAGGAATCGTGGAATGCTCGATATCACGCAAAAAGATTAGATAAAGAGTGGGACATCTTTAAATATAGCTTTCTGGGGCGCCTGGGTGGCTCAGTCGGTTAAGCGTCCGACTTCGGCTCAGGTCATGATCTCGCGGTTTGTGAGTTCAAGCCCCACGTCGGGCTGTGCTGACAGCTCAGAGCCTGGAGCCTGTTTCAGATTCTGTGTCTCCCTCTCTCTCTCTCTGACCCTCCCCCATTCATGCTCTGTCTCTCTCTGTCTCATAAATAAATAAATGTTTAAAAAATTATAAAAAAAATAAATATAGCTTTCTGGCACAGAATCTTGCCAGCTACACCCTGCATATCTAGTACAGATGCAGATTATAATTAGCAGGTATCAGATTTTGAGCACTTATTATGAGCCAGGCATTCCTCACACTTCATCTAATTGAATCTAACTTAATATTTCATCTAATACAATTCTTCCCCTTCCATGAACATATAGTTACTATTATGCCCATTTTACAGATGAAGAAACAGACTGAGAACAGTTTGATAACTTGCCTGAGGTCTCTGAGCTAAACTGTGGGATTTAAATCCAGGTGAGCTCGATTCTGAAGTCTAAGCTCTTAGCCATTGCCTAATACTGCCCACCCAACAGAAACAAAGCGAAGGCAGATGACAAGCTTGTGGGAAAGCAGTCCCAAAAAGAGAGACCAGGTTTGTGATGGTAGCAAAGACTGAGCTGTAAGGGAAGCCACACAGCGGAAATGAGGAAGTGTCTTTTCAAGTTTTCATATTTATTTTTTTAATGTTTATTTATTTTTGAGAGAGAGTGCAAGAGGGGCAGAGAGAGAGAGAGACACAGAATCCAAAGCAGGCACCAGGCTCTGGGCTGTCGGCACCAACTGAGCCACCTAGGCGCCCCGAGGAAGTGGCCTAGACTGGGGTAGAATAGGGAATAAATGGGGAAGGCACTATCGCAGAGGCTCCAGTCAAACATCGTATCAAAAGACAGGGTCTGGCCTAGCATCTCCCTGAGCCCAGGGCTGTGCTGGGCCCTGCAGAGAAGGTATCATCCAGGGCCCACCCTCACAAGCCTATACACCTTACAAAACATTTGGGAAAAGGGCTAAGAGAGGGAGTCAGAAGACCTGAGTTCTGAATTCTAGTCTTCCCTCACTCACTGTACAATCCCAAGAAGGAATTCTCCTCTTTGTGTGTTGGGTTCCTTATGAGCAAAAGGAAGGGCCTCAACATCCTATAACACTGTGATTCTACCACTTATATGAATGCACGATCAATAAAGAAATACATACATGCATTGCTTGGAGAATCCAATACCTAAGTTGGATGATCTTCCACAGCCTTTTCTCTGTCTCCTTCTACACCTTCCAAAATAATTCAAGATTCTGCACAAAGTCCTGCTAATACCAGAAGAGTTAATACCAAAAGAACTCATCCCTTTTTGGGGGTGCAACTTCCCAGCCTCCCTCCCACCTAACAAAAGAACAACAAAGTGTATAATTTCAATACAGGAATCACAGTAAAAGTAACCATAATAACAGTAACTAACAATGATGGAGAGCTTATTGGATTCTGCTCTTTTTTTTTTTCTGAATGCATTAAATGCATTAACTCTTTAATCCTTATAACAACACTGCCGTTATTGTCTCCATTTTATAGATAAGAAAACTGAGATCTAAAACAGTGACGGAAGTTGCCAAGGCACCCAGTTAGTGGTCAGATTCCAACCCATCACTGCCTGACTGAAGAGCTACCACACAAGCTTGGTAAAGACACAACATTGCCAGCACACCTTGTGCCATTATACTCTGCGTCCACCATGCCACAGTTGCCTGAACATTCCTTTTGCAACCTCTCGTTTCTCTCTCTTGGTCCTATTGGGATGCTGAGCCCGGGGGAGAGTAAATCTTGTAGGAACCAGGGGTTTGACTATCCCTTTCCTTACCTAAAGTATTTTCTGTCCTTCCTTCTAATGGAGAACTCAACAGTTTTCTAGGAAATTAACTATAGCACCATCTTTCTTTTTATTTATTTGTTTATTTATTTATTTAAATTTTTATTTTTAAAAAATCTCTACACTCAATGTGGGGTTCAAACTCACAACCCTGAGATCAACAGTCGCTCTACTGACTGAGCCGTCCAGGTGTCCCTATAGTCCTATGTTTATAACAAAACAAAAACTTGGGGGCCAGTCATACTGTCTATCAATCTCCATAGGATTTGGAAGAAAAATAGATGTGGAAAACTTGGTTCTTGGTAAGAACATTTTTCATTTGAGGCAGTACCTGGCCAAAACTAGGGATGGGGGCACTTCTGTGACAACAGTAAGTGACCCTGCTGAACTCACAGCAATAATGGCCATATGGAGAATTTCAGTACGGCCCCTTCTACAACATTTATAACCTGGCATATTGTTTCCAGAATGCGGCTTGTTCTAAAAGAAAGAAAATTAGTTTTGGACTCAGAGAGAGCTAAGTTCATATCTCAGGTTGATCATTTATCAACTGGGTAACATTAGGAAACTTATATAACACCTCTGAGCCTCAGTTTTGTCATCTGTAGAATGGGCCTTTAATTCATCATGGGGGTTATGGGAGAATTAAATGAAGGGACATAGTATACATACCCAACACTAGCTGGCACAGAATAAAAGGTTTTTGTTGGTTCTCTCCCTTTTTCTATGCTCTCTTGAGTTTATACTAAACATTCAAGTCAAATATGGAGGCAAAAAGAAGCTACAAGTGGCATTCCTGAGGCAGGTAGACTTCCCACACTGGATGTGGAGGCCATCAAGTTAGAGGTCAAGGGCTTACCCACATGCACTGAACACAAAAGGGGATTCTTTCAGTAGGAGCAAGGAGGAAATGTGGGAAAACATAACATTGAAATTAATGTGGACTAGAATCTGAGTCTAAGGATGAGAAAGTGGAAGAACAGATTTTATACCTATCCAACAAGGAAGGACAGTGAAAACCTTAAGGTTTTCAGTTCTCTAGTATAGACAAAATTCTGAATAAGCAGGTTATAAATGAAAAGGCTAAGGTAAGGTAATATGTTACTACAGGTAAAATGTTTTGGGGCACTAGACATAGGCACAAAAAGAACTCTCATGCTGGAAATACATGAAATCACTTTGTCTTCCAATTCTTGGCTAAGAAAATACACATGCGCTGTTCCATCATTCAACAAAACTTTATGAAACACCTATTGTGTATAAAGCCCTCTGTCAGGTACTGTACTCAAATCAATATCGATTTATGTTAAAATAAAAGAACATAGAACATAGTCCAATCAGAGACAATCAAAGCACAACTGGGGAGAGATAGAGAATAGTGTGCAAATGGAGAGATACTAGAAATCTTAAATATTCACTCTGCATTTTTTTTATATATGAAATTTATTGACACATTGGTTTCCATATAACACCCAGTGCTCATCCCAAAAGGTGCCCTCCTCAATACCCATCACCCACCCTCTCCTCCCTCCCACTCCCCATCAACCCTCAGTTTGTTCTCAGTTTTTAACAGTCTCTTATGCTTTGGCTCTCTCCCACTATAACCTCTTTTTTTTTTTTTTTCTTCCCCTCCCCCATGGGTTCCTGTTAAGTTTCTCAGGATCCACATAAGAGTGAAACCATATGGTATCTGTCTTTCTCTGTATGGCTTATTTCACTTAGCATCACACTCTCCAGTTCCATCCACGTTGCTACAAAAGGCCATATTTCATTCTTTCTCATTGCCACGTAGTATTCCATTGTGTATATAAACCACAATTTCTTTATCCATTCATCAGTTGATGGACATTTAGGCTCTTTCCATAATTTGGCTATTGTTGAGAGTGCTGCTATGAACATTGGGGTACAAGTGGCCCTATGCATCAGTACTCCTGTATCCCTTGGATAAATTCCTAGCAGTGCTATTGCTGGGTCATAGGGTAGGTCTATTTTTAATTTTCTGAGGAACCTCCACACTGCTTTCCAGAGCGGCTGCACCAATTTGCATTCCCACCAACAGTGCAAGAGGGTTCCCGTTTCTCCACATCCTCTCCAGCATCTATAGTCTCCTGATTTGTTCATTTTGGCCACTCTGACTGGCGTGAGGTGATACCTGAGTGTGGTTTTGATTTGTATTTCCCTGATAAGGAGCGACGCTGAACATCTTTTCATGTGCCTGTTGGCCATCCGGATGTCTTCTTTAGAGAAGTGTCTATTCATGTTTTCTGCCCATTTCTTCACTGGGTTATTTGTTTTTCGGGTGTGGAGTTTGGTAAGCTCTTTATAGATTTTGGATACTAGCCCTTTGTCCGATACGTCATTTGCGAATATCTTTTCCCATTCCGTTGGTTGCCTTTTAGTTTTGTTGGTTGTTTCCTTTGCTGTGCAGAAGCTTTTTATCTTCATAAGGTCCCAGTAATTCACTTTTGCTTTTAATTCCCTTGCCTTTGGGGATGTGTCGAGTAAGAGATTGCTACGGCTGAGGTCAGAGAGGTCTTTTCCTGCTTTCTCCTCTAAGGTTTTGATGGTTTCCTGTCTCACATTTAGGTCCTTTATCCATTTTGAGTTTATTTTTGTGAATGGTGTGAGAAAGTGGTCTAGTTTCAACCTTCTGCATGTTGCTGTCCAGTTCTCCCAGCACCATTTGTTAAAGAGGCTGTCTTTTTTCCATTGGATGTTCTTTCCTGCTTTGTCAAAGATGAGTTAGCCATACGTTTGTGGGTCTAGTTCTGGGGTTTCTATTCTATTCCATTGGTCTATGTGTCTGTTTTTGTGCCAATACCATGTTGTCTTGATGATGACAGCTTTGTAGTAGAGGCTAAAGTCTGGGATTGTGATGCCTCTTGCTTTGGTCTTCTTCTTCAAAATTCCTTTGGCTATTCGGGGCCTTTTGTGGTTCCATATGAATTTTAGGATTGCTTGTTCTAGTTTCGAGAAGAATGCTGGTGCAATTTTGATTGGGATTGCATTGAATGTGTAGATAGCTTTGGGTAGTATTGACATTTTGACAATATTTATTTTTCCAATCCATGAGCAGGGAATGTCTTTCCATTTCTTTAAATCTTCTTCAATTTCCTTTATAAGCTTTCTATAGTTTTCAGCATACAGATCCTTTACATCTTTGGTTAGATTTATTCCTAGGTATTTTATGCTTCTTGGTGCAATTGTGAATGGGATCAGTTTCTTTATTTGTCTTTCTGTTGCTTCATTGTTAGTGTATAAGAATGCAACTGATTTCTGTACATTGATTTTGTATCCTGCAACTTTGCTGAATTCCTGTATCAGTTCTAGCAGACTTTTGGTGGAGTCTATCGGATTTTCCATGTATAATATCATGTCATCTGCAAAAAGCGAAAGCTTGACTTCATCTTTGCCAATTTTGATGCCTTTGATTTCCTTTTGTTGTCTGATTGCTGATGCTAGAACTTCCAGCACTATGTTAAACAACAGCAGTGACAGCGGGGATCCCTGTCGTGTTCCTGATCTCAGGGAAAAAGCTCTCAGTTTTTCCCCGTTGAGGATGATGTTAGCTGTGGGCTTTTCATA
Organism: Felis catus; assembly: GCF_018350175.1. Taxonomy (NCBI): domain Eukaryota; kingdom Metazoa; phylum Chordata; class Mammalia; order Carnivora; family Felidae; genus Felis; species Felis catus. The sequence goes on along the minus strand of NC_058378.1, from coordinate 36,863,611 downwards.
AATGGCTTTTATGATCTTTTTTTTTTTTTAATTTTTTTTCAACATTTATTTATTTTTGGGACAGAGAGAGACAGAGCATGAATGGGGGAGGGGCAGAGAGAGAGGGAGACACAGAATCGGAAACAGGCTCCAGGCTCTGAGCCATCAGCCCAGAGCCCGACGCGGGGCTCGAACTCACGGACCACGAGATCGTGACCTGGCTGAAGTCGGACGCTTAACTGACTGCGCCACCCAGGCGCCCCGGCTTTTATGATCTTTAAGTATGTTCCTTCTATCCCGACTTTCTCAAGGGTTTTTATTAAGAAAGGGTGCTGGATTTTGTCAAAGGCCTTTTCTGCATCGATTGACAGGATCATATGGTTCTTCTCTTTTTTTTTGTTAATGTGATGTATCACATTGATTGATTTGCGAATGTTGAACCAGCCCTGCATCCCAGGAATGAATCCCACTTGATCATGGTGAATAATTCTTTTTATATGCCGTTGAATTCGATTTGCTAGTATCTTATTGAGAATTTTTGCATCCATATTCATCAGGGATATTGGCCTGTAGTTCTCTTTTTTTACTGGGTCTCTGTCTGGTTTAGGAATCAAAGTAATACTGGCTTCATAGAATGAGTCTGAAAGTTTTCCTTCCCTTTCTATTTCTTGGAATAGCTTGAGAAGGATAGGTATTATCTCTGCTTTAAACGTCTGGTAGAACTCCCCTGGGAAGCCATCTGGTCCTGGACTCTTATTTGTTGGGAGATTTTTGATAACCGATTCAATTTCTTCGCTGGTTATGGGTCTGTTCAAGCTTTCTATTTCCTCCTGATTGAGTTTTGGAAGAGTGTGGGTGTTCAGGAATTTGTCCATTTCTTCCGGGTTGTCCAATTTGTTGGCATATAATTTTTCATAGTATTCCCTGATAATTGTTTGTATCTCTGAGGGATTGGTTGTAATAATTCCATTTTCATTCATGATTTTATCTATTTGGGTCATCTCCCTTTTCTTTTTGAGAAGCCTGGCTAGAGGTTTGTCAATTTTGTTTATTTTTTCAAAAAACCAACTCTTGGTTTCGTTGATCTGCTCTACAGTTTTTTTAGATTCTATATTGTTTATTTCTGCTCTGATCTTTATTATTTCTCTTCTTCTGCTGGGTTTAGGCTGCCTTTGCTGTTCTGCTTCTAGTTCCATTAGGTGTGCTGTTAGATTTTGTATTTGGGATTTTTCTTGTTTCTTGAGATAGGCCTGGATTGCAATGTATTTTCCTCTCAGGACTGCCTTCGCTGCGTCCCAAAGCGTTTGGATTGTTGTATTTTCATTTTCGTTTGTTTCCATATATTTTTTAATTTCTTCTCTAATTGCCTGGTTGACCCACTCATTCGTTAGTAGGGTGTTCTTTAACCTCCATGCTTTTGGAGGTTTTCCAGACTTTTTTCTGTGGTTGATTTCAAGCTTCATAGCATTGTGGTCTGAAAGTATGCATGGTATAATTTCAATTCTTGTAAACTTATGAAGGGCTGTTTTGTGACCCAGTATGTGATCTATCTTGGAGAATGTTCCATGTGCACTCGAGAAGAAAGTATATTCTGTTGCTTTGGGATGTAGAGTTCTAAATATATCTGTCAAGTCCATCTGATCCAATGTCTCATTCAGGGCCCTTGTTTCTTTATTGACCGTGTGTCTAGATGATCTATCCATTTCTGTAAGTGGGGTGTTAAAGTCCCCTGCAATTACCACATTCTTATCAATAAGGTTGCTTATGTTTATGAGTAATTGTTTTATATATTTGGGGGCTCCGGTATTCGGCGCATAGACATTTATAATTGTTAGCTCTTCCTGATGGATAGACCCTGTAACTATTATATAATGTCCTTCTTCATCTCTTGTTACAGTAATTTAAAGTCTAGTTTGTCTGATATAAGTATGGCTACTCCAGCTTTCTTTTGGCTTCCAGTCGCATGATAAATAGTTCTCCATCCCCTCACTCTCAATCTAAAGGTGTCCTCAGGTCTAAAATGAGTCTCTTGTAGACAGCAAATAGATGGGTCTTGTTTTTTTATCCATTCTGATACCCTATGTCTTTTGGTTGGCACATTTAATCCATTTACATTCAGTGTTATTATAGAAAGATACGGGTTTAGAGTCATTGTGATGTCTGTATGTTTTATGCTTGTAGTGATGTCTCTGGGACTTTGTCTCACAGGGTCCCCCTTAGGATCTCTTGTAGGGCTGGTTTAGTGGTGACAAATTCCTTCAGTTTTTGTTTGTTTGGGAAGACCTTTATCTCTCCTTCTATTCTAAATGACAGACTTGCTGGATAAAGGATTCTTGGCTGCATATTTTTTCTGTCTAGCACCCTGAAAATCTCATGCCAATTCTTTCTGGCCTGCGAAGTTTCAAAAGAGAGATCAGTCACGAGTCTTATAGGTCTCCCTTTATATGTGAGGGCACGTTTACCCCTTGCTGCTTTCAGAATTTTCTCTTTATCCTTGTATTTTGCCAGTTTCACTATGATATGTCGTGCAGAAGATCGATTCAAGTTACGTCTGAAGGGAGTTCTCTGTGCCTCTTGGATTTCAATGCCTTTTTCCTTCCCCAGTTCAGGGAAGTTCTCAGCTATTATTTCTTCAAGTACCCCTTCAGCACCTTTCCCTCTCTCTTCCTCCTCTGGGATACCAATTATGTGTATATTATTTCTTTTTAGTGTATCACTTAGTTCTCTAATTTTCCCCTCATACTCCTGGATTTTTTTATCTCTCTTTTTCTCAGCTTCCTCTTTTTCCATAACTTTATCTTCTAGTTCACCTATTCTCTCCTCTGCCTCTTCAAGCCGAGCTGTGGTGGTTTCCATTTTGTTATGCATTTCGTTTAAAGCGTTTTTCAGCTCCTCGTGACTGTTCCTTAGTCCCTTGATCTCTGTAGCAAGAGATTCTCTGCTGTCCTGTATACTGTTTTCAAGCCCAGTGATTAATTTTATGACTATTATTCTAAATTCACTTTCTGTTATATTATTTAAATCCTTTTTGATCAGCTCATTAGCTGTTGTTATTTCCTGGAGATTCTTCTGAGGGGAATTCTTCCGCTTGGTCATTTTGGATAGTCCCTGACGTGGTGAGGACCTGCAGGGCACTTCCCCTGTGCTGTGGTGTATAACTGGAGTTGGTGGGCGGGGCCGCAGTCAGACCTGATGTCTGCCCCCAGCCCACCGCTGGGGCCACGGTCAGACTGGTGTGTGCCTTCTCTTCCCCTCTCCTAGGGGTGGGATTCACTGTGGGGTGGTGTGGACCGTCTGGGCTACTTGCACACTGCCAGGCTTGTGATGCTGGGGATCTGGCGTATTAGCTGGGGTGGGTAGGCAAGGTGCACAGGGGGGGCAGGAGGGGCAGGCTTAGTCACTTCTCCTTAGGTGATCCACTTCAGGAGGGGCCCTGTGGCAGCGGGAGGGAGTCAGATCCGCTGCCGGAGGTTTGGCTCTGCAGAAGCACAGAGTTGGGTGTTTGCGCGGAGCGAGCAAGTTCCCTGGCAGGAACTGGTTCTCTTTGGGATTTTGGCTGGGGGATGGGCGGGGGAGATGGCGCTGGCGAGCGCCTTTGTTCCCCACCAAACTGAGCTCTGTCGTCAGGGGGCTCAGCAGCTCTCCCTCCCTTTGTCCTCCAGCCTTCCTGCTTTCCGAGCAGAGCTGTTAACTTATGACCTCCCAGACGCTAAGTCGCGCTTGCTGTCGGAACACAGTCTGTCAGGCCCCTCCGCTTTTGCCAGCCAGAGTCGGGGGCTCTGCTTGGCCGGCGAGCCGCCCCTCCGCCCCGGCTCCCTCCCGCCAGTCCGTGGAGCGCGCACCGCCTCGCCGCCCTTCCTACCCTCTTCCGTGGGCCTCTCGTCTGCGCTTGGCTCCGGCGACTCCGTTCTGCTAATCCTCTGGCGGTTTTCTGGGTTATTTAGGCAGGTGTAGGTGGAATCTAAGTGATCAGCAGGATGTGCGGTGAGCCCAGCGTCCTCCTAAGCCGCCATCTTCTCTTCCCTCTATTCACTCTGGATTTATAACACTTGGTTGCTTTATCAGTGGCAGTTGCTCCCGGAACAGAAAAAAAAACAGGTTCACAGCAATTTCCATTGAGCTCACTTATTTTAAAGCCACATTCTTACTGGCTCCTTCATGCTCCAAGCTGTAGAAATTAAAATGTGTGTTTCTGCTGAAATGGAGGCCTTGTGATTGGTTAAGTTGGTGCTGGCTTGCCTCTGATTTTAGTGAATGTCAAAACCTGTTTCAAGTTCCAGTGGGTTCAGGTCAGCTCATGCTAGAAAAACAGTAGTTCGGAGCCAGGGATCTAAGACTGCTATAGCCATAAACCAAGGTGCTTCACACGGGGAATTACAACTGGGAACAGATGGTGAGTATTTCACCAAGTAGGGTGCAGGGTCTCCCACAATCATTCTCTCCTCTCATCTCTGGCGGTGAAAAGCTGGACAGGACCCTAATGGCTGCCTAATGAGCATGATTAAAACCTGGTAATGACTCATCCTGGGAGAAAATGTTCAACCCTGAAGAATACATTCTGCCTTATTTTCGGTGAACTTCTCGCTGACGGGGACTGGAGATTGACAGATTTCCATCACATGGAGGGGGCGAGGTTTGCTGGAAATGGAAGGTAACTTCAAATCGTCATAGCTTGTGATGCTCTTCTCAGGACAGGAGGGTCCCTACAAGGGATGAGCAATGGGGAACCTTTGGTTTTCCCCTTAAGGCTCCAGCCTCTGATCTGGCAAGAGGAACAATTGTTGAGGCTAAACAGAAATGCGTTGTTTTCTGCATAGATTTGATTAACACTGTGCTGTCGAGTCTTTACCGTCAGGCCAGATTATATTATAGTCATGACAAATAGTTAATGAATTTACATTGACTAATCCATACAATGCTAAAGATTTTTCTGTCAGGATTAATATCCGAAATGTGCAGGACACTGTCTGATGTATGACCCGTGGCTGGTGTTTAATGTCCCATGATCAGAGCTAAGTGACAGACGGGAGCCGGACACTGAGACTCAGGATTGTTTGGAGAATTTTGTAAACAAACAGGCAAGGGTGATCTTATTCCTCTCTGGTTAGGCATCCTATATCTTGCTTTCTTTTCCTCTAGGAGCTGAAGCAAGCACCTTTGAGAATCCCCTTAGTACCCACGACACCTCTAGAAATGGCAGTAGAGTTTTCTTGCTTTTGTCTGGTTTTGACATTAGGTACCTGCCATCTCCTCCACACCAAGCATAGCACACTCCAGACTACTCATTTTCCCCCCAAATCCTGGCTCTACTTTAACCATGACCTTACCAGCCCCTCTACTCTACCTCAGTTCTAACTCCTGTGTCTTTCCATTAATAGGAGGCCTGTTGATGGCCATCATTTAATGCTGATGGAAGGCCCCTGTTCTACCCATCCGAATGGCAAATATAGTGGACATCAGAATCAACTGGAGAACATGTCAAGCACTGAAATTCACCACCCTACCCATTAGGTCTGCACTGAGTCCCCTGAATCTGTTTTTTATCAAGCAGCACAAATGACTCTTTGTGTTTGATAAAAAGGGTGTTCATGGTCCACAATTCATGCCCCTTATCAGGTCATCTCCAGCAGGTCTCTGTCCCTCGGCAGCAGTGTCTGCACTAACAAATTTATTGACAGGGTGTTGTGGTCTGATACAACCATTGTGGGATCGACTCTCTGACAGTAGACTCTCCCAACACCATGAAAATGCTGGTCTTTCCCATAGCTTGATCTAGACCTATAAAAATCAAAACCTTTGGCCTCCACTGGCTCTCTTTACTCTCAAACTCTGGTGATTAGAGGTGATAAAAGTGCATTGTACTGGCTACATGAGAGCTGTATCTGGAGAGAATATCTAGAAGAGATGTCAGTGGGATATTGGTAGGGGAGACAGGGAGTAAGGTGACTGTCCTAGTGGCTGCAGCCTCCTTGCAGTCCTTTGTAATTCAGTGAGCTGGGGGCGCCTGGGTGGCTCAGTTGGTTGGGCGTCCGACTTTGGCTCGGGTCATGATCTCACGGTCCGTGAGTTCTAGCCCTGCGTCGGGCTCTGTGCTGACAGCTCAGAGCCTGGAGCCTGTTTCAGATTCTGTGTCTCCCTATCTCTCTGCCTCTCCCCCGTTCATGCTCTGTCTCTGTCTCAAAAATAAATAAACGTTAAAAAAAATTAAGGTAGATTGTTTTCAATCTAGTTGGACTAATAAAGTGTTTTTTTTTTAATTAAAAAAAAAATTCAGTGAGCTGTACGTCCAAGGATTACATGAAACTTAGACAAATCCAGGAAGTTTGGTTTATACTCTATACAAATGGAAGTTGGGGAAAGAAGTGAGAGAAATAGCACTAAGAGAAGGGATCATGACAGGCAGCTTGAATATGGCCTATCAAAAGTCCTGTTTCTGTGATGTGTTAGAAGGGGTGTTAACCCATACTGTGGGCCTGATCGGTGCTGGTGCTTTATAAGCATCACTGAGTGCTCTTTATAACAACCCCGTGTGGTGAGTAAAATCATCACCATTTCTCAGTTGAGGAAATTCAGGTCCAGAGTATCTGGTAGCCAGCTCCAGATGACATATGCCACACTGGCAGAATGAGGATTTGAACTCAGGTCAGCCTGACTATCCCACTGTAGAATACTGTGTTTTGAGGATATTGAATATGTTAAAATTGATCCAAAGTTGTGGAAGCTTTCTGTATGAATGTCAGTGTCACCACCCTTAACTCTTGCCTGTGGGTCTTCCCTGCCAGGGGACGACATAGCATTTATCATGCCTTAGTTGGTTCTTTATGAGTGACTAACACAAGACTATTGAGATGTATCAGATAAGCAATATGTTGTCATGATATTAAATGATTATCAAAGACCAAGGTCTTAAGTATACAAAAGTTTTCTTCCAGGTAAATATCAGCATGGTAACTACATGATCATGTGTATATTTATTCTTAGAGTCTCTGAAGGTTGGGTGGGATATGTGCTGTCTGTTTCCCTCTCACATGATACTGTTTGCATCTCAGTTCAAACACCTCCTCCTCCATGAAAACTTCGTGATTTTTAGAATTGAATTTGCACCCATTCTTCTGTGTTGCCCGTTGGCCTTTGTGTGTTCATCATCACGTTCTGCTGGTGCAATTGTTTGGGTCCATGTCCATGGTCTTTTTCTGGACTGTACATGCCTAAAGGAAAAGAACTTTTACTCATGTTTGTTAAAAGCCAGTGTGAAATAAACGATGAGTGAATTCACAAATGGGAATAAACCATATTGCTAAGTCAATTCTTTGCCCAAGGCCTCATGTTTAATATGGGCCACAAAACCCCAGTCTTCCAGATTCTAAGAACTCAAATAGTCACAAATATGCCTTGCAAGGTGTTGGCTGAGAGCCCAGTGTTGGCAGAAATGCCAATGAGTAAGTCAGCATCTCGGCCCTGGGGCAGCCTAAGTCTCACCCGGCCCAGACCCAAAAGGGCAGATCTGAAGAGCTGGGAAGCTGAATTCTTCTCATTTCTCTCCACCACAAGAGGCCCATTACTGTTCAGTGAAACTAGTCAGCAGGTACTTTCTTTCTTATTTCATGCCAAATCAGTGACCCCACTCTTCCTCTGAAGGGGTCTGGCCCCTGCAGCATCCCACCCTGTCTTCTGGAACTACTTCCATCTGTCGTAGTGGCACTTTCCACTTTCCAGGGGCTGAGTCATGGCCTGGAAAAGCATCCAGGTTCATGTCAGAGGCTCATCTCAGCTTGTGAATCCCAGCCGGGGGCTAGAGCACCACTGGACTTCCAGGAAGGCTCATAAAGGGGCCAATTGTAACATTCACACTCCTTTGGAAGTCATTCCTGTGTCCCAATGGGATTTGGCTGAGAGGACGGTTGGCCAGGAACAAGGATGCAGTTACATTGCCAAAATCCAGCCCCTATGATCAGGACACTGCAGAGAAGTTGGTAAGAGACCTCCCTTAAAAGCCTCTCCATGGTAACTTGCTTAAGCTCCTTGGCACTCGTGGTACAGTCACCCTTTAATGTCATTTTATTTGGATGCTTCGTGACGTTTGTTTGCATGCTTGGGGCAGTTTCTCCCTGGTTTAAAAACTCCTTTTGGAAAGCAAGTTTTAGATTCTTTTTAGAGGGAAGAAATTTTTGTTCTCCTTCAAGTGGAGGTGTTGAAAGGTCTTGTCTGTCCAGTGAGTACCTTCTACAAGAAAAGACAAGCATACCAAAACATGATTTTTCTTCAGGCATGGAGAGGTTGGGGAGAATGTTAGTTCTGGGTCTAACTTTGGAGTCAGCCTTTCAATATTTACTTATTTGACTTGAAGTTATTAAACATATACCCTCACGTTTGGCATTGCATTAGGTACCGACCAATTTACTAGAAAGGAAAATGAGGTTCCTTTTCTTGGAGAGACTCCAGACAAGTTACAGAAGCAAAATTTTCACCCTAGAAATAGCAGGAGCATAACTGCCAAAAAATGAGGGCTACTCTATGCACGGGTTCTTTCTATAGAATCCAGGAATTCCAGGGTCCATGAACAGGATTCTGTAGGTATAGTTCATGCATGTGCATGTGTATGTGTCAGATATTTTCTTATAAATATATATTTTTTGAGGAGAAGAGTCCTTAGTTTGCCGAGATCCTCAAAGAGTCTCCAAAATAAACTCCACTGTGTTAGAAGTAACTACCCTCTTGTACTGGGACTCCATTCCCAATTCTGGCTCTTCAGGCTAACACATGCCAAAGTGAACACATTCATCTTGTCTTTCTTCTTATTTTTCATCCACCATGTTAGATTCTGACCAGGAAGCGGTATGTACCAGATTGTACTTGCTACAATCTTACCGGTCTGTATTTAAAAGGCATACATTTAAAGGTGGAAAGACAAACTCTCTTTCTCTCTCTCTTCATGGATAGGATTTTGTTAATAAGCATTTGTCTGTCCAACCAAACTACACACTCAAAATCTTTTCATTCCTTGGTTAGATTAGGAAAATATTTTATTTCAAATGAGATAATATATGATGCGCTACTTGTGCAACTGTGATGGCATTCAGTCATAGGTAGCCATTACTGTGTCTTAACTGGGTCCTCTCCCAGAGAAAACATAAGTTCCCAGAAGAAGGGAAAGAGCTATGTCTCAAAATGTTCTAGCCTCCCAGAGTTCTGGATTGGAAAGAGCCAACCTTTCCATCTACTCTTCATGACTTCATGGTCTCCCAGCCTCCACTGGGCCATCTCTGGTGACAGGGCACACAGTAGGCTTCCATGCTGGTCCAGGAGGCTGTAGCACATAACCACAGTATTAGTGGCATGTGGTGGAATTATGTAATACGTGGGCCCGACAGGACTATTAGAAAGTCCTTCTTTACACCACTTTGCTGTGCCCTTGTCTGCTGAACCTGGGTTCTGTCATCTAGGACCATTTAGGTCAGGTTGGATCTGTTTATGAGGGGCTTTCTTCCAGCAGTAAAAGCTTCAGTTTGGAGTCTGGCACCAAGGAGAACTGAGTGAGCAAATGAGTAAGAAAATGAAGGGGTTTCTAGTTGATCCTGTGCTAGAAATAGAGAGACCATGAAGAATGACCATAATCAGAATGACCCAGACCCAGACCTTGTCAGGTAAGCTCATGGCTGCTGCGAAATCACTCTCAGTTCACTTCTTTTTACCTCTGGTCTCTAGTGACTAGTTCTATGGCTGGTTGATTGGTGGTTAGAGGACAGCACCAATAAAACCAAGGTTGCAGATGAAATCCCTCTTCAGATGTACCTGTTGTCATTTTGGTTACAGGCTATGCTCCTTTCTACTACCAGACAGATTTCTCCCTCTTTAATACAGAGGCACACACTTACGGCTTTCAAAATTTTCTAAAAAAAGAATACAGTGTTGCTGAAAATAGAGGCTGAGGACCTACAATTTTAAGGAAAACCTAAATCCCTTTTAGGAATCCTAAAGGAATCCCTTTTGGGATTCCTTGAAGGAATCTCTAAATCCTAAATCAGAAATCCCTTTTCTGATCTGATCCCCCAGGTCCATCTATAATGTCTTTGACCTGTATTTACCCAGCCTGATGGTAACAATAGCTACTCTTACTGCTGTTAGGATTATGATATACTGAACTTTTACGGTGTGTGCATTCTCACTTAACCTTCACCACAACATTGTGAGGTTGGTACAGCCAATGTACACATTTTAATTTTTTTAAATTTTTTACATGTATTTATTTTTGAGAGAGAGGGAGAGAGAGAGAGAGAGAGAGAGAGAGAGAGAGAGAGAGAGAACGAGTGGGGGAAGGGCAGAGAGACACAGAATCTGAAACAGGCTCCAGGCTCTGAGCTGTCAGCACAGAGCCTGACACGGGGCTCGAACCCACGAACCATGAGATCATGACCTGAGCTGAAGTCGGATGCTCAACTGACTGAGCCATCCAGGCGCCCCATATTTTATACTTAAAGAAACTGTAGCTGAGAAGGGTTAGTAAAATTTCTGGGGTCACATGGCTTTTAAGTGGCAGTGGACAATTTTTAACTCAAGTCTGCCTGACTCCAGATAATCCAGCTCTTAGTCACTGTTCTCATTTCTCATACAAATGTATTGTCTCATTTATTCCTTCCTCCATCCAACAAACATATGTTGGGATTTCTGTTCCAAGTACTGGGCTGTATGTTTCCATATTCCCAGGGCTCCCGGATCTGCTGCCCTGGGTCATGCATGAACCCGTTCTATTTCCTGCAGATATCTGGAGACAACAAGGATGAATCCGCTAAGTTTGTTCTCCAATCAAAATGTCCCCGGTTCCTTCAAGCCCTTCATTTAGGATGGTTTCCATTGCTTTTCTCTTATGGGGTCCCGTCTACTGCATCTTCTCAGCAGCCAGGAGACCAATGGAAAACCTGCTGTGATGCCTGTAGGACAGAACCAACCTCCTTAAGAAAGCACAATGTCCCAGAAATTTCCTAGTTTTGGAAACAAATAGAAATAGGTAACACTGACTGAGAATTTACTACATGCCAGCTACTGTTTAGAGTGCTTCATGTAAGTTAACTCATTTCATTCCATACCAACCCTATGTGGTACATACAATTATTGCCCCCAGTTTACAGATAAGGAAAGTGAGTTTCTGAGAGGTGGTGGAACTTGCCCAAAGTCATCCAGATGACAGACTGCCAACAGTCTTATTCCAGAGGCCACACTTTACCTCTAAGAGTGTTGGTATTAGCTCAGGAAGGGAGGAAGGGCGACTCTGAGGACTGTTCTCCAGCAGCCAAGGCCAATCCCATCTAGCCACAGTCCCTTCTTGAGAGCTTCCCTTTCCTTCCTAGGTCCACAGAGCAGGCTGCCTGGGCTCAGGACAGACACTCCTCAGCTCAGCAATCCTTAGCCCTGACTCTTAGTGATTCATACATGAAACCTCCATAAAGCCCATCTCTGTGCCCCAAACCCACGTCTTTCCTCTGCTTCTGAAGGCACAGTGCACCTTAACTGAAAGGAGGAAAAATGCAAAAATACTTCTCCTTCAGCAACCCAGAGACACAACTTATCAACACTTATCAATTATTAAGCCCTTAAATATATATATTCCTTAAAATAGCAGATATTTAAAAAAATTAAACCATATTATTTTTTTTGCTATTCGCCACAAGTTCTTCTTATAAACCATTAGTTAACATTTACTAGTCCAGTCATTCTTTATAGGAAAATGATTTTTGAGCCTATTATATATGAGCAGAATTTTCTCCCCAAAGACAAAAAAACTACGCAAACTTAACGGCTCCTTTATTCGTAATTTGAAGATGATTCTTTTTTTCTGAACATGTATAATTTATGTTTGTGCATTAATTCTGTAATTAATGGTTATAAAATACATCAAATATGTAAAGTGCTGCATAAGTGCTTAATTAAAATAAAAACAAAAAAGTGATGATAATTAATTGTTCATCCCAAAGGCAAGATGGTATTATAGTTCACAGTGACTATCAATTAATATTCCTATTGTTAATAATAAGCTCAACTTTTTATGTAAAATAGAACATGTTAAAATTTTCTGATTAAACACTGAGTCAAAAAAAGAAAAAAGTTCCTAAAAAATATTTTCATCATATAAAGCCTCTGTGGGAAAACAGCTTTCAAATTTTGCATTTCAAATCCTTCGTTGAATTCTGCTTCATTATAAATTTTTTGACTCAGAATTATACTATTATAATACCACAATTTTCGAGTTCCTTATCTTCCCCAAGGAATTCTGAAAATATAGCAAAACCCACGGAGGGTGATCTTAGTTATAAATACAGGCTCATTAGTGTTTAAATAGCTAATATGCAATAAAATGCCTACTGCATGGAAGGAACTGTTCCAAGTGCTTTAGAAGTATTCTTTTTGTTCATTTGACAAATCTAAGGACCAACTGTGTGCTGGACATGGAGGTATGTTCTAGAAATACAACAAGGAATAAAAGCAGGTTCAGATTCAACCCTCCATCATGCTCACGATCCAGAGAAGGATGCAGACATAAAATAAGAACGCAAACATGATGAGTACTATAAGGAGCAAGCCTTCCTACCTTGAGTTCTGGCTTTGTAGATAAGGCAGTTTCGATGTAAGATGGTAAACAACTGAATGTTGTCAACTTAGTCTTTCCTACTTTGCTTTTCTAAATCAGTTTGTTGAGGCTCCCTGCTTTTTAAAATGACATGTTCATAAATAATCCATCTATTTTGACTTAATTAACCAAGAAAAGATGAATAAATCAAATGGATGTTATTCTACTTACTTTATTCAGAAGGTCAAATCTCTGAAAATAGACCAATGAATGTGCATTTACAGGGAGATATTCATTCACCAGGGATCCTCACAAGTTCACTGGAATAGCTCAAGCTTCTCTTGTCAACTCCACACAGCAGCATTATTGGCAGGTGGGTAGAGCCTACCCACGTTTTCCTTGACTGGTGGGTGTTTGGGGGGGGGGGACTTCTGCCTATAGGAATCATGTTTCTTAAAAACCAGCTCTGCCACCTAGTCTGCAGGCTCAACTGCCTCTCACAGCTTATGTCCTATCCTGAAGCAGGAGGCCATTAAAAAGAGACAAATAATCTTATTTTGAAAAGTGAAATACAACTTCTTGTCACTATGCTAATGAAGCAATGAACTTGGAATTCATAAAGTATTGTATTTAATGACGATATTGCCAAGATAGGATTTCAGCGTGGTGCATTCTAGAATCACCACCCACACAGAGCTCTTTCTTCTCAAGCCTTTTAATCCTATGATAAAAAAATCTCTGCTCTTGATGAATTAACAAATCTCCTACTCGGAGGACCCTCTTGGATTCACTAATGGGCAGGTGTCCTTCTCTCCCTCTATGTATAGATATATACTGCCACCCCTTAGTCAGCCATCTAGACCTTCTTAGCCAGGAATTTTTAATTTGGAGTCATGGATAAGCCTCAAAGAATTAATAACCCCAGAGACATAAATACATTTTACATATCATGGATTTATCTTGGGAGAGGTTGCATTCTTTTTTATTTGAGTCTCAACATGTCTATTGGTTTTTTTTTTTTAAATGTTTGAAAAGCATTGCTTTTCCTAGATTCCCATGGTAGATTCCAATAATGATTCAAATTCTTCACCTTTTCCTCTATGCACATTTTGATCATGTGGTTTTGGAGTTCTTGATGCCAAAGAAGTGAAGTCTATGCCCCTACTCCTTAAATATGGGCTCAGCTCTGTGACTTACTTATATTAATGTAATGAAGAGATTTTGTAAGTTACAAGTTTATGCCTTAAGAGACCTGTGTGATTCAGTATGTTCTCTTTAGCTTCTGACATCACCATTGGAAAGACATTCTTGGGCCAGCCTGCTGATTCCAAGAAGTGGATAAGGAATCTTGAATTGCCCCAACCAAGGTGTTTCAACTAAACTCAGCTCAGAACAAAGCCCTTCTGACAACCTTGACACACATGAGTAAGTCCAGTTGAAATGAAGCAAACCTAGTCTTCAGGAAAAACCAGCTGACCCACAGGCAACCTATAATAATAAATAATTGTTGTTTTAAGTCACTGAATTTGGGATTCTTTGTTACACAGTGATAGCTAACTGATCCAACTCCCAATACTTTGGGAGAGATTCTCGGCCTGCTCTAAAATCTCTGGAAAGATCCTTGGGATCTTATATTTACCAATGCAGATATAGCTTCAAGTCCAATCTTTGATAACTTTTTTCTTTATCTGTCCCCTGCACACAAATCTTGGGAAAAACTCCATAAATCCTTCTTCCAGAATTGCTTTGTAAGTGTCTTATGGTGAGCTCACCTAACCCACTTTGCTCCATGTTCAAAGATTACTATTCATAAATTACTGTAGGCATGGTTCATCATGGAAAGGAAAGTCTTCTATTAACTCAGGTTAATATCAGGAGAGGACATTAGCAGAATCAAAGTGAGATAATAATAGAATATAAATGCTCTTGAACTGTTAAGGCCAAAAAGAGGGGCAGGCACACTGGCAATGGTTAATGGGACAGTAAATGCTTTGGTATCTACCTGTTCTCTGTTCTAAGTCTCTTTAGAATCTTTCATCATATTAAAAGCAAACTCTCTCTGGAAACATGGTCCTTTGGACACAATTCATCATGTAATTCTTTTACCTATGGGCTCAGTTTTCTCTCGCCTTCTATAGCAAAAATACCTGAGGGAGGAGGGTCAGACCAATCCCCTAATAGTCCACTGGTCTTCTGGCATAGCTTATAGACTATATTTCAACCTCAGCTATGATTTCAGTGCATCCAAAACACCCCCTGTAATGACATCTCCCCCCACCCTGTACTCTCTCCCATTGTAACTATGTGACCTTGAACAAGTCCCATCATTTTTCTGAGCCTTGGTTTTCACATTTGCAGACCTTGGGGACTGAATCACTTGATGGTCTTTATGGCTTGTGATCAGACAATTCTCTGACTATCTTATCTACTCAACCAGATTCACAGAAATGTCAATTCTTACATTTGGAAGAAACTTCCAAAATTATCCAACCCCAACACTTTAATTTATGAAAGAGAAAACAGAGCCCCAGACCAAGTGAGTTGCCTGGGCCCACCCAGTAAGTTAACAGCAGAGCTGAGATGAGAACTGGGGCCTCTTTCCTTTTCAACATTGTCTCTCATTTAACTTCCTTGAGAATGGGGCTAATTTCAAATTCATCTTTTTCATTTTCAGCCACACAGTCCAAGAATTGCAACCAACACTCAATAAATCTCAATAAATATTTGTTGACTTGAACTGGGAATGAGTAAGCATTGGTTACTCGGCCAAGAACCAAAATTCTGAGTCTGTTCAGCCAAGAGAACATGACTGCCACATTCCCTGGAGCTCTTCTTCTCTCATGTGGGGTAGAAGTATGATTGTGTGTAACTAGTTTCTTAAGTTACATTTTGATCAAAGAGACAAAACAGCTCCTTATCCAGCATTAGGTTGACATCACTGGGTCTTCAAACACTAGTGCTGCTCACCATGAAGGTGTGGTGGCAATTTACACACAATTTCTCACTCACAGTTTATATTTTGAGACAAGATTGGTTTTGGGCAAGGACATGATGGATTGGATTTAGGCAGACAGCCACTAAATGTGCTTATTGTTTTAGAGTGAACTAATGTTCCTCTGAATAGAAAACAATTTATACACACAAGGAAAGTAAAGCAAAGGAGTGAAGTACTGACGACAAGCAAACTTGTATTATTTGTCATAGTCCCAGATATTCTCCTCTCCCATTTTTGAAAAGGTACAAGACTGACTATGTCCCCTCCTGGGTGGCATTGCCATTGAAATGAGGAGATATAAAACCACACGTTATCCCAGCCTGTTCTGTTGGGAAACCACATTAATAAGCTCAGTTTACCCTCAAATCAGGTACTTAAAACATTCCAAGGGCACTAGTTCTGTATGTTAATGAAGGTCTCCCAGAAAGAATGTCCTGTCCTGAAACATGTATAGGAAATCCTTGGTTAAAGGATTTTAAGTTTATTTATTTTCTCTTTAAAAATTATGTGAAAAAGTGTAATATTTAATACATCAAAGAATATATGGCACATATAAGTAATGAAACTCAGTGGTAAAATAAATAGCCATGTATTCCCCCAATCAACTCAAAAACAAAAACATTGCCAATATCTTTGAATCTACTTGTGAATTCTTCCCTGCTTCCCTCAATTGTCCCCCCACATATGTATATACATGAAAATATATACCTGTATATGTGTATATATGTGTGTATTAGACATTTACTTTTGTTTTGGTAATTTTGTAAAAATCAAATCATACTATACATAATTTTGAGTGACGTATTTTTTCATTCATCATTATATGTCTAAGATTCATCCATGTTGTTGTACACATGGGTAGATCATGGGATGTCAATGGTAGAATGAATAGACTTATAAATGACTCTTAGGATAAATATGCAAGGAATTGTCTAGTATACACATGTAGGACTAGAACTAAGTCACAAGAAATGTACATGTTTAACTTGACAAGAGCCAATTGTTTTCCAAAGTGATTATACTGATGCAATCTCTCCCAGCAGTGTGTAAGAATAGTACTGCTTTTATATGTAGGCAAGAAGTCTCTGCCTGGTCTTGATTCACAGGGGATTGTGCTTTGGACTGCCTTTCTGAAAAATTTGCAAGTTCTCCTACAGTGCCTAAGACTGGCTTGGAGGAAGAATGCAGTCTGGGTAGGTAGGGTATTCCAAGTTTTAGTTCACCTCTTAGGGTGTTCCCTCCCCTCTAACCCCCCTCACCCTAACACAGCTGCCTCACGTATACATAAGAAGTTCCCAGACTCAGATCTATGGGGCTGTCCTGGAACCCCAAGGTGGGGTCTCTATTTCAAGCGTTGGCCTGGTCAGCACACTGCTTCTGCTTGCTGAGGCAGTATTTCTTTCTCAGGATGGTATGAGGTTAAGCTCCCAGAATAGTGGTGACCAGCTGATATTGGTTGATCTAATTGTTTACATGGGCAAAGTCCCTGAAAAATGGATTTACTTAGAAGCCCACATACTTTGGGAGTGGTCATGTATAAATGTTCCCAGTATTCCACAATCCCATCACCACTTAGTACCGTCAAACTTCTCAATTTATGCAACCTAGTACATACGAAATGGTATCTCATTTTGGTGGTAATTTGCATATCTCTGATTACTAGATAATTTGATCTTTGTTTCATATTTTTATTTGCCATTATAATAACTTTTCTGTGAAATGCTTTTTTAAGTCATTTAACCATTTTTAAAAATTGTGGTAAAATACACATAACATAATATTTGCTATTTTAAATTTTTTTTTTCAACGTTTATTTATTTTTGGGACAGAGAGAGACAGAGCATGAGCGGGGGAGGGGCAGAGAGAGAGGGAGACACAGAATCGGAAACAGGCTCCAGGCTCTGAGCCATCAGCCCAGAGCCTGACGCGGGGCTCGAACTCCCGGACCACGAGATCGTGACCTGGCTGAAGTCAGACGCTTAACCGACTGCGCCACCCAGGCGCCCCTAATATTTGCTATTTTAAAGAACACAGTTCAGTAGTGTCAAGTATATGTATATACTTGGTTGTACAACAAATATCCCGAAATTTTTCAACTTGCAAAACTAAATTCTATACCCATTAAACAATATGTCCCCATTTCCCCCTTCCTATAGCTCCTGGAAGCTACCATTTTACTATCCGTTAATATGAATTCGACTACTCTATATTCTCATATAAATGGAACAATACAGTATTTGTCTTCTTGACTAACTTATTTTGGTTACCATACTGACTTCCAGGTTCACCCATACTGTGGCCTGTGTCAGAACTTCCTTCCTTTTATTTATTTATTTTTTCAATATATGAAATTTATTGTCAAATTCGTTTCCATAGAACTTCCTTCCTTTTAAAGGCTGAATAATATTCCATTTTATGTGTATATCACATTTTGTTTATCCATTCATCGATCAAGACATTTTGTAGCTTCTACACTTTGATGATTGCAAATAATGCTGTTAGAAAATACATATACAAATATCTTTTCAATTTGCTTTGATTTACTTTTTAGATATGTATCCAGAAGTGGGAGTGCTGAATCGTACAGTAATTCTATTTTTAATTTTTTTGAGGAGCCACCATATTATTTCCCATAGAGGCTGCAACATATTACATTTCCACCAAAAATCCATGAAAGTTCCCTAATTTATCCAAATCTTTGGCAATTTACTCACTTGTTTAGGAATAGTCACCTTAATAGATGTGAAGTGATATCTCATTGTGGTTTGATTTGAATTACCTTGTTAGTGATGTTGAGTATCTTTTTTTTTATTTAATTTTTTATTTTTTAAAATTTACATCCAAATTAGTTAGGATATAGTTAAACAATGACTTCAGGAGTAGATTCCTAAATGCCCCTTACCCATTTAGCCTATCCCCCCTCCCACAACCCCTCCAGTAACCCTCTGTTTGTTCTCCATATTTACGAGTGTCTTCTGTTTTGTTGCCCTCTCTGTTTTTATATGATTTTTGTTTCCCTTCCCTTATGTTCATCTGTTTTGTCTCTTAAAGTCCTCCTATGAGTGAAGTCACATGATTTTTGTCTTTCTCTGACTGACTAATTTCACTTAGCATAATACCCTCTAGTTCCATTCACGTAGTTGCAAATGGCAAGATTTCATTCTTTTTGATTGCCAAGTAATACTCCATTGTATACATATACCACATCTTCTTTATCCATTCATCCATCTATGGACATTTGGGCTCTTTCCATACTTTGCCTATTGTTGATAGTGCTGCTATAAGCATGGGGGTGCATGTGTCTCTTCAAAACAGCACACCTATATCCTATGGATAAATGCCTAGTAGTGCAATTGCTGGGCCATAGGGTAGTTCTATTTTTAGTTTTTGAGGAACCTCAATACTGTTTTCCAGAGTGGCTGCACCAGCTTGCATTCCCACCAACAACGCAAAAGAGATCCTCTTTCTCTGCATCCTCGTCAACATCTGTTGTTGCCTGAGTTGCTAATGTTAGCCATTCTGACAGGTGTAAGGTGGTATCTCATGGTGGTTTTGATTTGTATTTCCCTAATGATGAGTGACGTTGAGCATTTTTCATGTGTCAGTTGGCCATCTGGATGTCCTCTTTGGAGAAGTGTCTATTCATGTCTTTTGCCCATTTCTTCACTGGATTATTTGTTTTCTGGGGGTTGACTTTGAAAAGTTCTTTATAAATTTTGGATACTAACCCTTTACCTGATATGTCATTTGCAAATATCTTCTCCCATTCTGTCGGTTGCCTTTTAGTTTTGCTGATTGTTTGCCTCACTGTGCAGAAGATTTTTATTTTGATGAGGTCCCAGTAGTTCATTTTTGCTTTTGTTTCCCTTGCCTCCAGAGACATATTGAGTAAGAAGTTGCTGTCACCAAGATCAAAGAGGTTTTTGCCTGCTTTCTTCTAGAGGATTTTGATGGCTTCCTGTCTTACATTGAGGTCTTTCATCCATTTTGAGTTTATTTTTCCGTATGGTGTAAGAAAGTGGTCCAGGTTCATTCTTCTGCATGTCACCGTCCAGTTTCCCCAGCACCACTTGCTGAAGAGACTGTCTTTATTCCATTGGCTATTCTTTGCTGCTTTGTCAAAGATTAGTTGGCCATATGTTTGTGGGTCCATTTCTGGGTTCTCTATTCTGTTCCATTGATCTGAGTGTCTGTTCTTGGGCCAGTACCATACTGTCTTGATGATTACAGCTTTGTAGTATAGCTTGAAGTCTGGGATTGTGATGCCTCCTGCTTTGGTTTTCTTTTTCAAGATTGCTTTGGCTATTCGGGGTCTTTTCTGGTGCCATACAAATTTTAGGATTATTTGTTCTAGCTCTGTGAAGAATGCTGGTGTTATTTTGATAGGCATTGCATTGAATATGTAGATTGCTTTGGGTAGTGTCGACATTTTAACAATATTTGTTCTTCCTATCCAGGAGCATGGAATCTTTTTCCATTTTTTTGTGTGTCTTCTTCATTTCTCTCATAAGTTTTCTGTAGTTTTCAGTGTATAGATTTTTCACCTCTTTGGTTAGATTTATTCCTAGGTATTTTATGGTTTTTTGTGCAACTGTAAATGGGATCGATTCCTTGATTTCTCTTTCTGTCGCTTCATTGTTGGTGTATAGGAATGCAACAGATTTATGTGCATTGATTTTATTCAGCAACTTTGCTGAATTCATGAATCAGTTCTAGCAGTTTTTTGGTGGAATCTTTAGGGTTTTCCATATAGAGTATCATGTCATCTGTGAAGAGTGAAAGTTTGACCTCTTGCTGGCCGATTTGGATGCCTCTTATTTCTTTGTGTTGTCTGATTGCAGAGACTAAGACTTCCAATACTATGTTGAATAACAGTGGTGAGAGTGGGCATCCCTGTATTGTTGCTGACCTTAAAGGGAAAGCTTCAGTTTTTCCCCATTGAGGATGATATTAGCGTTGGGTCATTCACATATGGGTTTTATGTTCTCTAGGTATGATCCTTCTATCCCTACCTTCTTGAGGGCTTTTATGAAGAAAGGATGCTGTATTTTGTCACATGCTTTCTCTGCATCTATTGAGAGGATCATATGGTTCTTGTCCTTTCTTTTATTGATGTGATGAATCATGCTAATTGTTTTGCAGATATTTTTTTTTCAATGTTTTTATTTATTTTTGGGACAGAGAGAGACAGAGCATGAACAGGGTGGGGCAGAGAGAGAGGGAGACACAGAATCGGAAACAGGCTCCAGGCTCCGAGCCATCAGCCCAGAGCCTGACGCGGGGCTCGAACTCACGGACCGCGAGATCGTGACCTGGCTGAAGTCGGACGCTTAACCGACTGCACCACCCAGGCGCCCCTGTTTTGCAGATATTGAACGAGCCCTGCATCTCAGGTATAAATCGCACTTGGTCCTGGTGAATAATTTTTTTAATGTATTGTTGGATCCGGTTGGCTAATATCTTGTTGAGGATTTTTGCATCCATGTTCATCAGGTAAATTGATCTATAGTTCTCTTTTTTAGTGGGGTTTCTGTCTGGTTTGGGAATCAAGGTAATGCTGGCTTCATAGAATGAGTTTGGAAGTTTTCCTTCCATTTCTATTTTTTGTAACAGCTTCAGTAGAATAAGTGTTAATGCTTCCTTAAATGTTTGGTAGAATTCCCCTGGAAAGCCATCTGGCCCTGGACTCTTGTTTTTTTGGCAGATTTTTGATTACTAATTCGAGGTCCTTACTGGTTATAGGTCTGTTCAAATTTCCTATATCTTCCCTGTTTCAGTTTTGGTAGTGTATATGTTTCTAGGAATTTGTCCATTTCTTCCAGATTGCCCATTTTATTGGCATAGAATTGCTCATAATATTCCCTTATTATTGTTTTTATTTCTGTTGTGTTGGTTGTGATCTCTCCTCTTTCATTCTTGATTTTATTTACTTGGGTTCTTTCCTTTATCTTTTTGATCAAACTGGCTAGTGGCTTATCAATTTTGGTAATTCTTTCAAAGAACCAGCTTCTGGTTTCATTGACCTGCTCTACTGTTTTTTTGTGTGGTTTTTTTTTTTGTTTTTTTTTTTTTGTTTTTTTTTTGTTTTTTTGGTGTGTGGTTTCGATAGCATTAATTTCTGCTCTAATCTTTATTATTTCCTGTCTTCTGCTGTTTTGGGGTTTTATTTGCTGTTCCTTTTACAGCTCTTTAAGGCATAAGGTTAGGTTGTGTATCTGAGCTCTTTCTTCCTTCTTTAGGAAGGCCTGGATTGCTATATACTTTCCTCTTATGACCATATTTGCTTCATCCCAGATGTTTTGGGTTGTGGTGTTATCATTTTCATTGACTTCCATATACTTTTTAATTTCCTCTTTAACTTCTTGGTTAGCCCATTCATTCTGTAGTAGGATGTTCTTCAGTCTCCAAGTATTTGTTACCTTTCCAAATTTTTTCTTGTGGTTGATTTTGAGTTTCATAGCATTGTGGTCTGCAAATATGTACGGTATGATCTCGATCTTTTTGTACTTACTGAGGGCTGATTTGTGTCCCTGTATGTGGTCTATGCTGGAGAATGTTCCATGTGCACTGGAGAAGAATGTATATTCTATTGCTTTAGGATGAAATGTTCTGAATATATCTGTTAAGTCCATCTGGTCCAATGTGTCATTTAAAGCATTGTTTCCTTGTTGATTTTTTGATTAGATGATCTGTCCATTGCTGTGAGTGGGGAGTTGAAGTCTCCTACTACTATGCTATTACTATCGATGAGTTTCTTTATGTTTGTGATTAATTGATTTATATATTTGGGTGCTTTGACATTTGGTGCATAAATGTTACAATTTTTAGGTCTTCTTGGTGGGTAGGTCCCTTGATTATGATATAAAGCCCTTCTGCATCTCTTGATACAGTTTTTATTTTAAAGTCTAGATTGTCAGATAAAAGTATGGCTACTCCAGCTTTCTTTTGTTGACCATTAGCATGATAGATGGTTCTTCATCCCTTTAGTTTCAATCTGAAGGTGACTTTAGGTCTAAAATGGGTCTCTTGTAAACAGCATATAGATAGATCTAGTTTTATTACCCATTCTATTTCCCTATGTCTTTTGATTGGAGCATTGAGTCCATTGACATTTAGAGTGAGTACTGAAAGATATGAATTTATTGCCATTATGATGCTTGGGGAGTTGGAGTTTCCAGTGGTGTTCTCTGGTCCTTTCTAATCTTTGTTGCTGTTGGTCTTCATTTATTTGTTTTTTTATATTTTCATCTTTTCTCCCCTCAGAGAGTCCCCCTTAAAATTTCTTGCAGGGCTAGTTTAGTGGTCACAAACTCCTTTAATTTTTGTTTGTCTGGGAAACTTTTAATCTCTCCTTCTATTTTGAATGACAGCCTTGCTGGATAAAGAATTCTTGGCTGCATATTTTTCTGATTCAGCATATTGAATATTTCCCACCACTCCTTTCTGGCCTGCCAGGTTTGTGTGGATAGGTCTGTTGCATACCTGATCTGTCTTCCCTTGTATGTTAGGGACTGTTTTCCCTTGCTGCTTTCATGATTGTCTCATTCCCAGAGTATTTTGTGAATTTGACTAGGATATGCCTTTTTGATGGTTGGTTTTTGTTGACTCTAATGGGAATCCTCTGTGCTTCCTGGATGTTGATGTATCTTTCCCCAGGTTAGGAAAGTTTTCCACTATGATTTACTTACATAACCCTTCTACCCCTATTTCTCTCTCTTCCTCTTCTGGGACCCCTATGATTCTGATGTTGTTCCTTTTTAAGGAGTCACTGATTTCTCTAATTCTTAAATCGTGGTCTTTTGCCTTAATCTCCCTCTTTTTTTTTTTTTTTTGCTTTATCATTCTCTATAAGTTTGTCTTCTATATTGCTGATTCTCTGTTCTGCCTCGTCCATCCTTGCCGCCGCTGCATCCATCTGTGATTGCAGCTCGGTTATAGCATTTTTAATTTCATTCTGGCTATTTTTTACTTCTTTTATCTCTGCAGAAAGGGATTCTAATCTATTTTCTACTCCAGCTAGTATTCTTATTATCATGATTCTAAATTCTGTTTCAGACATCTTGTTTGTATCTGTGTTGGTTAAATCCCTGGCTGTCGTTTCTTTGTGCTCTTTCTTTTGTGGTGAATTCCTTCATTTCATCATTTTAGGGAGAAAAGGAATTTATGAGGTAGAAAAATTGAAATGAAAAAAATTAAAATTAAAAAGATATTAAAATTAAAGATTAAAAACACACACACCCACAAATCGAATAGATGATGCTAGATCCTAGGTGTGTTTTGGTCTGGGTGTTGAAAGTGGTTTGACAGTTAGAGAAACAAAAGGGGGAGTGGAAGAAAAATAAAAAAGGAAATCGTTTTAGAATTTGAAAAAATGAATACACTGAAGTAGACTAAAATGAGATGATGGGGGTAAAATAGAATTTGAAAAAGTATACACAAAAGTAAAGAATATAGTAGAAAAAAATTAAAGAATAATATATTAATAAAAATTAAAAATAAATACCAACTTTCAGTTTCTGCATTTAAGAAGAAAAAAGAAACGAAAAAGAGAAAAAAGAAAAAAAAAGAAAAAAGATATCATTTCAAAATTTGAAAAAGTGAATACACTGTAGTAGACTAAAATAAAATGATGGAAGTAAAATAGAATTTGAAAAAAGTTACACAAAAGCAAAAACATAGTAATAAAAATTAAATAAAAATATTTTTAATAGAAATTGAAAGTAAAAATCAAGAAAAAGAAAAGAAACAAAAAAGGAAAAAAGAAAAAGAAATAAAAAAAAGGAAATTGAAAATTAGAAAAGGTGAGCACACTGAAGTAGATTAAACTAAAATGATGGAAGTATAGTAGAATATGAAAAATTTACACAAAAGTAAAAAATATAGTAATAAAAATTAAGGAAAGATATTTTTAATAAATATTGAAAATAATAATGAATTTTTTCTCTTTCTGTATTCAAGAAAAAGAATTGTAAAAGAGAAAAAGAAAAAAGAAAAAAAAAGAAAGAAAATTGAATAGATGAACCTGCTAACACATGAAAGTAAGACTGAAATTGCTTCGTTTTCCCCTAAAAGTCAGTCTATGTAGCTCTTTATAGTCCATAAATGAAGCCTGCGGTGAGACTTGTGTTCTTGAAGAGCGAAGTTGGCCCAGTTGGGTGGGGCTCAGTGTAATGGCTCCATTCTCCACTAGATGGCGCTGCGAGCCTACTGGGGTGGATTGTTGCAGGGCTCGTAGGTGCGTATGCGCATGCGCAGGAGGGTGAAAATGGCACTATCCCGGATCAGCTATCGTGCACCCGTCCTCTGTCTTCAGCTCTCGTCCACTCGCTGCTTTTTCACTCTCTGTGACTAGGCTCCAGGCAGTACCTCTCTCCCAAGTTTTGTCTCAGACGCGGCTGTTTTCCCCGGCCCCTTACTTCCGAAGGACTGTGGCTTTGACCTGTTCCGCCCCTCTGTGGGAGGGTCTCACCGAGCAACGGCCGAATGAGCAATGGCTGAATATTGGCTGCACCAAGGAACGCCCGCTGGACCCTGTTGTTGCCGGTGCCCCGAGACTGCGGCCAGGTGCCAGCCCGTCCCAGAAAATGTTCGTGAAACAGTGTAGCAGCAGCGTTTCAGGGATTATGGAAAATCACAACACACATCTGGCACCAGGCTTCACCCTTAATGACCTTGTTCCAGCACCAGCAAATGCGGCCGTTCTCTGGGGTCTGCTGGGCCCAGGTTGCCTCAAGCCTCTACCAACTTTCCTTCCAGCAGTGGAACCGCTTTTCCCCGTGTGGCCTGAGAACCTCCCGGACCCCACTCTGTTCCTGGGGATTCGCCCTTCCCACCAGAGCACCACCAGGTAGGTATCTTGCTATGGAGTTGCGGCCTTTGCGCTCCCCTTGTTTACAGTCTTAGTGGAATTTAAACCCCGTCCTTTCTCCTTTCTCCCTTTTTAATTTAGTCCCTGCGGCTGTTTCCAATTTTCCACTTTCTCTCCAGCTGCTTTTGGGGAGAGGTGCTTTTCCCGTATTCTCCCCCTCCCCCAGTCTCTGTCCTCTCTCCACTCACAAAAGCACCTCCCTTCCTGCACCTTCTCGCCCCCCAAGTTCACCTCTCCGCGCCGCGTACCTGCTGAATTCTGTGGTTCAGGTTATGCAGATTGTTGTGTTAATCCTCCAATCAGTTTTCTAGGTGTGTAGGATGGTTTAGTGTTGGTCTGGCTGTATTTCATGGACTCGAGACACACAAAAAGCTTCCATGCTGTTCCGCCATCTTGGCTCCTCTCCCCATCAGCTTTTTTTAAGTTTTGAGAAATAATTTCCTAGCTCAATTTTATGAAGGTATTCCCTTATATATCATTCCAAATTTTAATAGTTTGACATTTATATTTAAGTATCTAGAATTGATTGTGTGGTATGAGGTGAGTATAAAATTTTATTTCATTTTTTTTCATCATTCTGTTCAAGTAAAGACATCTGTCCCTGTACCAATTATTTACTAGTTCCTCAGTGATGTGACATGTTCTCTCTGGCATATATCAAGTATTCATTGATGTATGGAATTCTGTCAGGACACTTTATTTTGTCTTTACTTAATAGTGACAGTACCTTAATTATTTAGCTTTAAGATTAGCCCCGATCTCTGGTAGGGAATATCTCCTCGTCCCATTCATCTTTAAAGGAGTGCCTTGGCTATTTGTATCTTTCATATACATTTTAGAAAGTTTATCAAATTCTTTTAAGAACCTCAGTTGGAATTTTTATTGGAATTGCATTAAATCTACAAGTCAATTTAGATGAACTGACATTTTTGGAATTTTAAGTTTTTCAATTCATATACATGGAATATTCTCCATTTATTTAATTTTCTTTAATGTCTTTCAATTATGTCATGAAGTTGAAAGTCTTTTGTTAAAGTGATTCTTGGGTATTTATCTTTTGTTATTATGAATGGTGTACTTTAAGTTACATCTTTTAAATGTGTATTTATCTTAAAAGGAAATGCAATTGATTTTTTTATATTGATCTTATATCTAGCCACCTTGGAAGTCTCTCCTTAATTTTTATAATTTATCTTCAGATTCCCTTGTCTTTTCAATGTAGTCAATTATATCATCTTGTCAATATTATTTCCTCATTTCCATTCTTATGTCTTTTACTTCATACCTTTTTGCTATTGCATCAGCTAGGATCTCCACTGTAGTATTTAATGGAAATAGTGATATTGGGAATCATTTCCACCACTCCTTACATTTTAGGAAATAACTCTAACTTCACTATTTAGAATGCCATGCATATAACTTTTTTTGTTAAACACCTTTTATAAAGTTAAGGAATGACATTTCTATTCCTAAGACTTTTTGTTTGTTTATTTTATTTTGTTTCTTTTTTTGTTAATAGTTGTTTAATTTTATCAAATGATTTTTCTATAACTATTGTTTTAATCAAGTATTTTTCTCTAATAAAATCATTATATGTTTAATTTAATAATTATATATTTTATAATTGTACATTTAGTTTAATTATATATTTAATCTTAATATATATATTATTATCTTCACAGATATAATAATATATATATGCTAGAAGAATATATGCTATTAAGTAGCAGGAAATTCACACTTAGGCACATAACAATAATGGGGCGCCTGGGTGGCGCAGTCGGTTAAGCGTCCGACTTCAGCCAGGTCACGATCTCGCGGTCCGTGAGTTCGAGCCCCGCGTCAGGCTCTGGGCTGATGGCTCAGAGCCTGGAGCCTGTTTCCGATTCTGTGTCTCCCTCTCTCTCTGCCCCTCCTCCATTCATGCTCTGTCTCTCTCTGTCCCAAAAATAAATAAACGTTGAAAAAAAAATTTAAAAAAAATAAGAATAATAACAATATAATAATAAAACTGTATTACACTAAAAACAAAAAGTCTTAAAAATAGCAACAGAGAAAAATCAGACATTAAAAAAATATATGAGATGAAAACAATAGCAATAATTGAAGCCAAAAGATGATGGGTAATCGATATAAAATGCTGAGTTGTATACCCAGAAAAACCATCCTTCTAGAATGAAAATGAAAGAGAGATTTCTAGACAATTTCCATCAGTGAACATTAATTCAGAGAACTGGTGGCTCTCAAAAAGTCAGAAACAGAATTACCATATAACCCAGTAATACTATTCCTAGGTATATGTCCCAAAGAATCGAAGACAGGTACTCAAATAAATACTTGTATTTGTATTGATAATATGAATATACCTATAAACAATATTTGTATTGAATGTTCATAGTAGCACTATTCACAATAACTAAAAGGTGGAAACCACCCAAATGTCCATCAATAGTCTAATGAATAAACAAAAACAAAATGTGTAGGTACACCTCAAAAACACGAATGAATGAAACTATATGCTATAGTATAGATGAAACTTAAAAACATTATGCTAAGTGACAGAAACCAGAGAGAAAAGATCTTATGATTCAATTCATATGAAATATCCAGGATAGTTAAATCCACAGGGACAGAAGGAAGATTGGTGGTTGCCAGGGGTTGGGGGAGGGGAGAATGAGCAATGAATACTTAACAAGAACAGGATTTTCTTTGGGATGTTGAAAATTTGGAACCAGATAGAGGTGGTATTGAAAATATACTGTCACTGAATTGTATTGTAAACTGGTTAATTTTATGTAATAGGAATTTCAGCTCGATAAACAATTATTTGCGGTAATTTTCCCAGTTCTGGGTGTATTTTAGCAGGTGGATTTGCCAGAGTACCTAGTCCATTTTACACCGGAATTAGAAGTAGCATTTTGTTTTCTTAACTGCAGAATCTCTCAGCTGTTTTAATATACTCATGTACATTGGCACCTTCCAAGCAACAGATGCAACACACAGCACTCTGGAGGGTGGAGAGTGATACTGGGAAGTCCAGCTTTAAAGAGAGCCGGAGATGTTGGTATTAATAATAGCAACAGTAGTAGCAATGTAGTAGAAGCTGTTCTAGTAATAGCTAACATTTGTGAGTGTTCGTTTCATAACCTGTTTGGGTACTTCAGAGTTGTTAACTCCCATAGTCCTCAGAACATCTGTGTGAAGTAGGTTATTTTATTATCCCCATTTACAGACAAGGAAACTGAGTCCCAATTATTTAATAGGACATATGAGTTCAGTGTAGCACGTGGATCTGCCCATCAACAAATGCTCACAGTTCAAACTTCCTTTAAGGTGAACATTTACAACTCTGGGCAGGGGTAATCAGACAGAAAGGTGGTCTGAGAGAAAAGCCGCTGAGAAACCATGGGAGAATTCCCATCGAAAATCAACTGGACAGTTTTGAACCCAAGTAGTAGATTTCTGATCCCTGCATTTTTCTATGAACACTCAACTTCCCTCCTGCTGAAGAAGCCCTTATCCAGAGCCTACCTTCTGTTTTGCTCCTCACTGCCCTAGTTCAAGCCAATGAATTTCTCCTACCTCTTAATTATGGCCATACATACATCACCTCTAAGGCACCTATGATCTGTGAGTGAGCTTCAAGCTCACACTCCTTTGGGGATAATGCATACTTCTGTGTTTCTTTAAGGTTGCAGGACGCATATCACAGTACTAATTCAATATGGACATTGGTACCAGGAAGGGAAGTAGACTTGGGATTGACTGATTTTCCTCCTGTTCATATCCAGAGCCTGCTCCTCAGCTTCCCTCTCCATGGGCTCCCATCACCCTCAGTGCCATCCATCACCGCTGCAGCTCAGCCCGGTGATGTATTACACTAACATATCATTAGTGCAACGGCAGAGCAAGGAGCTTTGATGATGTATTGGGGCCATACATCATCAGAATGAGTCACTCTGATGATGTATAACTCAAAAGATGGTACTATCCAGGGAAATGTGGACATACCATAAATCAGGGACAATGTTAAAGAAGAAAACCCAGGACGGCCTCGAAGGAAAATAAAAGTTCAGGGGTCTCCCGCGGTAGGGGTTGAGAGACAAAACTAGTAAATTCTTAACGGCTCAGATTGAAGCTTTTTGTTAGCTGTGGCATTCTTAATGACTAAACCAGACCGTCGGCATCCCAGGGTGACACTTGGGTTTCCTTTCCATCTGGAATTCAGTTTGGCTTCTGCTTTCCTGCAAAGCCCCTTTGTCCTGAGGGAGATGCAGAGTCCATCAGATCAAACACGAAACACTCCAGGTCTGTGCTCTATCCGGGTCCTCTTGGATTCGTCAAGTACAGAATAGTTTGTGGAGCTTTTCAGTCTATGATGGTTCAAGCTTACATTCTCTCAGAAGTTCTTTGCCTGTAGCCTCAGATTATTGAAATTCTTTAGACTCATGAAGGGGTGTGAGTTTGAAATGAGGTTGTAAAAATAGAGCCAAGGGAGTCCTTGCTTTGCCGTTGGAGTTACAAACTTTTAGAACATAGTAGAGGATTTCCATTTGTCAACAGGCTAGATCTTGCTGAAAGTTCCTTTGCTTTTCTTTCTACAAAATAGCAACAGAAAAGGGAGGAGCGCATGTAACATTTAGTTCAAGACAGAAAATTCCCAAATTAGATATTTATGCTGTCAAGTCCCTAATTGGACTAGTAAATGTTTACCCTTGGATGTGGGACCTCCATCGAAGTACTTTACCTTCTTCTGTCCTCCTATCTTTTCCAGCTTTACCCCCTCCACAGGACGATAAATTATGGAAAATGTCAACCTCCCTTTGGTATCCTCAGATCAGGGTAGGCTAATTACATTCTCATAGTTTAAGAGCATAAACTTCTCTGTAATTTTAAAACTGATAGATAAAGAAAGTCTTCAGGAAAGGGAGTTGAGAGCCATAAGGCAGAAGGAGGAGGTAAGACCACACGCAAGCACACTGGAAAAAAAATTAACATTTATGTTTAATGCTTTATTTAATGCCAAACTGTCAACTTGAGATCTGAGGCCCAAGCATAATGATTCTATCCCTCCACCCATCCAAAATAAAATAAAAATCAAAGCCTAGGTGCTTCAGGACTGGAGAATATCAGAACTCAGTCCTTGGCATATGGGATCCATTATAGGCAAGAAGTCTTCCTCTGGGAGTTCCTTCCAGTGTCCCCACCCACACTCCAGTCAGGGAGGGAGCCATGGGCAAAGGCACTTACAGTCAACCCCGATGCCAGCCCTGACTCACTGTCTTTGTTTATTGCAAACTCTGCAGTGGACTCTGTCCTGGAGGGCAGCACACTTGAAGACCCTCCAAGGGAGTGCAGGAGAAGGGCCTCAGCCAACCACAAAACACAACTGCCCCATCCCCTTCCCACTCTGTGGAAAGGACAAGGGGGGCTTCACCACCTGAGCAGCAGTTAAGAAACAAAATGCTTTTTTTTTTTTTTTTTTTTTTGGTGCTCAAATAGCTGTGCCTTCAAAGGCCTTTAAAAGTTGAAATAAAACAGATCTTGCCTCTGCTCTTTATTTATTTTTTTGGTTGGGGGCAGGGGAAGAGAACAAGGGAGCTGATAAAGCCAGTATATTCCTTGGGAATTATTAATAAAGGAGCAGGAACTGAAAGGGTCCCATGCCTTAGGGGCCCTCTCGCTGTTGAAGGGGATGGTGTGGCAGTACCTGCACCTGTGTGCATGGTCTCTTTCTGCCTCTGCAGAGGATTGGAGGCACAGGGCATTGGGCACCTGGGCATATGTGTCCAGACGGAACATCCAAGGGAATGGCTAGAGACAATGCCAAGGGGTGCATTGAGGGAGCATTTGGGACCTACAGGACACTACAACTCCGTGGTCAACGTGGGGACGTGAGAGAATAGAGAATTTTCCAGAAACAGTTTTAGCTATTAGTGCCAGTTGCCTTTACTCAGGAGTGGCTTCAGTCAAGCTGTGTTGTGGTATAGCCATTGACTGAGCCTACAGGTTTGGCGTCCTGGGACTGCAGCACAGGTCAGTGCTGTGCATCCACTCATCAGACCTGCCAGACCTTGAGAATGTCAAGAATAACAGCAGCAGCAGTAGCAGCAACAGGTAACCGCTGCTGTCACACATTTAGTTTATATCAGTACTGTGTTAAGCACTTATATATCACTTAATTATCACAATAGCTTGAAGGGATAGTTTTATGTACCCCATTTTCGCACGGTCACATGGCTAGGAAGTGGTGGAGTAGGACTTCTACTCGATTTCCTCTGGCTCCTAAGCTTTTCTTTGTCAGCACCATGTGAACTGTGATGCAGGGGGCAGGCCTGCAATGTTACCCAAACAGGCTTTGAGTGTCTCCGTTGCTTCATCCTCTTCTCAAGCTTCTTGCCTTCAGGGACATCTCAGACTTCCATTCTAGCACCCACAGCCCACTTCTCTAAAACTTGGAATAAGAATTATTGTATATTCAATCTCCTATTCTGTGCATAAATTAAAGAACAGAGAAATAGGCCTAAACTCCAAAGGCCACTTGCCTGGGAACACAATAAAGGAAGAAAAGCATGGGGTTGGATGGGGCTGCCTGGGAGCTGGTCTTTGCTTGCAGCCTACTGCATGCTTGGGTTTCCATCATTGGCTCTGGAACTGGGGTCGAAACTGTGGCCTGGCCCTTTGATAACAATTCTACCCCTCCCCTGCTGTTGGAGCGACAGTATGCCCCCAGTCTAGAGGGCATCAGAATCACACAGAAATAAAACAATTCAATTTTTCCTTAATTATCTGAATCTTTAGAATAAATACTAATAATAATAAACAAGACACTTGCTATGTTATTCTGTACCCCCCCACCTGCAACATAATAATGCATGGTTTTACAAGATGGAGGTGCAAGAACTAATAAAATATATGGTTTAATTAACTAAACTTATGCTGTAGTCCACATTAGAAGGCCATGATTTAGCTTGCACTCTCATCCTCAGGACAGAATAATGCAAACAGCATAATTAAAAGTTGATGAGAAGTATATTTATTGGGCACACAGAAAGAAGGGACATCCAGATTTATGATACATAAAGTAAACCTTTAGTTTACAATATAATTAATATTTTAAAAACCACAGCATGCATATAATGCAGTTGAAGAGTCCACCCCCGCGGAAGGATAATTTCTTTGGTGCTGATCTTGGCCCCGTTTAATAGTAAATTATGTTCCTGAACATATACAAATGTAACATGATCTATTATGATCTGGAGATGATGCTCATTGAGATGTCTGCGGCTGTGATAGATCGTGGTTGTGCGTCTCCGAAGACATGGAAGATGGCTGAAGGGCCAATTATTTATCTGTGGCATGAATTCCGTGGCTATTAGTCACACACATGGTGACGCAAAATGAGGGTATGCCACTACATTTTAATCAATTCTCGCTGAAGAAAATCCCTCGTTAGCACAGAGCCGAGGACATGCAGAGTTTGCAGGGGAAGAGGAAGAGCTTTAGAAAAGCAGGACAGTTAGGAGAGAGAGAGACAGGCTCAGAGCGACTGGGAGCACCCAAACAGTGCTCCACAAGTGGTTCTGAGGACCCACTAGCATTTATGGTCTTAGGTCGCAGGTTTAATCTCATGCAACACTCATAACTACCCTGTGTGATAGGTACCGTTTTCATCATGCCTATGTGCAGACAAGGAAACTGAGGCCCTGAGAAATTAGCATGCAGGTAAAGGCAGGGCCAGGATTCTGAGCCTGGTGTGCTATTCATTCTGCCCCACCCCAGGTCTTCTATGAAAGACTCTGAAAGAGCTAAGTAATATTTATCTACAATCCAGTCCACACTTGTCCTTAGAGTCCAGAAGCTCAGGGTCCTCCTCATGCTCTGTTTCTCCATGCACACATGTCCCCAAACTGCCTTGCTGGGAGGCAAGTATCCGGCATGATCCATTGCTTGTCCTTTCATGCTTATTCCCGAGGTGCCAGTAATCCTGCCGGCTGCACAGTCTCCGGGAACCCTGCACTGATCCCAACCTCTAGGGTATTCCAAATAGGGTCATGGTTGTTGTCATTTAATAGATTAAAAAGTCCTAATATATAACGAAATTCGTGAATTACCTTCCTTTCCTCCCTTTTAATCTTCCTCCCTCCCTCTCTCCCTGCTACCCTTCTTTCTTCCTTCCTCGCATCCTTAATATTTTTTTAAACCCAGACATTGGGTTTAACAAATATATTTGTATCCTCTTTTTACTGAAACATAAAATACTATAAATTTGGGGGGAGGGGAGGGCTTTTGTGCATAGTCTCCCATATCTCTTCTGTCTAAATTCCCTAGGCTAATTAGTCTACCTCACTGTAAGTCTACCTCACTATATAGGGACAGTGTCTTTAGAGCAGCATTCTCATTTATCTGTTCACTCTGCTTGTCCTGTCACCTGGATTATTACTCTAGGGGGCCACTGAAGGATTTTAAGAAGGAACACCTGGCTGATTTCCCCTACCCAATCTGTATGCTTCACAGGTCATGAAAGAGTTATGAACATCTTATAGAGAATGGGAAAGTGATGCTCAGCCACATTGCAGAACTCCTAGGAGCTCTGAGTACCTGGCTTTAGGACTTTGGATCCCATTGCTTCAGCCACATCCTGGTTTGGCTCTCTCGCCCAAGTATCAAAAACGCAGAGAAGGAGAAGTCCAGTCTAGCATGGGCCTCACTTCCTAGACTGTACTCCACATTCAAAGTGGAAACTAGCATGGCTCCCTTAGCCCCAGGAGGGACCCATTTGAATTGAGACTTGAGAAGAAATTCATTAGAGCCTGAGACACACCAAGTCCCAAAAGGGGGTGCAGAGTCCTGGGCATGAGCTTTGAAACCCTGTCCCAGGTGATCTGGACAAGAGTCTATCCAGCTTTCAAATAAGAATTTTTACCTGGTTTCAGTGGAACTAAATGAAACATTTACCTACAATCCTAATGCTGTTGGAAACACTCTCAGGGAAGAGGCATGCTAAGGAAACACACAAAATAAATTAAGTACAAAGTAGATAAAGAAAATAATATGAGTTCTTCTTCATTATCTGGTTCATTACACTTTTTAGTGCTTATTAAATTCGTTGTTAAATGATTTAATTTTGTTTCGGAAAAAAGTGGATGAGGAAAGGAATAAGAGATTAAGGAGATAAACTGCTGAGGTTTCCATTTTGGAACTGGTTACAGAACAAGGATACGATGAGAAAATTAATTTGTACGTCTCTCTAGGGGGGTAGTCAACACCAGGCACCACAACACACACTATTTGCCTTATTTTTTGCTTAATTGGCATGGCCTCCTCTGGGGAGAGCTCAGCCTAAGCCAAGTAAGAGGATAAATCACCTTTAGTGTGGCCCCTTCTGGGTCATGGATAATTTTTCTGACAGCCATGTCAGATCAAGATGCTAATGTATCAGCTCGCTCTCTGTATCCCAGTACTGAGAGTGTAATTTTCTTCCTATTAGCACACATACACACAAACATGTTCCCCAGGGTGGTTTAGTGAAGGTCCCTAGTACTGACTTAGGGAAGAAGAACTCTGAGAGGTGGTAAGATGTTCTAGGCCAAGACAATAGCAATCTTTGTTTCTAGAACCATCTTTCCATCCCCTTCAAGAGGGTTTCTTTCATTTGAGCATGGACTTAGTATTTTTAGATGTCCTAGAGGCCCTGAGATGCATGCCTGCATGTGGTCTGTTAGGTCTGTGGTGGTGGCAGTTGTCCTGAAAAGGTCTGAGGTTTTCATGACAAACAACATCAGAATACATTACCTTTACCTGCTAAATTATTTGGAGTTTAGCATGTGCCTTTAGTTTAACACCATGCCTGAATCCACATGGATAACACCAATGAGTTTTAAGATAAGTTCATAGAAAAGTGTATCAGGAAAAGGCAGACTTTGTGTACTCTTCAAAATCCAGCATGTAGACCACAGAAGACCCAAGTAACTCTACAAACTACAGTGTAGCTTCCCTGGGTTGGCTCCAGATGCCTTTTAAGGCCCAATTTTGGTCTCATGAAGACTTTCTTCAGAAATGGATCTTCCTGGAACTTTAGAACTGGATCACCAGTTATTAATGTGCAATTCTAGGCAAGGACCTAAATATGCCCTTGACCTCCTGGCCTCAGCCTACTTTCCTATCTTACCTTTGTTGGGACCACTGTTTTGTCCTCAGTAACAGTCCTACTAAACTATTTTTAAGTTTATTTATTTATCTTTGAGAGAGAGAGAGATAGAGGGAGAGACAGCGAGAGAGAGAGAGAGAGAGAGGAAGACAGAGGATCCCAAGTAGGCTCTGTGCTGTCAACACAGAGTCTGACACAGGGCTTGAACCCATGAAGCATGAGATCATGATGTGAGCAGAGACCAAGAGTTGAATGCTTAACTGACTGAGCCACCCAGGCACCCCTTACTAAACTATTCAAATTCCCTTTTATGTACTTTAATTCTTCCATCCTTCAGTTCCCATTGGCAGAGAGAATTCCTTCTTCCCTACATGTGTGCTTATTTAATCACAGTATTCATTCCAATGAATGAGCACTGCTTATTCATGTAATATCCTCCCCCACTAGGCTGTGAGCTTCTCGAGGGCAGTGACCATTGTTTTATGCATTAATAAATGGGTATGATAGAGGTCTTAGATATCTACTGGCACACAGCAGGTCCTCAATAAATGCTGAGTGGATTGAATATGATAAAATCTTACCTCAAAGGAAGATAAAGGAGATAAGAGATTTTACCAATAGTTTCAAGGCAATGTAGAAAGTGTGAAGCCACTTAACAGAGGTTATAGCGGTTTAGTGAGGAGAGAATTGAGAAGAGTTGTGTTAACTTGAGGGCCTCCCTTGGCTCTGAGCATGTGTGATTCTGACATGCAGAGATGCTGACATAATAGAGGCATGGCATGGGTCAGCATGGTACTGGGGGAGGGGTGGTGAGCCCTGCATAAGGGCTCACAAATGAAGTTCTTGAGCATAAATCATCCTCTCTTTGAGTTTAGAAGTTGGTTTTTGCCTTCTCCCCAAACCTGCCTTTCTAACAAGATTAGTCTCTTTTACACATTGAGCCCTTTCTCCCCTCAGTCCATGCCTAATGGGAAAACCTTTATGACCTCATCCATTGGGCAAAGTCTCCCATCTGACAGCCATGAGTGCCGAGGCTACAGTGATGTCTCCTAAGGGAGAAAAGAGTGGTCCCTTTGCTGCCTTTGACAGTGGCGAGCACTTCATCAGAGAGGCTTGGGGCCTGGAAAGTCCTTGGCGGTGAGGACTCAACATTAGAGCATCCATCCATGCTCACTGACTGTCCATATTAGGTGCAGGGAATTTGCCATGTCCTCTGCCAGAGATGAACTGTGCAGCTATTCTCATCTTTTCTGTTGCCCAGAGACCTCCACCCCTGCTCCGTGTGAGCAGCCTCATTAATTGGAGAGACAACAACGGGGAGAGCTGGCACTGACCATCAGCGGAGCCAGAGGAAGGGCTGGCCTGGGCAGGTGCCAGGGATGAGCCAAGCAAAATCTTTCCTTTATCCTGGTGCTTCCCCTCCCAGGAGCCTTCAGTCTCCATTCCTAAATCCTCTGCAAACTGCAGTGAGGGCAAAAAGCAAGCCTGTGCCTTTCATAATGGATTTGGGCATAAATGAGGATTGTTCCTAGGTAACTCACCCTGCCCTACTTTCTCCCACCAGCTTTCTAACAAAGTCAACCGGAGAGCAAACAGAGTTGGGTTTTCAAAGCCTGAGATTTAAAACAGAAAAATCCTCCCTTTCACAGAGCCTGTACTTACAAATATGTATTCCGTATTTATACAGCATATTAAAACCCAAAACCTACAGTAATGCAACATTAAAGTCAAGAAATGCAAAAGTGAAGGGTTTATGGCATTGTTAGCTTGCCCACATTGTGCATTCCGCATAATGAGCCTCACCTTGAAATTCAAGCCATATACCATGCAGCAGAGTTCACCCCACTGGGCAAACCTTAAACCTTTTGCATTTTGTGAATTTCATTACCTCAAATTGCAATATTAATAACTGAAATGTGCAGCCAAGAAAATGCTAATTTTCTGCTTTTCCTTTCATTTTTTTCTTTCATCTATTTTACCCTCTAATTAAAAAAGTAGGGAAGGTAAAGAAATAAGGAGGGGGGGGCGGTAACCAATGAGGAAAAAACCTATCACAGACCTTTACGATGTTAGACAGTTTTATGGGAGGGGAAACTGAGGCCCAGAGAGGGATGCCCACAGTTACTCAGTTTAGTGGGGACCTCACAGTATGTTTCTCAGTGTTCTTTGTAAACTCAGTGGTCTTTGGCTGCATTTCCTGGCCAATTGTTTGATGAGGCCCTAAATCCAAATAGGGAAATGGATCCCGTAGCAAATAAAGGAAAGGCAGAAACCAAAATTTCTGTGAGCAGTTAGCACTACTTTTCTTCCATTTATACTATCTTCACTTTATCTTCACTTAGCATAACTCTGATCTCAAGGGGTACAGAATGACTTTAAATTACTGGCATTTAAAGAAGACTGATGTTTCAAACAATAAAAAGAATACATTCTCTCTTTGATTATTGAATTCCCAAGGAGAAGAACACATTTAACTCATGAAGTAGCCAGCATGGACAGAGTCCCAGGGGCCACACATTATAATCAGCAATATTTCTTTCAACCCATTGAGCTAGCTATCCTTGTAGGGATGGTTGCTCCCCATTTCACGGAGTCTGAGATGGAAAGCCTGTTGACAGTCCTGGCTTCCTCTCCATCAGTCTGTTGTCTAGGCAGGCTAGCATCATGTGGACATGAGAGAGGATCAGTGTGACCTCAAGTCAGCCTTCTCAGTGAGTCTACAGCCAAAGCCGCGTTGGCACTTGGGGTGTACACAGAATCAGCAAAAAAAAAAAAAAAAAAAAAAAAAAAAAAAAAAAAAAAAAAAAAAAAAAGGTAAAGATGGGTTTTTATCCTAAGACATTTGACCGTAGAACATGGTTTTGTCTGTTTCTTGGCTAGAATGCATCCAAAGACAGTGCCAACTGGACAGATGTTGTCCCCTTTGCAAGAAAGAGGAGAGAGAGAAAAGTAAATGCACACTCACAACTCCAGGAAGAGATGTGCCTAGATGTCAAGCATCAACATCTAGGACTTCCTCAAAAACAAAACAAAAAAACAAGGGCTTCCCTGAGGGGAATGTTTCAATGGAGACCTCACTGTCTCACACACCTTGTAGATACGGGGGTCAGTTTCTGTTTTGTGAAATTGGAATCACAGTGAATTATTCTGTGCTAGAGGGCTGGAGATACTTCTGCCTGGGACCTCCCTCTGCAGAGACATTTATGAGGAGTGTAGCAACTTCAGGGCAGCGTTCCAGCTCCTATCCCTGCCTGCAGGGTAGTAAGAACCAAGTGCTGTTAAGTGGGGGGTGAGGGGCAGGAGAGGAGTGTTCCCAAGAGGGTTTTGTTGAGTTACAGGACTCCTTTACAAATGGCCCAGAAATCTAGTGAGTAAAGCGGAAACATTTAATGAAGCAAAAGGTGGGGAAAGAAGAAACACCCACGGGTGGCCGATCAAAGTCAGAAACTGATGCCCATCAGACAGGAGACAGGAGGAAAAGGGGTTTTCTTTCCTCCATCAATCCTGCTCAGAAGTGGCCTACCCTTTGTCAGTCAGTTTATTGAATCCAAAAGGTGCTTACCCCAGCTAGCGACAGCCTGCTCTCCCTTCTCCTACCTCTCTCCTCAAGTCCCTGCTGCTCTCTTCCTAACAGATGGTAGCACACACGAGCATTTTTTTCTTGCTTCTAATGCTAAGCATGATTTACAGGCTTGAGTTATTATTTATCATTATTCATTTTCTGTCAGCAGTGCATTGAAGGTTAATAGAAATGCCAGCATGCTCACTGATTTACTTAGTAAAATATTTGTTCCAAGGTTTAGGTCATATGATTGGTGTCTGAGTGAGTTTCAGGTTTATGCATTATGAAAAGCAAGATGATTTGACCTTCAGCCACCAACACTAGCACCATATATTACTTTAGTGAGTGACCTTCAGAGACCTAAGATGCAGTAGATGTATTCAACACATGTTAGCCTCCTCCATATTGCTGGCATTGTATACATACCAGCTGAGTTTACGCAATGTAAGCTGAGCCCCTGAGCCCATCTCGTGAATGGGAGGCAGATGAGATATAAACTCAGGCTAAACCATATCCTTTTCTTAAGATAATAAACTGGTTTTGCAGTCCAGCTGTGCTGAGGCTGTGTGTGCACATGGGGACTAATCGCTTCGCACTGCCTCCTGGGTTCCATGCAGCTCAGCAGAGAGGAGGTAGACAAAAGGACAATTCTGAAGTAAGCTGGTCTTGGATAAGTGATTAGTCAGGGGCTCAAGGGGAGAGTGGGCTTGCTGGCGTCATGGTGCTGTGGTTTCAGGCTGAAGGTGACAGAGGATGGAGGAAGCAAAGAAAGAAGTATCCTGAGTCTTGATTTTTAGATCTAAGGGCCAGGTTGGCAGAAGACATCTAAATAGCATTACAGTGATACAGAAGTAAATAGTACATAAAAGCGAACATTATTTCTAAAGGGCCAGTTGTAACCATTAGATTAGCAGTAATGTAGTATAGTGTAGTAGGTTCAAGGCATGGTATCGGATTTAGCATTCAGGGGTTTGGGTCCCAGCCCTGATGGGCAAGTTGGCTCCACCTCTTTAAACCTCACCTTTATTATTTTTTAAAAGTATTTTTTAAACGTTTTTACTTATTTTGAGAGAGAGAGAACAGGCGCAAGCAAGTGGGAGAGGGACAGAGGGAGGGAGAAATCCCAAAATCTCCACACTGTCAGCGCAGAGTCCTACAGGGGCTCAATCTCACAAACCATGAGATCACCACCTGGGCCAAAGTCAAGAGTCAGACACTTAACCAACTGAGCCACCCAGATGTCCCATCACCTTTCTTACTTTTAATAAGTGTATCTTGCTCTTGAGACCGTTGAGAGGGTCAACTGAGATACTATAAGGAATGTGCCTAACATGGGGGCTGGTGTTCCCTCCAAATGTTTGCCAATATTTTAAGTTCTGTGAATAGATGGAAAAGGTATTGCTGAGAACAGCTGGCAAAACTTCATGTTTGAGGAAGGGGCTGATATGGGAGTTAAAAAGGAAAAGAAATAATGTAGGTTGGTGGAGAAAATGGGGGTCCTGGAGGAACAGAAATCTTGCTGGCTGCCAGAAACATGTCATAAGCCTGGAGCTGGAAATGAAAGTTAAGATGTCTAAGAGCCTAATTTGCTTTCTCTTCCTAAACTGTGCCCCTCCCCTAAACTTCTTCAGAGAAGATACCAATGTCCCTTTATTGATAGTTCACTAAATCTCATTTACTTTCAAATCTATGGACTTTTTTTAGGTCTTTAGATTTGATTTGAACATGGTTTTAGGATTCAATGATCATCTGACATTCTCCAAGGAGCCTCTCCATTTACTTCTCTAATCTGTCCTTTGCTTCCTGCCTTACAAGCAACATATGTTATGTTTAAGTTCATTTACCCAGATTTAGGAGACAAGGCTTATTTCAACTATTCATGCCAATAGGAGAGGGCAGGTGTCTTGTTCCTTAAGATATTGCCTTAGGTGTTCTACAAAGGTAGTTTTAATACCCCTGAGCCCCATCTACTTCTCCTGAAAGTGGCAAGAACCCTCTTTCTCACGTGTAATATTAAGGGAATAGCCCTTATTGGAGAAGGGTCAGGGAAAATAGCTTAACATCCAGTGAGAATCCCATAACCAGGAACTAAACACAAGGCAGTTTTCTTCAGAGAAAGCAAATATGGGAAATAGATCCAGAGATTCCCCATACATCAGCCCAAAGTATAAAATAATATTGTATTTGAAATAAGAAAAATTATCCCTCACTGGGAACACTGCAGTGAATTAGATCCAGTCCAAAAGAATGGAAGACTGCCCATTGGCCATTCATTCATCTATTAATTCTAGAAATAATGTCTTCTGGGGAGGGGGAAAAATAGAGGTCCTATAACCAGGGCATTCATTCACTCTGTCTAGTAGCCAAACTCCTCAGGGTCGAGGCCACGATGCTGGGACTCTGTTCCTCATACTGATTATCTATAATAGAATAACAGAGTCTTAGCATTAGACAGGATCTGAGAGGTCATTGAAAATGATATTTTCCCTTTGCAACTGAGAATTCTGAAGCTTAGATTTATTGATCTGTGACTGATGGTATCAGAAACATGCCTGGAAGAGAAATCATACAGGCTCCTGGTGGTGCACTTTGCTCCTCTCCACATTTGCTTCTATTCCAAAAACCTCTTTTCCAAAACTGCCCCTAGCAATAAGCTGATGTTTGGGTTCCAGCTGCCCAGGCACAGGCCCACTCTCAGGACAGCCACCTTTCCTTGTCTTGAACAAAGGTGGGAATGCCAAGAAACCCATGGTGTGTCAGAAATGTTGATGGCTAAATATTGCAATGTAATAACAAAGGCAACCTTCAGAGGAATAAGGAAACAAAGCAATTTAAATCTCATTTAAATAATTTTCCCTTCTTCCCCCTATCTTCACCCTAGACTATTCAATGAGCCCATCTGAATTCTGAGGGCATGTTCATCCTCCCACAATGGGGCTGAGTGCTGGAAATGTCCTTTCATTTAATTTCCAGTACTAGCTAAATTATCTATTGCCACGATCTGTGATTGATTTAGCTTTTATTGCTCTTGGCTGCGACAATCTATAAGGACCCAGCTGATTTCCCCTTTTTGGGTTTTAGGCTTTTTTGCTGTCATTTTAATGACAGATATTAAACATAGGGAATTCTCATCTGTATTTCCTCCAATAGGCTGAGCTGTATGTTGTATTTGAATGTGAAATGATATCAAGAACTAGTTCGTCCAAAGTCTCCTTCCTTCTCCTACTTGCTCCAAGCAATCATGCCAGCAATCTGACAATTCTGAAGGAGAACACATGTATCTTCAGGCTAAATTCACTATCATGCTACCAAATATTTAGTAAATATCTAATAAATATTTGATGAAAAAACTAATGAGTGAAGACTTCATTAACCCTCTGGCATGTGGACTTCTCCACAAATCTGCCATTACTCCTCATTTCCAAATGCTAAGTGAGCATCTACTGTGCGAGGGAAATTATGCTATGTGTAATTCAAAGAAGTGTATGATCTTACATGCCATGAACTTAAACCTTATGGATAAAAACCAAGTGTGTACATAAAAAATACAATAGTATAAAGTATAGTGATAAATGAGATTGTAGATTTCCTCAGGGTATAAAAGAGTGAGACATTCTCTTGAGTTGAGCAAGAAGAGAGAAAACAAGTAGGAAAGAATGATGTAAGTTACATGGAAAAGAGAATCATTTGATACTATATTAGGTCATTTTCAGCTACAAGAGACGGAAACCCAGTTCAAGTCAATTTATTGGCTCACATAATTGGCTTCCAACACTGCTGGGTTAAGGGCTTATATGATGTCATGAGGAATCTAGAATGTCTGCCCCCCTAGGAAGCTAGAGGAAAGAGCATTCTGTTCTACCCTACATCTAACCTCCTTTTTTATAGCATTTCCCATTAAATGCTTTTTTGCCCTTTAAACTTGGGACATAGTTTGTTCATTATAAGAAATACAAAATTTCTGAATTTAATTTTTGAGATATCTTCTTAATTCTTAAGAATATATGATCAAATCAGGCTGAAATTCACAAGCAGCAGCATAGTGAAGTCAAGTAATAAGTTGGGAGATAAATTGTTTGAAAGCCCAGATTTCAACTCTGCATTCTGTTTATCACTGGTAGGCTCAAAATAGAGTTGTCTCCCTTCTTTACCATGCACAGGTTCACAAGATGCATTATACAATGATAATCCTACCTCCCATTC
This sequence comes from Felis catus, assembly GCF_018350175.1. Taxonomy (NCBI): domain Eukaryota; kingdom Metazoa; phylum Chordata; class Mammalia; order Carnivora; family Felidae; genus Felis; species Felis catus. Next base: position 36,820,292 of record NC_058378.1, on the reverse strand, counting down.
TTGGCTGCTGCTGCTGCTGCTGCTATCTTCATTTGCTAATAAACTCCAGTGTCAACTCTAGGGTATCTATTCAGAGAATTGCCATTGTAGAAGCTGACTCTGTTAGAAGAGAAATTATTTATGCTTATTATGAGATTATTATGCATAGTGATGGTAAGAAGGGAAAAGTTACTACTTAAAAAGAAAGCAACAGACAACAACAGCCCTACAGATTTGGATTTTTGCCTAGTTGAGAAGCACAGAAAATATCTGTAGGTAGTAGTCGATGTTTATATTTAATGTAATTATATGGATAATTATTATATCTTAGGTGACACAAAAAGATAACTTTTCAAAATGTTTTTGTAGATATTCTTCTTCTTCTTGAAGACTTGAATGATAGCAATGAAGGCATATTTATCAAATCTATAGATGACACAAAGCTTTGATGAAGAAATCTATATTCAAAGAGAGCTCCACAATGCTTTTTCTATTAGTCCTCATCCTTCAAAATACTTATGACATACAGTGTGAAAATAGGTTTCAAAACAACAAAAAGGAAATGGAATATTAAACTCCCCCTTTTCTGCCCTTTCTATCCCTCCAAAATAAAGTAGCTTTAATCAGCTACCAGAAGCCAGAGCTTATAGCAAGGCCAGCCGGGAGAGGTACTTGAATTGTTTCTGATAGTAGAGCTTGGTGACTTGAGAAAATCAAATTCAACCTGAAATTTTAGAGGTTGGGGTTTGTTTTCTCATGTTTCTCCATTCTGAGACAAGAGGATCTTCGAGTATGTGAAATTTCAAAGTACTCTAGCTAAATCAAAGTCATTCATTCACTCAACAAATATTTGCTGAGTGGTTTCCATATTCCATTCACTTGGGAACAATACTGAAAGTACCCACCTTTACTGGCCAAGGAATTAAAAGGAGACAGAGAGAGACACTGGCTGGGGTAGGGGTGGGAGTAGGCTCGGAAGACTTTCCCAATTACACAGAAAATAAAACAACTTGAAGAGTTTAGTAAATGTCCAATACTCTACAGCATCTCTGACCCCAGGCCTGGAGTTTTATACATCCCTCTATGCACCATCAGCAACACCACAGCCAGCATCTCCACCAAACCCACTTCCTAATCCTCCAAGCAGAGAGAGCCTGATGTTGGCAGTGGTGTTGAAATTCCATCTGTCCCCCTGGAAGGGCCCTGGGAGGAAGAAGAGCCCAACATCATCCAGATGTCTCAAATGAACCCAAAATCCAATCACAGGACCTAGGACTGGCATCCAATTCAAGCAATAAGGAAACCAATAATCATAGATTATTGTGTTCCAGATGCATTGTTCATGTTCTACAGTGTTTTCAAAAGAGGCTTTAAAGTCAGCAAATGGGTTGGAATTCTAGCTCTGATCATTTTTAGCTGTGACTTTAGTAAGAGTGTAAAGCACAGTATCTTCTACTACTATTAGGGTTACCACGACTCTATGACTGTTACTTTTACTACTGTAACTACTATCATGATTACCCTATTGGATGTTATATAATTCACACTAAAACCTTATAAAAGTGTGTATTACTTCACCCATTATACTAAGAAAAACAACCAAGGAAGAAAAAAAGGAAAGAAAAAGCAAAACTAAGATCTATTAGTTTGTCCAAAGTTGTATAGCAAGAAAATGATAGGACTAGAATTGAATCCAAGTTTGTTTGACTCTAAAACCTTTGTGCTTATCCAATAACCCGTAACACCTATAGGGTGGATAAGAATTTTGCTTTGGAGCCAAGGAAAAGAGAGAAAACAGAATAGTTACCCAAGATCCTAAACTGCAGGAAAGAATCTTAGCAGAGCAAGAAGGACCTCAGGGACCATGGGTCCAGGACCATCTTAGACACTATCTAAAAGGACCACTCCAGTTCCAAAGGTTGCTCATATGTCATATGCTGTTGTTGGCTTAACCACAAATCTTGCCTTGACCCTCTCTGTGCAAGTCAACTTTCACTCAGTACAGATTACTGTTGGACCATACTCTCCGTTCTGCTGCGGGAATGCATACTTCCAGTGGGGCCAAATTGTCCAAGATGGTTACTCTTTAAGATATGTGTTCCTACTCTTTTATAAGTCACTGAAATATTCTGGAAATCCATTTTTTTTTTGAGAGAGAGAGAGAGAGACAGAGAGAGAACATGAGAGGGGGAGAGGCAAATAGAGAGGGGGACAGAGGATACAAAGTGAGCTCTGCCCCAACAGCAGAGAGCCTGATGCTAGGCTTAAACTCATGAGCCATGAGATCATAACCTGAGCTGAAGCCAAACACTTAACTGACTGAGCCACCCAGCCACCCCAGCTGGAAATTCTGATTTTTATGTGTCTAAACACTCTTAGGCTGACTCTTACAAGTAGTTGAAATAAATTTATTGGGCTTATTTTTAATTTGGAAAATAGAGCTGACCGAGCAGGACCCATCTGCAGTTCAGCTTGTCAGCACATGTTGCTACTGATCTTGTGGAAGGGTTGCATTGCTGCCCAAGTCAAGACAAGGAACTCGAAGCCCAACTTCTTGAAGAGGGGAATAGCCACATCCAGAAAGCTCCTCAGGGTACCATGAATATTAACAATATTACCAATAAGGACATAGTACATATTTTTATACATGAGATTCTCACAAATGCCTTGTGAGGAAGGCCAGGTGTCTTACAGATGACAAAGGAAATAAACAAAGGAAGAGGCAGGGACTTAGTATTTGGTAGGTGGGTATTTTACCTGAGCTTGCTCATTTAGTCCTCCCACAGCAATGGTGGGCAGAGGTAAGTTATTTCCTCTCATTTATAAGTGAAGAACTTCAGGTTCATATTGTTAAAGTAATCTGCCCAGGGTTAGCACCTAGTTACCTGGAACGAGGCTTCCAGGTCCTTCTACAGGTTCATACTGCCTTACTCTCCCAGACCACAAGGCTCCATGACCCCATTCCCAACAACCCACCTCAAGAGATGGAAAATTTGTATAGACCATGAGGACCTCCAAGTTTAGGAGTATATTTTAAACCCAGACCATAATGAGAAGTTCCCATCCAAAAGGCTAGTGTGTAGTCACAGCCTGAAGAAAGTTTACTCGTACATCTGCAGGGTCAGTGAGAGAGCAAATGTGAGAACTAATTCACACCACTTTATCTGGCTTAAATATCTCTCCAAGTCTTGGGTCAAGAAAGTACCCATGGTTCCTCACTTTATCACTGCCATTTCTCTGAAACATAAACAACTTGGACTTAAGCTTTCTTTCTTCTGTGGAGAAATCAACCTCAAATGTTGCCAATTTGGGGCAAATGAGCTTTTGTAATCATAAAGAATTTTACCATTTTATTAAGTTCTTTCTGCCTTTCTGCCTTCTGCACACTCTTCCTGTGTGCTCAATGCTCTAAATGTATGTATTTATTTTATCCATATAACAACCCTATTAGCTAGATCATTTTTTCAGTTTATAGAAAGGAAAACTGCAGATCTGAGTTATTGAGGGCCCTTTAATAGGAAGTTACCAGGCTTCAAACCCAGGTTGTTCTTATTCTCCAGCCTTGTACTTGAAGCAGGCTGGTGTCTTTCAGAAGGGACTCCTTACTGAGGTTTCAGCTGAAGCCAAGCTATTATTGACCTTTCTTTAGGCACTTGTTCCCTTTCTTTTTGTGATGGAGAATAAGGGACATCCCAACAACTTCAGCCCTTGGAGGGTTGTTTTGGGTTTATAGCACTGGAGTTTGAGGTCACCTACCTTCCTACTGCCTATCACTTGCCAAAGGGCCAAGAAATATACCTGGTGTTATTGCCATGGAATCACCCAGGTACCAGGTGAAGTGGATATTGAGAGAGTCTACCTGTGTCTGACACAAAGTGGAAGGGGAGAAGTGTTTTCAGCATGGTGTCATTTATCATGCTCCACTGCCCCCTCCACCATTCAAAGAGAGGATATAGCATTCTGCATGTTCTAGGGGCTGGAGCATGAGCGCAGAACATGAGCCTCAAAACCTAAGTTGGATCTTTTCCCAAGTGGTCACCAGAACCCATTCAGGACCAAACTGCAAAGTACCAGGCACCCAATCAAACTCCCCCAAATGCAAAGACCCTTTGTTCTCTTGAAAACTTGTCTTTGTTGATGAGGTTGCTTTTGTTGTGGTCTTGGGACAGAGGAAAATGCCGACATCTCCAGTTTTTAATATGGTAAATGTCAGTGTTTATGCCTGCACGGGCTGGCCTAATTATCCCGTGTCCTCTAAAATCTTCTGCTGTAATTACCACTCACCGCAGTGACACCTACTGCTGAAGGGAGAGCCATAAGCTGCAGGAAGCTCAAAGCCAGAGCACACTCAGCAAACTGCAAGCAACACCAGCAGCTGTTTCTGGTTTCCAAGCAGTGGGAGCTTCCTGAGCCATTTTCCCCGGTCCCGCTAGAGTAAATGCCACCATGGTTGAAAAGTTGGAAATGTTTGTCAGGCCCAGAACAAAGCTGTGAATGAATACTACAGTAATTTGCTTTCCCACAATCTCCTGCTTTCTCTAAAGCAGACACGGAAGCAACTGATGGGGCTAGAGCAAAAGAAAAAAAAAAGACTATTAGCACCAGTGGTATCTGGTATGTCGTTGCTATTATGTGTATAATAGCCTTTGTGTTATCTACATATGTACTGTAATGCATAGAGAACGAGCTACAGAGTTGAGACAGCTCAAGAGAATAGCTTTTAAGCAAAACACTATGCTAAAGAGACTGATCTTCTTTCTAAAAAAAATGCCCATTAGCACACAAGGGCAGTATTGAATCGTGTTTGCAGTGTAGAGGGAATAGTTTGGCCTGGCTTCTATGTTTGCAACTGTACGGAAGGAGGAGGGGAGGAAGAAGAAGAAGAAAAAGAAGGAGAAGGGGGAAAAAATCAATAAATTCCGTGTAAGCAAAGTCACGGCAACCTTTAAAATAATAAGACAAATCCATTTATTTCACAAATGTCTTCATTTCCAAATGCCATTGTTTGGGGCACTCTGCTGTCATTGTCCATGACATTTTCGAAAACTTGGCTCTTAATCATTTAGGTGTAGCTGGAGTTCTCCAGCAACAGCCAAGTTAAAAGATTATACATTCACCCCACTGCTTTAACAGCCTTGTGCTGTGGGGTGAAGGAGGGAGGCTGGCGGTGGGGGAAGAGACAAGGCTTAAATATGGGCAGAAAAGCTCAGCTGTATTGCTATATACAATGAAAAGTAATTACAGAGAAAAATGAAAGCTGTTTCTTGCTGTTAGCAGGAAGAATAAGAGAATTCTGTACCTTTTTAAAGCTCTGAGTCCATTTTGATGTAATTGGTTCTGGAATTATTTATGACATTAATTGCTGTGCTATCGACTGCCTGTCAGTGGCTCTGGCAGTTAGTCCATCTTTCTTAGCAGAGACAGCCTGCTCAGCCCAAACTAGACTGACAAGCTAATTATACCCATCTTCCCCTTCAATGACAAATGCTGCTCATCGGAAACCTTTCTAGAAATAAGCTCTCATTCTTTTCCCTTTTTCCTGAGCCAGACATAACGGATATCTCAAGGTGCAGATCACAGCTAAAACTCAGCTCACAGGGCTATTAGCTCTGAACATCTCACTTGAGCCAAAAAACCTAAGCATCTTATGTTATCAAACTGTATGTCATTCCCTGATGCTAGTTTTCAGGGATGAGCAGGGGCCTGGCCTGTCAGTCAGAGCCAGGCAAAGAGAGCCAAGCTGACTGAATTAGCCAAGCTCTTCTTAACCGTCAACCGCGTCCAACTCAGGTGATGATATGGAGGCTGGGAAAATGCCTCGGTGCTTTGTTGCCATGGGGGTTGCTTTGAGGATGCTCACTGCAGGGGCCCGGTTTAGGAAGGCTAGGTGGATAGTTTCCCTGGCTGCCTCGGATCCCAAAGCCCCTTTGTGATTTAATTGTGTAAATTGTTCTTGTGCTCAAGGTTTATTTTGCATGCAAGTTTATGAGAACACTTTGGAGGCGGGGCATCTACCCCAGCAGGCACTGCTTTAAGGAGTGGGTACTTTGGAGGAGTCACAAGAGGAGAAATGAGGTGACCCTCTTGCTTTAGGAGCACACAGACTAGTTAGGAAGATGAGACACCACATAAACAGGCAGGAAAAGCCTTTTCTCCAAGCATTAGGTAAACACAGGGAAGTCATATATTTTACTAGAATGATGGAAAGCCTAACAAAAAGAAGCAATTCTCTTTTGGAAATACCAACTGGTCTGTTCTCTGCTACAGGTATTTTTTGCTCTGTTTTGTGCTGTCCAAAACAAGTTGGCAAAATGAACTCTCTTTTTAAAAGATAAAGGTGCTTCAGAAAAGAAAGGCCCAAATGTGCATTGTTACTCATTTGGGATGAAACTCAGACAGCTAGAATTCAAGTCCCTCCACTTGGGCAAGACACAAACTCTCAAAATCCAAACCTGCAACATGAATTGAATAACCCCAGTTGATCGCCCAGTCAAAACTTGGCAGGAATAAATTTAGAAAAATTATAAAAACACTGAATAGACAAGAATTGTTTGATTTGTGCCAAAGTATGCTGATGAGAACAGGGTGTGCCACGGGCTTTGGAGCAGAAAAGTCACTGGAGACAGCTTGCTTTGAGAAAGAACTTAGAAAGCCTTTGAGATTGTGGGATCCCTAGGGACAGTATTAGGTGCTTTGCGATTTTTCACATAATTTTGATATTGTCTTTGCTTATGGCTGAAAGGACCATTCATGGAACCCAAGTGGACAAGAGGTGGACTGCGGTAGATGTGTATTGTATTAGCTTAGCTAAACTGCACATTTCCTAGAATTCTCTTCCCTGCATAGTTCCAAGTTAATGCCACATGGATATTTTGTATGAGATTTAGAAGAAGACAGTAGAGGTGTGGCCATATTCTTTTATTCTCCAGAGGTCATTGGAGGCAGCCCTACATTGCCACATATCTGCTGGCTTATCTGATTGACATGAGACAGATGTAGGGCTCACAGGCTCCTCCAGAGCTGCAGAGTTATCTGCTTCAGCTTTTCCAATGCCTGGAAGAGGTGCCAGCATGACACGTGGGGTCAGCTTCTCCTGCAGCCCACCCCCTCATCAAAGCTGGGGGTCTATAGGAGGTAAGAGACCAACATGGAATCCCAACTTTCCTCCGGAGTTCAAACTCGGCCTTGTAGGTTCCAGCCTGTCCTTGATTTCCTGACTTCATATCTATCTTTCTTTCCTGGCTGTCTGCTATGGACTTCAGCCCTAGCACCAATATAATATATATGTGTGTGTGTGTGTGTATGTATGTATACATACACACACACACACACACACACACACACACTAGCATAATACATTTAGCATAGTATAACATACATTTTACTATACACACACACACACACACACACAGATACATATATATACATACACATACATACATATTCCAGTAAAGGACTCCTCAACAGGTGGAAGAGATCATCAGTTACTATGTCTATAAAGACATGGTCATCAGTGTGCCTTGCACCATTATTTGATTTTCATGTTAGAGTAAGGCAAGTGAGAGAAGAAAAATTGTATAAAGTTTGAGCTCTATCCTTATAATTAAACACTACCTAATATTTTGACTTTATGGTACCAAATGTTTGTATAGCTAGAAATTGGACTTTGTTTTCATACAGAGGTCAATAATCTATGAATGTGAGCTACCGATCAAGGGCGTAGTGCAGTGAAACTTGATCTACAAAGGAGTATAAATAGAGTGATGCCCCCATCCCAATTTACTCAGAGCTGAGGGATTTCATGGGTCATGGAACCTTCAGTACTAACTCAGAGACAGTCCCAGAAAAACTGGGATGGCTAATTCCCCTAAGTATAAGACAACTTTCTTGGCATGAGAGAGAGTCAGCTCCGCATTACAATACTTTTAGTCTGTTTCCTCACCTCTAAGATAATTTGTCTAAGGATAAACTTTTTTAATATATGTAAGGCACTTATAGTTCTTGATAAATAATAAACACAAGATATGTAGTTTGCTAATAATTAGCAAATAATATTATCAGAAAAAGTAACACACGAATATGTAAAATTATAAGAAAAAATCCATATGTAATGAAATATTAAGCATTAAGTGAGAATGAAAGCAAGTGCTACCAGGGTCCATGGGGACATACAACATGAGAGCAGGAGGTTCTTGTCATTCAATGGGGTATCTACTCACACTAAGCTAAGTGAAAGGACTGATTTGGTGAACCAAGTAGATATTAATTATTACCTTGATGGGGCTTTCAACCTATGGGAGGGCCAGACATTACACAAAATACAACCAGAAATGAGTATTATGAGGGAAAATAATTGAGTGCCCTCAGAGAAAATTCAGGGAGTGATCTAATTTAGACTGGGTAAGGAGAGAGGGGTTCCCTGATGAAGTGCCACTGAGAATGAGTCCTGAAGGATGAGAAGGAGTCAACCAGACAAAAAGGAGGAAAAAGCACATCCCATACACAGGGGAAGAATGGGGCTCAGGGAATGGATCATGGAAGAAGTAGGACTTGAATTAGGTCTTGAAGGATAGGTGAGCTTTCAATAGACAGAGAGAAATAATGCATATCATGGGTCCTTCTACTTCCTTACTGACCTTGGGAAGATTATTTCCATTGCGAGGCCTCAATTTCTCCCTCCATGAAATAAATGGGTTCAACTGGATGATCCCCATGGAAGAATTATGTTAATATAATTGAATATGCCCAAGATGATGAACAGATAAGAATCAAAGGTCACTTGCCATTAATCATGGCCAAACACAAATATCCCCCAAGAAATGGAGAAAAAGTACAGATTCCACAGGTTGCTATAGTCACTGCCCATTAGTTGAATGGACTAAGACCTTCACTTAGTGAAGATTCACTCAGATGTGAATCTAATTTACATGGTGTGTGTAAATTAGGTGTGTAAATTAGGCCTGACTAGGAGCAAGTCTGATGCATGTATTGGCCTCTTGTGGAGGAATGTGTGCTTCTTATTTTCAGTGAATGATTTCAGTAGGTCAGAAAAAAGCAGTTTCCCACTTATGAAGTCCTTCCCCACTAGAAGAAAGGGGATGATTGATCGTCTAAACTGTGGACACTTCACACTATACATATTTTTTCTCCTGGTAAACTCCTTGGAAGCATCCACATAAAATTAACACGAAGCTCTCAAAACTGGCTCCTTTAAATCACTCACTCTGTGCCTATAAATTGTGGGGTGCTGAGGGCAGCTTTCTTAGGGCATTTTTTCACTGATTTCTGGGCTTCGCCCCCCAACATTGCCAAAAAAGGAGGAAATCAGGACTTCTCTGATGACCTTTAAACCAGTGAGCCTCATGAGGACAAAAGAGTCTGTTCCTGTGTCCCTGACTCATGGCCCAGAGCCTGGCCCACAGTGGGACCCCGGGAACTATCAGTGAGTTGAATGGACAAATTAACTTCAAGCCAAGATCTGGTTTGATCTGATCTGGCTAATGTGGAAATTGAGGCATGGCAAGGAGATTAGAGAAGCATTTAGAGAAAGAGTAGCATCCTGACATTTGGTAAGAAAAGTACTCTCAGTCAAGCTGTAGAGGAGGGCTGCCTCTTCGGGCCCTTAGCAAAGTGAACTTCACCCAGGTGACTGTTCTCTAATCTGAGCTCTGCAGGTAAAATTTTCTCTCCTAGCTAGAAAAATGTCCTCAAAAAAATAAAGTGAACTTGGCAGTCTTTCAAATTCTGTAGCTTAGACTTTCAAATAAACATTTTACAACATGACATAGGATGGCTTAAGCTCAGTCCTGATGAAGACAGAAATCATTTAGCAATTGCAATGCAAATAAGATAGTATCTTACAGTTAGTAAACAGATCATAGACTCCAAAGTCCTTTTACATATATTATCCTGTTCAGAATGGTACAACTTCAGGTCTAATATAGGTGGGGACCAGATATCTCTTGCTTATCACTGTATTCTCCTCACTTCAATAAATAGTTGTTAATAGATATTTGTTGAATAAACCAGTGACAACAAATAGGATGATGGCTTAGAAATGCCATATCATTTTCCCAATGTCAGGTAGTTAATAAATGGTAGAATAGTTACATTTCACAGGTAGCTAAGAATGTTTCCCAAATATGTTCATAGCTCAGCTTCTTGCCACACCCACAATGGTATGACAGGTGGATTCACCTTCAGTGTCATTGACACAGGTAGTGTTCAAGTTGAAAAAAGGAGAAAGCTTTAGATCATAAAGAAACATATGGACAAACAATAGTCATCCGATGTAGATTCCTCTATAGAAATTAGCTCACACATCCAAAAGAAAATCAACCCTCATTATAGCTTTGTATTATAGTATTATATTATGGTTTATCATGCCATATGGGTTGATATTTTAAAGCCAATAAACACTTTTTTAAAGCTCACTAAAATGCCCGAGAATTATTGCTCTTTCTTAAATTCCTCTGATTTTTCTATAAAAGTATACTTTGACCAAAATTTAGCAGTCATGCAGATGATATGCAGATGCCTTTCATCTTTAAGAATAATATTGTTTAGCAATCTATTCATGACTTCTGGAAATTATCCCTTGGGTGCTTCTAAAATGCTTCTTGCAGAGGAAGTCCTATACCCAATAATTTACCAGTCTTGGGGATGGCAGGGTAAGTGGAACGTTTACATCCAGTCAAACCCAGAAAGCCTGTAGTACATAACTCCAGGAAAAATGCTATATTCAGTGGTGCTTTCTCTTTTTAATTTCTGAATTTAAGGCTGCAGTTGGAAAGAAGAGAAAGATGGGCACCCCCCTTTCCTTCTGGTCGATAAGCTCACATCAGCTTGCCTGGAACTCACAGACATTATCTCCACTCAGGACAGGTGGCGGAAGGGGTGGTTTGCTCCCTCCTCACCCTGTCCTTTTAGGTTTCCGACATTTTTAAGACATGTGTAGAATTTTTTTCAGGTGAATGCCACAAGAGATTTAATAGAAGATGCATTTGTTTTTGACTTCTAATTAATCAAGATAACATCTCTCTCAACCATTAGACAGTAAAATCAATACCTCAGGCAGCTGCACCACCAGTTAGACTTATACACCAATACCTATTATTGGCAAATCAGTGATGTATTTAACCATGTTGTACTCTATCATTTTATAATATGAGACCAACATGACTATGTTGAGGGTGTGTAGAGCAGGATATTTTTGCCCCTGGACGCAGTGATGGGATTTCTGCCACATCTCATCATGGCCCACTCCCTCCCACAACCAAAGCTGGGATAATGATTCACTTCCTAGATTCTGATTTGTGAGAAACCATTTACTCACCATGAGAGACACTAGAATCCCAGAATATGAGAAACATAGGTAGAGCAAAGATCCCAGATAAAAAGGTGAAATAACAACTATGAGAGATGTGGGTATGTCATGAATTCCTTCCATCAACAGGCAGTGGTGGCCTGGGGCGGGAAGGGCCCTGGCTATTCTGAGGCTCTGCTCTCTGGAAATAGTATGTGAAGGATGTCCTAGGTCTAGCTGAGGAGGCAGTGAATCTCTGGGGAATTCACTGTAGAATTTGCATAACTGGTACCTGCCCTATTCACTGCCATATTCACTGGAATATTCTTCCAGGCAAAACCCACCAGGTCAAGGGCTCCATGGTAGGGGGAGGGCTTTCTCTTTGAGGCAACCTGACCCAGAACTAGGGCACTGAGTGTATGACATGTTCCAGCAATTCAACCCTTGGCAGAAAGGTATCTAAGGCATTTTCTTGGTAGACCAAGAAAGCCTACACAGCAGGTGACTCTCCCTGGGACCCTACAGAATGTCTTGACAAGCCACTCAAGTCCTGCATCACTATTGCTCTTTATTAGAGTGCCCCAAGTTTCAATCATCCCAGCTTTTCATCTAAGTTGTAAGTATTCTGTGAGCAAGACTCTTGAGGTCATGATGAGTTCTAAGTGACCTGTGACCCGAAGAAGAAACTCTGACTCAGGAGAGGAAGAGGTTGGGAGGGACTGAATAAACATACCTGCTGGGGCACCGAGGTACAACAGAGCTAGTGCTAACCTTTAGACAGGCACAATCATCTGACAGATCACTTTCCAGAAAGCATTCTCTGACTGCCACCGCCCCCACCCCCCAGGCTTCCCTCTCCACACCCTGACTATACCTGGAACCCCTTCTCTACCACATGCTATAGTGACAGATATGTTTCCTGTCTCTTCCCTGAGTGACTGTGAGCCCCATGAGTCTTGTTCTTCCCCATCCCTCCAGGACTAAGCACAGACTTGGTCCAAAGAGGGCATTCTGCCAAGGATAGCTATTTTCATGTGAAAATTCAGATGCAGGCAGCACTGAGCTGTAGGAAACCATAAGTTAGCCTGAAAGCGAAAGAGTTAAGGAACACTGAATCCGTCCCATTTTCTGGAATACCTGATGAGGGGAGAATGCCTATATTTTAGGCAAGATGGTGGAGAGAGTAATAACAACAACCACAACAATATCTATCATTATTATGAAAATAAGTGCATGACATTGTGTGTGTTTCTCTGAGGCTGGCTTTAAAACCCTGTCATACTGATGAGGAAACTGACTCTGAGAGGTCACATCATACACACAAGGTCACACAGCATTTGATCTTGAGCAAGCCTGAGTCTCAAATCTGTGCTCCTTCCACGATGCTACATTACCTGCCACATAACACTCTAAAGTAGTATTTCTTCAGTTTTTACTAAGACATTTTCCCTTTTCCCTCAACACTCACTTTCTTTCCCAGAACTCGTGATGGTCACAGCCTTGTGTTCCTCTCACTGGAAAGCTACACTTGGAATGTCAACATACACAGAAAAGTAAATTTTTAGAAATATGATTATGCTTCTAGGATCTATTTTTTGACACCAAGATAATGATTCAGTGGATCACAGGCATTGTGCTGGGGATTTAGACACACAAACACCTTATAAGGGGGGAAACCTCTATGCTGTGTGTGTTGGATATAAACACACTGTCTTTAATTGAAATGCTTCAATTAAGTGCCCCAAATTATTCCCCAGTAATGTGAGCTATGGGTTCAATAAGAGATCCCTTCTTCATTCTTTTGTGTTGTATTCAACTTATAGTAGCTAAGAGTTTATATTGTCCATGAGCTTGGTTAAATTTGTCATTGAAATATTTTTCTCAAATATACCCTTGGGTGGGAGGCTGAATCTGTAATTTGCAGAACAAATTTGTGTGAAATGAGATATTTTGCCTCTGACCTCGTCTTCAGGGCATTTCCTTCTTAATGACTTTTATTGTTTTATTTTTTTAATTTTTAAATTTATTTATCTATTTATTTTTAAGTAGACTTCATGCCCAGCACAGAGCCCAGTGTGGGGCCTGAAATCATGACCCCAAGATCAAGACCTGTGCTCAGATCAAGAGTCAGATGCTCAAATAACTGAGCCACTCAGATGCCCCTCTTAATGCCATTTTTATAATCTTACCTCATATTGCCTTGAGCTGTATGATCTGTCCCATTTGAATAGAAAGCCCTGTATCAACCACAGTATGCAGTCCAATGCATTGCTCATAGGTTTGTAGAAAAGAATCAGGGTTTTGATTAATTACCTGGTGTCTGAGCTTTGATGTTAAACCTTACCCTTAATGTATTGCTGTGTGAACATGCATTATGAATTATGAAACTACTCACCCACAAAGGAAGTTGTTTGGCTAACATTTAATTTTACCACTTGTCAGCACCATGATATGAGAGAGGAACTATCTTTTGATAGGAAGCGCTCTGAATTCTTCTAGAGATTTGTTGGTGATGCACCAACCTCTGCAAGGCATCTCATAATTGTGCTTACAGTCAGTGTTCATGCTTCAAACTTTGTAGCTTCCAGTCCCTCAGTATTAGTTAGCAAAATCAGAGGAGCTGGTCTTCCATAAATCAATCATAGGCTTGTCCAATGTGTCTTTGACTCATACTCTTTTGTGGTAGCCCATTCACTGTCATCTCTTTCTCTGTAGTTTTGGGGGGCTTCAGGTGACCTGGTCTCTTCTTCCTTGGTCTAGGCTGCACTCATACCCACTGTTCTGATCCAATGTCAGCCATGTCTGCTTTCTTGCACTGACTCTTTATTTTGGTATTCATTCACTCATTCATTCACTTAACAAATATTGGTTAAGCACCTACCATGTGCCAGGCACCCTGCTAGATGCTAGGGATAAAATGATGATTATTATTGGCATGGTCCTTATATTTGTGATTGTTAGAGTTTATTGGAGGAGATAATAATACAATATGTAATTATGTATCACAATAAACACTAGGAAGGAAAGTAATAGCATGCTATATACATTTAAAAAAAAGTAACACAGGACCTACTTGGGATGGCTTGGTGGTAGTTAGCCTATGGTTTCCTCACTTCTTGACCACCCACCTCCTCTACCTTTGTGGAATTGCTTTTAACTGAAAAGAGTTTCCTCACTCAAGAAAATCTTTCTTCCTTCCTGGAGCACTTGTATCCAATGAGTGGTCCACAAGAGGACGCAAAGGCCTGACTCCCTTGCCTCAGGGCAGGATGATTCTGAAGCCCCTCAAAGCTCCAGATCCCATTGTAGAATCTGCTAATGCTTCTGGTACAGCTGCATCCAGTTTAACTTTTCTCTCTATCCAATTCTGCACCCCTCACTGCCTTACAGGACCTGTTCCAGAGGGTATTCTCCATAAATCTTGCATGAAAATTGCAGAGCCTGGTTTCTGGAGAACCTGACCTAGAGGTTAGTGGTAGGAAGAATGGGGAGACATCTCTCTAGGCAGAGGGAATAGCATGTACAAAGGCCAGGAAGGAGAAGCACTGGGAAGTAGTTGTAGAGGCTGCTGCACTCTGACAGTCCTCCCTTACACAGATGTTCCAAGGCCTCTATAACATGATCTTGCCCTGCCTATCCACATGCCTCCTGACCTACATCTCTGCCTAACCTGTACACAAGTTAGACCAGTTTCCTCCTTGTTTTTGAGGCTCTGGCTATGGACTTCCTCCAGCCTGCACTGCCTTTCTCCTCTCTTAGCATCTGCCATCCTCATTAACTTGATTTTTGAAAACTTTACTTCAGGCTTACTATTTTCTCAACTTAATGCTTAATTATTCATGATTCTCCTTTG
The DNA here is from genome assembly GCF_018350175.1 of Felis catus. Taxonomy (NCBI): domain Eukaryota; kingdom Metazoa; phylum Chordata; class Mammalia; order Carnivora; family Felidae; genus Felis; species Felis catus. Next base: position 36,805,155 of record NC_058378.1, on the reverse strand, counting down.
TTTAGTTGGGTTTTTAAAAATGTTTTGCTTATGCAACCCTGATAGCCCTCATGAGACCAGAAGATGCTTCATAGAAGGAATGGTTCGGGAACTTCTTTTTTCTTAATGTTTATTTTTGAGAGAGAGACAGAGTACAAGTTGGGGAGGGGCAGGGAAAAAGATGGAGACACAGAATCTGAAGCAGGCTCCAGGCTCTGAGCTGTCAGCACAGAGCCCGATGCGGGGTTTGAACCCACGAACCATGAGATGATGACCTGAACTGAAGTCAGACGCTTAACCGACTGAGCCACCCCAGTGCCCTGGTTCAGGAACTTCTGTGGAATTCTCTTTGTCTCAGATGGAGGGCTGAGGGAGAGATGAAGATGGGGACCAGTGAGGATTCTTAGTTATGGACAGCAGGACCCAGTCTGACTAGTTCAAGAAGGAAAGAAACTTATTAGAGGATATTATATGACTCACAGAGTATCTGGGAGAGCCAGAGATTCAGGTTTAGAGGTTCTTCAGGGAAACATAGTCTCTTTCATCATGGGCTATGTCAGTGGGGACATCACTGCCACTTAGCCCGGACTGTAGCTCATACACAGCCCTGATGCTGAGTGAGGATATGTCACTAGAGTCTCAGTTACTTCTGTCTCTGGGACGTCTCTCCTTCCATCCCTTCAGAGTAGAGTCTGGCTGGCATCTGCTTAACTGAATCCCTAGGTTCTGAATCAGAGTATCACACAGAAACATCTGACAGTAGAGCCTAAGTCATGTGACTGCACTGCCAGAAAACTGGCAAAACAAGTTTTTAGCATCTACTGTAGAGTGGTGAGAATTCATAGATGGAAACATTGGAAGCTGAGGAAAGGTATTCAAATGTGATGAACAGCCAAAAACAATGTCTAATGAGTACTGAATATAGATGGGAGGGGAAGTGGAGATAGAGTATGAGGGGCCTCTAATACCAGTCTATGAAGTCACCACATATCTAGGGGTCATCACCCACTCTCTCACTTCACAGCAGATCCCTGAGAAAGACCTTCTGATTTACTTCTTAACTGTCTCTTAAAACCACATGTCTCCCTTACCATCATCCTAGGACAGGATTAGCAAACTTTGGTCTGCAGGCCAAATCCAGCCCACCTCCTGTTTTTGTAAACCAAGTTTTCTCAGACCACAGCCACACCCATTTGTTGGGCACAGCCACACACTGGGTCCTGCAACCATGTGACTGACGAAGCCTAAAATATTTACTACCTGGTCGTTTACAGAAAAGGTTTGCTGACCCCTGCCCTAGTCTATGCCAGCACCATCTCTTACGGGGCTTCTGCAAGAACTTCTTAAAGAACTCCACATTTCTTATCAGTGAGTAAATCTGATACCCAGAGTACTTACTGCAAAACATACATAGGATCATGTCAGTGTAAGACAAAATTATTCAGTAAAGTTTCATTATACTTAATATAAAGAGCATCAGCCTCAAAATGGCAGTGAGATCCTGCAAAGTTTAATGTGTGCCTACACACATGGTTGGCCAGTGGGGCAATGATACTGAGTGAAAGACATCAATGGACATGGTTAGAGTATGTGATGTTTCTTTGATATCAAGGATGAGAGGTAATATTCTGACAAAGCATAAATTGAGAACTTGTCCTGAGATACTGGATACAGGCTTTTCCCAAGCCCCTCACACAAAAAAAACCAGCTGTTATCTATGGATAACATTCCATAGAATGAGGATTCAACTGGCAGCAAGATGCTGATTTTGTCATCCTCCTATTTTTAAAAATACCTGCTTGTCTCCCTCTCCCCTCACCCACATATCTGATGTGAAGTCTGACTGTGGCCCTGCTTGCTCTTTGGATACAAGGGACAAATCTTTCATATTTATTCTTATTTATTCTTATTCATATTTATTCATATTCATATTTATTGCAGGACTACGTAAATTAGTGGTTAATTTTCCAGGTATGGTGAACTCCAGGAGGCCTCTGTTTCAAACATGCATAAGGCCCATTCCTGAAATGAACTCCCTGGTATAAATTAAAGATTCTCACAGTACCATTTCAGCAGATTAGCTTTTTTGTTTACTTGGTTCATTCAGGTTTTGTGTTTTCTATTTTTGTTGTTTTTTTTTGTACTTCCCCCTCCCAATGTTTATTAATTTATTTTGAGAGAGAGAGACAGCATGGGCAGGGGAGGGGCAGAGAGAGCGAGGGACAGAAAGAATCTCAAGCAGGCTCCGTGTTGTCAGCACAGAGCTTGATGCTGGGTTCGATCTCGTGAACCAGGAGATCATGACCTGAGCTGAACTCAAGAGTCAGACACTTAACTGACTGAACCACCCAGGTGTCCCAATCTTTCTGAACTTCTATTTTTTATGCATAGTATACTATCATCACTTGAACTACATAATTAGGGGAAAGTACAGTAGCAATCAAATGCATTAATTATTTTATCAGATGAATAATTTGTCCATTTTGTAAGTAAAAAACTCCCTTTTCAGCTTAACAAATTCTAATTATTATAATGATAGCTTTTTTTAAAAAAAGTTTTATTTTAATTACAGTTAGCATACAGTGTTATATTAGTTTCAGGTGTATAATGTAGTAATTCAATACTTCCATATTGATAATAGCTTTTTAAATTTTATGAAGCCTATTACTACAACTAGGCATCCTTCTCTTTATACTTACCATTCTATTATTTTTAACCCTATTCTCAAGACTGCGGAAGATAGTCTTACTTTATGCCAACATCAGGGTATTCTTTCCTACCCCAAACATGTAATGAATACTCTCCAGGGAGCCCCGGGGATATCTATCTATCTATCTATCTATCTATCTATCACCTACCTACATACCCATTATTTGTTCATTGGTTTGGAATAGAATAATAGAAGCTAAAATTGGTTCTAGGGCTAAATGTCTTAGGCATGTTGACAATAAGCGTATTATTTATTTTTAGAAATTTTATTTATTTTTATTTTTTAATGTTTGTTTATTTTTTAATATGAAATTTATTGTCAAATTGGTTTACATACCACACCCAGTGCTCATCCCAACAGGTGCCCTTCTCAATACCCATCACCCACCCCCCATTAGCCCTCAGATTGTTCTCAGTTTTTAAGAGTCTCTTATGGTTTGGCTCCCTCCCTCTCTAACTTTTCTTTTCTTTTCTTTTCTTTTCTTTTCTTTTCTTTTCTTTTCTTTTCTTTTCTTTCTTTTCTTTTCTTTTTTCTTTTCTTTTTTCTTTTTTCTTTTTTTTTTGTATTGAACTATGATGTACATGCAGAACACAAAATACACAAAATATAAAATACACAAAATACAACACAGTACAGCTCAATTGATTTTCTGCAAAGTGAACACAGTCATATAACCACCACCCAGATCAAGAATACAACACCAAAGATCCCCCATGGCCCATTATAGTCACTATATCTCCAAAGGTAACAAGGATTAAGAGAGCTGTCACACTGCATCTCTTCTCCTCTTCTTAAGAGGGCACCATTTATATTGGATTGGAGCTTATTGAACACATTTTTCGAAGGGATACAATTAAACCCATAGTAATCAGTTTTAAAGCTCTATAGTTAGTTGTATACCTACTTAGGATCATTATGTCTTTTAGGTAAATTGATATTTATCCCTATGTATTGTCCATTTTTATCCTTGGTAATTTTTTCCCCTCTAAGTCCTACTTTGTCTGATACTAATATAAAAATTCCAGATTTTTAAAAATTAGTGTTTTCAAGGTAGACTTTGGTGTTTGTTTTACTTTTAACCTATGTATATTATTACTTCCAGAGAGTTTCTATGTTTTTTTTTAGTTATATATTTATCAATTCTAATGATCTCTGTCTTTTCATTGGTATATTTACACCATTAGTATTTACTATTGACATGTTTAGGTTTATTGTTTTCTGGTTTTTATTTCCCTGTTTCTTCTTTCCTGCCCTTCTTGGGGTTATTTAGACATCTTTAACATTCTAGTCTAAATTGTATATTGTGTTTTTAAATATGTAATTTTTTAGGCGTTGTCCCAGGGATTACTTAGAATCACTATTTTATCACTTTATGTGTAATGTAGGAAGTGTACCATAATACAGGTCCCTGTACCCTCCCTTCTTTGTGTTATAGTTGTCTTATATATTACATCTGTGTACATTGAAAACCCTTGGGATAATGTTTTAATTTTATTTCAATGGACAAACACATTTTTAAAGAACTCAGTAGCAAAAGGATAGTCTATTATATTTACCTAGGTCTTATTATTTCTATTATTCTTCCTTTATTTCCATAGCTTTTCATCTGTTATCCCTCTGTCTGAAGGACTTCCTTTAGCAATTCTTCTAGGTCAGGCTTGTTGCTAGCAGCAAAATCTGTTAGTATTCCTTCATATGAGAAAGTTTTTATCTCATCTTTGTTCCTAAAGGATAATTTTTGCTGGAAATTCAATTTCTTTATCAGATAATTGATTGGATAATCAGACTTTCTATTTCTTCTTGTGTCAATTTTAGTATGTTGCTTTTTAAAAAAAAATTTGTGTTTCATCTAGTTTTTCAAATTATTGGCATAAATTGTTCATGATACACTCCTTCAAATATCTATAGGATTTGTATTTTCATTACTTTATTTATCCCTGATATTTGTGCCTTCTCTCTCTCTCTCTTTTTTTCCTTATCAATCTCCCTGGGGGTTTATCAAGAGAAAAAGAAATAAATTACAAATATCATGAATGAATGACTAATGGAGCTCTAAATATTAATGTACATATCTTTATGTGGACATATGTTTTCATTTCTCTTGGGTAGATTACTAGAAGTAGAAATAATGGATCATATACTAAATTTATCTTCAAAGATTTAAGAAACTGCCAAACTGTTTTCCAAAGTTTCTGTATCATTTTACATTCTCATCAGCAATGCATAAGGCTTCTAGTTTCTCCACATTCTCACCAATACGTGGTATTGTCTTTCATTTTGATTATAGTCATTCTAGTGGGTGTATAGTGATATCTCATTGTGATTTTAATTTGAATTTCTCTAGCAATTATAATATTAAGTACTTTTTTTTGTGTATTAGCCATGTCTAGATATTATGTGATAGAATGGTTAAAATATTTTACCTGTATTTTAACTGTATTTTTTGTCTTATTATTGACTATTGACTATTATTGAGTTATAGGAGTTCTTCATATGTTCTAAATATCAGGCATTAAAAAATCCAGGATTTTTATAGTCTTCCTTGTTTTACTGTCCTCTAGTTCCTTTTGTGTGTGCAGCCTCAGGTTAAGCTAGGAGTATAAGAAGAGCTTGGAGATTGTGTGTCTCAACTGACCATGTATACAGACTCAGCCAACAATATATTTGTCCCAATCAAGACTGCAACCTCAGGCTACTAGGCTACCATTGGCCTTGATACTTGTTTGTCTTAGAGAAGTCATTTCCATTGAATGGGAAGTACCTATTGCCCCAAATGGAGTGAGTCCTCTTCAACAGTGTCAGAAAAGTTAGTCCTCATGGCCCACCCTATCCTGGCAGAATCTACATTACCTGTTGAAGGAGAGGGGAATGGGAGTAGCCCCAGCCCCAGGTCTGAATGCCACAGAATCCCACAGTTATTATCATAAATTCAACAGTTTATCACATATTGTTATATAACTTGGGTAGAATTTCAGAATAATGACATAATATTACTTGTTAATTTTGTCCAGCTTTATAGTTACTTCTTGAGAGAGTATTTGCTACTCTTGCTTGGCCATAATCCTGACCTTCCCATCTTGAATTTTTACTTTCTTATTTTTAATATATACATTTAACTCTATATATTTTCTTCTAAGAACAATTTGAACTGCATCGTATAAGTTTTGATAAGTTTTATTTCATAATAATTCAATTTAAAATATATTTTAATTTCCATTTCAATTATTTCTTTGCTTCATGGGTTATTTATAATTGTACTGTCTAATTGCATACTATGAGGAGTTTTAATAATCTTCTGCTATGGCTTATTGGCTTCATTAAACTATTTTAAAAGAATATACTCTAAATCAGTCATGATTTTGCCCCCCCCCCAGAGGACATCTGGCAATATCTGGAGATGAGTGCTATTGTTGTAACTGTGGGAGGTGAGCTGATACTGACAACTAGTGGATAGAGGCCAGGGATACTGCTAATCATCCTATAATGTACAGAACAACCACTCACAACAAAGAATTATCAAGCCTAAAATATCAATATTGTCAAGGGTGACACATCCTGAAGTGGTTGAGACTAACCTGAAAGCCTAGCTTGTCACAGATCTTGATAAATGTTCCATATCTACTGGAAAATAATGTGATTTTGTCAATGTTCAATTCAATGTCCTCTGTTAGATTCATATTTGTTAATTATGTTCTTAATGGATTCTAGATTCTTAGTAATGTTTACCTGTTTTTTCTACCAGTTACTAACAAAAGCATGTTAAATTCTCCCATTTTGTTTGTAGATTTATCTTTTATTTTCTTTCAATTACTGCTTATATATTTTGAAGTAATTTTTAGGTTCACATAAATTTTTCTATCTTTTGGCTAATAGACCTTTGTCATGAATCATCTCTAGTAATGCTTCATGTCTATCTGATATTATGCCAGGTTTCTTATGGTTAATGTTTCCATATCTTTTTTTCTATCCATTAATATTCAACTACTCTACAATTTACGTAAGTTGTCTCTTGTAAGTATGAGTTTGAGATTTTATCCACTTCAAGAATATTTGTATTTTATTGAAATATTCAGACAATTTTCATTTAATATTATTACTAATATATTTGGGTTTATATTTACCATCTTAATGTTTTTTATTACCTACTTTGGGTTCCTTTTTCTCTCCTTTCTTCAAAGTTTTTTGATTAATCAAATATTTTTATTCTTTCCTCTTTATTTTCTCTATTACAAATTTCTTCTATTTGTTTGGTGGTTTTCCTAGATATTACAAAATATAGTGTTGAGTTATTAGAATCTAATTATGTTAGTACTTTCACCTCTTCCCAGATAATCCTAAGAGTTTAGAATATTTACCTCCATTTAGTCTAGCATTTTTGATGTTTTTCAAGTTAGTTGTTATCATACACTTTAATTTTGTAAGTGTATTTTAAATCACAAGGTATCGCTATTTTGTACAGTCACTATGCCTTCCTGGCTGTCCACATATTTACATTTCTTATTGTGCCCTTTATTACTTACTGCATACTCTTGATTCTGTCAGATAATTTTCTTTCCACCAGAACTCCTTTAGTATATATTTAGCTCACACTTGCAAGCAGTAAATTCTCTGTCTGGAAACTTTCTTCATTTTTGTCTTCACTTTTAAAGGATATTTTTGCTGAGTATGGAATTATTAAGTGGCAGTTGTTTACTTTCAGCCCTTTAAATATACCATTTTGTTGTCCTCAAGCTGCTATAGTTTCTCTTAAGATATTGACTGTCTGTCCTACTATTGTTCCTTTTAAAGGTAATGCATCTTTATATTGGCTGCTTTCAAGTCATAGAATTGAATTTAGAGTGGTTTGGGCAGACAACTCTAAAGTATTTTATAATGAGAACATGGTGTAGATGGCAGAATGTGAGCTTGGGGTGGGTATCTCCTATTGGCTCTTACAGATTCTTCATCCAATGGGGAGGGGCAAGTCTTAGCTCAAGATGCTACAACAAAATACTATACAGTGAATGGCTAAACAAAACACATTTATTTCTCATAGTTCTAGATGCTGAAAAGTCCAGGATTAAGATGCTGGCCAATTCAGGGGCTCCTGGGTGGCTCAGTTGGTTAAGCATCCGACTTCAGCACAGGTCATGATCTCAAGGTTTGTGAGTTTGAGCCCTGCGTCTGGCTCTGTGTTGACTGCTCAGAGCCTATACCCTGCTTTGGATTCTGTGCCTCCCTCTCTCTCTGCCCCTCACCCACTCATGCTTATGCTCTGTCTCTCTCTCAAAAATAAACATTCAAAAAAAATTTTTAAAAAGGTGCTGGCAGATTCAGTTCTTGATGAGAATTCTCTTCCTGGCTTGTAGATGGCTGCCTTGTGTTCTCACATAATAGAGAGAAAGAGATTTCTGGTCTCTCTCCCTCTCATAAAGACACAAATCCCACCATGGTGGCCCCACCCTCATGGCCTCATATAAACCTAATTACCTCCTAAAGATCTAACCTCCAAATTCCATGTCATTGTGAGGTTAGAGTTTTGGCATATGAATTTGGGGGAGACACAAACATTCAGTCCATGGCAGGTACAGTCAGAGGAAAGGGCCAGAGCAGTGCCCACTAAAAGGATTCTTTGGACTGAGTCTAATACTGGTGTTGATACTAAGTATTGAGTCTATAACAAGGATTAAACTGTAAAGTTAGAACTGAAAGTAAATAAATAAGATTGGCAATTACAACAACAGTACAGAATAAACTAACACACACTCTAGTAGTACAGAATTATACAAATAAACATTGAGCAATGAAGGAGAAAAAGATGCTGATTTCCTCATCTTTAACAGCTAGAAATCAAAGGATACCATTTAAGGTTCACAAATCAAGTATCATCTATTCTCTACAATGCATATTTCTATTACATGAATTAGGCCATATATCATTTGAAATCGGTAGAGATGAATTTGAAATTGCTAGTATACTGAGGAAATCATTGATTCATGTATGATATTTATGAACATGTAAATATTTCAAACCACCGGGAAACAAGGGCTGAATGTAGCAAGCCACAGAGAAGTATAGGACTGTACACACCATGCAGCTACTCCATATTTTCTTGGCTCGCTTTGTCCATGTGCACTATCTTTGAAGGATTATTGCTCATAACTCTCTAATCATTGTTTCCAGACATCAGCAGATGCAATAGTTCAACACACACACACACACACACACACACACACACACACACACACACACTAAACTTTAATAAGACTAGGAAGGATAGGAATAGAATAAAATAGAGGCACCTGATTCAGGCTCAGTCAGTTAAATGACTGGCTCTTGGTTTCAGCTCAGGTCATGAACTCATGGTTTGTGAGTTCAAGCTCCACAACAGGCTCTGTGTTGACAATGTGAAGGCTGCTTGGAATTCTCTCTCTCCCTCTCTCTCTGCCCCTCCCCTGCTCTCTTTCTCTCTCTCACTCTCTCCCTCAAAAAAAAAAACAGAAAAAAGAAATAGAATAAAATAATATAGTAGAAGAGGAGGAGGAGAAAGAAAGAAAAATAAGCTAATGTATTTATTACCCATTTTAGGACACTTTATCAGTCAGGGTTTCAACAGAGAAATACAACCAGTGATTATATATATAAAGAGATTTATGGCAGATAATTAGCTTATGAGATGGTGGGGTTGGCTAGGCAAATTAAAAATCTGTAGTATGGGCCATCAGTAAAGGCAGGCTTGAGACTTGCAGGCAAGAACGAATGCTGCAGTGCACAGGTACACTGAGATTTTCCTCAGGTTTCTTGCTTTGAAGAACTTTGAACTGATTGGATCAGGCCCAGCCATAAAATTAAGGATAGATAATCCTTTACTTAAAGTCAATTGACTATAGATGTCAATCACATCTGCTAAATACCTTGATAGCAACCTAGACTAGGGTATGATGAAATAAGTCGGTACTAAAGCCTAGACAAGTTGACAGAGCTGACCATCACAGAAACACACATGAAGAATTTCAGGTTGGATTAAAAAAACAAAACCTGTGGAAATTTATCTAAAAGTCTTTCAACTTTGCTAAACGTTAATTTTCATCATAAAATGTTTGTATATAAATATTGAGAGGGGAAAATAAAAGCAAGACAACTCTATGTTCTGTATAGGAGACATACCTAAAACATAGTGACTCAGAAGATGTGGGGGGAGAAACACAAATGTAAACAAAGAAAATGAAATACAAAAAAAAGAGTGAATTAGTAAACTTAATAATATATCATATTGAATTCAGCCCCAAATCCTTAAATAATTCTAAATGATGTTACCTTACCAGGCTAAAGAGTATAATATAGAATGAATACATAATTGTTGTGATTATATGCATTCAATAATAGAACATTCACATTCAGAAATCACATTGATAGTTATATCTATAAGCAAAAGTATGCTAGTCTAAGATTTTAACTTATCTGTCATTATAACGAAACAGAAGACACAAATAACATAATTAAAAAGTTATACTAATTGATATATTTTGAGCTTCAAACGCTGAAAGCAAAGAATATACCTTCTTTTCAAGGTATAGACTATTTGCAAATCTTGCCCATATATTAGACCATGTGGAAGTCCCCAATAAATTTCAAAAAGTTTAAAAGTACCAAAAAACGTATTATGCTTACAACGAAATAACACTAGTAATGATATGATAATATAAAAAGAATCCCATAAACATCATTTTTCAAATGTAAAATAGAAACTAAAATTAACATCATATTGAGAAAATAATGAGTGGAAAATTCTAAAAAACATTTAAGTAGAGGAGTAAAGTGAAGACATTTTTACATGTGACAAAAATTCAGCATATAGCCAGCACCTTTTAGGTGCTTTAGTCCTTTTCCTTTCCCTGTTCCTTTCTTTCTTCCCCTTCCCCTTCCCATTTCCCTTTCCCTTTCCCTTTCCCTTTCCCCTTCCCTTTCCCCTTCCCTTCCCTTCTTTGGTGGCAGTGGGGGATGGGAATATAATCACCCAATGATTAAATTCAGCCTAATGAAAAAGAAAGGTAACTTGTGAAAGGAGCTTGGGGTATTCAATGTCAGAAGCCAGTACTACCATGGCTAAATCTTGTTGATGGAATGAGATGAGAGTGTGATTTGGCACACAAAGAAGAGAATGCAGCATAGAAGTTCTTTCTTGAGAAAAGTACTCCACAATCAAATCTAACCAAGCAGGAGGAATCAAAACCAAGACACTCAGAAATGTAGAAGCTCCAGAGAAAAGATTGCTTGTGAGCAATAAATTAATCCAAATAAAGAACTAAGAGGACTATATTCTGTACATTTGATTACAGAACATAAATGTTGTAACTCTTAGCAAGTAAATTTGGGAGGTGGGGGTAGGAATCTTGAAAGGAAGTATAAAAGGGCGACCACTTACTTCCACAGTGTGATTTTGATTACTACTGATTAAAATGGAAGGGGAATTTTAAGAAGTATAGTACTTTGACAATCTCTTGAAGTTGGAAGTTCATATTTTTTTTAGCCTTAGATAATTTAGGCATTTATATCTCTTGTGGTTAAGAAGCAGCTGAAGTTAAGCAATTCCCTTATTTTTAATTATTTTTCTTTTGTCCTCTTAAAATCAAATACAATTATGTTTAACATTTTATTAAATAACATGGGTAGAATAACATGGGTATCCATTCATGCATATATGTGTATTAAGAGGAGTCTAGAAGAATGTTATCTAGTTTTATGAGCTATTTATGGTCAGTATAATTTTGAATATTACTTTTAATTTTTTTGTTTTGGTTGTGTTTTTCTTTTAAAAAAATAGTTTATTTATTTTAAGAAGAGAGAGCACGATTGGGGTAGGGGCAGAGAGAGGGAGAGAGAATTCCAAGCAGGCTCCATGCTGTAAGCTCAGAGCCTGATGTGGGGCTCAAACTCAGAAACCTTGAGATCATAACCTGAGCTGAGATTAAGAGTCAGACACTTAACCGACTGAGCCACTCAGGTGCCCCAGGTTGTGCTTTTCTTTATGTTTTGCCATATTTCATGATGAAAATACATAATTAAAAATAATCTATAATAACATTTCAAAAATCAAAATGCAGGGCAGATGGAGGGAGTTTTATGTAAGAAAACTGACAGGTCTGGATGACTGCTTGACTACAGGGAGCAAAGGAAGAGGACAATTTAAAGTTTCACTGAGATTTAGAGTCTGGGCCTATGGCAGAATGGCAGAACCACCAGCAGAGCAGAGAACCAGCAGAGAACATAACTGGTAGGTGCAAGCAGGTTCCTTCAACCTCGGATGTATGCACATCAGGGGTTATCGTCAGTACGGAGATGCTAGGTAAGAGGCTGGAAACAGAACCAGGTAGAAAGGCATACCTAGGAGTAAACATTGTAGAGATGTGAGCTGAAATCATGGAAGACGATGAGATTCCAGAAGTGATATGTACACAAGAAAGGCCTGTGGGTCATGACACAAGCTGAATGACCATCACTGCTTTCAAGCAGGCCCCCCCAGAAGGAGATATTCTGCTGTAAGGGTCATCTCCAGTCAGCAAGCACAAAGCCAGAGCAGAAAGTGGCTGATTGTACCGGCACACGTGGCCCAAACTTACCTTGGCACTCCACAGTGCAGGTTGCAATTAAAACATCTACCCAGAGCCCCTGCTATTCTCAAATTTCAGGCTCTACTGTGTCACTGTGACACTAGAATTCTCTTTCCACTTCAGCATTGCCTGTTGGCATTTGTAGAGGCAGTCACACCACAGTTGATTTATCACTGTGCCTGAGGCTCCGAGGGATTTTCAGTGGAAACCAGATTCAGAGTCTATATGTGCCACTGACTTTTTATCAGATAATTATTTGTTGGATTTTTAAAAAAATGAACGTACTTATAAAGTCCTTATGTTATTTAAAAATGTTTAATGACAGCCAATGTATTGAGTTAAGAACCATTATATAAATACATTCTCTGTTAGCAGGCTGGAAAGCCAGGCTAAAGATTATACACACATCTGCTGCCATCCATCATGCCTTAATGCCAGTTAACCATCACTTCTGGGCTGGAGTTAATCAAGCCGGGCTCTCTCACCAGGTGAGCTTGGTTACCACCTGTTACTTTGGCTGGGTGAGGGGACTAGCCATGGATTTTTATTTAGCAGAAATATTTGGCTTTGGCAGACTGTTAAAAGAAGTAATATTTCAAAATGATGCAACAGAGGAATATTTATGAAACTATTTGCACAGTGTTATGGAGAAGCTAGCTCTCCTCTCCCAATATAAATCACTCTGCAGCCGGGTCATAAGAGCAGGTTTGCCAAATATTTAGATTCTGCAGGATCTGCTGCAAAGATCATTATATTAAAGGAATTAGAGTCGTCAGAAGTTATTGGTGGGGGAAAATTATGGCAGCACAAAAATCACACACGGAAATGCAGGAAAGAACGAGAGGATTGAAACCCCTTCTTTGGAGGGCAGTGCAGAAAACAGAGAGCAAGCAAAAGCTCATGGAACCTCCTAACCCTCTCTAGCCGGAGTGCACCTACTTTGGGTGGCTGATCCTATACTTCTGCAGCTTGGCAACATCATTTGGTCAGGAAGGAATGTTTTTAAGTTTTCTGAACACTTCCCACTGGCTCTGTCCATTTGTAGTTACCATTCTTGAGTCGGGTTATGACAAGAATTGGAATTGACACACACCAAACTCTGCATGTCCTGGAGCCAGCCTCGATCGCTCTGCCACTGTCACGTCAAGCTCCATCACTCCTGGGCCTCAGTGCCTGCGCCCATGACACCTGTCAGAAACTTTCAAGTGTCTGCTCGTTTCTTCATCAGGATTGCCTACTTAGCCTGGGCAAGGAAGGGATGACATTTGGGATGAGGGAGGAATGGGCAGTGCCTTCCTCTTTCTGCCTCCTCCACCTGTCAGTTTGGGTTTTCTCTCAACATATCAAAGTTTAGACCCAGTTGCCTTGTCATTTAGAAATGCATGCAGTGGTGACCAGGTTTGAAAACAATGTGGGAGACAGAAAACTTGGGCACATCTCCTAAGAGAATGATGCATTGTGAGGAAACTAAAGAAAAGAGGCATGGCATGAGGCTATCTCTGCCCTTTGGAAATGTGCTGCTTTGGGAGATGGGTGGATGCACTCAGGTCATCTATACACATGCATTCTTTTGCATTTTTTCTCTTTTCATTAAAGTGGAATAATTTGGCATATGAGTTTTCCAAAATTATAGAGGCTTCCTGAGTGGGAGGTTTTAGTTGTCTATTGTTTTTTTCTTCTTTTTAGTAATGCTTTCATTTTAATGAAGGATAGAGAGGCAAAAATATGGGTCTTAATTAAAGACAAACCTTCACAGTGTTGTAAGCTCTGTATGGATGTATGTCTGTAATTTACTCTTCTCATTAACATAACTTGGACAAATATGTAAATGAGGAAGCACTGTTTCTCGTCCATCCAAAAACTACCCCCCGCCCCCCACTCCCCGTGGCTTTAACAGATAGCAAAGAAGTTCTTTCACTGGCCTTCTACAAGAACAAAATGAGTGTTTTCTCTTTCCTTTAGTCCTTCTGAGCTGTTATAACACTCCAAACAAGTTGCACAGAGTTAAACTGTATCATTAAACTGCTTCATTTCCCATCAGTTTCCACTGTGCTTAAACTCTGGCTTTTGCCACCAAAATGTCACCCAAGTCTTCTGTGATTCTTTCTCAATTATTATTATTTAAGTAGAGTTGACCCACAATGTTATATTAGCTTCAGGTATACAACATAGTGATTTGACATTTCTATATATTATGCAATGCTCACCACCATAAGTGTAGTTATTATCTGTCACTGACTTTTTTTTTGTTTTCCCCCACAATAAATAAATCTTTCAATTTACTCAGAAGATGGGTGTTCTCAAGAAGCTGTGCCAAAGCGGGGCATTCAACTAGAGCTAATGGGGGTGGCTTTTTGTGGGGCAGCATCTTGTCAGCCATACAAGAGTCCTAGTCTTACAAAGCCTGTGCAGACAGACAGACAAGGTGTGTTGCCTGGGGGTCAGGTGTGGTGTCCGATTCCACTTCTGCCCCTGACTCTCTTCTAAGCCTTGAGCTAATGACCACCATTTTGTGCCTCTATCCCAAGATATAGAATGGGAAGACAGAATGATAATTTGCCTCATTCATGAGATCCTTCAAAAGCCCAAATGAGATAATGGTTATGGAATTACTTAAAAAGAATAAAGGGTATTATTAGAACAAAAAAATGGAGGGGTGCCTGGGTGGTTCAGTCAGCTAAGTCCTACTGCTGCTCGGGTCATGATCTCATGGTTTGTGAGTTTGAGCCCTGCATTGGGCTGTCTGCTCTCAGCACAGAGCCCTCTTTGGGTCCTCTGCCCTGCCTCTTTCTGCCTCTCCCCCACTCTCTTCCTCTAAAAATAAAAAATATATATATGTAGAACAAGAAAATGGAGAGGGTTCAGATAATTAGCACAAATTTATCTTCCAAATACTGTAAATGCGCTTCTATGACCTGGCTTATCCTCAACAACCCCACATAGAAGCAAAAGGACCTAGGGGCCATGTTTGTATGGGTTGGTAACAACTAACTTCTAGAAGGTAAAGGAGAAGTAGGAACACACAGCTAAGGCAGGGAGATTATAAAAGAGGTTCTGTATGTTTTAATTGTTCTAGGTTGGAACAAGAGATTGAATGAACTTCCAGGTAACTTTTTCAAGATCAGAGAATTGCTTCTACCCAGAAAGAAAAGACAAGAAGATGATCTTAAGGGTAACAGTTAAAGTGGGGGACTCTCTAGGCCTTGTCTTAAGGCTAAAAAGGAAATCAGGAGAAAAAGGAATATAAACATGTAACTCTAAACCCTCCCACTCGGGAGTGGGATTAAGGGGCCTGTCAGCAGCAATGCTCATCTTCTCTGGCCAGCAGTTTACTCCTCTCAGCTCACACCCAGGGCAGCAGAGCTTGGAGGAGAGGGACTTCAGGGAGAGAAAAGCAAACCCATAATGCTGACCTTTCCCTCCACATCCAGGTGTCTATCATCAAGTAACACCAGCCCTTGTAGAGTGTGAAATTCCAAGGAGAGGCAGTGGTGTGGTGGGA
Source organism: Felis catus (assembly GCF_018350175.1). Classification (NCBI taxonomy): domain Eukaryota; kingdom Metazoa; phylum Chordata; class Mammalia; order Carnivora; family Felidae; genus Felis; species Felis catus. The sequence goes on along the minus strand of NC_058378.1, from coordinate 36,789,374 downwards.
AGGATGTGAGTAGTTCCCAGGCTGACATTTGGACTATCAGCTCCTCAGACAAAAAAATGCACAAGGCCAGGGACAAACAAGTTTGGTCACAGGACCTTGTGTATGGACAGGTAGTCACCATGGAAGAAGTATCTGCACCTATACAAGCCAGCTCATCCTGCAGCTGACAGGGGCAATGGCACTCAGCACCTATTTGTGAATGCAAAGACTTGTTTGGGAATCATCCTCTCCTTTATTCAGTATGCCTCTTTGGCTCAGAAAATGGATTAGGTCACTCTTTGGAAGTAGCACCTCTACTCACCCCATGGGAGGCATGAACCTGATGTGAGAAGTTGGACTCTGGCCCTCTTGTGTGAAGATCTATCTCTCTGGGTTCTCTTTGTGTGCTGCCCATTTGCTTGCCTATAGGACACTGATTTTACATTTTATTCTAGTTGCCCAGATTCAGGTAAGCTCATGAGAGGAGAGCACCTCTATTGTGCAACTGGCAAACAGGCTGTACAATCTTGTCATGTGCCATGCCATATATTTGAATTTAATTTATCAACAAAAACTGATATCCCTATCCCTATCTGACTCCTATCTAATTTTTACTGTTTTTTGACTCTTGGAGGGAAGGGTTATTCAAAATTTTAGTAAGATTGTGGGTAAATCATATGGTTTTTTCCTCAGCCAACTTCTGTGGGAAGCTGGAGAACAATGACATTATAAATATAACTGTGGGAAGTCATTCAAAGTGAATCACAGGTAAATTATCAGAGTCAATGCATGACTTATAAACTATGCATTGGCCCTTGAATAATTCTCCTCATGATCCTAGTGGGGACTGTACTATTGAGAATTACTTATATTAGAGGTAGGAGTTTATGACATCAAAAAATAAAGTGTAGTAAATATAATTATGAAGTTGTGAACCTGGTTCTAAAGAACAAACTTCACAAATATACAATGAGAGTGTGTAGCTACACATAGAGATATACTACATGTAAAGAGAATGATAGTTTGCTAATAATCTCTAGGATTGTAAATGTCAGTGAGAGCCTTAAACATACAGCCTAGCGTCTCATTCTGTTATGCCCTGTGGGAACCACTCCTGGAATTCTGAAGCCAGGTTGGATGTGATACATTGAAAAGGACACAGGAAAACCTGGGCAGACCCATAAGTGACAAAGAAGGATGGTGAGAGGAAGGGACCATGGGATCTAAAGAATGGATTCTATCTCCTGGACAAAGAAGGCACCAGAGGAGGCATGAAGTCCACCTAAAATATCCAAGTGGCAATCATGCGGATGAAGAAGCTAGCTGTGTGGCTTCAAGAGGTCCAAATGGTAACCATAAAGAAGAGTTTTCTAACAACTAGATCTAATTGAAATAGAATGTCCTCCCTTCCCCCGCCCCGCCCAGAGTGAGTTCTTAGTTATCAGAGTATAGACAGAATTCATGCACTAGGGAAGAGTTAAATGGGATGAGGTATCATAGAGATATCCAGGGGTGATATGCTGTGATTCTAGAAATTACTCACATAACACTTATGCACTAGCACAGCCTTGAATTATTATAACTAATTGTAAATTTGGATTCTCTTCTCCTTTTTCCTTACTAGTTCACTCATGGGGGCTAACTTAGTGTTTTGCACTTGAGCACTTGACAAATGTCTACCAAATAAATGAATGGTAGACACTCAAATATTTTTGATGATGGTGATGATATGCTCAATAAAAGTTGACTAGATTAATAAAGAAGAATGTTAAGTATCAGCAATTTTTTTCTCATACTGTTTGTTAACAAAAGCAATTCTTCCTGATTTGGTAATATTTTTCTTTAGCATTCTTTACATATGAGTTGAACACAATATGCTGAACAGCCTTGAGGCATCTCCCAGTTTGAGAAAGAGCAATATAGTTTACATTTTACAAAGGATGCTCACATCCATTATTTATTTATAATGCTCAATATAACTCATATAACTCAATGAAGCTGACATTTTCCAAATGAGGAAACAGGGCCCAGAGATAGAAAGGGACTTGCGCAAGGACACAAAGCCAGTAAGTGCAGAAACTGAACCAAGGATAAGGTCCATTAATTCTAACATGCATTCTCTTTCCACTATATGTCAAATGCCTCTGACAAAGGCCCCATGTGAAAAAAAGAGTTACATGCTTTTATTTGGCTGATTTGGTCAGACCTACCTACTCCTCATTTTTCCCATGTGCCTGTCTTCCTAGAATCCTGCACTCAATAAACCAATTGTTCACAGAAGATATGGTTCTGGGTTTTGCCTGGATGCTGAGTTGATGGTGATGCTATGTGAATATGACCACAACATAACTTGTCTTTATAAATATCCATTCCTTGCAGGCTTGTGAAACTACTCACTTGAAGTCTGAGTCCATTTGGCAGGAAGACAGGGACAGGGCAGCTGTAAGTTGGCACAGTTACCCTAGGCTAGTCCATCGCAAGCCACCTCACTTAAAGGAGGACTGGAAGCTGGTGCTGTAGTTTAATACCAGGACTGCTGGCAGTTCCCACCTTGTGACCTGGGATTGCAAGGTGATCTGTGAAGGGAAGCTTTGAAATATCATCAGACATCCTCTGAGGGTATGCTTGCTGCTGCTTAAGTGCTTTGGAGAAGGGACATCTATTAAATGTGTTCAGTATTCTCCTTTCCCCTTCAATCACCTCTTTTCTCATGTTTTCTTTTTCTCCCTCCTTGAGGAAATAGCCCAAAATTAACATGTTCTCATAATGAGATAAAGTTTTTCCATGTTAATTCATTTAATAAATGTGAGAATTTCTGATATGCCTGATGCTAGGCTAAGTTCTGGAAATATAAAACTGAAAAATACTATTTCTATGATCAATGAATCAGTCTAGTAGAAATGACAGCAATTAGACAAACAAGCAAAATAAAGGCTTATTTTTAGTATTATTGAGATATTTACAAGATGCTGTATTTGGAATTCCTGAAGAAATTATTAGAATCAGTACAATATAAATGACAGTCATATGTATAATAAACATTCCCAAGCTAAATGAGAGTGTGCCTATGGAGGACTCACCACATATCAGGTAAATTCTGGAAAACAGGCCAACATTTAAATACCCTGAAGAAATTTAATTGTTTAGTAATTTTCATAATCTGAATAAAGATTCCCAGCAGAAGCAAACAGTGATAATTTCTGGAAGAAAACTTCCCTCATAAAGGCCCTTATTATTATTTAAGTGATTTTGCTTGTGTATCTACAGTTCATTATAGAACAAAGTAATGCTATTTTAAAATGCTTTATATTTTCCCTGGAGTTTCTAATGGCCTTTATTTTATTCTTGAAGTTTTTATTTTTACCTTCTTTAAGTCTTTTGCACAAATATCCTCCTTGTTTTTCCTCGATAACTCTTTTTAGTTAAATCCAAATGGTTCTTTGTAGCTCCCATCACAATACTTCCACTACAGATCATCGCCAAAGTATCATCACATGGCCAACTGAATGCCAAAATAAGATTCAATTCCTCTTTCTTTTCCACTGTCCTCCATCTGTGGCTTTCATTCTTAAGACAGCCAAAGAAGCAAAAATAAATGTTAGAGCTCCAGCTACTAGATCTACAAATTGGAAGAATAAGAAAATTCTCTTTCTTTTAAAGATATCGCCATGAAACTCCCCTCACAACACATCCACTACAAATCACTGGCAGAATGCAATTGTATAGCCATCCATAGCTGCAAAGGAGGCAGAGAATGTATTTTTTTAAGCTTAGTTGGAGTGAGTCTAAGTAAAAATTATTTTCTATTGCTGAGATAGAAAAAAAGAAAATATTGTGAGAAACAGATTTCTTTCATATCTGAAAATACTTTGATCTCACATTTGTTTTACATTTTGACAGAGTATAGAATTCTAAGTTAAAAATCATTTTCATCAGAACTTTGAAAGTATTTTTCTACAATTGTCTAGCACTCAATATTATGATAGCAGGTTACTCCTTTAGAAGTGTCATACTCAACTGATTTACTTTTTTAGTTTTAGCAAGCTTTTAGTTATTTATCATTAAAGTTCTGAAATTTCACCATGATTTTTCCATTTGTTATTTATTATATCTTTTCGTTATTAAAAACTATATTCCATTATTTCTTTAAATATTTTGTCATTCATTTCCACATATGTTTCTTTCTATGACTTCTAATACTTGACTGTTAGACCCTTAAGATTTTTCCTCTGTCATTTATCTTTTCTGCTATATTTTTGTTTCTACTTCCTATTTTACTTCATGGATGAAGGTAGTCTGAATTTTTTTCTTTCAATCCTTTACTTAATTCTTCCACTCAATATTTTTTTTGTTTTGGCAAAAATATTTTAATCACTAATATATCATTTTTAAGCCCCAAATCTCCTTTTTCATAGCATCCTGTTATGTGATGGATGATAGGTCAGCTCCCATGTCTCTGAGCATATTAATAATAGGTTTTTTGTGTGTTTTTTCTCTATTCTTAAAGAGCTCTATTTTCTTTGAAACCTTCTTTTATTTATATGTTACAATAAATCTTATGTCGTATTTTATTCAAATATTTAGTGATTCTTGGTTTTCCATTCATATTTCAAAATAAACACATGTAAGAATTTCAGTAAAAGAGCTCATGAAACAAAGTCCTACCACTACAAACATTATCAAGTGTTGGAGTACACACACACACACACACAAACTTGAAAATTTCAAAAAAAAAAAAAAAGAAAAAAAAAGAAACTCAAAGCAATACCTGAGTATTAAAATAAAAGACAAGTGGCTCACAGGGGCATCAGATTTAAATATAGGATAAATATCTAGGAGAGGAGGTTTTAAGATCCAGGCTGTTAAGCAAATACACTTGAGCTCCTGAGTAAGGCTCAGAGCTTGGAAGGACATAACATGGGACCCAATAAATACTCTGAAATATATGTGGTAAAAGACTAATCTATATTAAACTGAAAATCCAAGTCTGTGCAATGAGAGATATAGAGTTCAAATTTGCACTCCATTCCTAGGGAAGCAATTATAAGCAGAAAATTAACATAAAATGTGCTCTGGAATTGGTAATACTGATTCTTAACAAAGATAAATTTGAAATTGATAGATTCCACAGCATAGAGAATCAAGTGCCATCTTGGCAAAAAAAAAAATACCAATAAAAAAGAAAGAGGAAGAGGAGAACTAGAACAAAGAACAGAGGATGAGGAGAGGAGAAGAAAAATTATAAACAAACATAATGAAATTCATCAGGTACAAAAAACAGGAAACTTACAACTCATAAACTACTGGTAATAAACCTTTTTTAAAGTTAGGAAACTTTTTTAAAGCTAGGAGAGTGTGAAAATCTGGAAACAATGAATTTATAAAAATAAAACACCTAAACCTTTCTGATTTTGATGTAAACTAGAAACCCACAGATTTGAGAAGCTCAACAAGCCCTACACAGACTAAGCAAAAGAAACCATACCACAGCACATAATAATCAAATTGCTGAATAACCAGTGTTGAAGAGAAAATCTTAAAAACTACCAGAAAAAAAAGCCATATTATATATAGAAGACAAACATTAGAATGACTACAGATCAGAAATAAGAGCACAGTAAAAATGACATATTTAGTGTGCTAAAAGAAAAAAAAAGTGTCAACCTATAATTCTATATCCAATGAAAATATCCTTCAACAATGAAGGTAAAATAAGGCCGTTTCTAAACAAAAGCTGAGAGAATTTATCATAAGCAAATCATACCATAAGAAATGTTATAGGAAGTTCTTTATGCCAAAGAATGTTTCTAAATGGAGACTCAGATTTCTGCAAAGAAAGAACACAAAAAAATGGTAAATATCAGAATTAGAAAAAAATGTGTGCATGTGTAAACCTTTTTCCTTATTTTAAAAATTTGGATTTTATTTTAAAAGTTTGGATTTAATCCAATACTATATTAAAATGGCTAAAATATAATGGCTAAAATTTTAAAAGACTGATAACACTAAATGTTGGCATGTATGTAGAGCATATACTGCTGTTGAGAGTGTGAAATGGTATAACCTCTTTGGAAACAATATGGAGGTTTTAGATAAAGCCAAAAAACACATCTAGCATATAACCCGGAAATTATACAGCTAAGTATACACCCAAAACTAATAAAAATATATCCAAAAAAGTGCATGAACAAGAATGTTCACAGTAGCATTATTTAAAATACTTCAAGCTGCAGTAATTAAGACAGTGTGGTATTGGCATACACTATATGTTAACTATTATTTGAATAAATACTTTAACAAATCAATAAAAGAATGAAAACAAAAAATGGGCAAAGGATTTGAATAAATTTTTTTCCCAAATAAGATATTCAAATAGCCAACAAGTACATGCAAAGATGTTCAATAGCATGAATCATAAGGGAAACGCAAATCAAAACCACAAGACACCACTTCACACCACTAAATGGATATTGTAAAACAAAAAACAAACAAAAATTCCAGAAATTGGAATCTGTGTGTATTGTGGTTGGAAATGGTGTGGCTGCTATGGAAAACAGTATGGTGGATTCCCCAAAAGTTAAACATAGAATTACCATATGATCCAGCAATCCCTCTCCTGGGAATCTACCCAATAGCATTGAAAGCAGAGATTTAGACACTTGTACACTCATGGTCAGGGCGGCATTATTCACAATTGCCAAGAAGCTGAAACAACCCCAAAATGTATGAAGATGAATAGATAAACAAAACATGGTATATACATACACTGGATTATTATTCATCTTTAAAAAGAAATGAAATTCTGCTACATGCTGCAACATGGGTCAACTTGGAAAACATCATGCTAAGTGAAATAAGCCAGACACAGAAAGATAAATATTATGTGATTCCACATATAACCTAAAATAGGCAAATTCATACAGACACAGAAAATATAATAAAGGTTACTTACTAGGGTTTGGGAGGAGAGGGAAATGGGAGTCATTGTTTAAGTCATCTACTTAGAATGAGGAAAAAATTTCGAAAAGGAGATTGGTGAGGGCTGTACAATATCTGAACATACTGCCACTGATTTATACACTTAAATATGGTTCTATGGTAAATTTAATGTTATGTGTATTTTACCACAATAAAAGAAAAGTTATTACCCCAAAACTTGAAAGAAAGGCCCCACAAAGGAATATGGAGAAAAAAATTTTGGTATCTTCATACACGGGAATACTATTCAGTAGTAAAAGGCAGCAAGGTGAATAAATCTCAGAAATATAATACTGAGCAAATGAACCCAGCCACAAAATAAGCATATGCTGTATGACTCCATTTATATACAATTCATGAAGAAGAAAAATAATTAATTTATAGTAACAGAAGTAAATTAGTTGTTGAGTAGGGTTAGGGGTTCTGACCTTAATGGAGTATAAGGGAACCTGCAGGGGTGATAGGAATGAATCATATCTTGATTGGCATTGTCATCATATGAATGTATTTGGTATAATTCACTGAACTTTAAACTTATAAAGAAGATACTTGGTGTTTTGTTGCAGGAAATCATATATATATATTTAATAAAGTTGATTGAAGGAAGGAAGTAAGGAGGAAGGAAAGAAGCCAGGAATGAAGGAAAGAGGGGAAGAAGAAGAAATTGCACAGCTATAGCAATTAGAATAGGGTAATTACACATTGAATAAATGGAAAGCCCAGAAATAATTCCAGGTGTATATGCAAATTTGGCCATGACAGAGTTGACATCGAAAAGGAGAGAAAAGATGAAGTGGAATAATAAGCCAGACATGTACTCAAAAAGTCCAATTCTATCTCTGCATCACACCACCACAAATTCTAGATGGAGTGAACCCCTAAATATGCAGGACAAGACTGTATAGCTTTTAGAAGACAATTTGACAGAGTAACTATGATTTCAAGTACTGAAGAATGGCCACGGACATATCACAGTCCTACACCTCTCTCACATATATATTGCAAAAATTAAGAAATTTGATCACATCAAAATTGTAACTATTCCTCCCAAAAGATAACAAAGTTAAAAGGTAAACCACAGACTCACAGAGACATTTACTAACACATTAAAACCAAGTTTTCATATCTAGATTATTCAGGGAGTCCTGAGTCTTAATGCAGTTTTAAGCTTATATTGTTTCAGATGTGTAAGTCCTACTAACTTACATTAACACTATTTGAAAAGTTATTTATATTTTAAAATAATGACGTTTCTTCTTTTAGTTTTTAAAATTTTTTTATGTTTATTTTATTTTTGAGACGTGGGGAGGGGCAGAGAGAGAGGGAGACACAGGATTCAAAGCAGGCTCCAGGCTCTAAGCTGTCAGCACAGACCCCAACGTGGGGCTTGAACTCATGGAGTGCAAGATCATGACCTGAGCCAAAGTCAGCACTCAACTGACTGAGCCACCCAGGTACCCCGCTATGCTTCTTACTAAAATTCAATGTAACTACTGTCTTGTGCTACACATCACTCTAGTCAATTTTCAAATTTTGTAAAAACTTTTCTCAGCTGTTGCTCAGCAATTGAAAGAATAGTGTTTATAATCCTGGCCTCAAGATCTTCCAAGAAGGAGGTTTTCATAAACACATGACAGTTTGAACATGACCCCACAAGAAAAAGTCTAATGGAGACAGATCAAGTGACCTAGGTGGCGAAGTAGTAGCTTTCCGCCACTGAGCCATTGAGAAAACGTCATTCAGAAACTATTACACCAAAATCAGTTAAAATTAAAAATTTACTTTTCAAACCCACAAAAATAAATAAGTAGAAGGGTAATATAAATAATTATACTATCAAGTGATATATTTGTAACTGGAGCATTTAAATTTCCAGAGTCATTAAAGCATAAAACTTCACTAAGACTTTTGAAACACTCTGCATAATAAATGCCTACAAATTTTCAACTAAAATTGCTTATTTTTCTCTTCACATTATTCTCACATTGTCACATTATCACTCTCACATTATTTCTCTTCACATTATCAATATGGGCTATTGATAGGTATGTGTATATATGTATATATATGTGTGTATATATGTGTGTATATATATATATATACACACTCAAGATCATAATATCTTTTTTTTGATTTAGCATTTCTTTTAGCAATATTATACTGCCTTTATTTTTCAGGATTATGTGGCATTTATTATAAGGAATTGGTTCATGAGATTATGGAGTTTGACAAGTTCCACTATCTACCATCTGCAAGCTGGAGACCCAGGAAATCAGTGCCATTTTTCAGCCAGAAACCAAAGGCCTGAGAACCAGGAAACCTAATGGTGTAAATCTCAGTCCAAGGGTGGGAGAAGATAAGATGAGTTTTCAGCTCAAGCAGTGAGGCAGGAAAAAAGGGGAAAATTCTTTTCTCCACCTTTGGTTTTCTTCAGGTCCTCAAGGGATTGGATGCTACCTACCCACATTGGCAAATCTACATTACTGAGTCCCCTCCCCCACCCCTGTTCAACGCTAATTTTATCTGGAAACATCCTTATGGTAAAACCCCTGTTCAACGCTAATTTTATCTGGAAATAACGTTTAACATGTGCATCCCACGGGCACTGAAGTGGACACATAAAATTAACCATCACATCATTCGTCTTTGTTCTTTAAGGGATGTTAAGTGAAAAAAAAAAGGTACAGGATATTGTATATGTACCCATTTGTATAAAAAGAAGACATATATATCCACATGCACACTAGTTCTCGGTTCTCTTTAGGTGCTATATAATTGGAGGAAAGGCAAATGTGGAGTCCATTCTTCTCATATACAGGCATTGATGAACAGAAGGCCGTAGTCTTACCTGCTTTCTGCCAAACTGTGCAGAAGAGGAAAATAGGTTTCATGAGAAGAACTAAAAACCACTGGGGATTGCTTTAATAGCTAAATAGGTAAAATGCAAAGATAAGAGAAACCATCACAGATAAAACTTAGCCTTCATTAATGAAGCCAGCTATAAGCCACAGCTTAGGATTTTTAGCTGGAAATTAAACCAGTGTTGAGTGTTAACAGGACTAAGGATTTTTAAATATACATCAAGCAAGTGATGTCCAATCCCCACCCCACCCCAATCTTCCCCAAGGGGTGTGAACTAGTCAGGGCTGGGATTACAGCAACCTGGAATGGAATTTCTTACCCAAGGCAACTGGAGACATCAAAGGATTGAGGAAAGTAAAGATCTGAGTAGCAGTGCAAAGGCCCAAGGTAGAAATAGTCACGCCACAAGGAATGTCTGAAAGATTACTAAAACTAAATGAGAATGAACGGACAAAATTAGAAGTGACACTAAAGTCAGACATATGGAAAGGAATATATGATCAAAGAGATAAGAATAGATTAAACCAGTTGGAAGCAAAAAGGAAAAGGGGGATTTCTAGAAAACATGCCTGTCTAGCTTGTAAGTATGGAAAATGCACAGGGCATGGGCATAGAATCTTGGGTTTGTTGGCTTTGATGCTTTAAGGATAGAACGGAGCAGGTGAATCTAAGCATACTTTGGAGATTTGCAGGTTTGGTTCCAGGCCACAACAATAAAGTGACTCTCGCAATAAAGCAAGTCAAATGAAAGTTTCTATTTCCCAGTGCAAGCAAATTATATTTACACCATACTGTAGTCTATTAAGTGTGCGATATCATTATGTCTTAAAAAAAAACGTAAATACCTTAATTAAAAAAATACTTTATGGCTAAAAAGTGCTCACCATCATCTGAGCTTTTCAGCGAGCCATAACCACTGATCACAGATCATCACAGTAAATATAGTAACAATGAAAAAAGCTTGAAATATTGTGAGAATTACTGAAATGTGATACAGAGACACAAAGTGAGGAAATGCTATTGGAAAAAATCATGCCAACACACTTGCTCGACGCAGAGTTGCTGCAAACCTTCAACTGGGAAAAAACACAATTTATATGTGCAAAGCACAATAAAGCAAAGCTCAATAAAATGAAGTATGCCTGGATCATTAAACTATGATTTAGTAACCTCTGTGAATGGATAATGTATATTAATTCTTACCTATTTCAAAGCTCCATAACTTAATAGTCTAAATATTGTGGTAAAGCCCACCATGAGCCACCTTTGTCCCTCTTATCACAAGGAGTCAAATTGAAAAGTAGTATTTAAAGGAAATTATTCCCAGTACCTTTCAAATCCATTCCTATTTCCAGGACTGAAGGAATTATTCCAACATGGAAGAGGAAACGTTGGTTTAAGGTAATTGATGTGAAAAAATGTAAACATTAATTATTTCAGATTATTCTACATGCTAATTGAAGCTATCCAGTTGAACTTGTGTCATCCACTTGTCCTATAGGTTGAGCTACCCTTTACTGCCTGAACCTAGGGACAGTCAACTCTTATTACCAGCATCTTCCTCTTGCAGCATCTTTAGCCCCATGTAGAGGCCTTCATTGTTTTCCTTAAAACTCTTGACTTTTGCGTTGTATCATCAAGAAAGCCCTCTACCTCCTACCTGAACTTAATGAAGATATGAAGGTTTGGCAAGAGCGTGAAACTATTTTCTCTCTTTGATCTAACTGCCCAGACAACAAGTGTTTCCCTTATATTTCAGCTGGTCCAAGCAGCAAGGGAACTTACCTTAGGATGCTGGTTTTTGTTGAATATTAACCATATGCCATAGTCATCTTTGTCCGTAGGCAGTCAGCACACATATGGCTATTTAAGCCCACAGGGCTTTGTAATCCATCTTTTCTTCACTGTTCCATTGTCTTGGGCAGAGTAGTCTGTAAAACATTACTGAATAGTGGCACTCCTCACTTGTATCAAAGATGATTCCATTTTGAGGAGGAGATGTTGCTAAATATCACTCTAGGGCTGAACATCAGCAACCCTTCTAATTGGCAAAAAAAAAAATAACCCAAACAAACAAAAAATCAAATCTGTCTATTCACTTCCTTTCTCATTATTCCTCAGCTCCTGATTTATCCCTGTCTACGATGAGCCCACACTTCCAATTCCACACTCTGCCTCATGCTCTCCTTTGGTATAATTTCATTTATTACCATATACATCACCCCTACTTTAGCAACTCACTCCCGGACACATTCCATACTTAAATGTCTTCTTTTGTTTCTCAGCTAAACTCCCTTGTCCTAGGTTGCATGTTCTCCAGGCCACATTCCGTGCTGCTTTAGAAAAATTGACACATACTAATATGTTAATATGTACAAATAACATAACATTACCTACTTCATCCACAGAGTGACAAATTAACGTTACAGTTCCCCAAAGGAGGACTACTAATGCTGGAAAATTACAGGTAAACATATAGGAAGACAGTATTCTTGGAGAGTGGCTGTGTTTTCTGATCTTCTTCAAATCCCTGAAGTGTTTACTGACGCACTGGAAGTACTGCACTATGGGCTGATGGTCTGTTTGTCCTACAAATAAGTAACCAGCATGTTTTGTGCTCCTCTGGTCTCATTTTCCTTTCCAGGTCCTAGTCATGGTAGTTTACCACATGGTATTTGGACAAGTTAGAGGGAACAAGTAATGGAAACACCCTTCTTCAGCAAAGCTTCTTGGAAACAGAATTGGGATAAGCAGATGGTGAATGTCACACTGGATCAGCTGCAATGGATAGACACCATGGGAGAGTCTCAATGGACCCTCTGTTGTCCACCCTTGGCATTAGGTAGTGACTCAGATCTCACTTAGGCTGCTTTTATGTAGCAACTACTGAACACTGCTATTGCTTTTGATGAAAAGAGCCCTGTGGATTGTTTTTGATCTGCATATTAACAAAGAAGAAAAAGACAGCCAGGTTATTTCTTAGGAGCAGCAAGAAAGATTTTCCCTTAAAGATGTGCAAGACACATCTCTGCTGGAACGCGCGCGCGCACACACACACACACACACACAATGAAACAAAATGAAACAAAACAAAATAAAACAAATGCAAAACCCTTTCATCTGGAATCTCTGGTTTGCTTTCTTTTATTCCTTAGTATACATGAATATGTGAAAATGCACAACACTCAGACGTGTCGCCTGATCGAGTGATAATCTCTTATAATGTGCCTCTATTTAAAGCAACAAACAGATGGAGGGTTTATGAGCAAGGCTGGTAAAAGTAAAAGCAAATTATTGTAATAGTTGTACTTTTAATAGGATTCCCCACAATCTAAAACATTATTCCCCAAGGAACAAATTGTTCTATAAAATTGCATTACTTAGGAAAAAGACAGTCCGCCCTGACTTTGCAGAGGCAACAGAGGACTCCGGGATGGCCTTCTATTGCAGGGGCACTCAAGGCAGATCGGTGTCCTGGGAGAGAGGATACAGGGATGTCAGATACCATGATCTCCTAAGAGAAAGCTCAGAGGAATAGGGTATAAGGCAGAAGGAGCAAGGGGAAATTGGGGGCATGTAAGAATTCTGAGCTTTGATTGAATTCATTACCTTCTAATTTTCTACTTTAAAAAACAAGGTTTGGGAAATTCTTATAGATTTTAGCATGCAACATTGCTTCCTCCTCTACGAATTCAGACCAAATTCTATCTGTAGCACAGCAAATCTTGCTTAACAAACAGTATAACTGTAAACAGTCCAACACTGATTCATTATCATTATCCCTTTTTAAAAGAAACAAAACTCATACTCATTCTATCATTAAGATGAATGTATCATAGTGATGGCCTTTACGTAAATTATAATTAAAGCTAATTTTAATTAAAGTTATTACACCATTTTGGAAGAAAATAAACAACCCAAAGAGAAGGAAACAATGTGGTCAATAACTCACTCCAAAAGTATTTTTTTTTGCCTCCAAAGCTCGCATTGAGGGAGACATTCCTGTGCATGATACAAATGGTTCTGACATTAAGAAAAGTAAACAAGTAAGAAAAATAAAGATGGAAAAATTCTGTGGTCAGTTCACAAGTGCTTTTTTATTGTTTGAGGCAGGGTTAAAGCCTTTTATAAAGACAAGGATATATGTGCCGCTAGATTAAATATGACATTGGACTAGTCTAGCTGCCCTTGCACAGAAATCTGGCTGCCCGTAATATGCCATGGACAAAACATGTGTTGGTGTTTCTAAACAAAGAACAGGGTGGGACTTAATGCAGCTAATTTAAAGCATCATCTCAATGCTGTTCTGTAGATCAAACAGTGAAAAGGTACTCAGCTCTGGTTATTAATGAATTTGAGAGATAAAGGCAAACATTTAATATCCTCTAGTTATTAATGGCCTCGAGGATTTTGATCAAAATTTGTCTCAATAACTGTTTAACTTGCATAACCTACAAAAGAGATTCCTGCCTGCCTTATTGCAAGTCATTCAAAGACTAAGTTGACTCAGGAGGCCAGAGGCCACTTAAATGGTCTAGAACTGAGAAAGCAGATTCTTCTTGGGTCCTGAGGGATGTTGAGTCCCCAAAGACTTTTACAGTAGTGACTCTCTAGTTATGTAGTATCTATAACTTGGAAGAATTCTCTTTGAAGTTTCGTTGCCCTCAATCTAACCTAATACTGAGAGATCCAAGCCCATGAACACCTGGTCTAAACAGAAGAAGCAAAAATAAATGTGATTGCATCAAGAGCAATCAGCCTTTCAAAGACTTTTCTGGAGTGATTTTACTTGTGTATCATTCCATTAAATGAAATGATAGCCACCTTACTGGTATGATTGTGCTTATTTTCCTTGTAACAGTGCTGGAATATAGCCAAAGACACACAAAGACCATCTCACAAGCTATGGATTTCGGTTCTGAGAGGTGCTGAGGAAGATACCAAACTCAAAGGTTTGTGGCTTCTGTTAAAAACTGTTCGGTCTGGTGGGTGTTTTCTACAGTCTTCACTTTCTTTTTTAACTTCCTGACCCATCACTCTGTTTTCATCACCTCCCTACCTTTAAATAGCACCCAAAGGAGCAAGCCAGCTCCAAACTACAAATATGGCCACAGGCATAGCTGGATGTATGTGTTGTTAAAAATAAATAAATACATACATAAATAAATCAGAGTCCTTGGTGCAATCAGAACTTGGTGCTGGGAAAGATGCCTGACATTGCCTAGTATTCAGGGCAAGAAGTGGATTTAGAAATGTACAAAACAAGACAGAGTCCATGCTTTTGTAGTTAGGGATTTAAGGAAAGCTATTTACTCCAGTTGTAAGAACACAAAGTCAGCCATAAATGTATGACCTGGCTGAGAACCTTCAGTTCTCTGAAAAACTGCAAGCCAAAATGCACTACCTGTAAGAAAGATGCTAAAGGATGGTATGTGTTTTGTTGGAATGTGTGGGTGTGTGCAGAAAATAAGGGATTAAAATTCAAGGTGAATAAGGGAGGGTGGCCTTCCTCCAGACTGTGATTATTTCACTAAAAATAAACCCACAGCACAATGGTATCAGAGGGATCTCTACTCAATAGGCAAGCTGAAGACACAGTCTCTCTCGCTTGACTACGGCCAACGAGCATGCTCAGGGAGGCCCCAGGTGTGACCTCTGCTCCCCTGTGAGCAGTGGAGGGGCCAGGCAATCTATCATGGTGTTCCTCCTGTCAGCCCTGGTGCTTCGCCGCCGCTGTCTGTCACCCTAGTGGATGAGACCTGCTTAAGGGCAATCATGTCAATCTCTATGTGACCACTCAGTCTAAGGCAGAAGGATGATCTTGACAGGCCTGGCAAAGTCAGCAGAAGGTACCAAAAGCTGAAGTCACAGCCTTCCCACAGACATGCGATGTGGGCCATTGTTTTTTTCCTTTAGTTTTTTTTCTTTATTTTTACTTTCCCTTTTTCTTTTATTCTCATGACACAGGCTAAAGCATTCAGAACTTGCCATCAGAGCTGGTCATCTCGGATAAACCTGTTGCCTTCTGAGTTTTTCCCATAGTAAACATAGCGACACTTCCCCAGGACACCTGCAAAGAAAAGGAAACACATCTTTAGAGACGGCACAATTAGTACAGCAAGGAAACATAGGTGCAGTAAAGCAGATATGCAACATGGTCACAGATCCGGTGGGTAGCAGCAAATGGGTTAAGCCCCAGGAGGGAAGGACCCTACTTTCTTGTCCTCAGAGTTGACATTCAAGTAGAAGATCACCAGAGCACAGGCACCTAGGAATCCCATGTTTCCTGCACGAATTCTCCTCCACATTTCAGAGACTTTTCTAGTTTGGCCAAGTACTCCTCAAAATAAAGAATAATAACCCTTTCCCTCTCTGGGGTCCCTTAGTAGAGTTTCTGGAAATGGAAGATTAAGACTTTCTAGACGGGTCTGGCCCAAGCAAAAGATGTAAAACAATCTTCCCAGAATGTGACTCTTTTCAAGTCCTTTATCATGAATCAATACTATTAACTTTCAGGGAGAATCTTCTAAATCCCAGGAGGCATCAAGCACCTACTGGGTGATCGAGGAAGAGTGATGGTGTTGACAAAGTGCCACATGAAAAGTAACAAGAGCCTCTGACATTAAAGGGCTTCTTCTTACAGGAGGCCTGAAATGAATCCTCAGGTTGGAATGCCTTTGATTT
Source organism: Felis catus (assembly GCF_018350175.1). NCBI lineage: Eukaryota > Metazoa > Chordata > Mammalia > Carnivora > Felidae > Felis > Felis catus. Next base: position 36,772,871 of record NC_058378.1, on the reverse strand, counting down.
TCATCTTTAGTTTTAGTTTAAATAATCTTGTGGCTCTACGTACAGTTTTTGTTTCATTCAAGGAGACTGTAGGAGAATTTAAGTATGAAAAATACCCCTAGAATAGGGTCAAATCTTCTAACCAACTCAATATTTATTCTAAATATCCATAAGAAATTACCGGCCACAGTTATTATGGAAGCTTTGTGTGATTATTAAGGGCAAATCAGTCTTCCTCAAAGAAAACATTTATAATTACAGTTTGCTTTTTGCCATCTTGTGTTTTCTTCTTCTAATTTTAGAAAAACTAACTTAAGGGGCGCCTGGGTGGCGCAGTTGGTTAAGCGTCCGACTTCAGCCAGGTCACGATCTCGCGGTCCGTGAGTTCGAGCCCCGCGTCAGGCTCTGGGCTGATGGCTCGGAGCCTGGAGCCTGTTTCCGATTCTGTGTCTCCCTCTCTCTCTGCCCCTCCCCCGTTCATGCTCTGTCTCTCTCTGTCCCAAAAATAAATAAAAACGTTGAAAAAAAATAAAAAAAAAAAAGAAAAACTAACTTAAAATTCAGCTTCACAGAGTTGCCTTATTACTAAGAGCACTTGAGTCTCTGAAGTGTGCATAACCAGAAAAAAGCAAAGGAGTGTCCATAAAACATTAATTCGTGAGCCACAAATCTGCCTGTAAAAATAGCTACCTATATGCATGATTATTTGTCTCTCTGTTTGATAGTGTGAAACCAACAATCACCATCTAATTTTCATCGGGGGTAAATTAGTACTAGAAATTATCCAGGTTCTTCACAGCAGTTCTAAGTAGTAAATATTTTTGGGATTGTACAAGAGATGTTTCTCTACTGTAGAACTTTAAACATTATTCTTAAATAAGGATTAAAAATGGCTCTTAGAAACCTTTAAGGACAGGGCAGATGTTTCATGGTTTGGATGGCTTAGGACAAATTTAGGAATGTTGCAGAATCTCTCAAGAGTTGGAAAAGGGGAGAGGATGACATTGTTTCATGGTCTCAGACTGGTCTTGGGCTTGCTCTCATTAACTTCTATTTGTCACATTTCTGTGAACAAGGCTACTGTACCCCCCCCCCCCCTTGGTCATGCTTTCTCCTTGGCCCAAATCCCTGATTTCTGCTTTTCAGAAATTAGGTGCTTGGAAACATCAAGCCTCGAGAAAACCTTCCTGAGACCCTCCTTGGGCTAAAAAGTATTCCTTTGGCTATTGGCCCCAAACAGCTCCCTTCACTGCAATTACATAACCCTGCGGTTGTACTAATGTTGTCACCAACGTTGGGAACTGGTCTGTTGGTCAGGCTTGGCTTGTCAGGTTCTGTTCCAGGAACAGCATCCCCTAGAGGCCTGGGTGGGAGTGTCTCAGATATTTCTGAAAATCCACAAAGGGCTTCCTTAAACATAATTGACTCAAACAAACCCTCAAGAATCTGGAAGGACGAGGCCAAGGATGTTAATTTCTTTCTACAGTACCAGGACAGCATGGATTTTTATAAAAAGAAATGGATAGGGCTGTCAGATATCATAAAGAATACAGTCTTTCTCTTGAGTAAAAGAACAAAAGGCAGATACGAGCATGTACACACACACACACACACACACACACACACACACACACACACTACCCATGAGCCGGGTGCATTCCCTCTAGTAAATCCTCCAGTGTGTTCTGGGATTGAATTTCTTGACTCTCCCCTCTCTCCTTGGTAACCATCAACTCCAGATCTTGCCTAGATTCCACCTGGATGGCAAATCCCATCCTGGAAACAAGCTGGCTACTCCTGGAACCTGGGCTGTAATGTGGAGGGAGGTAAAGTATTCTGAGCCATGTTCCCCAGGCCTTCTTTCTGGTTGGTACTGATGAAAGTCCTTTTTAAGGCCTGCCCTGTTCCTTTGGGCCCGGAAGCAAGAATGTTTATAGACATCCTGGGGAGAGAGGGCTGTTTGATGAATGCGGGAGACTGGCGAGGTGTCAGAGCTTGGAAAATGAGGCAAGGACATGAGGTATTAATATTGTCAATGATCTCTCGACAGGAAAACAGATACCGCACTCACCGTCAGGTTTAAATAGACATCAAGTGCATTGATGACAAAAGGGCAGACTTCAAACAAAAGGCTGTGTGGTGGGGAGCAGAGCCAGTCTCTGTGCTGGCAATAACCTGATCTGAAAAGACACTGTCAGGGCTAGAGACAGGCCCAGGATTGTGTGCGGTGACAGAAAACAGAGATGCTGACAGAGATACCGGTGCCATATTATGCCAAGGATATTCTAACACTGTCTGCGGCTCTAACGAAAGCTGACATCATTCCCTATCACTTGGGGTCTTCTCCGCCTGCTCCTGCAAAGCATTTCTCCCCAGACATCATTACAAAACTCGCTGCTGTAAGTTCCGGGCAGCCCTGTTCTGTCAGAGCACTTGGGGTCAAGGGGCCTAAGGATAACCTCAGTCAATCTAAATTTGGACTTTGCAGGAGGAGCACACTCAGCCCCCTGCTATCTCGGCTACTTGAGGTGATCGGACTGCCAACGTGCGAGGAGCTGTCACCTTGAATAAAATCCTTAAAGGGAAGGCGCTCAGTCTGTGGGCTGCTCCAGGAAGGCACGGGGATGGCGGCCTGGCAGCCAAAAATGAAATCCAGCTGCTGGTGCTCTCCTGGGGAGAAAGGTGGTCTGGCTAGTGACAGTTAAAATCGGCTGAAATGTTTGAACTCACACCCCCTACAATTGCTTAAATTAAGCAAGTGTTGCCTCTGTTGAGAATCCTACCGGAGCTCACAGTCGGGAGGTGATTATCCCTCACGTGGGACTTTAGTGCTCCAAAAATATATAAATAAATAAATAACATTAACAAGGAAGGGGAAAAAAAAACACAAAACAAAACAAAACCACAATCCCATGTGTGGCCATAGGACTTTATTTATCATGAAGGTTATTTGTAAAATAATGGAATCTGCTTATAAATTAAGTGAGGTGGCAGGCAGCGTGTTTCTCTCCCCCGCCTCCCCATGGCCCTATTCTCCCGTCATGGCAACTGCCATAAACTGTGAAAATTACAGAGGGAACAGTTTGCTTGCAAAGAACATTTTGACAGGGAGGCGCTCCGAGCCTGGAATTTGGGAACCCGCTGGTTGTGACTCAGTAGGCGGTGGTTTCCGGGTACATCTGTAATGCATTCACTTGTTTGTATCTCCTCGAACTATAACGTCTTGGGACGGCAGGGGGAACAACACATTTAATGGCGTGTGTAGTGTTTTTAATTAAAATATCTGGCTTTGGCCATAATAAGTGAAGCAGGCTTGCCGTGCATCAGGCTGACATGTATCTGTCTGTGTGGGGGTTTCTTTTCAGGGGCCCTGAAAAATGACAGTGTGCTGTCCCCTGGGGAATCTTCTCCTGCCAAATGAGACTCCTAATTTTTCTTAAGTAGCCAGCTCTCCCATCACCATAAGCTTTTAAAACTATAATTATGAAAAAAATGTATTGGGAAGAATCTCTTTTAAAGAGGTCCTTTATCTTTTAAATGTTTCCCCCTCTGGAATGGATGTTCTAATTATGCAGGTTAAGTTATGACCTTGGGGCTGCCTGAGGGGGTGGAAAACAGCCTCTTTTCTTCCTTGTAAGGCTGTGAGGGCTGGGGCAGTACCAGACTTCACTGGGGGAAGACCCTGAGAGTCCTGAGTAGAAATTCCTTGCACACTCATGCAGAGTCCAGCAAAGACCCCAGGACTCCCTGATCTCCCGGACAACCTTGCCCTGCCAGGTGCATTTCTCTTATTTAGTAAGGAGAGGTGGGAGAAGACCTATACTTAAATCTAGCTCTATGCCTGATGGTTATGTCACCACAGATATGTCCCTTTTCCTTACTGAGCTGCATTCCCCATTTGTAAAATGAAGGCAAGGGGCCAGATAATCTTGGAACTTCATTCTTGTTCTGAAATGTGTGATTTAGTATTTTCAAATGCTTCCCTTATGACAATAAGGATGTCAGATACAATAGTGCCTGATGGAGAAGGAAAATCCAATAGTCAGTTAATCAAAAACTTGACTTTGACTAAGTTAGCTCTTGAGACCCATCTAGCCCACATTCTCATAATATAAAGAAGAGGAGTTCTGCTGGGCCTCAAAATCTCCACGGAAAGAAGTTCCACTAACTTTCCTGCAACCTGTATTTTACACCCAGTGCTGGGAAGCACCTCCCACAAACTAGTCCCTATCCAGTTAGCTTTGATATGAGTCCTGGTCGGTCGCATTAACTTCAGATTCCACAGAGCTCAAGACTAAATAGAAGCGTGAGTGTCTTCTCTCAAATGGTTGGCCATTTGTATCTTAGCCGTGAAACAAGAATAATCTAGACACCTGCAAACATACAAACACAAAAATTTATTCGATGATCGAGGATAGGCTGGACCAATAAATTCGTATTTGTAAGAGAGAGAAAGTAAAAACTATCAATTCTATTATCATTATTAATATTAGTTTTGGTAATCATCATTTTAAATGCTATTATAACAAATGCAAGTGTAGCTGTGTGATGACAGATTTTGATCAGTTTGCGATCACTAGAAGCTTACAAGTGTGGACAGCCCTACAAAATGGGTGAGGGGCAGAAGGATTCTCATGGAACTCCTGTTCTCCAATCTGTATGAGTAAAGGCAGGAGCTAGACTCTTCATGGGGTCTGAGAAAAAAGTGATGACAGTGTTGTGAAGAGGTGGGTCCAGTGACAGGGAAAGAGTATCTGGAGAGTCTTTCTGGCCCACTGCAGAAGGTTCTAGAACTACGTTTCCACACAACACTATACATACCTGTTAATAGGTCACCCCTATAATACTCCCAGCACTGCTCCCCAATTGCTAATGCCCAGTGGTTGAAACAGTACAGAGGACATGTTCCATAAATATTTGTTGAATAGATAAATTAATACCACTGACGTTATTATCCATGTACAATTTGAACAGAACCCATCGTTAGGAATTTCAATTGTTGAACCCTCATACCTTAACCTCTTCTAAGACTACATGTCTGAAATGCTTTCAAAATATATACTTGCCTTATTAAAAAGGGGGCAAAATAACAGAAGGCAACAGTCTCAATTCCTAAACACTAGTGTTGTTTTTATGCTGAACACTTTCCTCCCACAGAAACAAAGCAATCATAATTATCAGGCCAGAAAGAGAGAAGTGAAGTGAATCTTATCCAGACTTAAGAGCTGTAAACATCATACACGGGGCAGGACATTCCCCAGAAAGCGCATCCCTCGGTCTTTGTGGGCTGCAAGTAAACCGGGAGCTGGAAAGGAATAAACGCCCATGTTTTATGATCTTGAGAAGTGGCTGAGCAATGCCCCGAGGTCAGCCTGTGTGCTGTGCTATCAGCTTGGCTGTGGAGATCACACCACATTTAGCAGAGCCTGCAGAATTACAGGCTCCTAGCACAACATCCTCCTTCAGTGTCAGCTACTTAAATACTAAGGCAAAATGAAAAGAAGAGAGATCTTAAAAGGTCTTAAGGGAAGGGGTTGCTTGGGAGTTGTCTCTGTGGAAGGAGGACAAAGTCCATCCTCCAGGCCCAGCATATTTTTCCTTTGTCTGCGGACCCATCTGAGAAGCCTCAGGCAGGGAACAGCAGGGAAGAGTCTCTCCACTTGACCCAGGAGAGGGGAGAGAAGGCAAAGAAGAAAGTGAGAGACTTCCCTCCCAAACTAGCTGAGTGTGACTTCAGGCAAGTGTCTCAGGTTTTAGTCTGCTCCTGGGTTGGAATGGGGTACCATGTGGTGCTATGGTTGTGCAATGCTTGCTAATCCTAAAGTTACCTAGAAGGGCTGCGGCTGTCTCCACCATGGACCAAGGGCACAGCGCTCTTGCTGAGGACTGCAGGGACCACCTCAAACAGTGCCCTGCAAGGGACATCTCCTAGTCTCTCAAATGAGTGCACTCCTGAACTCTTCTTTATTATCCAAAACAACCCCGTGGTTCTGAGCAGCACACTGCAATGGAAGACATTTGAATTCTGCCATTTTGACCGCAAGGATGCTTTGGCTTCCTTCAGGCTTATGAATATAAACACAGACTAGCCCGGTAAGTTTTCTTTGAGAAAGCATTAATTATTCAAAGCAAATGCTATTTAGCCAATTCCATTCTTTAATTTTTGAATGTAAAGCTAAACCATATCCAATGTTTAACATTTCACTTCTACTTTATTGAGTTTATTTTCAATGGTGTCAAATTCTTTTCCATGTAATTTTTACATCAAGGTTAAATTCCTCAGCTTTTGCCCGATATCAAAGTTACCAGTTATATCTTCTAAATCTCTCAGTCAATAATTTTTACAAAGTCACATTACCTTGAGTAAAATTTTGCAGGCCTGAATTGTGGCAGGAAGGTTTGTGCCTTCAGTTAAAATTTTAGTCAACACATTTTACTAGGCACAGTTTGGGTTCATGTCAATTTTATTTTGTTTTCATTATTTCCTCCAAGGTTAATTTCTCCCCATGAATGTATGCAGGATGCAACAATATACTGACGAGACATAAATCTATGGTCAGTTTATTTATTTATTTTTTTGGCCATAATAAATTGCATTATGTGCAGGTTTAGTGGCTGTCCATTTTATTTTGGATTGACTATTTCGACTAGCAATGTTTGTTATAAAGGTAAAGTAAATGATAATTTTTATTTATTTCTTAGCACAAAGAGTATGCAGGACAAAGATCAATATTCTGGATGCATGGCAGGATCCAAATTGTGGGGTTATGACATGTTGCTTTCTACCAAGCGCCCATCAAAAAAACCCACATAATCCAAGGGTTTAGCTAAATCTACATCCTGAAAGAAAGCTGATCCAAATGCTGGCCAACCTACCCCTTTGAGGAGAGGGCATTTGGCCTCAGTGTTCAGTTCCCTCAGGGAGGTTAAACTTTGCACTGAGAGAGAACAGATTATATACCCCACTTAGACAAATGCTGGGCCTTGTCAGGCCTCACCCACGTGTTTGTGACGAAGAAAAAACAGGGGAAGGAAACCAGTTAGTACAGAAAAGGATCTTGGCAAAACCTGCACTTAAAGGTGGTAGGAATGTGAGACTGAGAAGCCAGCCTTCCAGCCTGGGGGAGTCTGCACAAACGGTCACGTGAGTGGGCCGACAGGTTGACGGGTGACAAGCCAGAGCCTGTGGAAAATGTGCTCTGGGCTCCTGGGGCAGCTGAAATGAGGCTTGTCATTTTAGAAGAAGAAAAAGAAGGTGGGAAAGGAGGAGAAAAATGCAGGGCCAGTTTTCCCCTCACATAATCCGCTAGTGGGAAATGGAAAAGCTCATTGGTCCAAGTCCCGGAAGTTACTGCACCTTTGAGTGGATCCTTAGGAACCAGCCCCACTGTCCCACCTTGAGCCCCCGGTCCCTGCCCTCAGGCTGCAGATTTGTGGCCCTGTCAAGACCTGACTCGGCCATTCAAAGTCCTTTCCACACAGAAAAAATATTAGACTGACAGAATTAAAAGTTATCTGGCAGCAGATGTTTCCATTACGTGAATCCTGGAAAGGAAACAGTCAACATGCTTTTCCTCAGATGTCAATGCTTTTGAAATTTTGTTGTATTAAGGGTAGTTTGAGTAGACAGAGACTGAGGGGAAAGAATCCCAGTCTGAGGGTGGGCTCACTTGCTCTCTTTTTCTTTTTTTATAGTGTTTTTTTTTAATTTTATTTATCTTGAGAGAGAGTGTGTGTGCAGGAGGAACAGAGAGAGAGACAGAGAGGATCCCAAGTGGGAGGGGCAGAGAGAGAGGTTGAGAGAGAATCCCAGGAGGCTCTGTGCTGTCAGCCAGGAGCCCGAAGTGGGGCTCGAACCCACGAACCATGAGATCATGACCTGAGCCTAAATCAACAGTTGGATGCTTAACTGATTGAGCCACCCAGGTGCCCCTTCCTTGCCCTGTTTAAAACATTATTAATATGATTGGCTCTTATCTCTACATAATGCTGTATTTCAATCAAATAGGAACATATACACTTCAGAGATCAATGCCATACTAAAGATTTCTTGCTTCAACAACATCCCCCCATTAAAAAACAAAACCAAAAACCAACCAACCAAACAACAACAAAACGTGGCTAAATCTTCTTAGCAATCCAAATTTTGGTTTTTCTTCTTAGGTTACATTTTTTTTGTGCCAGTTAAAATGAGGTTAGAACGGTTTTTACTCTGACTTCCGAAACAGTGATTTATTTACATGCTTTTATAAGAATACTTTATTATTTTGCTTCTCAGCTTAAACATAGAACAGGAAACTTTTCTTTAAAATTATTTCTTTAACTCTATTGAAGAAATCTCATTGGGACAAAATTTAAACATCATTATTTTAGGTCAAGTCCTTCACTTTATAATGGAGGAAAATGAGGTTTAAAGTGGTTTCCCCAAGGTCATGGTACCAGACCAGACATCCATGCAACTCTGTCTAGTCCAGATGTTTCTGAATCGTAGGATACTGCCTTCAAGATAGGGGCACTGCAAAGATCAATCTGACTTAGGCTGACTCTTACCTACTTTTCTTCTGGGAGAAATGGAATCTTCAAGGCCAGTTTGGTGTTAGCGTGTTTCCCTACTCCCCATCTCTGTATTTTAAGTGGGGTTTAATGGATTTGAGATGGGCTGGATTCCAAAGTGCATGCCAAGATGGAATGCAAATCAGTTCACATTCCTGAAGTTCCCTTCCTTGCCGCTCACTGATGGATGTCACATAAACCAGGCTGTCAATCAAGGTGGACAATGGTCAAGTGGTATGGCTCCATTTTTCTTTCTCAGTGTTTTTTTTTTTCTTTTCTGGAGGGACTCAGAAATCTTTCACACAGGAAAGAAAAAAGAAAGAAAACGTTCACCCCTTCACCACCTCCCCCATTTCCACCATTGTGTCCATATTCATCTTTTCCATTTCCCATCTGAAGTCAAGAGCATTGCCACTAGAGGGCAGCATGAATTTAGGAAAAACAGCAGCTTTCTTGGAAAAAAAAAAAAAAAGATGGCAACTATTCAGGGAGGGCCATTAAAGCCACACTGTGCTTTTGGTCACCAATTATAGGTTCCGTAATGATCAATATGTCATGTTTGCTCAATCTATGCTGGAGGCTTTCTGGGAATGGGGCTACCAAACACCCCCCTTTAGATTCCTCTGGTCTCGATTTCAAAGACTGACTTTCTTTACCGTCAGTTGCTCTAATTAACCTTCCAGGCTCAGGGGTTGGGGATGTTTACGTAATACCTGCATAAATGTAACACGTATGCAAACTAATAAACAAAGATAAATTCCTGCACTTCCTAAAAAATATCATTTTTATGGTAGGAATCCAAAAGGAAATATGCCACCCAATGGCATGGAGTTACCAATCATTGTGAGAGTAAAACAAGTAAAAAACTAAAAAATAAGATAAAATTGGACCAATAAAATATACAAGAGGTGTGTGATTTCATCCAAACAAATCATAGCTACCACCTTTTAAGGCACCTCCCTGACCAAAACCCACCCAGCCATTGTCTTCCCTCTTAGAGTATCTGGCCCAGACTAATCACAAAAGAGAGGCAGAAGCAACTCAAATAAAAATAAATAGTAATTCCAGCTTCTCCCTGATCACCATTTGGTCCCCATCATTAGTCTCTGGCACATGGACCAGTGATGATTTCATGCCCTGACAACAAATGACCACCTCCCTTTAGGAGAAATGAGGTACTCATGAGTTTCTAGGGATTTTAAGCATATTATTCTTTTTTTAAACAGCCATAAAGGTATGACATTCTAGGGAATGGCATTTTAAATGAGAACTTTTTAAAATTAAAATCCATGATGGGGCACTTAGGTGGCTCAGTCAGTTAAGCATCCGACTTTGGCTCAGATCATGATCTTGTGGTGAGTTCGAGCCCTGAATCGGGCTCTGTGCTGACAGCTCAGAGCCTGGAGCCTGCTTGGGATTCTGTGTCTCCCTCTGTCTCTCTCTCTGCCCCGCCCCCCCACTAGTGCTTGCTCTCTCCCTCTCACTTTCTCTCTCTCAAAAATAAACATAGAAAAAAAAGTTCTAGAATTAAAATCCATGAGTAGACTCAATCAGAGAAGGGAGGAAACAAAAGTTGGTGTCAGACCAGGGGAAATGACAGCTGAGTACAGGTGCAGCTCTTCATTTGAGCTGAGAGACCTCTCACATGGTCAGTGGAGCAAGTATAAAATGGCTCTCACACGTTTCTGCCCTTACACTTTCTTTCCTAATACAACAGTCATGTGATTGACTAGCCACTGGGGGGATGTTGGGTTCCAGTTAATTAATTAAATTATCTCATCAACTCGTGGTTAACTAGAAACCTTTCTGAGTTTTTTCTTGCACATAAACACTATGCAAAACCAAAGCCAATTTCATTGTCTTACCAGGTATATCATAGTGACCACAAAAGAGGATTTCTCTGAGTATCTATAGTGAGGATGATACAGTTTAGAGGCTTAGCTGGGGTGGGAAGACTGCTCTTTGAACATTTCTCAAGGTCTTAGGATCTCCTTTATATATGAGCTTCAAAAGGGCAGAGATGACAACTTTTCATCCTTGCTTCATGAGGCCTAGGGCATGTAGGTACTCAATAGATTATTTTTTATTGTGGAATAAATGAAAGAATCCTAGGATACAACTTGCCCTTGTACCAGAATCACCTGGAAGGCTTGATAAAACAGATTGCTGAGCCCCATCCCCAGAGTCTCTGATTAGTGGGTCTGAGTTGGGGCCAAGAATTTGCATTTTTGCTAGTGCCCAGTGACAGTGATGCTGCTGATTGGGGACCCCACATTAAGAAAAAATGATATAGGACAACCCAAAGAGGCTCCCCTTTTTCCTTTTTGAAAAAAATAAATTCTTGACATTAGCTTTTATTCTTGTAACGTTAAGAGTATTCAGATGCAGACAGAAAATCTGGTTGACTGAGGATCCTAGTGCATGAGTTTTAATAAACGGGGATTTTACCCTCTCCAAACAACTGTCTGAAAACAAATGGCACCTAAAATTAATAATAGTAATAGTAATAATAATAATAAAGTTGCTCCAGCTCTTCAATATTAAACAAAAACCGTAAAAGATTAAATTTAAGTGACATGCAGATTGTATTAACAGAAGAAAAGAAGAAAAGACTTTTTTGGGTAAGTAGAATGGGACTGAACCTGCAAACCATAATTTATGAAGTATAAGAAAAAAAAAAGCTTCCAGAAAAATTTCCCAGAGAGTCTTTAGCTTCCCTCTAAAAGGACAGAATCTTAAGTGAACAAATCGGAACAGTGGGGGTCCTCCTGCAGAGTTTGAATGAAAATTTTGGCTTTGCTCTCAAGCACAAATTTGCTTTTGGGTTTCAGATCTGCCCCTATTAGAAAGCTTACATCAAAAGGGGGGAAACCATCCACAGTTCTGTCTCGTTCTTGAGGCTAAAATTTCTCAAGAGAGTCATTGAAAATAAAGACAAGTTGCTTTTTTTTTTTTAATTCTTCAAGCTGCAAAAAAAGAACCTCTCAAATAAAATTAAGCAGACCCAGTAACAACTGGGCTTGTCATAATTCAAACTCTGCAAGGATTGGGGAAAAGACCTTCCTTCTTGGGCCCATTAGTCCAGCCTCCATCTGCCCTTCATTAAAATCTAAACAAACTTTTCCTGTACTGATATTACTATAATCTTTCCTAATTCCAGGACACTCTAAATTGCTTTCTCCAAAAGGAAAACAAAAGGAATCTGCTGATATATGAGCTAACTGAAAGAAGTTTACATTATAAAAAAAATAACCAAAAGTATGTTGTTGCAGAAAGCACAGCATAATTCTTGGGCACTAGTAAATCTCAATGCCAAATGCCAAAATATTTTCATTATTTCCTGATCTTTACTTCCCCATCCTCTAACCTGAATCAGAAAAATTAAAAGTCCATATATATGCTAATGTTAATGAAATGAACCATAGGTTAAGTAAGAATTAATAGGAAGCAGTTTATAAGAACAATGTGAACCTCTTGTACATTTTGTTTTGCCCAAAATAAAGACAAAGTGAATAGAAGAGCATAGTATAAGGGCCTTCATTAGGGCCAGGCTCATTAAAACTTAATGAAGGCACTAGAGTCTCTCCAACAATATTAAGAGGGTTATACTTTTTACCTATCAGTGGAATGGCCTGGGTTGGAAAGACATTGCTGACAGTGGGTGGTACCAGGTGTTATCTGTCTCTGGAACACACGACTTTGATGGCTTGGGATATTACCCCTTTTATTTGGCTGGCTTGAATTCGTCAGGATTCACCCTGTGGTGAGTTAACATGCCTCCATATTGAAAAAAAATTGCCCATGGGCCAATGTGAGCCCCGCACCTCATGGAATACATCTGGCTCTGACAGTTTGATGCCCAGCTCTGAGCCACATTCGGCAACACAAATTAACAGCGTAGACATTGCCCACGCTGAGCAGGAAGTAATAACCTGCTACCTGCTACTTGGCCAAAATCTCATTATAAGCCATTACGGTAATTGAGGGCCAAGACTCTGTGGATATTAGACTCCCCGAGTGCCAGTCGTTAGTTCAGCAGAAGAAAGACTCCGAAAGGAGGGGGCGGTGGGGCCGACTGAGGAGAAACTGCTTTGGACCATCGCGTGAATTCCATCTACAGGGTGCTCTGTGGCTCTGGGAGATTCGTGAGCTGTTTCTCTTCTGCCCCAAAGTCCACAGGACCTCTCTGGGTGGGGGGGGGGTGGGGGTCAGAACTCTAGGAAGATGAGGTAATTCTTGGTAGGCCTCCAACAATGCTATACAATTAAAATTTGGTTTAAATGAATATTAAGGACATCCACAAAGGGAAGAAGAGGGCAAAAGAAGTCAGAATGCTCCACACTAATAAGGGTAGAAGATGGGATGGAAAGAGGGAAGCCACCCATTTTCTCCAGAAGATGGATTCTCTCTAGAATTACTACACCTATATGAGCATCCATTCTTCTGTGGCTGGCAAAGCCAGCCCCTTTTCCCATAAGGCTGGTCCTCTTAGTCTGTCTCCAGGGTTGGGGAGCTAGGGATGAGGTGGTGTGCATTTGGTAGAGGGAAACAAGGCAGAAGTCCAATGGATCAATCAAGCAGCTGATCAATCAATCTGATTTTTGGTATCACGAAGATGGTTCTGGACTGTAGTAATCATAACAGTTATCAATAAACATCTCTTGAAAAAAGTTACAGACGGCCAGGGAAAAGAGTAATTGAAAATACAATAAACTGTTTTTAGAAATCCCTTTTTATCCCACTACATACAAATATCACCCTACACGCACACATGCGCGCGCGCGCACACACACACACACACACACACACACACACACACACCAATAAGAACCAAATTCTCCAATTACAGGAGCATGTTGAAGCCCGGTTGTACCTCAGTTATACTCAGGAGTATCATAAAACTTCTGAGTGTCAGGTCCTCTCCAGCAACGACTAGAAGCCTGGTTAACAAACTAACAAACCTTCCTGGGCATCCAGAAGTTTCCATTTCATCTTACTCTGTTTCTCAGTTAAAGGATCCCTGGCCTTGGAATTTTGAAAGAATTGGTATGGGGGGGGGAAATAAACACAATGATGGAGGAAAATGGGAGTTGCTGAGCGTGAGGATGTTTGTGAGCAGCAAGTGCACAATCGGAACACCCTAAGACAATCTTCCTGTCTCAGCCACGCCAGCCTCAGTATTTCTCTTCACCTAGAGGGTTAAGCACAAGCTGGAGCCTAGAAAATGGCTGCTGTTTGGTACAAGCGAGGCCTTCCCTATAACTAGATCCTTCAGGAAAAAACAAATTAATCAACAGCGAGCTGAAGTGGGTTTAATGATTGCATTCTGCATACAATCAGCTTTTCCCTTTTCAAGGGCCATCAATATGTCAAGGGAAGACATATCTGAAGGATATAGCTCTTAACATCAAGGTTATCTATTCTCCACAAGGCTCCCACTCCTTGCTGGGCTGATACTCCACGCTGCCTGTGTCTAACATTTTCATCAACTCTGCAATCAATCAAGGTAATAATGTTGTGCAAAAAATCAATTAACAACGCAATTAAACTTTCCTTATTATCTCAAAGGGCTGAAATAATACCTAAAGGGAAGATAGACTCACTGAACGCAGACATCCATAATCCAATGTGAAAGTGAATTATGAGGTTGGACAGATGCAGGCATGTGCTGGTGCTGTTATTTTCCAGGGGTTATATCTCATCGTGGCAGTGTATCAGTCAGCCCCAATCCCAGACCCTAAAATTCCAAATTACTTTTAAGAAATATATGATGTGCAATATCCATTTCATATTCTCTTTTAAAGATAACCCCCTCCCCTCCAAAAAAAAATTGAACGGCCATATTATTCAAAGACAAAATGATCTTTCAACAAGAACATAAAATATAAAAGCTATAATAACATTTACATCTGTATAGCACACATCTCTGTAAATGCAGGTCATCTATTATACATAATCTGCGGAGCCTAAGAGGCCTGGGATGTGGCACATTTAAAACCCAAATGCGTGAATATGCAGACTCCTATGGGTGGCTGTGGCTTCCCCTGAGTGAAGGTCTCACCCATGCCTGCCTACTGGTATATGAATGCACACATGCACACATGCAGGCACACACACACACACACACACACACACACACACATGTAGAAGCATCTGGAACAACGGAAGTATCACTCATTTAAAATGAGAATGACTATATTATTTAGCAATTACACTCAACTTGCCCTGAAACACTGTCCTCAGGAATCAAGCATTTATATATAGTTCGTAAAAAAGAGGCGACTATTAACCTTTTAATGCAGTGAGGACTGCGGAGTCCTTGAAATTTCACACTGAAACGAGATACATGGTAGAGGAAGAGGAGGAAGGAGTTTCCTGACATTTACAGAGCTCATTTTGAACTGTTCAGGACCCACATGCAATGGTCCGGCACCAACAAAAGATAGAAGGGGAGACAATGCCCGGAACGGGAAGGTTAAATAAACAAACAAACAAACATCAAAGCAAAAGCCAGCAAACAAAAAAGTGCTGACAAAATATTGACATTATTTGAATATCCTCATAATTCCTGGAAGTAAAACACAACAACACTTAAGAATCAACATGGACATATGTCAAGCATGAATACCCACATAAGAATCACCTCCCTACACTTGCCCTTCTCCATCGTGGGGCCAGAGGTTTCCCTACAGCAGGGCTGAAGGATCTCACAGCATATATAGAAAGCCTAGGAGATCCCTGAAATTCATAGGAGCCAAATGAACGGATCCAGAAAGCATAATCCCAAACTTGGGCCTCAGAGAGTTATCTGAATCAGAATAAGAAAGGATTTCCCTGTGTTTCTTGATCAAACCATGTTGCTACTTGAGCTCTAGATTTTAGTAACACACAGCTATTCTCCTGGTGGTGTGGATTTCCACATATGCCACCTGGAGTGGTGCAGGTATTGTCACTTCAAAATATCATTGCTCAACAATGAATTCCTTCTTTGCAAGTTACTCACTTGTAACAAGGACCCATCTTCTTAAGCCAACTTTCCCCATTTTCAGCACAGCAAGGAGGCAGGAATGAGCCCCAAGTGCAGATGTACATGAAAATGAAAGAAGACAAATGCATATAAACCCTCACTCTAATTTCTTAAGAAAAATAAGAAAGCAAATTGTGATGCACTTTTTGGTACGGAATTTCAACAGAGAAGTTGAACAGGTTAGTGATTCTTGCCATTTCTCTAACCTTAAGGAACATAATTAATATGTTTTCATTTTCAATGACTATATTGTGTGTGTATCAACTGGAACTGCTCCTGCTGTGTATTTGATTCCACTGACGATGGGGTGGGTTGGATTTTAAATGATGTGTGAGCACTTCTGTTCATTCCGTGCTCTGGTTTATGTGTTATTCATGACTTGCATTACAGACATGGCTGATACACAGATGTAAATGTTATTAAATCTTTTGTATTTTAGAGGCTTTGTGAAAGGCTTCTTTGTTTTCAAATAATTCTCTTAACCACCAAAAATAACCAGTAATACATGACAATGTCTTGGGAATTTTTTTCTTCGCTGAATTTTCTGATGAAGAGATTTTCTCCTTCCGAAGAGATTTTTCTCTTCTGCTGGTTTTTTCATCAAAATAAAAACATAGGATAAGCTGGCAGGTGGAAGAGTTACACCTTCACAGTACCAGTCAAGAACAGATTCATGTGTGTTGATACGTACATGCACAAATGTGTATTGTGTGTTTTGTGCGTGTTACATGTGGATGTGTGGTGCTTGTGTGTGCACTGTTGTATGTGTGCTGTGGGTCTTGCGATAAATTGTGTTACTTACGTTGTATGTGTTTTGCTTTTGTGTGCATCTTGATTATGATTGTGTTATAGGTGCACACGGTGTATACCTGGGTGTGAATATGTTGACATCATTTTGCCAGATCAGAACTCAAAGTTGCCAATTCTCATATATCTGCCAAAGAAGCAGCTGCCTTACTGCATTTTGGTATCTGACATAATTTTTAATCTGTTTTCACTTTGCTCCATCATCTTCACATTTCTTAGGATTTCAACAGAAATGTGGCAGAGGATAAACCTCTTCATACACACAGCACTTAATCAGTCTGTGCCTCTTACTGGCTCACTTTTCCTTATTGATTTTAAATTTAAACAGTGCTCTGAGGCTGAACAATACACCCCCACAAATACAGCTGACTTCCCTGAAGGAGGTCAAGACAGACAGAGATGTGTGTTTCAGTCCTGAGGTTAGCAGTCCAACTTCAAAGAGCTCTAGAAGGAGAGAAGGCTCAGGCCCTCTTCCATCCTCAGGGCAGTGGGAGTACCTGCCTGATTTCAGAAGAGCCCTTTTTAGAAGGACAAGAAAGGTCGTATCAACTTTGGCAAATGGGGGGAGTCCAAAGATCAGGTTCTAGCTGATCTTTGGTAAATATGGTTACCTACGCATATTTTCTATGCTGTTCACAGCTCATATGGTTGACACAATGATAGAGACCTTTCTCTTTCCATGTCCCTCTGTTCTTTTCCTTGGTTTGTCCCCTTCCCTTCTAGAGTATCTATGACCCTCATACTCCCTCTTGCCTTTCTTGGGGTTTCAACTCCAGAGTTAAAATACAACCGTCCTCTTTCAGATGCATGTCCCTTCATACCTTTTCTAAGAATCGACTAATTTTCTGATCACTAATTCACATTAACATGTTAACAGTTGACAATGAAATAGAATTTCATCACTTCAGGAAAACATTTTATTCTTAAAAAGACACATTTAAAAAAAATAACCAACTGAGTGCATCTTGAATGGAATTTTGGGCAAAACAATAGTGGGGAAACACTATTTTCCAGGAACAACCCCTGATACCCAAAATAAAGAAGAAAAGGAGGGGTGCCTGGGTGGCTCAGTCAGTCAAGCGACTGCCTCTTCACTTCTGCTCAGGTTGTGATCTCAGGGTTCACTGAGTCGAGCCCCACGTCGGGCTCCACGATGACAGCCAGGAGCCTGCTTGGGATTCTTTCTCTGCCTCTCTCTCTGCCCCTCCCTCACCTGCATGCACACACTCTTTCTGTCTCCCAAAATAAATAAATACACCTAAAAAACAAAGATGAGGAAGAAGAAAAGGAAAGAAAGGGAGAGTCTCTTGTTATATTTGAGGAACTGACAGGCCAGAAAAGGAGATGACTTGTCAAATAAAAGTCGCTATAATAATATTAGGCACAAAGTGTTATGAGAACATAGAAAACGATTATCTCTGCCTTGGGAAGTGATGGGTTAGCATAAAGCATAAAAAAAAGTCATTTTCTCTATATGTATTTCCCTTATTACTTAAGTCACGGATATAATATTTATTGTTAACAAGTTAAACAATACAGAAGGTATATTTAAAAATGTATTAGTCCTTTCAAGACTTGCATGATTACCGGATATACAGTGACTCCCAGGATATACTTCTGGAGAGATGTAAATGTAGGTGTATATATATATATATATATATATATATATATATATATTTATAGAGATGATACAGATGTAGATGTAAATATAGGTATAGAGTTATACAGACATATAGAGAGGCAACTATAGACACAGTATAGACAGAGACACAGGCATACAGATAGATACAGCTATAGATATGTAGACATGTTTATATAGATATAGATGTAGATGTAGGATATACTGATAAGTAAAAATGCGAGGAACCAAAAGGTACATAAACTCAGTACTTTGGGGTAAGAAAGAAGTAAAAACAACTAGGACCTTATGAAGATAAAAAGCTTCTGCACAGCAAAGGAAACAACCAACAAAACTAAAAGGCAACCAGTGGAATGGGAAAAGATATTTGCAAATGACATATCGGACAAAGGGCTAGTATCCAAAATCTATAAAGAGCTCACCAAACTCCACACCCAAAAAACAAATAACCCAGTGAAGAAATGGGCAGAAAACATGAATAGACACTTCTCTAAAGAAAACATCCGGATGGCCAACAGGCACATGAAAAGATGCTCAACGTCACTCCTCATCAGGGAAATACAAATCAAAACCACACTCAGATATCACCTCACCTCACGCCAGTCAGAGTGGCCAAAATGAACAAATCAGGAGACTATAGATGCTGGAGAGGATGTGGAGAAACGGGAACCGTCTTGCACTGTTGGTGGGAATGCAAACTGGTACAGCCATCTGGAAAACAGTGTGGAGGTTCCTCAAAAAATTAAAAATAGACCTACCCTATGACCCAGCAATAACACTGCTAGGAATTTACCCAAGGGATACAGGAGTACTGATGCATAGGGGCACTTGTACCCCAATGTTTATAGCAGCACTCTCAACAATAGCTAAATTATGGAAAGAGCCTAAATGTCCATCAACTGATGAATGGATAAAGAAATTGTGGTTTATATACACAATGGAGTACTACAGGGCAATGAGAAAGAATGAAATACGGCCCTTTGTAGCAACGTGGATGGAACTGGAGAGTGTGATGCTAAGTGAAATAAGCCATACAGAGAAAGACAGATACCATATGTTTTCACTCTTATGTGGATCCTGAGAAACTGAACAGAAACCCATGGCAGAGGGGAAGGGAAAAAAAAAAGAGGTTAGAGTGGGAGAGAGCCAAAGCATAAGAGATTCTTAAAAATTGAGAACAAACTGAGGGTTGATGGGGGGTGGGAGGGAGGGGAGGGTGGGTGATGGGTATTGAGGAGGGCACCTTTTGGGATGAGCACTGGGTGTTGTATGGAAACCAATTTGACAATAAATTTCATATATTGAAAAAAAAAGAAAGAAAGAAGTAAAAATATGATTAAAAACTAAACACACATCTTTATCTGTGTTTTACATAAAGAAACAGGGGAAGGATAAACCATAGACTAGTAAGAATGACTATGTGTGGTGAGTGAAAATAGGATGGAGGGCATTGAGATAGAGCTGAGATTTCTCTGAATATATCTTTAAATATTCATATACTTCACATATTCAAAAAATAAAATAAAAAGGATGGAAAAAGCAAACCCTAAAACTGAATACAACTGGGGAAAAACTGAACCCAATTGCCTATCAAATCGATAACATAATGACACAAGAAAAGAAAAGAAAGGAATTTTGGAACACAGTACCTCATGTACTGTGTACTCATGTACACACCAGAGTGAGATATATTGAGTAAAAAAATAAAAAAAATAAATGAATAAATAAAAATAATGCAAAGAAATATTGAGCTTTACTTAGGAGGCTTATTGTCGTTAGTGTCAGTGCCATTATACTTCTCAAATTATTTTGTGTGTGTTGTAGGGTAGAGAAAACATGTAAATATACTGAAGTTACTGGAAGTTAACGTTTTCACTGTGAGAGAAGGGAAATCAAAGAACGAGGGAAGATGTAGTAGGCAGAATAATGGGTATCAAGATGTCCATCCACAATCTGACCTCTGGAATTTGTACTATATCACTTTACAAGACAAGAGAGACTTTGTAGAAATGATAATGGGTATGGACCTTAGGTTGGAGACATTATTCTGGACTGTCTGGGTTCAGCCTAATCCCATGAGTACTTAAAAAGGGAAGAAGCTTTAAAGGCTGTGGTCACAGAGGGAGATATGACCAGCATCAGAGAGAGACACAACACCCTGGCTTTGAAGGTGAGAAGGGGCTTGGAGCCAAGAAATATGGGGGGCCTCCAGAGCTGGGAAAGGCAAGGAGATGGATTTTACCCCGTGAGTCTCCAGAAAGGAACACAGCTTTGCCAAAACCTTGATTTGAACACACTGAAGAGCCATGTTAGACTTTTGACCTACAGAACTAACAAATAATGAATTTGTATTGTTTAAGCCACTCAGTTTGTGAGAATTCATTATGGCAGCCCTAGAAAACTAATATGGAAAGTGATGGTGACGATGATGATGGTAATGATAACTGCAAATCTAAATTGGAGAGATCTATAAGAAATCATTAACACTCACATATATATGAATGTGTGTGTGTACACACATGTGTGAAGGATATCTGGCACCTAGATACTGGCTCCCCACCATCCAAATATTTCCACCTAAAGTAAACAGGATGTGGGCAGGAAATGTACAAAGTGCCTGAAACATCTTGTGCCAGAAAGCAGATCAAGAACACAGAGATGGTTTGAAGATCCTCTCTCTAGCCAAATTTGGCATTATTTGATATCAAAATGAATAAGGAGAGTAATTAATTTCACACATTGAATTAAAAAATAACTATGAGTTGATAATGATACTTAAGCACAAAAATAAATAGGAGAGAAAGCTCTTAAAGACTGCCAGCCAATTAATGTAGAAGCAATGATACAATTGGAAAAATCACCATATTCCAATGTAGTAATCCAGGCAAATACTATCAATGGATGCTACAAGTATTGGGTGAAAGTTTATTGGAGAAGAAAATATTCATGCAACCATAGGTTGCCACTGTTAAGGTTACTTATTAATTATAAAGGGGAACATATACCTTCAGAGTGGATCAATATGGTAGTAACCACGTTAACCAAATGATCAATCAGCATTACTACAAAAGGGATCATTAAATATCACATGCCTCTCAACATGATGAAATACACCCAATATTGCCTACATTTGCCAAAATGTTTAACTTGAATCAAATTATGAGTGAGTAACTAGAATAATCCAGAATGTGGGAAATTCTACAAGGACACTGACTTGAGCTTTTGAAAAAAACAACAATAAAACCTAAATGTCTTGAAAAGGAGTAAAGGTGGAAGGTGTGCTCTAGCATACATGAGAATCACCTGGAACACTTGTTATAACAGAGATTCCTGCGTCAGCCCTCAGAGTTTCTCTTTTAGTGGGTCTGGGGTGGGGCTCCAGCATTATTTCTTCTGACAAGTTCCCTAGTGATCCTGACGTTGCTGGTCTGGGAGTCACCCTTGAGAACTACTGCACTAGACTGAAAAAGAATTAAAAGACTGAACAACCAAATGCAAACTTTGCTTGGATATTAGATTAAAACAAAAGAAGTTAGAAGAGACATCATCGGAAGACAGAGGAATTTTCACTAAGGACTGAAGAGTAGGCAATGGTTTGAATTAATGTTAATATACTTAGCATTTTGTTGTTTTGTAAGAAATGCTCCTTATCTTAGGATATTCATGCTGGAGTATTTAGGGCTGAAGTATGATGGTGTCTACAATTTATTTAAATGTCTCATAAAAATGTGTGTATATACATGCAGACTCAGAGACATACAGAGAGATGGTAAATATTAAAAGTGAATTTAGGTAAAGAATGTGTATGTGCATTATATTATTCTTTTGACTTCTGTAGGCTTGCAAATTTTCATAGTAATAATTTGGGAAGACATGGCTTTTTTGTGTATCTTGTCATGTGATCTTTGTAACTGGACAGTAATGACTCCAGGAAGAATTTTCAAATCTGTGTTAACTTTCTTTGCCTTCTCTTTTCTGGATTCTGTCAGGTGACCTATTTAAGCCCAATAGTCAGTTAGCACTGACTGAGATCCTTTCAGGCCAGCATGTTCTCCACAAACAGCACTTTGCTATCCCAAAACAAATAACTAAGAGTGAAAAATTATCAGTCTCTGCTACTGCAACCCCATCACTCTCTGCCTTCCTCGTTGTACACACACACACACACACGCACACACACACACACACACACACACACATACTCCACATATGCACTCCATCCTTACCATTCCTTCACAAAAATGTATAGGGCCATGTTTAATTTGCATTACAACATGTCTGACTAGTAAGGTATTTATTTAATCAGTTACTGAGTTCTGCCTTCTTCCATGAGACAGCTGTTTACTGAGATCCTACTATGTGCCTCTCAGTGTTCTTGCAGATATTGATACAGCAGGTGGATAAGGTCTCAGCCCATGGACAATACAACCTAGTGGTGGAAGGAAGGCAATAAGGAGACGAAATTTAAAACAAACTAATAATTTCATATATAAATATAATGAAGGTGACAAATCTATAATGAAGGTGATAAAGAGTAAGAGGATAGAATACCTCTTACTAGAAGAAACATAATACCTTGTTGCTAGTACTGAGTGTTCTGTACTCCAGACTTGTGAATTTTGGCAGGTCTCATGACTTATGCCAACCTTGATTTTCATGTTCAAAACAGTAGTAATAAACCTTGCCTCTGTACCCTCTGCCCCCAATCAGGGGACTATAAGGAACTCAAGCTACTGAATAATATTTGTCATTGCCAAATGATAGCATGTCTTATGATGATTTGTTTCTTATAATAATGAGCCATCTTCCAACTGCCCCACTGCTGTATTACTGAGGATTATGCAAGCTGCTATAACAAAAAAAAGCCCCACAATTTCAGTGGCTTAACATAACAGAAGTTTACGTCTCCGTTACTCAAATGTCCAGTGCAGGAAGCCTCCTTTATGTGGGATTGCTGTGGTTCTGCCATCTCCTGTAAGTCCTGTCATCTGCATTCTGCCAGTGGAATGGGCAAAGTGAAGGAGGCAGAGCCGCTCCTCAAAAGTTTTAGTTGTGAATGACACACATTGCTTCCACTATCATTTCCTTGGCTAAACCACACTCATTTAACCACATCTAATTAACTGAGGGAGACAGAGTTGAAGTCCAGCTTTGTGGTCCCAAAAGGGGAAGAAAATGTATATTTTATTGAGCACAAAGCACTCTCTACTACTACGACCAAAATGTATTTTTCCTTCCATGTTCTTACTTAATGTGGAATTATGTAAAATGTTAAAGAGAGAGAAAGGGTAATTTCACACTCAGTTAAATATTTGTTCTGGGCTAAGTACCAGGCACAATACCATACTGATGTTTCACCTGCATAGCAAAGGACAGTACCTATCACAGTGCCTGGCACATAAAGGCATTTCAGGATGGATTCACAGGTTAATGAATGAGCAAACATCCACTAAAACCCAACTTCATGAGAGCAGGAAATCTGATTTGTTTACAACAGTCTCTTGAGGGCCTAGCACTGGCTCAGCATGGAGCAGGCAATAAATGTATACTAAGAATTTGTTTTAAAACCTAAAGTTATATTTTGTTCCCCCAAATGAGCATATGCATATATAGCATACTCTTGGATCAAACATTTTTATGACACATTTAGTCATGTCAGAATAAATCCAAGCCATCCAGGCTGTACCTAAATATGCATAAATAACTGACAATTCCATAGAGCCATTATAGCTACATTTTAGTATCAAAGAGTAATAAGCAAATCAAGTAGGCAGCATCTATTTTTAAACAGAAATCAGTAGGTACCTTTAGCTGAAAATTAAAAACAAGGGGCCCTAATTTCCAAAGATCCTCCCTTAATTAATTAAAGCAATGAATTTGCCAGCTCCTAGGTGACAGTGAGATGTTCCTGGAAGCCAACATGGTTTTGTAAAAGCAGCACCAAATGCAACAACAAATGTGAACTCAGGTCTTGTATGGCAAAGATCCAGACACAGTTAACCTCAATGAGGAAGAGGTATTCCTCATCACATTTACACAAAGAAATTGTTTTTCATGATGTATTCAGAGGCCAATGAATCCTGATGAATCTGGATAGAGCAGCTTAAGTTGGCTTGACATGATCAATGTACTGAAGGTAAAATTGTGAACAGTTGCAATCAGCTGACTTTGAGAGATTCTATAATGTCCACACTCTGCAAGTACTTGTGATTTCTTCCCTCCTTCCTCCCCTCCCTCCCTCTCCCCTTCTATCTACAAATGATCTTGTTTTTCTTCTTTTGTTACTGAAATGTCAGCACTCAAATTAAGATCCATTTCAATGACCACATCTTCCTTGAAGAAAATGTTTATTTATTATTACAACCATGAAAAAAAATTAAATAAAAATAGGATTTAAAAATCTGAGTCACTATGTAGCAGCAAGTCAACCCAAGTCTACTCTGCAGTGACGGTATATCAGGCATGCCAACTGTATTTTAGAAACACATAAATGGAAGAATTGCAATAATTAAAGCAATTTAACTTTTTCATTTACCATTCAGATTTTTGCTCTCCTGATCCAAACAATTAATTCATGAAGCTAAATATTCCTACCCTCAGAAAATCTGAAATGAGTTGTTCCCCAAACATCCCATGGCATTTCAGGTGCTAGGACTCCATTCTACCTCAATTCTACCAGATAAAATTCCCCTTATCTTTCAAGACACAGGTCTAATGGCATTCTTCTTAGAAACCTCCAGTGATTTTCCATAGGCAGAATTAATGGCTCCTTGTTTGTTCTCCCTGTGCACCATTCATGACACAACCCTTACATACACCCCACTGTATCAGAGCCAGTCATGTCATCATTATTACCACTTAAATGTAATTTACTTGAACTCAGGGATACTGTCTTATTCATCTCTGAATCTATGGATTCTCTACCACGGGTCTTGGAATTTTAAATGTAGTTAAAATGTTTGCTAATGAACGAATGCATGCATGAATGAACTGAGCAAGTGAGCCAGACTTTCTCTGTTTATCAAACAGAAGGCCTAGGAGATCATGAGCAGAATTTGTAATTAAGCCATAAACAACACAATGGTTATCTGATAGCCACAATTATTAAAAGTAGAGGCTTAATGGGAGTGAAATTTGTCTTTTATAAAGAAGCTTGGCTCTAAAGAAAGAATGAAACACCCAAAGAACCTCATGTCTCTTAAAGATTTCAAATTCATAGTTTAGTATCAACTCATGAAGATAACTCCAGGGCCAAATGGCTTGAATGGCCAATTCAACCAAGGATTTACCAAAGAATAATATCAATTCTACACAAACTTTTCCAAAATATTAAAGAGGTGGGAACACTTTCCAATTTATTTTATACATCCAGCATTATATTGATGCCAAAACTAGGTAAATATATTACATGAAAACAAAACTATAGGACAATATTCCTCATGTACATGCATGCAAAAATCTGTGATAAAATATTAGAGGTTCAGATCCAACTATACATAAGAAGTATAATACATCATAACCAAATGAGGGTTATCCTAGAAATGCAAGGTTGGCTCAATATTTAAAAATAAATTTAATATACCAAATGAACAGATTGAATCATCTCAACCGATGCAGAAAATATGACAAACTTCAAAATTCATTCAAGATAAGAACTTTCAGTAACATAGGAATAGAAAGGAATTTCCCCAATTTGATAAAGGTCACCTACAAAAACCCACAGCTCATACTCATACCAAAAATGGCAAGACTGAGGGCTTTCCTCCCATTAGGAACAAGACGGGATATTCACAGTCACTTCTACTATTCAGTTCATATATCTCATCTTCCCTTCTTGAATTATCTATGCCTATGTATTATAGGGACTGTATGGCATGATACCTACCAATCACTCTTGGATGTTAAAGACAATTATAGTCCCTGACAGCTACCATGTAGAGGCTGGCCTTCTTTTACTGGAGAAAGACTAGGCAGATTCCCAAGGGTAAGAAGAGCGTGGGACATGATGAACTGCACTACATTGAGTGATTCTAATGGGGGTGGGGTGGGGATTTTCTTTCTAACATTAACAGGAAGGACATAACTAAATTTCTGCCCCTGGGCATAATAAGTTCTTAGGCCATCTGACCATAACATAATAAAAGTTCTCAGTTTTGAGTTTTCTTTTGGTAGAATCTTCTTCTGCATCAGACATGTCCCTGGAGATGAAGGCAGATTGTCCCTGAGAAACATGACACATTCTGAAGAACTCTGTTGGCTGCTTTAGCCCTTCACAGCATCAGTTATGTATTAATTCCATGTGCAAGACACTATACTGGGTGCTTTAAATTCATCATTTAATCCCCATGACCTACAGGTAGGTTTTACTACTCCTGGCCCACAGAGGAAGCAAGTGAGATTTAGAAAGACTAAATATTTTCAAAAAAAATTTTTTTTTCAACGTTTATTTATTTTTTTGGGACAGAGAGAGACAGAGCATGAACGGGGGAAGGGCAGAGAGAGAGGGAGACACAGAATCGGAAACAGGCTCCAGGCTCTGAGCCATCAGCCCAGAGCCTGACGCGGGGCTCGAACCCACGGACCGCGAGATCGTGACCTGGCTGAAGTCGGATGCTTAACCGACTGCGCCACCCAGGCGCCCCAAGACTAAATATTTTCAAAAAGACAAAATTATTATAGGAAAAAGCTATGGTTAGCTTTTAGTTCTTCTGATTCAGTGTTTCTTCCATTATAACAAAAAACATTTTAGGGAAGGATGAGCCAAAGAAGAATGCAAATGAGCAATGTTCTGTAACTTAGGGCTTTATCAATAATTTTTTGTTTCATCTCATGACAAAATTTTCAAAATTAATTTTCCAGTTAAAAATACAAAACTTCTCCTTTTTAATGCAAAATTTCAACTGAAAGACATTTTATGGAGCAAAATCTTAGCAGATTTCTTGCCTTCCTTTTCTTTTTCCCTCCTCCTCCTCACCATCATCATCAGAGCTAAGTTTATTGAGCTTCCTAGGTGTAGGCACTCTGATTTTATATAACTGATCACTTGATCCTCTAAACAACCCTAAGAGACAACTAGTATTATTTTTGTCCTTTCTTCTAAAAATTGCCTATAAAATGCATGTAAACAAAATTCAAGTCTGTGAGTCCTTGGTATAGTGTTTGTGTTCTTCCTGGAGCCCACTAAATTAGTTTACAATGCAGTTCATGAAAATCCTTGCCCATAGCACTCATTTATATTCTCTCTCTCTCTCTCTCTCTCTCTCTCTCTCTCTCTCCTTCCCCCTCTCTCCTCCCCCAACCTTGCATCCCACAACATTTATAAGTTGTGTAAATCTATCACAACATATAATTTGACTTGATGGTTCTGAAACACTGCAAAAAGTAAGTCTTAACAAGAAGCAAAATTCAGTTGCTCTGACATTCGTCCTGTATTCAAGTTGGAAATGAGTCTCCTGGCAACTTTAAATGGCCCAGTCCTTGTCTTCTGTTTTGGGGACGCTATCTATTGATACATGTAGACCTCTTCCATGCACCTCTCCCATTACTGGGCCAAGAGGAGAACTCAAAGGAAGGCATGTGGTAGATGCTCCTGATCTTCCGAGAAAGTATCTATTTACCTTCCCTTGGCCAGGCAGCCCTTATGCCTGGCCTCAAAGTCTTTCTTTTTTAAAAATAATGAAAACCCAAACAATAATGTCAAATCTATTGACCCAAGACTTCTCACCTCTGAGAGTCCCCAAACTATTGTACTAGGGGTTAGTCTCAGAAATGAGTGTGCTGTTATCCATGTGCAGTGACAAAGCCTCCCAAATAACTGGCATACTACTAAAAATATCTATTCAAATGGCATATGGTCTCCCTGCCAGAGAAGATCAAGGAAGGGCTAGAATAGAATTAGGTTCCTGAGGCTTCCTTGGTGCCGCTGATGTGCTAGACTTTGTTGAAATCAACCTTCTGTTGAGTGGCAGAATTGGAATTAAAATCAGGAAGTAGGGATAACTACCAGTTATCCATATTGGCCTTTTACCTTACACACAGACACCCTAAGCTATTGAGCATGGCAATGTGTTCACTGATAGTGGCCATAAAATTTAACAACATGTTATGAAGGGCTCCTGGCACATCTTGTTAAAATATAACTTCTTTGCTTAAGGGAGTATCACTGTAATCTTGGCTTTTTTTCTTCCTGCTAATGGAAACACAAAAATAAGGGCTGGTGCTGCAGCAGCAATATTGTGATTATAAATCAAACTTGAAGATGGGCACTGGTATTTTGGAAGTTAGAACAAAAATATAGAATCTTGGGTTTCTGATGGTTTCACACCTATTATAGACTGCCTATATCCAGGATTGATGTTATATGAAAGTATCCTGTTAAAGTCACTGCTATTTCAGATGTTTGTTAGTTGCGGTTGAACACAATTCCTAAGTCATGCAAAACCTTTTTCTTACTGTCACTACTTTTTATTCTAGAATTATTTGCAAAAAGACCATATTCTTGTTTGAGGTTTGTTTTTAAGCTATTTCTCATTATGTCTACACGTTTATGTAAAAAAAAACCCATAAAGTAGAAGGAAAAATAAAAATTATGACTAATTCTATTGCCCAGGGCTAAATGCAATTGTCATTTTGATGTTTTGCCTTCCAGTCATTTTTCTATCCATATGTCATAAACATGGATAAGTTCAGATATATCTTTCTTCACTTGATTTGTCGCATAAATATTTGCCTGCCATATTAAAAATTATTTTAAACATCTCTTAAATGCTATATAACATTGCATTATGAATTTGCCATAATTTACTTAGCATTCCTGTCTAGTTGTATATTGACTATTTTCTGCATTTTGATGTCATAAACATTACTATGGTAAACATCTGAATGTATACAAATATTTTGTTTATGCATTTCAGTTTCTTTCCTTTGGACAGATTCCTAGGTGTATCATTATTAGGTCAAAGGATCTAAATATTTTCTAGCCTCAATGCATAGGGCCAAATGCTTTTCTAAAACATATCAATATATACCCAATCCACTCAATAGCACCAAGTATGGTTATGTGATGTTCCTACCGAGCCTAATACGTAGAAAAATTATATCCCAGGACTGTTTTACTTTTTGAGCATTTGATTATTACTGTGGGTGAACATTCTTCATGCTCATCACCATTTGTGTTTCCTACAGTGTTTTATTCATCTTTGTATCTCTCACATCTACTATACATCCTGGATCACAGGTTATACTCAATATAGATTCACCAGAAAGATGTGGTTATTTTAAATAACCCTGTACCTGAGATGGTCTGAGAAATATGGTTTTGGAGTTATTACCAATTAGACTATATACCATCAAGTTTTAATGTTTGAACGATGATGATCCATGGAGTACTATAATAGTTACGGCTAACACTGAACTTTTTCTATTTATCACACACTGTTCCAAAATTTTAAGTGCATTATTTCATTAAACCATCATAATAATCCTGTGAGGTAGATTGTGTTACTCTCCCCATTTTAGGATTTAGAAGCTGAGACAGAGAGATGTTAAATCAGTGGAACAAGGATTTGAACCCACGTGGCATAATTCTTTAATGACTTTTTATTCAGTGTTTCCAATATGCATGGAAACTTGTTAAGTGTTTTGGGGCTATCAAGAGGGGATAAGAGGCACCTGGGTGGCTCAGTCAGTTAAGCGTCCTACTTTGACTCAGGTCATCATCTCACAGTTGACAAGTTTGAGCCCCTCATTGGGCTCTGGGCTGACAGCTCAGAGCCTGGAGCCTGCTTCAGATTCTGTGTCTCCCTCTCTCGTTGCCCCTCCCCCACTCATATTCTGTCTCTCTCTCTCTCTCTCAAAAATAAATAAACATTAAAAAAAGTAAAAAACAAAACAAAACATGGCCCTGGCCTTACAAAGTTCAATCTGGTCATATAAACAAAATAAAACACAGTAAATATGGATAACAATGGTGATAGCAATCAACATTTACTGAGGACCAGACAGTGTTCTAATCACTTACTCATCTCAAAATATTCATGCTGTAGACACTACAATTATTTTCATTTTACAGATAAGGATACTGAAGAAGAAAGATTATGTAATTTGTCTGAGCTTACACAGGTATTAACTGACGGAACCAAGATTTGAATCTAAAAAGACATCAGAGCTCATCTTTTTAACCGTGTGTATGGAACCTTCCATTGTTGCATACAAAGGGCTCAAAAACGGCACAAGTACTGCATGCCTGACAATCAAAGAGGTAGACCCAATATGTCCAGTGAATTCAGAAGATAGCATGTTCAGAAGATATCACGAGCTGGAGCAATTAGGAGTAGCCCTACCATCCTTTATTATGAAATCAAAATGGCAGCTAAAGAAACATGAATATAGAGAAAAGACCTGGAATGGAATCTGTCAAATGTGGTTTCAAATCTCAGCTCCACTACTTCTTAGTGAAATGGGAATAAATACTCTTCTATAATAAGGTCATTGTAAAGATGATATAAGTGGCTCTACATGTGGCATCTAGCAACATTTCAACCCTTTTAGTAGAAACACACAAAAATGTGATTTATCTTATATAGTAGATGCTATGGATTGCCTTGCTTTTATCCTATCTTCCTCTACTGTAAGAACATGAGCACTAAAATACTTGACTCCCAGCCTCCAATGACATGGCCTGGGCAATGAGAAATAGGCAGATGTTTTTAGAAAGCTGTCCATCCACAAATAGAAAGTGAATGCCTTGCAAGGAAAAGACCTTCCCTCTTCATCCAGCCTGGAGAGCTGGAATGATGCCAAGAAGAGTAGCAGCCATTCTAAGAACATGAAGATGAAATCCTCATGCTAAAGGCAATGGAACAGAAAGAAAGGCTGACCCCTCTTTCAGCCACTGCAACAGTCCTGGATTGCCTACTTCCAACCTTATTTTTATGTGAGAAAAATAAACACTCACATATTTAGGTCACTATTTGTCAGATTTTTGTTGCTTGCAGCTGAACACATGTTTATCTGACATACTTTCCTCACCAGTTTGCCAGAGCCACTGTGTTTCCCCAGATGATGGAAGACACATTATCTGAGGGTCACACTGCCTGTTACCAAGTAGCCACCATCTACTTTTTTAGAGGTAATGGCTCAACATTCTCCACAGATAGGCCTCAGGACATGAGGTTTAGGTGAGAAATTATGAATCTAATCCTTCTACCCATTAGCAGCCAGTTGGAGAGCTGGCTGGTGGTGGACTATAAAAAAAACTTGGGGTGACTTCGTCAGATTTCAATCACCAATGAGAACATGAGGCATTATAGAACATGGGGGTATTGTATAGCTGAAAGAGAGACAAACAGACCAGGATCCAAATTCTGGAATTGCTACCTACTAACAGTGACTATTAATAATTATCTTAAACTCTTTAGAGCTCAGTTTTTGCCTCTGTAAAACGGGGATAATAACTCTTACCATCTTGGGTTATAGCTAAGATCATATATAATATTATCTATAAAATAGCTATCATAGTGCCTAGAAATCATAATACGTGAACCAAAAAATGACTGTAATTATAATTATTAAAGTCAATCAGAAATAACAGTCTGAAATTCACTTCACTGCTGTTTATAAGAACCTACCATGGGCCAGGCCCTGGGATTCTAGGGGCAAAGAAAACAATCATGTTCCTGCCTCCCTACTTCCCATCTACCTGCCCCCTACCATGGACCTGACTTTAATATGGGGGGAACAGAAAGCACAAACAGACAAATCAATCAATCACCTAAGATAGTGATAAGAACTAGGAAAAATAAAGAAGGGTCCAGGGACTGCAGGGGTATGAGAGCGGCATGACAGTTAACGGAGGGGCATCATCTGTTAGCAGAGAGTCATGCTTCGAACTTCAGAACAAAAGGTTTCTCCCCATTTTGCTTATGGGAAGACAAACGACCAGAGAATCCATCAGTTTGGTTGACTAAGCTAAAAGTGATTTCTTTTGAACCTCAGGCTCAATTAGAACACAAATTCTTGTCATTTAAAATACATTTAATATATAAGCAGATGTTATTCTACATTCTTATAGGTCCAAATATGGGATAGCTAGATATCTTTCCCCTTGCGTCTTTTCCTCATCCTGTAGCCCCACTTCGATACATAATAAACTATTTTCTTCAACACTCTGGCGTTAAATGTGAAGACTTTTCAGAAGGTTCAGACACTGAAGAGAACCCGAGACAACTGGTTGCAAAAGGGATATTAAAAACATGCTCTTCCATTGTGTAAATGCTTCTAATTATTTAATAAAGTGTATGCCATTTTCTGAGACCCCATGCTCCACAGGGATACCATACTTTGTTTTATTTTGGGAGGAAAAAAAAAAAGAAAGAAAGCACAAAGCTGAACGAGGTCTATAATTTTTTGTTGTTCAGACAAAGCTATTCCTCGCGTTTTATTTCAGCCGGTTTCTGTCCGGCGAGATGGCACCACTACCGGCAAAGCCCATTCCCTTTTCACCCATGTGGTCCTACCAGACTCACAGCAGTGCTACAAAATATCGACGTGAAAAGTAATTAAGATATAAGTATTCCAAAAGAGAGCACATGGTTATTTAAAGTCATTGGACACCATTCAAATGGAAAGATCTATGGAATACAAGGGCTGAGAGTCATCATGCTGTTTCTCCCCCAGTTCTCACATTAAGAAAAAGGACTAATTATAAATCTCCAGCAAATATGACCTGGTAAAGAGTTTTCAAACAAAAGCCTGCACTGAACGGGATATCTGGCAGATCTGGGCACTTGTTTTCCCTAATAACCATTAAAGTTGTTCCTAGTAAACCATTTTACAGCAACATTAGAAATATCAGAGTTTACGTTTTCGTTAATGAATTGCTGCAGAATGTTAGCACTGCATCACGTCTCCCAACGACTCCTTATCCTGGCTTTGTCTCCGTGGTGCATTCCCCCCCCCCACCCCCTTTAACATTTCATTTCCAATGACACGTCAGCCGTCTTTCACCAACCTCAAAGGAAAGTTGAATGCGGGGCTCACAAAGTTAAGCTGACATTTGCTCCCTTCCAATAAAAAATATTTAGTCCATTAAACATAAATAGCTGTCATTATGATACATGGACTGAGTGCAAACCTCCCGGTTCCCTCTGATGTTTATTACATCCAAACAACTGCAGTGCCTGCATGTTTTCAACTTTAGTGTATTGATTAAACTTTTAAATGGCTGCCATATAACCCAGGGACAGCGGGAAGATTAATTTGCGTCAATGTTCATCTGTAATTCATTAGCCATTTATTCTTTACAACCACATGGGCTATCAAGAAAATGCAGGCCATTTTTCACTCGGCACAGGCTGAGAACAGATTCTGAAATTTGTGCTGCATACAAATAAGTTTCCCCGGGCCTGGCCAGTTAAACTGCTTGGCTTTTCAAAAGTTGAAGTCGGGAAACAGCAGCAGGGAAGAAACATTAAAAACCAGGAATGGGGAAAAACATACATCCTCAGGGTGCTCACGGTTTAACTGAGTTTGTCCACTGTCTTCTCATCCATGGATTATGGTTTCTTATTTCAGTCAGATTAAAATAACGGAAACGTGTGTCTGAGCAAAGGCCATAAATAAAATGGGGCTCTTTTTCCCATCCCTCCCTTCCCACCCCCATTCTAATATCTCCTAAAATGCTGTTTCTGGCAGAAAACTCCAGAGTGGCAGTGGAGTAGAAAAGTGCATAGCCCGAGGAACTTGGATTTGTACTCAGGGATGGTGGCGTTTGAACCAACCCTTCCTGAAACTGTGGAATCTCACCCGGCCTTGAGTTGGGAAGGTGCCCAGCTAAATAGCGGCACGTTTCCTGAGGGAAGAGGTAAGCCATCTGGCTTCTCTGCGTGCCCTCCTGACCCCACTGGCAGAACACAAAATGCATATTAAAGGCATAAATGGAACGAGCACCCTGGTGAAAGGCCCTTCGACACACAAGGCACTTGGGAAGACAAGGAAGAGGGAGTCCACGTGCACACAGGTCGGGGCAGGAGGAGAATAAAACACACGAGGGAAATTTTTCTTCATAAGGGTAAATAATTAAAGTGGAGAGCTGAGCGTGCTGGCCTCACTGTAGCTAATAACCGCAATAGTGAGCAGCAAAAATCAATGGTCAGGACGACATCTGGGGGAGAGCGCTGGCAGGTACCCATTTGCAGGACGTGTGGAAGCCAATGTGCAGATGCCCAAGGCGACAACTCTTTTCTCTGGTCTATGGTGCCCACGAAAATCAAAGGCACCAGGCACGCTGGTAACCTTTGGTAACAAAGTCCAAGAAAGAGCTGACAGAAGAGGACTTGGGGAGAAGGCTGTAAATGACTCATTTATAACATAACTGCTCAGGCTGCATACAACCAAGGATAAAAGCGAGCCCTCCACAAAAGCCTCCATCTGGAGCCCTTCTCATCCCAGCGCAGAAGTCACCAGCACTAAGAATCCACAGCACACAACTCCTCTGCAGGCCCTTTGGGGAAATGGGTGGGGAATCATCACGCATCATAGAGATGCAGCTCGAGGAGTTTGTTTGGCTTGTGGATGTGACATGGATGTGTCAAAAGGAACGCACATGAATTATAGAAAAATGCACTGGATGGGACCTCAAGGTCATTAGTGACAGCCCCCTGCTGTGTATAGGATCTGTCAACTTTATCTATTATTTTCATAGTTATAAGTACACTGGGCTTTGCACCTAACAGGAGCTCAATAAATATTTGTAGAGTGATTGATGACTTTGACCTAAGCACACAGATTCATTCATTTAACCATTCAACAAATATTTATTGACCGTCTATCATATCCCCCACACTGTTCTAGATCTAGGATAAAATGGGGAACAAGCATAGATGCAAACTTTTATCAATCAGGTACATTTATCACAGTTGCCTTTTCTTTCATTTGGGCCTAAGGGACATTCTAGAATCCCAGTATATCAGTGTTGGAGAACCAAGACCATCTTCTTTGTCTGGGCTTTCTATGGGCAAACCCTGATAATGGTGATGTTTAAACAGCTTGTGCCTTATGAATGAATTGGATAAGACCTGGAATAAAATAAGCCTGAAGGCCTAGAAGAATTCAAGATACATGTTTACTGAAATTTTCAAATAACATTGATTACAAGGATAAGTATAACTCTGTAGGTAAGGTTAGTGTAAGAGTTTATTTTTGGAGGTACAGCTTAAAAATCTTCTGCTTGCCAAATGCATTTATTGTTATTGAACTCGAATTTGAGGTACAGAAAGAAATCTTATAAAGTCTTCAATCAGTTAAGAGCAAATACTGAAGAAAATTATGTTTGCTACACTTTTTAAAGGACATCGTGGAGTATAAAGAATAAACACAAATCACTGCCTGTAGTTGCATACAAGGACCTTATAATATCTTTGGGAAAACAAAATTAACACATTAAAGCTAACTAATATGTGATAACAGAGAATCAGGAGCAAAGGTGTTTAATATGCTTTTTGCTCTCTTAAGTAGTCAATAGTAAAATATTTATGCCCAGTAAAATCAAAATTGCTGGGGTACCAGGACTCTCATAAATGAAATCAATGGATGAAAGTCATCTGATAACATATATTGGGAACTTAAAAATGCTCTTACCTTTTCTTCCCTTAATTCCAATTCTTGGTATCTATTCTAAGGAAGTAATTCCCTATGGAGAGGAAAACTACACAACAAACATCTCACTTTACTTTTGCAGAGCTTTTTGTTACAGAGAACAGAAAGTAATGCAAAGATTAAATAAATAATAGTACATTAACTCTATAGAACTCCAGGTGGCCACTTATGGTAATAATAAATTTAATGAAGCAACATAGAAAAGCTTGAATCTATGCTAAAGTAGCCTACCAAACTGTAAGTTCACTAGGGTTACAATTATGCATTCATATAAAAGATACTGTAATGGAGTATATATGATTCTTAACAGGGAGTTAGAACTATACAAAACATGCCTTCTCAATCAAATGTTCTGTGAGTTTGTTTTATTGCATTTATAATTAGAAAAAGTTCTAAAATGTTTAAACTGTGTGGAACAGATTACAAATGCTATGAACATTGAAAGAAAGCGTCATGCTGAAGGAGCTAGAATTTGCCCTTAAAAAAAGATTCCGTAAAGAAATAGACCTCTTTTTTTTAATATGCTTATTTATTTTTGAGAGGAAGAGAGACCGAGTGTGAGTGGGGTAGAAGCAAAGAGAGAGGGGAGACACAGAATCTGAAGCAAGCTGCAGGCTCTGAGCTGCCAGCACAGAGCCCAATGTGGGGCTCCAACTCACGAACTATGAGATCATGACCTGAGCCTAAGTCAGATGCTTAACTGACTGAGCCACCTGGGTGCCCCAAGAAGTAGATCTTAATACACAGAAAAGAAGAGGAAAAAATATCTTTGGCAAAGAATATTCTCAGCAAAGACTGGGAATTTGAAATGTATGTGGCCTGAAGCAGGAATAATGAAGAGAGTTGTCTGGCTAGAGTGGATGAGATGCTTTGGAGACATAATGTCAGACAAACAATATCGGATACATTTTTAAAACTTTGGTTCTATCAGAGTGGAACTATTTCCTCTCTACCCCCCCCCCTTTTCAAACTAATAGGTGTATATCTTACTTTAGAATCCTACTATAGGTGTCTCCAAGTTTAAGGTCAAATGAAATTAAAAATAATATGTCAAAAGCGTTGGTTACGTTTGTACTTTTTCACTTCAGGAAGTGTCTCTGCACTTCATCTTAGTTAATCAAAAAAAGGATAGTTGAGAACATTTTGAAATAGAAGATAATTCAAATAGAAGATAACGTTTGTAATTTTAAAGGAAGTAATAACATGGGGGGAGAAAGAAAAAGTAGCAAAATGGGGCGGGTGATAAGATCATCATTACTCCAAAAATAACAAAGCTACAATAATTAAACAACATGGAACTTGTAAAAAAAAATGGGAAGAGAGATTAATGATACAAAATAGAAAGCAAAGAAGTAGATTCTATTATAAAGGAATTGAGACTAGGATACAGTTGACACTTTATATCAGCAAGGAAATTAAGCACTGCTTAATAAATGTTAAAGGGACAAAATGAATTTGCAATCCTAACCAGATAGTCAAACATAAGAAAGCTAACTGTACAATAACAACAAAAATTGATCGGATCTCTCCAATCTCTAGGGATATGAATAAAGTCAAAGGAAGAAATAGCAAAGGGAAATATTGTCAGATAACACAAGATATAGCCTGTAAAAAGTTAAATGCCTCTGTGAGTTAAAATGCCATGAAAAGTAAAATCCAAATTATAGACAAAAAATTACTTTTTATCATCTATGACAAGGGGTTACTATCTTTAATGTAGCAAATATTTCTTATAAATCAAATGAAAATTAACATCTCCACAGGAAAATGGATACACAATAAAAACAATTGCTTATAACATAAAATAAAAAGTCAATAAATGTACTGAGTGTGTTCAGGCTCATGAGGTATCAAAGAAATAAAAAATAGGTATTTAATTATTTTAAAATTTATTTTATTTTATTTTTATTTTTAAAGTATTTCTTTTTTTAAGTTTATTTGTTTTGAGAGAGACAGAGACAGCACAGAGGGGGAGGGTCAGAGAGCAAGGGAGAGAAAATCCCAAGCAGGCTCCTTACTGCCAGCTGTGGAGCCTGATGTGGGGCTGGAACTCACGAACCATGAGGTCATGACCTGAGCCAAATCCAAGAGTGGGTCACTTAACCTACTGAGCCACCTAGGCAACCTCCATTTTTTTTTTTATTTGAGAGAGAGAGAGTGAGAGAGAGTGAGCACGTGAGCAGGAGGGGCAGAGGGAGAGAGGGGGAGAGAGGGGGAGAGAGGGGGAGAGGGGGAGAGAGAGAGGGGGAGAGACAGACACACACACACACACAGAGAGAGAGAGAGAGAGAGAGAGAGAGAGAGAGAGAGAGAGAGAGAGAGAGAGAATATGAATCTTAAGCAGGCTTCACGCTCAATTCCATGACCCTGGGATCATGACCTGAGCCAAAATCAAGAGTTGCATGTTCAACCGACTGAGCCACCCAGGCGCCCTGGTATTTAATTATTTTTAAAAATTACAATATTGAGTGTTTGTGATCATGTAGCGAAACGAACCCTATCACTCTGTTGGTAGCAGTTTAAATTGGCACAGCTTCATGTGGAGGCTGTGGATATGTTTCCAGTACTTTAAAAAAGCCTAAAACAAAATACAAATTATATTGTGGCCAGACAACATGTATATGATACCATGTTTTTGAAATTTGTTAAAACTTCCTTTTTAGCTTATGATGTGGTCAATTTTTAAAGTGTTCCCTATATGCGTCAGAAGAATGTGTATTCTCTAATTGTGTACAGTTCTGCATATGTCCATTAAAATCAGCTTAACTGCATCAATTTTCTATATCTTTACGACTTTTGTCTGTTTGCCCTATCACAAATTGAGAGAAATGTTTTGAAATACGTGACTATGATGCTGATTTTTCTATTCTTTTCCCATTATATAAATATTTGCTTTATATGGTATGAGGCGATGATAGTACATTGATTCTAAGATACAATCTTTTTCACATTTAATACCAGTCCTTTGTATTATTTCAAACATTCCCTCCTAGGACTATGTCCTTTTGTTTTCTCCTCAGGTACTTGCTGAAGACATTCTTTCAGTTGACTATATGGGTAGTAAGTTGTTCCCATTTTGTTCATTTCAATTTCTTGAAAGATAGTTTCGAATTCTAACAAAATTCTAGGCTCATATTTATTTTCTATCAGTACTCTGACAACATAATTCTACTGCTTCTTGGCTTTCATTTTGAGGCTAAGAAATTTGCCTCCTGCCTTCATTCTAAAGATCTGTTCTTTGTAGGAGATTTTTGTTTTCTCTACAGTTATTTATAACATCTTCTCTTTGTGGTACTCTGTAGTTTTTTGTTTTGTTTGTTTTTTAAGATTTTTATTTTAATCACCTGGTGCTCATGACAAGGGCATTCCTTAAGCCCCATCACCTATTTCACCCATTTCTCCACCCCTCTCCTCTATGGTAACCATCAGTTTGTTCTATATAGTTAAGAGTCTGTTTCTTGGTTTGCCTCTCTCTCTTTTTTCCTTTTGCTTATTTGTTTTGTTTCTTAAATTCCACATATGAGTGAAATCATATGCAATTTGTCTTCCTCTGACTGATTTATTTTGCTTAGCATAATAACTAGCTCCATCCACATTACTGCAAATGCCAAGATTTCATTCTTTTTATGGCTGAGTAATATTCCATTGTGTGTATGTATGTATGTGTATATATACATACATATATTCATACACATACTACATCTTCTTTATCCTTTCATCAATCGATGGACACTTGGACTGTTTCCATAATTTGACTATTGGAGATAATGCTGCCATAAACATCAGGGTGCATGTGTCCACTTAAATTAGTGTTTTTGTATTCTTTGGGTAAATACCCAGTGGTTCAATTGCTGGAACACAGGTATTTCTGTTTTTAACTCTCTGAGGAACCTCTATACTGTTTTCCATAGTGGCAGCACCAGTTTGCATTCCCACCAACAGGGCACGAGGGTTCCTTTTTCTCTACATCCTCACCAACACCTGTTGTTTCTTGTGGTACTCTGCAGTTTTAATAACTTTGTTTAGTTGTAGCTTTTAAATATTTACCCTGTTTGTTCTACCATCTGCTTCCTATATATTTTTATGTCTTTTATCATTTTGAAGAATTTTCAGCTATTACCTCTTCAAGCACTGCCTCTCCTATCTTTCCTCTATTCTCCTTGGAATTCTAACTTGCTGAATGGAAAACTTTCTCATTCTAACCTCCATGTCATCTAACTCCTCAGATTTCCCATGTTTGTTTATGTTGCATTATAATATTTTCTTTAGATCTACTCATTACCTAATCTACTTAATCTACCTGAAGAGTTTTAAATATACATAATTATATTTTTATATTGAATGTTTCAAATGAATAGTTTTCAAATTAGTTACTTTTATAGTCTCTTACTGCTTTTTTTTTCTGTTTTATTCCATATTTATTTCTTTCATCATTTCATGATAATTTGTTTTACATTCAGACTGTGCAAATTCCAATATCTGATGCTATAGTGGGAGTTTAGTCTCTTTCTTTGCTAGCACTCTAAAGTGAGGTTTTGTGGAATGTTTTGTAGTTTTGATCGTGTGCTCAATATTTGCCTTTTCTCAACCTGTGGAAATCTGAACGGTCTAATCAGATGGGGCTTTCTTCCGAAAAGTTCTGTGCTATAGACCTGATACCACTTGATTAAACTTTAAGGATACACACTTAATAAAGGAGTTTTGGTTCATAACCTCCACCTTGTGGTAGGTTCAAATCTTTATATCCAAATTCCAGGGTTGACATCTGGGGCAAATACTTGCTTCCTACACCGACTTCAGCTCAGTGTTTTCTGGATCCACCACCCCCAGTCCCCGCCTTTGATGATTTCTCCTATTTTTAGCTGAACCAGAAATGTATTAACAATCATGATCTAGAAATAAGGTACCTTAAAAGGATAGGTTTTCAAGATGTCCACTCTACCATACTTTCTAATATGTATTCATTACTTTAAAAATAATCTAGACACTTGTGTTAGTGGGAATGATAGCACTATATTCAAGGTTAAAAGTGCCCCCAAATGATGACATTTAACCAATGAAAGCTTGCAAAAATATTTTTTTGGTAGATATATTATTTGGCCATCCAATTTATCTTCAAGAAATTTAGCTTAAGGAGATATTCACAGATACTGTGAAATCCAGGTGGCCTATGGAGTTGTAAGAACAAACCCTTCCACAGACTCTCTCATATTTTAAAATTATATTAACTTCCAAACTTAATAACTATGGATAAAAATTCTGTCATAAGTGAGGTGGCCACATAGAACAGGAACAGATACAGCAATCACAGCATAGTATTTTTTACTTCTCAGAGTCCTGGAGGGGCATAGTTAAGAGCTTGGGAGATGTCCAGGCAAAGTATTAGAAGGCCTAGTTTTCCTAGGTTCCTACACCCTTTTATATTCAAAGCTTACAAAATCATTCCAGAAGGATGCATTGCAACATATGCACTTCCACTTATGAGAAATTTTACAGAGAGCTCTCCTGGTTCTTGAGCAGGTGGAAGTAGTCAATACTCATTGTACTTGAATAATAGTTCTGTATCTATTTACAGCTTTCTAGAAAGCCTATTTGTTCAGAGTCCAATGAAGATGTGTGCACCAGAATGGTTGTTACAGTATTATTGATAACATCATAATAAAGTACCTGACTCCATTTTTGATATCTGACTACTGACAACTTATAGGCCCCATTCCTCTACTTTCTCTTTTGCCCTACCTCTGGGCAAGCTGGTAATAAAGACCAGATGCTCCTTTCCTTGGGACTGGCAGGGAAGTTCAAGTTGTGCAAACCTTGTCCCACAGGTAGGAACCCTCTCCCTGGCACAATTGTTAACCACAGTAAAAATCAAAGACATTTGCCTGTTCACTGAAACCAAATGGACCAGCTTGAATGCCTTCTTCCTCTCTGCAGAGAGTATCATGATAGGAGTAATGAATGTCTTCATACCCTCACAGTACATGTGTGGTGTCATCAGTCTTGAAATGGGATCCAATTTTGGGACGGGGTGGTTGATTTTACCCTCTGCTGAGCAACCACAAGGTAAGTGAGTAGGATGGTCTAGGTGATGACTACCATCATCTGGAGAACTTTCTTCTGTTTGCTGCTTGCTAACAGGCTCTGTTGTCTATTGGCTAGTGTGTATATTTGAAGCCTGCCAGCCACCAAGCACTTTGAGCTGCATTTACTGAGTCTGACCTAGCCTTTCTTATAGATTTAAAGTCTAGAAGACCAACGTAAGTCAAAGTTTCAATGTTGGCATTTAGGGACAGGAGTAGGAATTGAGGCTCTCTTTAAGTGGTATGTCTCAGCCCAGACCTATGCTTGTGCTTCAGATTACATTTTGTACCTCCCTTGCAACACGAACTCTGAGACTCATGCTAGGTACAAGGAAATAGCTGAGACCATAATTGTCTCTCAACCAGGCAAATACCCTATTCTGCAATTAGGGAAAAGACCAATATTGATACCCCGTGCAGTATATGGGCCCACTGGGTGTTGTTGCTGTAAAGAACAGTCACCCGGTGGTGCGCTCCTAGAAACAGATTACTCACTAGAACCCTATGAGGTTTTAAATGCTGCTGCTTCCAATGCTCTGCCATCAAAAACAAACCTGATCCTCAGAGTTATAAGGAAAGAACACATATTTACCATATAGCATAGACCTTGATTAAAAAAAAAATTGTGAATGCTTTATCCCCAGTTCTCTTAAAGGGCCAGAGGATATCATTAACCTATCAGACCCTATCAAATTGGCTCACAAAAATTCTATGTTCCACAACACTGAGTGATGTAGTTATGTACAATAAAACAACAATTGCTAAGGCAGGGGGTCCTTAACCTTGATGATACTGAATTGATTCTGGAGGATAAAAACTTATATAAATCTGAGCAAGATAGAGAGAACCTCCAAAAATATATCCAGTATCCATTAAAAGAAAATGAGGAGCAGGGGAGAATTGAGGTCCAGACTTGACCCAATTATAAATCCAAACTTTACTAAAAGAATTTAACAATGGAAAAGTAAAAAAAAAAAAAAAAAAAAAAAAAAAAAAAAAAAAAAAAGGTATCAATTGGCTTTTGTGTTTTTAAAACATAGGTTCTACATTAATTTTAATCTCTGTGGAGGTGAACAAATTGGTAAAACTTCATGGCCTCAACTGACACTGGAGCTCAAATTACAGTTATATCTGGGTACTTCACTAAATTTAAAAGCACTCCATACTCTTATGGGAGTTACTAAGAGTCAAATAGAGGAAAAACAGGTATCCTTCACCTTACCCACTGACCTACTGTCTTGTTTAAATTTCCCATGGTCTTAGCACCCATTTCTTTAATATATCCCATAGTGGACATAGATAATATAACATAACAAGTAATAAACTGAAATAAAATGAAATCTTTGGGTTGCCTGGGTGGCTCAGTCAGTTAAGCATCCGACTTCTGCTCAGGTCATGATCTTGCAGTTTGTGAGTTCAAGCCCCACGTTGGGCTCTGTGCTGACAGTGCGGAGCCTGGAGCCTGTTTCAGATTCTGTGTGTGTGTGTGTGTGTGTGTCTCTCTCTCTCTGCCCCTCCCTGACTCACTCTCTCTCTCTCTCACATAAAAATCATTTTTTAAAAATTAAAAAAAATTAAATATTTGATGCTCGAAATTAATGCTTGACAAAATGAGACCCTTCTGGGTTAAAATAGTTAAAATATTTAATATGGCCTAATATAGGTGAAACCAAGGCCAATAGAAACTAAGACCCTTTTTTTTAATAAAATATACTTAAAGGAGGCCTTTAAGTTTCTACTTATCCTCCCATTTATTTATTTATTATTTTTTAACTTTATTTATTTTGAGAGAGAGCAAAAGAGCATGTGCATGTGAACAGGGGAGGGGCAGAGAGAGAGGGAGAAAGAACCCATGCTGAGCATGGAGCCTGATGTGGGGCTTGATCTCATGACCATGAAGTCATGACCTGAGATGAAATCAAGAGTCAGATGTCCAACCAACTGAACCACCCAGGCGCCCTATATCCTCCTATTTAAGGGTGATATTGAGCATAATTATTTTTTCTTTTGTCACTTGTATTTTTGGCGTTATACTTAAGAAGACTTGACCTTCCTATGTTTTCTTCTAAGAGTTTTATAGTTTTAGCTCTTACATTTAGGTCAATAATCCATTTTGAGTTCATTTTTGTGTATAGTATGATAAAAGGGTCCAATTTTATTCTTTTGCATGTGGCTATTTTGCTTTCCCAGCAACATTTGTTGAAAAGACTATTCTTTCCCCATTGAAATATCTTGGCAGGCTTAGTGAAAATCGACTGACTTTAAATATAAGGGTTTATGTCTAGATGTCCAATTCTTTTACATCAATCTATATGTTTATCCTATGCCAATACTATATGTTCTTCATTACTGTAGCTTTGTAGTAAGTGTGATATTGGTAAGTGTGAGTCCTACAACTTTGTCTTCTTTTTCAAGATTGTGTCTTCTATTCTAGATTTATTGCATTTTTTTTAATGACTTTTAAGATCAACTTGCCACTTTCTACCAAAAAACAAGCTGGGATTTTGAGAGAGATTGTGTTAAATCTGTAGATCAATTTTTGGAAATATTGTCATTTTAATATTAAGTCTTACAATCCATGAACATAGGATGTCTTTTTGTTCATTTAGGTCTTCAATTTTTCAATAATGTTTTGAGTTTTTTGAGTGTAAGTTTTATACTTCTTTTGTTATATTTATTACTAAGTAATTTATACTTTTATATACTATAGTGAATGGAATTATTTTCTTAATTTAATTTTTAATTGTTCATTGTAAATGTGTACAAATAAAATTGACCTGTATATATATTGATCTTGTACCTTGCAATCTTGCTAACTCATTTATTAGATCTAGTAGATTTTTAGTGGATTCCTTGGGATTTTTCTAATATGTAAGATCATTAGACTCCAGCATGTGACTGCTGACTGCTTTCAGACTCTATCCTTCTCATTTCCTTTTTGCCCCACATCCAAGCCAGCCAATTAAAAAGCTCAGGTAATTCATCCCTTCAAGTCCCACA
Source organism: Felis catus (assembly GCF_018350175.1). Taxonomy (NCBI): domain Eukaryota; kingdom Metazoa; phylum Chordata; class Mammalia; order Carnivora; family Felidae; genus Felis; species Felis catus. The sequence goes on along the minus strand of NC_058378.1, from coordinate 36,728,131 downwards.
AACCCTACACTGTACATGGGAACCTTCAGGCTAGCCTACACCTAATCACAATAAAAACCAACACCACTTTCCCTTTCTCCACTCAAACCAAGTAGACCAGTTTGAGAGCTTGCTCTGCTCTCCCCAGAAAGCCTCACGATGTAAGAAATAAATGTTTCCATACTCTCTTGGGGCGTGTGTGGCATCATTAGTCTTGACATCTGAACCAATTAGAGGGAAGAGAATATTGATCCCACACTCTGTGGGGCAACCACAAGACAAATGACAAAATAGAAACAATTCAAATATCCTACAGCATGAGCAAGCTTTAATACAGCCATTACAAATGATATATTTGAAAAATATTTAAAAATATTGGAATATGCTCATGATACACTATTGTGAGAAAAATAATACAAAAATGTATACGCAATAAATCTCAATTTTCATTTAAAATATGTGCGTATATGTACACATGTAGAAGAAAGAATGGAAGAACACATGTTACAAATATTTGTCACTGGGTGGTATGATTGTAAATTTATTTTTATTCCTTATAATTTTATATGTTTTTCAAAGTTTTTATGAAGACTATTTATTAATTATTTTATCATTAATAAGAACAAACAGGAGCCAAAAGCCTACCAAAGAGTCATAGGTCTAATTCCAAAACAGTTGTTTGCTATATCACTTGTCCTGGCTGCCATGTAAAGGTAGATTCCCGAGGCTTTATTTTGGGACACCTGTCTTGTATTAGAGTAATTATGCCCTTGGATCTACCTAATTATATTTCCATTGGTACTGAATTGGTCATCTAACAAAATAATTATTGAAACAAGTTTTCTTTTAAAAGCATGTGGTTAGCAAAGCATTTGTAAAATAAACACATTTAACTAACAATAACAAAGAAGCTCATTCAAAATCTTTTGATTGTTTTTGGCATTTACAGAGTACTGATTCAGCTTCCTTAACATCTCCTCCCTTTGTCCCCATGTTCCATACTCCAGCTAGAAGTCTGTGTTCCCTTTCATTATCCATTGCTAACTCTACTCAGGGTTTTCTTTTTTTAAAAGTTTTATTAAGTTTTTTATTTTAATTCCAGTATAGTTTACATACAGCATTTTATTAGTTTCGGTGTACAATACAGGGATTCAACAATGCTATACACTATTCAGTGCTCATTATGATAAGGGTACTCTTTAATCCCTTTCATTTATTTCACACGTACCCCCCACCCACTTCCCCTCTGGTAACCATCAGTTTGTTCTCTATAGGTAAGAGACTGTTTCTTGATTTGTCTTTTTTTACCCCTTTGTTTTGTTTCTTAAATTCCACATATGAGTGAAATCATACAGTATTTGTCTTCTTATGACTGACTTATTTTGCTTAGTATTATACTCTCTCTTCCTCCTTCCCTCCCTCTGGCTCTCCACCCCCTCCCCCCCCATACCACATCTTCTTTATCCTTCATCTATTGATAGGCACTTAGGCTGCTTCTGTATGTTGTCTGTTGTAAATAATGTTGCAGTAAACATACATCCTCTACCCTATGATCCAGTAATCACACTACTGGGTATTTACCCAAAGAATACAAAGACTCCACTCAGGATTTTCTAAAACTATTTCCCAGGGCTCCCAAGAAAGCTGCTACCAGATATACACTTGTAAAATATAATAAAATGTAGATCCCTTCCTATTTTATAGTCCTAACGACATTTCATATTTTGCAAGGCATATAGTATTCTTTATAAAGTGATTATTTATTTTCTAAAGCTTCCTCACTTTGGACTTAATTCTTCGATAGTATCAAATGGCCTTCAGGCCCCATACCTGTACACTTTCACACTTCTGTGTCTTTTGCCTGGAATGCATTTTCCTTTTTGCACCTCCTCATCTTCAGATCAAGTGTTTCTTCTACTGTCTTTTTGTATTTTTGTCCATCTAAGTAGCATCTTGAGTTCCCTATGTACCCTCACTGCATATTAAAAAAAAACCAAAAAACAAACAAACAAACAAAAAAACAACCCTTATGGTAGCACTTATCACACTACACCAAAGTAACTTGGGTAGTGGAATAATATTTTTGAAATGTTTCCTTGGACCACCTAGCCATTGGTCTTCCATGCTGCCTTCCTCTCACTCTATGGTTTTAACTCTGTTTTCCTGATTTCTGGAATGTCTGTGAAGCTGTCTCCTCCTGCATTGCTAAGAGAACAAGGTGGGTGGAGGTTATAGACTCCCACATTCCTGCTTTAGCAAGAATAATTTCATTTTTATCTACTTTACAACCAAATCTTCAAAGAGATAATCTATTGGATGAAAGAGATCAATAGTTATAAAAAACTTGAACTCCACAACTTAACCTGAAGAAGATTGGACAGATACAGAGTATGGGCCATGAAAGGGCAGATCAGCTAGGGGCGTGGGGACAAGAATTTCCTCACAAATGGGATAGTGGCTGATGCTCTCGCAGGGTGGACAATCACATCTGGGGTCACAGGCTCTGAAAGACCTCACCTCAACAATGATCACAAGTCATCCATTTGTGCAACAGTATTTCAGAATTAGAAGGAATTAGAAAATTATCTAATCCAACTTCCTTACCGTACAGGTGAAGAATGAATCCCTAGAGAAATTAAGTGGCTTGTTTGGTTACCTGGGCACACTACAATTTCATGGCAGTCCTAGGATTGGACTTTGGTTCTTCTCAACCTCCTGTCTGTGATCTTCCCACTACACTGACTCAGTCTACATGTAAGATCAGCTGTCTCTGTGATTTTCTGGAAACTGTGGTTACCAGCTGAAGGATCCCAGTCATCATCATTCATCATCATTCATGTTACTGCCCTTTGACAGGGAAGAAAATTATTTTAGCACCAACTTCCTGAAAAAAATATGTCACAAGTTTGCATCTGACCTTTGTAAATATCAGATGATTTGGGACACTCAGCTACTTTCACAGGCTGTTTGGAGTACGCTGGTCCTCAACCTCAGCTCAGAGATCTCCTTTGGATCACTGCTTAGCCTCCAGGCACTCAGCTAAGGGTCTGAGGTGAGGTAATCCAGACTGAGCCCATGTGTGACCCCTCACCTTAACATACAAACACATTCAGTATCACTACCTGTGGCTTAGTCTTGTCTGCCTATACCCGCAATGACCTGGATGCTATGCCCGCCCCCCCTCCCCCCGACCAAGAACTATCCCAGAAATGAGATGGCTCATGGGATTTTGCTTTTACACAGGCAGCCTCAATGTTTTCCAGTGAAAATGTCACTCTCAGCTCTTTCCCATGCAGTGATCCTGCAAACCATCATTCAGTGCCAGTAGGGGAAGAATACATTGATTGTCATTTCCTAAAAATAATCAAACCTAGCATTTTGTAGGAGTTTCACTTATCATCCCATAATGTCTTTTGAGAAGTTAGGATCTTTCACACCTTTTGCTTGTTAGTGTGCATACCCAGCCTACTGTGCTTCTGGGAAGGCCCTATATCAGCATTGTTTCAAGAAATCCTGGAAAATGGTTAGAAACTAAGGTTGTATGATGCTTTACAATGGGTGTCAGTGTTCTCTACCTCTTTTTAGTAGAGGAAGATCAGTCCCTCAACCCTTCATCACTCATGTCCTGTGTACCAAATACATTTCATTTGATTGGTCAATGGCCATCCATGTCCTATCTTGGGAAGGAGCCTGAGGTCCTGTTTAGGGACAGGTAAGGAGGGACATAAAAGATTAGTGATGTACCATGGCCTGGGATAAAAGAAAATACAGCAGGTTTCCTGTATGGTTTTCATCCCCAGCTTACATAAACTAATAACACTATATCTAGAGGAGATGGAAGAGGGACCTACTTATTCTCTGGAGTCTGAAGTTAATATTCTAGTCTCCCCTGGAGAAAACACTGGCTGGCAATCTAACACATACCTGGATGTGTTTTGTTCCATTCTGCCTCTCTCCACACCCTTTGAATAACTCCATTCTCTTCTTGTAATCTATAGAATAACAAGGCTTCACAGGCCTTAGACTCTAAACAGAATGAAAGCTACTTTAAAACACACATTTCTCCTGAAGACAAACTTTAGGAGGAAAGATTCTAAAATACATATGTCCTTGGTTCATGCCTGGCATACTAAATTTGGTTAGGAGGCAGATATAAAGGTCTTGAGTGAATATAGAATAGGGATAGACCCATGTGCCTTCTCTAAATCTATGACTTGATTGCTAAGAAGTTCAGAGTCATACAGTTTATGGTAGAAGCTTCTCCCTCTCCTCCATTACGCATCCCAATCCTCCCCCAACCCCACTATCCCAGGCAACCTTATCCATCCCAGTGGTTCTCAAAGAGTGGTTCCTAGACTAGCAACAACAGCATCACTTGTTAGAACTGCAAACTTGTTAGAAATGCAAACTCTTAATCTTAATTACTCACATAATTATTCTACTTACGTACTCTACTCACATTTATTTACTCATTCTTACTCTAGTTACTCTCATTCTTACTGAATCAGAGTCTCTGGAAGTAAGGTTTAGGAATCTGTTTTTTAAGAAAACCAAGTGATTTTGATGCATGCCAAAGTTGGAGAACCAACACCTTGTAGGGCTGCCTAATAGAATTTTCTGCAACGATGAAAACCATGTCCTATGTTTGTACTGTACAATATCATAGCCACTAACCACATGAAGCTATTGAGCACTTGAAATGTGCAAATAAGGAAATAAATTTATAACTTTCCTTATTTGAAAAAAATTTTTTAATGTTTATTTATTTTTGAGAGAGAGAGAGACAGAGACAGAGTATGAACAGGGGAGATGCAGAGAGAGACACAGAATCCAAAGCAGCCTCCAGTCTCTGAGCTGTCAGTACAGAACCCAACACGGGACTTGAACTCACAGACTGCAAGATCAAGACCTGAGCCAAAGTCAGAAGCCCAACCACCTGAGCCACCCAGGAGCCCTTCCTTATTTTTAATGAAATTATATGTAAATAAGTATATGTAGCAAGTGGCTACCAGAGTAGAAAACATAAATCTAGGATAGCAGCATTGACATATTTGGGATTCTGAGAATTTTCTGAGAAAATTATGAAAACTATAAACCCTATCTCCAGAAAAAAAATGCACATATTCCAATAAACAAAATTTGGTAAACAATTTCTGGAGGTCTAAGGGAGTTGCAGAGCCTTCAAGAGAATCTATTAAGTATCCACCCTCAAAATTTCTAGCAGAATTTATAGTTTATAGGTTGTAGTTAAACTGTTAAAGCATTTCTATGTACCTCATGTGGAACTTATTTTCTAGACCAATGGAAATACAGATTTATGTACACTGAGTTCCAAGAGAAATGTTAAAATATTTCACCAAAATACCAAACCAATTTTCTGGACCCAGAAGTGGTTATGATGATAAACATTTGGAACCCCATCAAAATTCAACAAATATGCCTAATTATGCCCAAGATCATCTGTCCCCGTCATAATATATTCCTCACTTGTCAGTGGTATGTATTACAAAATTTAGCAGCTTAATAGGCTAGAAGACCTAGTGTAGAGTGTCCACACTTCTTAGATATCTTGTAAGATGGGAGCTACCTTGCCACGGAAGACTATCCTCTTGTATAAGAGATGATTTGCGTGTGGAAGGCAAATTTTGTCTCCTTTCTCTGTCATTTCTGATGTACAAATGAATGGTCCTGAATTGTATTCTATGCTCCAGTGTCCTAACCTTCAATGTTCTTCTATCACAATGAAATCCCATCATTTTTTTTTTAACGTTTTTTATTTATTTTTGAGACGGAGAGACAGAGCATGAACAGGGGAGGGTCAGAGAGAGGGAGACACAGAATCTGAAACAGGCTCCAGGCTCTGAGCTGTCAGCACAGAGCCCGACGCGGGGCTTGAACTCACGGACCGCGAGATCATGACCTGAGCTGAAGTCCGCCACTCAACCGACTGAGCCACCCAGGCGACCCTGAAATACCATCATCTTTGATGGCTCAGCTCAAATACCTCTTCTTCTAACACTGAGATTTCTATTTTGCCAAATCTTAGACCATGTATCCCCCCAAATTCCAGCACTTATAACATTCACTGGAAATTTCATGTATTATAGTTTCATGTTCCTAAAGGGGAAGGGTTGTATCTTTTAATGTTTTTTTTTTTTTTTTAACCTGCACATTTTCTATCTCAGGGCTCAGAGTAGGTGTATAAAAATACTTAGGCATGAATAACTCAACTCAGAGTCTAATAGTATTTGAGTGCCCACTATGGGACAAATATTGTGCTATATCCCATGTGTCCTTCCATTCACTCACCACAACAACCCTGAGAGGCAAATAGCATTAGATTCATTTTGAAGATAAGGTGTGAAGGCTCAGAGATACGGAACAAATTTTCTAATCCCAGTGTGAAATTAAATTTAAGCATGGGCATTAGAGTTAAAACACGTAGGTTCAGATCATAGTTCTACCACTCACTGCTGTGTGACACTAGATGTGTTATTTATGTCAAATATGAGTATGTCATTTATGTGAAACATTCCTTTTACTTAAAAAGTGGGGCTTTTAATTGTGCCTAACTCACAGGGAGGAAATAATATTAATGCTTAGAATAGTGTCCAGGCCATGGCTTCTAAATATCTTATCCAGTAAAAGTTATCACATTTCCTTGGAGAAATAGCTGACTCCAGGGCTAAGGCAAGAAAAGTATAAGATAAACCTGGAACAGAAAATAAGGAACAGCACAATAAATAGGGGGAATATATCAAAAAATAATACAAGAGTCAAATGGAAAGGTCTTCAATTGGGAAATATTAATTCAATCAAAAATTAAATAATGATAGTAATGAATTATAACCCATAAAATAAGGATCCACAAAACCATAATGAAAAGAAGAAAGAAAGAAAGAGAGAGAGAGAGAGAGAGAGAGAGAGAGAGAGAAAGAAAGAAAGAAAGAAAGAAAGAAAGAAAGAAAGAATAAAGCAAACACCACGATAATGACTGTGCAGACAAGTACCACCAATAGAAGTTAAGATTGGTAATGAGACTATGATGAGAAACAGGAAAGCTACCTAGTCTCAAAGCATCTTCCCAAAATATATTTATTAAATACAAAGATAAAATCACAACCTTACCATGAAGAAACCTGACAGACACTATCCACACCAAGTTATCAAAGTTAGCATCATCAGAGATAAGGCAAATTGGTATCATGTACCTCCTGACATAATGGACTGACAAGGGCACATTATTTTTGTCAAATATGCATTTCCTGTATTTTCTCATGAAAAAATACCTAAATGGCACAAAAAACAGACACTCAGATCAATGGAACAGAATAGAGAACCCAGAAATGGACCCACAAATGTATGGTCAATTAATCTTTGACAAAGCAGGAAAGGATATCCAATGGAATAAAGACAGTCTCTTCAGCAAATGGTGCTGGGAAAACTGGACAGCAACATGCAGAAGAATGAACCTGGACCATTTTCTTACACTATACACAAAAATAAACTCAAAATGGATGAAAGACCTCAATGTAAGACAGGAAGCCATCAAAACCCTTGAGGAGAAAGCAGGCAAAAACCTCTTTGATCTTGGCCGCAGCAACTTCTTACTCAACATGTCTCCAGAGGCAAGGGTAACAAAGCAAAAATGAACTATTGGGACCTCATCAAAATAAAAATCTTCTGCACAGCTAAGGAAACAATCAGCAAAACTAAAAGGCAACTGACAGAATGGGAGAAGATATTTGCAAACAACATATCAGATAAAGGGTTAGCATCCAAAATCCATAAAGAACTTATCAAAGTCAACCCCCAAAAACCAAATAATCCAGTGAAGAAATGCGCAAAAGACATGAATAGACACTTCTCCAAAGAAGACATCCAGATGGCCAACTGACACATGAAAAAATGCTCCACATCTCTCATCATCAGGGAAATACAAATCAAAACCACGAGATACCACCTCACATCTGTCAGAATGGCTAACATTAACAACGCAGGCAACAACAGATATTGGTGAGGATGTGGAGAAAGAGGATCCTTTTGCACTGCTGGTGAGAATGCAAGCTGGTGCAGCCACTCTGGAAAACAGTATGGAGGTTCCTCAAAAAATTAAAAATAGAACTTCCCTACAATCCAGAAATTGCACTACTAGGTATTTATCCAAGGGATACAGGTATGCTGTTTTGAAGGGGCACATGCACCCCAATGTTTATAGCAGCACTATCAACAATAGCCAAGGTATGGAAGGAGCCCAAATGTCCATCGATGGGTGAATGGATACAGATGTGGTGCATATATACAATAGAGTATTACTTGGCAATCAAAAAGAATGAAATCTTGCCAGTTGCAACTACGTGGATGGAACTAGAGGGTATTATGCTAAGCGAAATTAGTCAGAGAAAGACAAATGTCATATGACTTCACTCATGTGAGGACTTTAAGACATAGAACAGAAGAACATAAGGGAAGGGAAGCAAAAATAATATAAAAACAGGGAGGGGGACAAAACATAAGAGACTCTTAAATATGGAAAACAAACTGAGGGTTACTGGAGGGGTTGTGGGAGGGGGGATGGGCTAAATGGGGTAAGGGGCATTAAGGAATCTACTCCTGAAATCATTGTTGCATTATATGCTAATTTGGATGTAAATTAAAAAATAAAATTTAAAAAATTTTTAAAAAATACCTAAAAAATCCAAATTGAGGAATATTCCATAACTGTCCATTAGTCTTCAAAAATGTCAAGGTCTTAAAAGACAAAGGGTGAGAAACTGTTCAAGATTTAAAAACACTAAGGAGACATGACAAGTACATGTATTGTATAATCCTGAGTTTGATCCTATTTCACAAAAAGAGTATTAGTGCAACAAAAGGAGAAGTTTGATTATAGCCTTTAGATTAAACAATAGTATTGTATCAATGTTTGATAACTGTACTGTGGTTAAGATGTTAACATTTGGGGAATTTGGGAAAATTCTTTGGATTAATTTTTCAACTTTTTACAAGTTTGCAATTAATTCAAAATCAAAAGTTAGAAAAATACATAGTTGTGATGCCCAGCAAAACTCTAACAAAGTGGAAATCCAAATGTCCATTAACTGATGAATGGATAAACAAAATGTAGTATATCTTTTCAATGGAACATTATTAGGCTATATGAAGTACTGACATACATTACAACATGGCTGAACTCTGAGAACATCATGCTAAGTGAAAGAGACCACACTCTATTTTTCCATTCATATGAAATGTCCAGAACAGACAAATTTGTAAGATAGAAAGTAAATTAGTAGTTGACAAGGACTGGAGGTATAGGGAAATGGATAGTGACTGCTAAGGGATGTGGACTTTTTGGGGGGGGGAGTGAGTGATGAAAATGTTCTATAATTAGACAATGGCGACAGTTGTACAACTCTGTACTATACTAAAGACAATAAAGCTGTTATACTTCAAATGGGAGAATTTTATTGTATGTGAATTATACCTTAATAAAGCTGCTTTTAAAAAAATAATAGTGCCTTATGGTATTATAAATGATCGAAAGTAATAATAAATGGTCATAATAAATGCTCCAAAAATGTGACACATGATGATGATGATGACAATGATCACCAGTGTCATTACTGCCATTGTCGGTTGTTTTCTCCTCACTAGAGCTCATGCCTCTCTGGCATTAACCTGTAAGGCTTATAAAGAAGCTAGAGATAAAATGACTTAGTTATTTGTTAACTGTCTTTTCCTATCTGCTGGAAACCAAACAATCTCTCACCCCTGAGGAAAGACCAAGGGTTAAAGGAGAATCCATTTTAGCTGCAAGCACTGATGAAGATGCTAGAAAACAAGGGCAAAATGTGACCCAGGGGGAAAATATCAATCTATTTAGCTTTTATAGATTTCTTCTGATTTGTCTGTGTACTAAATAACCAATTAATTTTTTCTTTTTTACCTTTCAAAGAGTTGCGTTACTGCCATGAATCCTTATTCAGCCCTCAATGTATCAGGTAAGAAAAGCTCCAGGTGTGTTTGCTACAGGTGCAAAAAATTGACCAGGCTTACAAAATCTATATTTTTTTTACAGGAAGAGACTGGAGGGAAACTCTAAAGGGGTTTGCACGGCAGAGAGGGGAAGCTTATTATATATGTGGATGACACCTTGTATAGGCCCACTTTCTGTCCCTTGGTGCTTACAGACCACTTACTAACTCTGGACATGGAAACATTGAAGCCAGAGTGAACACCACCTTCTCTCAGGTCTCAGTGCAGCCTCAGAGAGCTGAGGGCTGCCATTAATCTTGAGAAGCCTCCAAACACAGTATTTAGCTGGGATTTATGAGAAGCCTTTGAGGCTTGCTCACTGCTGGTCACAACCCCACGTCCTTGATTATTGTGAATGAAACAAAGCCAAGGAAAACAATACTGATGGCTGAGCACAGACAGAGTGAGCCCTGTAGTATCACAACCAAAACTCATAAACAATTGTTCCAATTTGCAAGCCCATGAAGTAGCCTTTTCTGAAATTAATAAATGCCCACAGAGGTCTGATAATAAATGCCTGGAAGCTCTGATATTCTGGGAGAGAATGGAAAGGGCAGAAGGCCAAAAAGAATTGCTCTCTGAAGCTACATTCTTAACTAATTTGTTCCGAATATCCTCCAGTCATACATGTGAGAAATGACATCTGAGGGCAAGGGGCAACAGTTCAGAGATAAAACAAGTTGAAGGTATTTAAAGTACTTGCCAAGGAAAAGTGCTCATCTGATAAAAATTTAGACAGGAAGGATGCCAAAATCTAGGAGACTCACAAGTGAGAGATGTGATGAGGTGATTGCTGCTCCAGCTGTCAGACTTGTCAATGGTGTGGAGATGCCAGATTTTAACTCAAATGCAATGTCAGCCCAATAACTGCCTCTATTTCCCTATATGGTTTTCATTAAGAAAGTACTAAGACTTAGTTCCAACAATAAATATACTATCCGGGGCCAGTTCAAGATGTAAATTTGTCAGTTGCTCTGTCTTCTCTTCAAAAATGGAATTGAAATAGGAGGAAGAGAATACAATCTGACACCTTTATCATCATTATACTGGAATGGAACCAGCAGGATATACTTGAGTTCGAATTGTGGGCATGTTAGAAGACAAAACATGAAGGGTGGGATGGGTCTTGAATTGCTTTGAGGAAGGCAAACTTTTCCATATTGGTCTTTAAGAGTCTCATTAGAAAACAATGGTATAAGGAGTGGCAACTCAGCCATAATTTTGCAAAGCCAAACCAGATCAGGATCTGTGTTATGATAAATACTTGCCATAAACATAGGTAAATATACTTTCAATTCCAAAAAAGATGGGATAACACGGATCAGACTTACCCCTCACAACATGAAATAACTAAAACACTGAAAAATATATACAAAAGAAATAGTTTTTAGCCCATAGAAATATGGAGGCACAGGGTAATGTTTCCTAAGAAAGGGGAATTAAAGGAAGCGATTTCTGGATTTGTCTCAGTTTACTGGATGGAGAGAATTTGTAGGCCATATTACAGGCAAAAGGGACTCAAGTGGAGCACAGAGTCCCTTTCAGTAGTCTAGGTGAAGCTGGGAGGAAAAGTCAGGTAAGGTGGCTCGATTTCAAAGGCCAGACTACTGAAGAGGAGAAGCTGAGCCAAAAGAGCTCCAGCAAACTTCAGAGAATCTGCTTCAAGTCTTTAGCTGATTAAGGCATGTATATAAGGCAATTACAAGAGTCTAGAAAGAGAACTACCTGAAAGAAGCACAGGGAGCAATCCCTAGATATTGCATAAAGCTGGGAAGCGTTCATGTTCCCACCAACTAGAATGGAAACTCTAGAAAATCATGGGATTTTGAGTAGACTACCAGAATATATAGGCTCAACAGTGGGGCAAAATTTTCCTAGATTAAGGCTGCTTTTGTCACGAGTAACAAAGATTAAATGCAAGTCTTCAAAGGCAATAAGTCAAGGAAAACATAGCAAAACAAACAGATCTACATTGGAAAATAAGAAATAAAAATGCTTCTATGGGCAGACAATATGATTATCTACATAGAAAACCCCAGGAAGTCTACTAAAGGGTTCCTAGAAATAATAATTAAGTCTAATAAGGTGGCAGCATATAACATCAGCACACAAAAATTGTATTTTTCTATATACTGACAATGAACAAATGGAATATGAAATAAATAATTCAATAAAATTTGCAACTGCTCAAAGAATATGAAACACTTAGGTGCAAATTTAATGCAGTATTTATATGATCTTAGGATAAAAATTGTAAAATTCAGACAAAAGTAATTTTAAAAAGACCTAAATACTTGGAGAGGCATACCATGTTCATGGATTGGAAGACTCAACACAGTGAAAATGTCAATTCTTCCTAAATTGATTTACAGATTTAATGCAATACCTATCAAAATGCCAAATGTCTCTTTATAGACAGACAACTTATTCTGATATTTATAAAGAAAGGTAAAGGAGCTAAATTTGTCAAAATAATTAAAAAAATAAAGTGGGAGTATTCATTCTTCTCAATGTTAAATTTTATTATATAAGCACAGTAATCAAGATTCTATGGTATTGCGAGAGAGGCACAAATTGATTAATAGAACAGTATAGAGAACTCAGAAAAAAACCATACTTCCTAAGTGGAAAACTTGATATATTAGAACTCATCAAAATTAAAGGGAAAGAAAGAGAAGCAAACTGATTTTACTTGCAAAAGACATGATCATCTACATAGAAAATCACACAGAATGTACAAAAATCTATTGGAACTAAAAATGGCTTTATGTAGGTAGCAGCATAAAATATATAAAAATGAATTGAATTTATATAGTAAAGCAACAATCAGAAATTGAAGTTAGACAATAGCATAAAATAGCACAAAAGAAATAAAAGGTATCTAAATTGGTAAGAAAGAAAGAAAATGGTCACTATTTGCAGATGACATGATACTATATATAAAAAACCCTAAAGGGGCGCCTGGGTGGCTCAGTCAGTTAAGCATCCAACTTCGGCTCAGGTCATGATCTCATGGCTTGTGAGTTGGGGCCCTGCATCCGGCTCTGTGCTGACAGCTCAGAGCCTGGAGCTTGCTTCAGATCCTGTGTCCCTCTCTCACTCTGTCCCTCCCCTGTTCATGTTCTCTCTCTCTCTCTCTCTCTCTCTCTCTCTCTCTCTGGCTCTCTCTCTCCCTCTTTCTCTCAAGAAATAAACATTAAAAAAATGTTTAAAAAAAACCCTAAAGACTCTACCAAAAAACTAATAGAGGTGATAAATTCAGTGAAATTTCAGCATACAAAATTAATATACAAAAATCAGTTGCCTTTCTCTACACTAATAATGAAGTAGCAAAAAAGAGACATTAAGCTAACAATCCTATTTAAAATTGCACCAAAAAGAATAAAATATCTAGGAATAAATTTAACCAAAGAGGTGAAAGACCTATAATCTGATAACCATAAGACATTGATTGACAATAGAAATGGAAAGATATACTATGCTAATTGATTTGGAGATATTGTTAAAATGTCCTTACTACCCAAAGCAATCTACAGATTCAATGTAATCCCTGTCAAAATACCACTAGCATTTTTCACAGAACTAGAACAAATAATCCTAAAATTTATATGGAACCACAAAAGATCCAGCAATCTTGGGAAAGAAAACCAAAGCTGGAGGTATCATAATTCCAGATTTCAAGATATACTATAATGCTATAAGTAATCAAAACAGTATGTTACTGGCACAAAATAGACACATGGATCAATGGAATAAGATAGAGAGACCAGAAATAAACCCACACATATGTACCAGTTTGCTCATCTGAAAAGGTAGATTATAATAATTCCTACTTTATAGGGTTATGTCATATAGACAGGGCTCAACAAATGTTAGTTTTGTTAGTTTTAGCTTCATTAATTTTCTCCATGTCTTATTCCCACTAACAGATGGTAAATTTTTGGAAGATGTGTCTTCCCCACCCTTCCTCAAACATAACAGACTCTCAAGAGCTCGATACAAACATGCCGGAGGTATCCCAAATCTCCATATGCCAATCCAGTCTCATTCTATATTCTACATTTTACTTTGGTATTCTCCCATCTAATTGTGGTACCATCCTCACAGGCATCCAAAATCCTTCCTCTGAGTCACCTTTTACTATCCCTTCTTCATCTTCCAGGGAAGAATCCTTCATCTTCCAGGCATTTTCAAGTGCCCTCAACATTACCTCCAAAATATCTTTCCTATTTCCTCCATATTTTCTATGGTCTTGGCCTAACTTTAAGACCCTGATATCATTTGCTTACAATATTATATGCATCTACTAATCTCTTTGACTTTGATGTCTTACTAATCCACTACCACTTATAAGTAATGTCTTAAATCTTTAGTATGCTTAGGATAAATAATATGCATAGATGATATAAAGCTAGAAATCAAGATTAAAGAGGCTGATGCTAAGGTTTAGAAACGTGTACACTGAACATCCTTTACTGGGGGACTTAATACAGACAAACTATAAACCCTACTTTGATTATCATTATCCTACATGTTATTATTGCCTGAGAAAGAAAACTTCCCATCTTAGCAAGAGCAAACTGGCCTTTATTAAAATACCTAACTCAAGGGTGGTTGGTTGGCTGAGTTGGTTAAGCATCCACTGTCAGCTCAGGTGATGATCACACAGTTCATGGGTTCAAGCCCCAAGTCTGGTTCTGTGATGACAGCTCAGAGCCTGGAGCATGCTTCAGATTCTTTGTCTCCCTCTCTCTCTGCCCCTCCTCTGCTCATGTTCTATCTCTCTCTGTTTCTCAAAAATAAATGTTTAAAAATTTAAAAAAAATCTACCTTCATAGCTATCTAAATAGAAGCAGTTACAACTGAATCAAGGAGCTCCTATGAACCAGAGAGTGTCAGAAGAATCTGCATTTCTCTTTCTCTTCTTCCTCCCAGCCCCTTCCCAAGGCCACAGTCATTCATGACTTGATAGTCATGGCAGTCATGGCAGTGGCACCTAGAGCCTTGAGAGAAGATCTGTCTCCATAGCCAGAGTTCCTGGAAAAAGTAGTCAATTGTCCAATAGGGGCATAGGGAATGTCCATTTCTTTTTCTTTTCTCCCACTGCCTCTTCCCCTAAATAGTTTCAGTCACACAGAATCGTTTGACAGTGCAGGTACTGAAACCCTGACAGAAACCTGTTTTTCTAGCCAAAGAAACCAGGGAAAGGGTCTTCTGGGAATCCTAAAGGTGGGGGAAACCTAAGAAAAGAGAGAGATGATTCAGGGAATCCACTATGTCTGTGTATAAGTTGCCTAATCAACTTTGAGCTGTGTATGTGCAGAACAAGCAAACAAATAAAAACAAACCAAACAGAGTAAAGGCTTTGAGAACTAATTATGACGTAAATAGCCCAAGTCCTGGACAAACCCTGGCTGATGCTGATACTGGGCAGACTTAGAGATCATAGCAGAGGCTAGGAAAGCTTAACTGACCTTGGAACCATCATCGACAGAAAGTAGGACAGAACCTTGTAGTGTGAACCTAAGTGAATTGATTGCCTGCTTAATAAAAAATAAACATATTCCAGAGAATTTAAACAAGAACCATAGTTTCATGTACCTAATATTAAAAAATATACTTCTGGTTTCAAACACGATGGAATAAGCACACTTTACCCTATTTCTTCCATAATTATAACTAAAAACCCTGGAGTAAAACATAATAAAGAATCTACCAGAAGATTCTGAAAAGGGATTCAGTAGATGTAAGTGAGGATCTCAGTACGCAAAGGATGGCATAGTGGTGAGGTCTGTGTTTCACCTTTTTTGTTTGTTCTGGTTTTGCCTTATACATATATATATGTATATACATGTATATATATATATGTATACATATATATATATATATACATATATGTGTGTATGTGTATGTGTGTGTATGTGTATGTATATGTATGTGTATGTATGTATGTATGTGTGTGTATGTATGTATGTGTATGTATATGTGTATATATATATATATATATATATATATATATATATATATATATACACATATATATATATATGCCGGCCTGAAAGCTATAGCAGCCTCCAAACTTCCAATAGATACACACATAAA
Source organism: Felis catus (assembly GCF_018350175.1). Taxonomy (NCBI): domain Eukaryota; kingdom Metazoa; phylum Chordata; class Mammalia; order Carnivora; family Felidae; genus Felis; species Felis catus. Next base: position 36,712,012 of record NC_058378.1, on the reverse strand, counting down.
AAGCCTCTATGGAAGAACAAGGATAAAAATTGAAATGGATTTCTTGTCAGAAATCATGCAAGAAAGAAGAGAATAGAATATTTAAAATAGATATCTACATTTAGTGAAAGATGAGGGAGAAAAACTTCTCTAGACAAATGTGAGATAACTTATTGCCAGTAAGCCTAATCTGTGAGAAATGTTAAGAATGTTCTTCAAGGAACAGATGAAGAAAGGAAGAATGTAGGAGAATAAATAAAGGTAAATTATTGTTTCTACTCAGTTTATCTAAAAGTTGACTGCTTCCTTAAAATAATAATAGTAACACTATATTGGGTGATTATAGCATATGGACAAGTGAAATAGATGACAACAATATCATAGGGAATAAGTAAGAGTAATTATGAATATCCCATTATAAAATATCCACACTATTCATATTCCTTATGGTACAGACATAAAAAATAGACCTACAGACCTATGAAACAGAACTGAGAGCCCAGAAATAAACCCCTGTACATACAGTCAACTAATATTTGACAAGGAAGGCAAAAATACTCAGTGGGGAAAGGACAGACCCCACAATATATGGTGTTGAGAAATCTGGACACTCATTTGGAGAATAATGAAATTGGACCCCTACCTTACACCACTTACAAAAATTAACTTGAAATGGATTAAAGACTTATATGTAAGACTGGAAACCATAGAAGTCTTAAAAGAAAACAAAAGGAAAAAGCTCCCTGATATAGGTCTTGATTTTTTGATAGGATACCAAAGCACAAGCAACAAAGAAAAATAAATAAATGGGACTACATTAAATTAAAAAGCCTCTGCACAACAAAGAAAATGATTAACAAAATGAAAAGGCAACCTATAGAATGGAAGAAAATATTTGCAAACCTTATATCTGAAAGGGGTTAATATCTAAAATATATAAGGAATTCATAGAAATCAATAACAAAAAGTAATTGATTAAAACTGGGCAGGGGAACCATACATTTTTCCAAAGACGCACAAATGGCCAAAGAATATTTTAAAAGGTGTTCAATATCAGTACACATGCAAATCAAAACTATAAAGGCAATCATTAAAAAGACAAGAGATAACAAATGTTGGTGAAGATATGGAGAAAAGGAAACCCTGTGCACTGCTGGCAGAAAATAGAGATTGGTACAGCCATTATACAAAATAGTATGAGGGTTCCTTTAAAAATTAAAAATGAGGGGCGCCTGGGTGGCTCAGTCGGTTGAGCGTCCGACTTCGGCTCAGGTCATGATCTCACCGTGTGTGAGTTCGAGTCCGGCGTCGGGCTCTGTGCTGACAGCTTGGAGCCTGGAGCCTGCTTCAGATTCTGTGTCTCCCTCTCTCTCTGCCCCTCCCCTGCTCATGCTCTGTCTCTCTCTGTCTCAAAAATAAATAAAAACATTAAATAAAATAAAAATTAAAAATGGAATTACCATATGATCAGCAATCCCACTTCTGGATAAATACCTAAAGGAAACAAAATCACTATGTTGAAGAGATATCTGCACCTCATGTTCATGACAGCATTATTTATAATAACCAAGACTTGGAAACAATCTCTCTACTGATAAATGAATGGATAAAGAAAATGTAACACACACACACACACACACACACACACACACACACACACACACAGAAATACTATTCAGTCATAGCAAAGATGGAAATTCTGCCATTTGCAAAACATGGATACACCTTGATGGCATTATGCTAACTGTAATAAGACAGAGAAGGACAAATACTGTATGATCTCACTTACATGTGAAATCTAAAAAAAACAAAACAAACCTTGTAGTAACAGAGAACAAAATGGCTTTTGCCAAAGAAGTGATAGTGGGGTGCAAAATGAGTGAAGGTGTTCAAAAGGTAGAAACTTTCAGTTATAAGATTAGTAAGTCTACAGTTAAAAATACTGTATCATATATTTGAAAGTTGTTAAGAGAGTAGATCTTAACAGTTCTCATCACAAGAAAAAAAGTAACCATGTGAGGTGATGCATGCTAACTTATTGTGGTAATCATTTCACAATATATTCATATATCAAGTCATTATATATCTTAAACTACTAATATAACATTATATGTCAGTTATATCTCAACAAACTAGGAGGAATAAAAGCCAATCTTCATCTCTTTCATAAATGTGCTAAGTTCATTCATCAAAAGAATCAGGCAAAGACAGGTCATTGCAGGTCCTTGGCTGAAGCTTAATAAGGAACCCCTAAGGCTGACCATACTGGCATACTATTAAACTGTTTTTTTTTTCATGTAGACAAAGCTGATCAAAGAAAGATAAGGTAATATGTGGAAAGTCTGATGAACCTAACATTAATTCACAAATTATATTTCTGTCTTTGTCATTAATGTAATGCACTAATTATGTGAACATCCAGATCTCAATTACAACATGTGTAAAATGTGTAGGCTGGCACAGGAGTCTTTTAAGACCTCTCCCAGCTCGAACATTCTATGACTCTAGAAACAATTGAATATTTCATTTTCCAATTCAGTATTTTTATCTCATGTAGAGCATTAAATACTCAACCTGGGTATATAATAAATCTTGGTGCAACATGAAAATAACACCACCATATGGTTTTATAATAGTATAAGGGTACAGCAGCAACATATATCAGTAGATTCCAACACTAATTCTTCTAATAAGACATAATGTGTTTGGGGAAAAAGTCAATGAAGGAAAGAGCTATCTATGGATTTCAGATTTTATCTTTCAGCAGTTGAGAAGTCAAAGAGAAGACATCATTTTCTTCTAATCTTTCTCTGTTAATTTCTCTGAGATTCAGCTTCCTCATCTATAAAGTTGGGATAATCATAATCAATAAAAAGACTGATAGGAAAATGAGATGAAACAATGTACATAAAGTGATTATCTTAGAATATTATTATTCATCAAAAATTCTCTGCAAATCATAATTGTTTTTGCCACAGAACCTACTGGAAATTTCCTACTGGAAATTTCTTAAGGAATCTACTAACAGCAGAAATAAAAACAAGTTAAGGCTATATTCATGTAAATCTCAGCAGGCTAGTTAGAGGACAAGAAGCAGGACTAAGGCACCTATGGTTCAAACAGAGTATATTATCTGTCTCAGGAAACAAAATGAGGGACAAAACTGCCAAAATATCTTGGACCCTCTCTAATTTTGGGTAAGTACATGAAATAAATCAAACCAACTCTTTGGAGGAAGAGGCACCATTCTTAAAAGTTTCAGATTAGTTTCTACTAGTCTAGTTAAAAATCACAGTACTTCAGAGTTCAACCATTCCTTAGTAATCAATGTTCCTCATCAGGACACTGTAGACAGGACAATTGTTCATTTTATACTGCTGCCCTGTGCACTGCCGGATGCTGAAGGAACCCCAGCTCATTCCTACTAACTGTGGTATCAGAAAAGGTTACATGATTTGTGGGACTCAGTGCATAATGAAAATGCATGACTCTTTCCTTGCTCAGCACTTATTAAGAATTTCAAGATGGTAACAGCAGAGAATTAAACCAAGCATTGGCTCTTCTGAGCATGGAACCCATGCAGCTGGCCCTTGTGGGAGGAGCCTTCTTGGCCACTATAACCCCTAACTAATCCCCTCTGCCCTGCCTTACATTGCCAAGTGCCTCCATTAGGAACTTTTAGGTCCAAGCAATTGTAGTTAATGAAACTAAGGCCCATAAATATGCAAATTGTCTAAAGTCATACTGGTAGAAAAACACAATTATAGGATTGGATCCATGTTTTCTGGCTTCATAATTTTTTAATAAGAGTTTTATATAATAAACACAGTCTAAAATTCACTATTTTAAAGTGTCTATTCAAGCTTTTTTTATATATATTCAGAGTTATGCAATCATTACCACGATTTGGGGAAATTTTCATTAACCCCAGAGAACTCTCAAGCCCATTGGAAATCATCCTTCATTCTGCCCCCTAACTTCCTCAGCCCTATGCAACCACTAATCTTTCCATCCCTCCATATTTATTTACCTTATACTATATGCTGTGTTTTGTGACAGGGTTCTTTCACTTGGCAGAACGTTTTCAAGATTCATCCATGTTGTAGCACACATCATCTATGCTTATTTCTTTAAATTGCCAAATATTCCACTGAATGGATACTATATTTTACTTATCAATCCTTCAATTGGCGAAATTTGAGTTTTTTCCATTTTTTTGAGTTATTATGAATAATGATGTTATAAATATTCATACACAAGTTCTTTTGGTGGTGGATGTATGTTTTCAGTTTTCCTGGATATACATCTAGGAGTAGAATTACTACTCATATGGTAACTATACGCTTAATCTTTTGAGGAACTACCAGGTTGCTTTCCAAAGGAGCCTCACCATTTTATATACCCAGCACCAATATACGAAGGTTCCAATTCCTCCACATCCTTGCCTATATTTGTTATTGTCTGTCTTTTTTATTACAGCCATTCTAGAGGGTATGAAGTGGTATCTCTGAGGTTTTGATTTGCATTTTGCAGATAATTAACAACATTGAGCATTTGGTTGTATGTTTATTGACCATTGGTATATAGTTTTTTTTAACAAATATCTATTCAAATAGATATTTGCCCACTTTTAAAATGAAATAATTGTCTTTTTATTATTGAGTTGTGTTCTTTATATATTTCAAATACAAGTCCTTCACAGACACATGAATTGCAAAAATCTTCTCCCATTCTATAGGTTATCTTTTCACATTTTTACATGGTATTCTTCAAAGAATACACATTCTTAATTGTGATGAAGTCCAATGCAGTTATTTTTCTCTTGTGTACCTCATAATTTTGGTATCGTATCTAAAAAACTATTGTCTAACCCAAGGTTACAAATATTTGCACCTATGTTTTCTTCTATGATTCTATACTCTTATATTTAGGTCTTTGATCCATTTTGACTTAATCTTGGTAGAGGTCCAATTTCATTCTATTTCATGTGACTATCCAGTTACCTCAGCACCATTTATTGAAATGACTATTATTTCCCCATTGAATTGTCTTGGTAACCTCATCAAAAATCAGCTAACTGTAAATATGATGGTTTATTTACAAACTCTTTATTGTATTCCATTGATCTGTATGTCTATCCTTAAGCTAATACCACATGGCCTTAGTTACTGTAGCTTTATGTAAGTTTGGAAATTAGAAAGAAAATCAATTTCATTGAATCGATAAGATCAATTTGGGGTAAAAGTGCCCTCCTCACATTCATGCTATTATAAGTATGATTGTTTTCTTAATTTTACTTTCAGATTGTTCACTGCATGTATCTAGAAATACAATTGATTTTCCTATATTGCTCTTATATCCTGCTTTTTAAAATCAGTTAAGAGAATAAAGGAGAAGAAATATGCATTTATATTATATTTTATTATTTTATAATTATCTTTGCTGGTGTTGTTTTTTAATGTGATTTTGAATTAATGTCTATGTCCTTTGCTTTCAGCCTTAAGAATTTCACTTACTAGTTTTTGTAAGGCATGTCTGCTGCAATGAAACATCTCAGCTTTTGAATGTGAATGTTTTTATTTCATCTTCATATTTGTAAGACAGTTTTGCTGGATATAAGATTCTTGTCTGACAGCTGTTTTATTTCAGCACTTTGGATATGTCATCCTACTGGTTTTGGCCTCCATTACTTCTGATGAGAAGTACATTGTTAATCCCTGTCCATGGAGCAGGGGAGAGGAACTGAGGAGTTATTGCTTATTGGTTACAAATTTTCTTTTTGGGATGATGAACAAGTTTTCAACAAAGACAGAGGTGGTGGCTGTAAATCATGTAAATGTAACTAATGCCACTGAATACATGGGCATGGGTAGTTTTTGAGGCTAGTCGTTAAGGATTGTTGTGAACCCAGGAGAGTTCTCAGCTGTCTCTTTCCCATGGTCCTCTTTGGTAAATGTACTGGCCTCTTGTTTAGCATTTTGCTCTCATACTTATTAGCCTCTTCATAATTGCTAAATATCAAAATCTCCACTATTTATGAAAGTTCCCTTAACCTTAAGCTTCCCCACATTCTGTTCCAAACAAAGTCAGTTCCTTTGGAGAAAATGTAAGAGCTTTCTGTTCATTGTTTTTTTTTTAAGTTTATTTATTTGAGAGAGAGAGAACACAGTGTACAAGTGTGGGAGGGGCAGAGAGAGAGGGAGAGAGGGAGAGAGGGAGAGAGGGAGAGAGGGAGAGAGGGAGAGAGGGAGAGAGAGAGAGAGAGAGAGAGATACAGAATTCCAAGCAGGCTCCACACTGTCAGTACAGAACCTGATGCCACTGTCAACTCAAATCCTGATGTGGGTTTGAACCCATGAAACTTGAGATCATGACCTGAGAAGAGATCAAGTCGGACACTTAACTAAGCCACCCAGGTGCTGCTAAGAACTTTCTGTTCTTATGTACTACCTCTCTTCCCAGAAAAAGTCTCTGACCCCACTGCTCCTTGTGTTGGAAAGGCAGTGGACGGCTCTTATCTTCTCAACTTCTCCCAGTGTAGAACCTTCCCGCTATAATCAAACTGGAGTAAGAGTAATCAAGGCCTCTATATGCTCAGCTGGATTCATTTGAGGGACACCCTCCACCTTATGAGTGGGGGTTGAGTAAAGAGAGAAATCCCCAAAGTTATGAACTCACCAAAAATTTAACCTCTACAATATTTAGCTGGAAGGAATAAAAAATGCTGGCAGCTCTCTTGATTGGGAGCTGAAGGGAGCAGGAGACCCATCTTCTTGGCCACACCTACCCAAGGTGGCGTCTCCATAAAACCAAGCTTGGGAGGGAAGGGATTTACATGGTTCAAGTCCCATAGAATCTCATTGCTCCTTTTGAGTTTTAGTGGATGTTTTCACACAAATGTTTCTTTACTTGCTGTATTTCCCTGAGATAATACCTGAAGACATTAAATGGTTTTTTTTTTTCTTCATAATCCTCACCAGTTAATAATAATCATAATCTTCCCTTGATTCACTGGGGAGCAGGTCACAGAGCTGCATGTCTAGAAGTGAATCTCTCCTTCTCTTTCCTTTTAAAACCATCCCTCCTCCCAATGTTTTGATGTCTTGGGATTTCATTGATAAACAAAGAGAATTTGTTACCAGTGCTCTCATCTTGTCTTTAGGATACATTTCAGAGTTAGGTGACCCTTCTGTGTTTTTCTTATGTTTAACTTTAAATTCCCTCCAGTTTTTCCAAATAGATGCCTTTCTTAAAGGATAGCTATTGTCAGAGGTACATGCCTGAAATGATTACAAAGTAGCAAATGCAACTAACCTGCCTAATTACAAACTCCCTCCTGAATCATCCCCCCTGTGAAAAAGATTTTCTTATTGGTAACTTTATCTTTCCTGATCTATGCGAGCTTCAGAACTTTCTCTGAGACTCTTCGGAAAGATCCCAGGCTACTCTACTTAAAAGCATACAATGGTTTAAATAAAACAGAAGTATCCTCCAACACTCCCCCTAAAGGGTCAGCAATTATTAATGAAGAGCAAGCCTCCAAACTCGCCAGCCAGTGATTAAAAGACATTTGCTCTGGAACAGTCTCACTGTCTCAAATAAAAGAGATGAAGAAGGAAATTAAATTCTTAAGAAATAAATTTTGACTGAAGTGAGAAATCACACTAAGAAGCTAATTTAAGGGAGATGAAATTAATTTTGGTGACATTTATTCTATTTAGCAAAAATGGTGACAAAACATATAGTGGCTCTGTTAGCCAGAGATAAGAGGCGAGTAATTTAAGGCTGGGCACAGCTACAGTCTACAGCGATTTAATCCTGCTGCTACACATCCCTTGTGACCTATCATTAAAGGTTTAAAGTAAAACTGACAATTATTATTAGCTAGTAATTGGATTTTGGAGATTCAGTATAAAGTTAGGATAATTTAAATGACTGTTGACATTGGAAAGATTATGTAAACGCTCTGAATCAGCTGAATTTATCAATTTATTTAGTCTTATAAAACTCAGCTTACCCCAGCACCAGGAAATGAGCACAAGGGGGTAGTGACTTTCTCAGAACTGTCCTCAGGGAGCCAGCAAAGACTTGGACTCACATTTTTCTCAAGGTAGCACCTAAACCTGCACTCCAAGTCTCCAACAGGAAGGTGGGCTTCAAGCATCTGACTCAGAACCATCCAGACTTTTATCCTCTGTGGAGGACCAAGCAAGTCACGCCTCAGATAATCAGGACATCCCAGGAGAAAAATAAAATCAGCACAGGCCAATACTTTATGATATGGACTTTTAATCACAAAGGCTAGGGGCGCCTGGGTGGCGCAGTTGGTTAAGCGTCCGACTTCAGCCAGGTCACGATCTTGCGGTCCGTGAGTTCAAGCCCCGCGTCGGGCTCTGGGCTGATGGCTCAGAGCCTGGAGCCTGTTTCCGATTCTGTGTCTCCCTCTCTCTCTGCCCCTCCCCCGTTCATGCTCTGTCTCTCTCTGTCCCAAAAATAAATAAACGTTGAAAAAAAAAATTTAAAAAAAATCACAAAGGCTAAAATTCAGAAACTAAGGATGGAATCAAAAACACAACCATGGGGATGCCTGGGTGGCTCAGTCCATTAAGTGTCCAACTTCAGCTCGGGTCATCATCTCGTGGTTCGTGAGTTTGATCCCCACATGGGGCTCTGTGCTGACAGCTCAGAGCCTGGAGCCTGCTTCAGATTCTGAGTCTCCCTCTCTCACTGCCCCTCCCCCACTCACGCTGTCTCTGTCTCTCAAAAATGAATAAATGTTAAAAAAAAATTTAAAAACACAACCATCATTATATATCTAGAGCAATGGCCTCTGGCCATCATAATTCCTACAAGGACACACTTCATAAATACAGACCCTTCCTGCTCCTCTGTCCAACCATAGCACAAGTAAAATTGGATTATTTAGGAAAATGCTTTACAAAATTAGTTCTGTTAAGCATGCAATTGCATTAAAATCAGTAACAACATGGTGTCTCCACCAACTGAGGCAAATGCTACTATTAATATTCCCCTCACCTTTAAATGCTTTCTTAAAGGGAAGTTTTTGTTTTAATCCAAAGTAATCCTATTCCCATTCTTATTGCTCACATCCATTGGATACTACTGAAACCCTCCCCTGGGTTTTAGGACAATACGTTTTAGGACAGGATAATCTCACTCTCTTATGTTCTAGAACAGAAGGAACCACACATATTTCATGCCTTCTGTAGCTTAGAAAAAGTAATTTTATACCTTGTAAACATTCATATTTTGAGGCTTCTAAAAATTCATCCTAAGGGATTATTTAAGGATATGTGCTTAGATTTAGCAGGCTGAACTACTATTTATAAGTGCAACTGAATTTTAAAAGCTATAATGGCTAAAAATAGGAAGTTGGTTAAGTAAATTATGGCACATCCCTTTGATGGAATACATTATACGGCCATTAGAATTCATGCTCTGGAAGAGTATGGACATTGGAGATTTTTTCATATGTTGCTAAGTAATAAAAGCAAGGCTACAGAGGCAGATATGACTTTTTGAAAGAAGCTGAAGGAATTTATACTGATTAGTAAGTTATTGTCTCTCAGTCCAATATCCTTGAATATGCCCTGTCATGCTGGGGCTATGAATTGCAGATTACATTTCTCCTTTACCAGGGGACATCTGACAGGTTTTACCATGGAGGATATTAAAGCAAGACCGGCAGACTGAAGCAGGAGGAAAGGACATGTCCCTTCCAGTTTTTCCCATGCTTCTAAATGCTCTTCTCCTTGTGCCTGCATCATAGATGCCAGCGCCAGTCACGAACACTGGACATGCTCCTCAGAGGTCTGGATCCCAGTTCTGCAAGGCACCATACCCAAGCTTCTAGGTTCTTTTAACTCTAATCTCTTTCTTTTATTCCTCTAGCCCTAAGGGCAGGGTAGCTCCTTTTTGCATTTACTATCTCTGTTGTTTCAGTGTTCCCTCCTTGCCTTTTTAGTCCGCCAGTACTTGTGTGCTATGGGATGAATTGTGCATTGCCCCATTGATACATGGAAGTCCTAACCCTCAGGAACTAGAATATGACTGTTTAGAGATAAGGCTTTTAAGGAGATAATTAAGGTAAAATTAGGTCATATGGGTAGGCCCTCAATCAATATGACTGGCCTCATAATCAAGGAGATTAGGACACAAACACACAGACCTAGAGGTGACCATGTGAGCACACAGCAAGAAGACAGCCATCAACAAGCCAAATAGGCCTCAGAAGAAACCAACCCTGCTGGTATCTTTGATCTTGGACTTCTAGCCTCCAGAACTATGAGAAAATAAATATTTGTTGTTTAAGCCATCCAGTCTGTAGTATTTTTTAAAGAAGCTCTAGTAAACTATTGCACTGTTTGACCAATCCCTGTATTAAAAGATCTCTATCAAAATAGCTCATATACCAGTGCTCAGAAGGGGTCCTATGAAACAGATCCTCAAAGATGGGATTCCAGGTGATTTGGGATATATCCTTATCACCACTATGAACAGTTACATCAAGTTAATCAAATTATCATGTGGTTGATTGTACCTACTGTACCAAGTGTGTTGGGTGAACAAATGGCAGCTGCATGCACCCACTAAGGCAGTGATGATGGCTGCAAGGAGTGCACTAAAATACTTACAGGAAGCAAAGTACACACTCAGGTATCAAAATATCAGCTCAAGTCACAAGAGAACCAGAAAGCCTCTATGACAGCCCTTAATTAATGTTCTTTATGGGAGGAGGCTCACATGCCCAAGCTGCAAATATTCCTGGTAACCTCAGAGCCTTGGTATTATAGCACTGGTATCAGAAGACTTGACCACTTGAGCATTTGAGATCATAGGAGAAAAATGGAGACAAACAGTGTCTGCTACTCAGGAGGCAGAATTGCCAACTACATTCAAATATCAAAAAAAAAAAAAAAGGAATTCAGAGGCAATCAGGAAATAATATTCATCTGTAAATGTGGTTTGTATCCTGGGACTCTTAGCTCAAGGTCACCGAGATGCCAGAGGCTTGTTTTTATTTTCCCCTATTATCTCTGAGAAATTGTAATACCAGATAGTAAGTATTTGCACAATATAAATTTATCAATTCATGAGTTTGATAGTGGGAACATTCTAGCACCGAATGACAGACCATCAAGAGTTCTTGTCTGCCTAAATATAGATTTATCTCAATCCTGTCATCTTCTGATCCTTGACCTTGAGAAGCAGTTCTGTAGGGATGGCCTCTGCACTGGCATCTGATTCTTCTGTATGTTCACATGTCCACAAAGCCATGATGAAACAGGGAGGAGAGAAGAGCAACTCTGTGTCTTGGGTCTTGTTGTCTTTCTGTGCCCCATGTCCTCCAAAAGATGATCAGATAAGCATGTGTCTGTATAGGCCCACACAAATATTCACACTTCATTACCCACTACGGTAATGAAGATGTGAGGGAAACATGAATTACAGAAACCCATCGATCACTTGGGAGCATCATTTTATTTCATATGTCTAACTCAGTAACTGTTTCAGACAGGGCTGCTTTCACTGCCCAACAGATGAGCGTGAACAGTGGGAAGTTGCCGTTGAAAAAATGACCAGGTACATACCTGGTCACAAGTAAATGCACAAATAAGTGCACAAATAAAAGAGTCTAGTTTATGTATCCACTGGATATATTCTGTCACAGGAGTTCACCCACCTCCCCTCATTATCTCTCATCTGGGAAACCTTGTCCAACCTGGAGTGCCTTTAAGACTTTTGCTGTTGGGGTCATGCTGACTGGGGCCCAAGCCACTTGAATTTCTCACTACATGTACACGTGTACACTCACACTTACAGTTCCCAACACACCAGGCCGTCTTGTCTCTGTAGCATCATAACACTTCTCTCTCTTCCTGGAATACCCTCCCCTGCCACCATCACCTAGGGGCAACTCGCCTTCCTCCTTTAAGACTCAGAATAGATGTAATTTCCTCCAGGAAGCTGGAATTACTTTTCCTCCATTCTTCTTCCAAGGCCAACGTATTCCCTCAGGTGTACCTTATGTACATCTCTGTCATAGCCCATATACACAAATGGACTCATCATCTGTTTGCATGCCTATTACTTTACAGCACCTGATCAAAAGCTTGAGCACAGGAGGTTTTGATATTCATCTTGTAGCTCCTCTCTTAGGAGAGTGCAGGCATACTGTGCCTAATAAATGTTTAAGAACTTCATTCTAGGACACCCTACATTTCCCAAGAGTCTTGACAGACAGAGGGAGGAAAAAGTGTCCATGCAGCTTCTTTGCAGAGGCAGAAAATGGCCTTATTTTGTGTGCTGTCTCCCCTATAAGGAAAGCAACCCTTCTACCTACCATTTGCCAAAATATAAAGATGATCTATGCCACAGTCAGGAAGTTGCCAAACCAGAATTACTCAGGGTAACAGTCCCTAAATAATAAAAATTCACTTCTTCATTCAGAACAAATATATTGTGCACCTGCTTTGTGCCAGGCATTGGACCAGTTCTGAAGATATAGATGTGAATAAGTTAGATAAGAGTCCAGCTCTAGGGGTGCCTGGGTGGCTTAGTTGGTTAAGCATCTGACTCCCGATTTTGGCTCAGGTCATGATCTCACAGTCGTGAGATGGAGCCCCACGTTGAGCTCCACACTGAGTGGAGATTCTCTCTCCCTCTCTCTCTCTCTCTCTCTTTCCACCCCCCCTTAAAAAAAACAGCTTAAAAAAAAGAGTCCAGCTCTAGATCACAGTCTAGTTGGGAAGACACATAATAAATAAATAGGCAAACATGTAAACGATATGACTTCAGTTAATGGCAAAGACTATGAAAGGAATAAAGCAGTGATGTAGCAGAGAGTGGGTGGGGTGAATATGCAGCTGTCCTTTCTTCTCAGGATACAGTTCTGCTCCTTTGAAGCCCTCCCCTCCTCTATGACATCCAGCAATTCCCTTTACAGGGTCTCTTAGGCTCATTCACTCGTCCACTCTAATACTCTAAAGCTTGCAGTGAAAGCAGTGTTGTTTTGCCCTGGAAGAAGTAAATTACAAAGCTGACCTGTCATCATACAGAATCCTGTTACCAATCCACCTGCTGGTGGAGGGGAGTCTATCTCCTCAGCTCTGGGCAGCTGGGGCCCCATAAGATCCTGGTGGTAACCAAAGCACCCCATAAACTTCAGCAGCAGGAAGAGGCCCTTTCAGAACAATAGCCTTGCTTTTTGATTTACTATCATTTCCCTTTCCTGCATTTCCAACAAAACCCATAGGTCCCACTCACATCTCATTTCACTGTTGTTGGCGGTATTCCCCCGGGGCAGCATCCGACCTGCAGTTACAGTATTTCAATTGTGGTCCAAGGCTTTGTGGCTCCTACAACCCCAGGCCTCTTCCATGAGCCTACTTTGGAGACAGAGATGTGGTGACCAAACAAGGGTACACTCCTTATCCATGAGCATTCTGTATGCTGCAGTCAGGCAAGTTGCAGCCAGGTTGATGGAGGGGCTCAGAGGACTGGTAACAAATCAATCTTAAGAGATGCTTTAAGGGGTCCTGAACTAATAACTTGCCAGCTTTATGCATTGTGGCTCTGTGTGCTGCCTCGGTTGGGTGGAAGGAATGAGGCACTTGTAGGATTATTGAGCTCAGCATTTGCACAGGGGAACAGTGGGAAGTGATTTAGCAGCCACACAGGTGTTTTCTTTAATTATGCACTATCGGGAACACAGGCCGAGCTGAACGACCCCCACTGTTCCCTGTGTGTTTTCCCAGTTGTCCAAGGCAGGATGCGCTGAGTAACTGGAGAGGACTGTTATCTGACTGAAGTGCTTCCTGGTGGCCTAGAAACACAGCCTCTTCTCACTTGTACTTCTGAAACCCGGCCTGCCTTGGAGGCAAGTCTAGGTAGGGAGTCTCCATTCCACCCAGCTTAAGCAGAGGTGGTGCAGGATGCCAGGAGAACTCTGTGTCCCTGGGAGAATCTCAGCTTCTAGTAACTGGGGGGTGATACAGCTGGGACATCTTGCCTGCTAAACCCAAAGCAGCTTGAAGTGAGATAGGCATCCAAGAAAGTTGCCAAAGAGGAGGTAGGTAAGGAGGAAGAGGATGGATCTTCTGGCCACTGAAGCTCTAGACCTTTTCTACTGGTATCCTTTTACTACCTGCTCCTATCAACTGGAAGAATGGGACTTACCATATTCTTTTTTTAACTCATATGGAAAAACTGAGGTGCAGATGAAACTAAAAATACCCAGGCAGGTCTCCTAATTCTCTGTGGAGTTCTAAGGGACCCCTCTTTCTCCTGGAACTTTAATGTGCATTTGAACCACTGGGACCCTTGACAAAATGCAGATTCTGGTTCAGGAGGCCTAGGGTGTTGCCTGAGACTCTGCATTCTTATAAGAGCCCAGGGGATCTTGTGTGAACCACACTTTGAGTAGCACAAAAACTCCCAAAAGACAGCACTTCCCAGAGCAGGGGCCTCTTTTAATAGCTTGTTGAGGATTCTTGGCTCTCTTCATTCACCATCTCACTTTCCTATCAGGGACTTTATTTCACAACCACGCAACCCTGTTGCTTTCACAAGCAACAGTTCTAGAATTAAGGCAGGCTTATCTACAGGGAGGAACATTTGCTGAAACTAGTAATTATGATACCAGGATCTTTATTTCATATGAATCATTCTGGAAGCAAAGTACTAAAGACACCAACAGGTTGTGGAAATCTTAATGCCCACAGCCTGCTTCCTGACTAGGAGATAAGTTATGAGGGCAGACAACAGAGGTTTCTGTAGAGTTTAGTAGCAGTGAAGTTCAGCAGGGGTTTCTCTCTAAATTACCTATGGCATTAGATATTTTCTATTCCCTAGGCTCTTGGTTCATGATGGAAAGGTGTAAACACTTCCAAACCACACACTGTGATGATGGGATGAAGCTCAAATGTGTGCTAACCTCCGTTTGCTGCTCTGCACAATCCGTTAGCATCTCAACTATCTTTCTAGAAAAAGTTATGTTTGCTATGATATCTGTAAACAACAGGCCTACTGTGCCTTTTGTGTTTTTGTATTATGCTTAGAATTGATTTAAGCACAAACTCATTTGATTCTCAGAAGTACAAGAATGCGTTCTTAACCTTAGTTTATAAATGAATGAGTGGCAGCTTGAAATTTTTAAGTAATATCCCCAAGATCATATAAGTAAAAATATCAAAGCGAGGATGTGAATACAAGGTTTTACAACCATGAATACAGTACCCTCTAAAGTTGCTTTCTTTAAAAGCAAACATTTGAAATGTGCTCTCCCCAAAGGGAAGAAAGAGAAGGGGAAGAAGTTAGCTCTACAACATATTTATGAGTCTACAAGTAGAGAAAAGGACTTTCCACTGGATTTGAGAGAATGGAGAGACAAAGAGTGGTGGTGATACCTCCAACTCTTCCTGTCTATCCTTCCACATTTTCTTGGTTAATGCCATTCAAATTACACTTCTGTGTGTTCACCCTATGTCAAGTGTCGTGGGTGATTCAAGAAGAGTAGGAGATAGTTCCTGCCATCAAGATTTTGACTATCTAGTTGGAAAAAAGAGACCAAATGTCAGGAAACGTACAAAGAAATAATCTTCCTCTACGATCTTCATTCAATGGCAAGGAATGTGTGCAACATGGATGTCAACCTTGGCAATACGATGGAATTATCAGAATTCATCAAAGTGCCAAAGTCATGGAGACTCTGATTCCATTGACGAAGGGCAAATATCCTCAAGTGTGATTTTGGACTAGCAGCATTAGCAATAACTTTTGGAAATACAAATTTTCAAGTCCTGGACCTATTGACTCAGAAACTCGGAGTGTGGAGC
Source organism: Felis catus (assembly GCF_018350175.1). NCBI lineage: Eukaryota > Metazoa > Chordata > Mammalia > Carnivora > Felidae > Felis > Felis catus. The sequence goes on along the minus strand of NC_058378.1, from coordinate 36,696,176 downwards.
CTAGTGATCTGTGTTTTCACATGCCTTCTAAGTGATTGTGATACAGTTCCAGTTCTCTAAGCTCTGACAGAGGGTACAGCTTGGGCATTGCTGTATTTTGTTTTAAAGTTCTCCAGATGATTCTACTGTGCAGCAGTACAAATCACTGATGTAGAAAACAACAAAGAACAGTCTCTTGGACGAGATACATATCACAGACAAGTAACTAAATAAGAGATAAATTCTGGAGGACTTTGAACGTCAGACCAAGACTCTACTCCACAGATCAGATATTGTGTATCTGTCTCCCTCACCCCCCAAAAACCCAATATCCCCAGTGGCAACTCTGTCCCATTCTGTGCTCACTACACAATGGATACCCAGTGTATATCAGTCACTAGCAATTACTGATTATTCAGGGTGGGAACAACTGTGAGCTAAGCCTCTGGAAACTAGGTCCCTGAGAAAAAGCACAGGAATATGATAGGGTAGCCAAAGGAAAGAAAACTTGGGTCAAGACAAGAAGCACATGAGTAACAAACACACGTCGCTGAGGCTCACCTGAAAGGGAATAGCATTGGCAGAAGCATTACCAGCAATCATTTCCTCTCCTGATTCCCACCCTCACTCAACCCCACATTTTGCAGTGGCACCAAAGCACGTAAAGAATTTATTAAACAGCATGAAATCCATTTAACGCTTCTCTGGAAGCACTAATTAGGTTTTGCATTTTGGGGCAGAGCAATACAGAAGGGAGGGCAAAATCCTGGACTCATTAACATTCTGTTTCCCTTTTGCATTTCTTCCTAAGGTATTGAACCTCACCCCCATTATCAGTCCCGTGCGATGAAGGAAGTTCTTTTAGGGAGTATGGGGGAAAAATATTTCAATTCTGGAGTCAAAAATAAAAAGCATTGGCACCAGGCTATGGGGCTTTACCTCCAGTCCATACAGTCCCCCATTTCCATTAATCAACATCTCCAGGAACATTACAGTTCCTTTGGAAAATCCAAAGTGCCTGGCAAGGCAGTTTTGATTTCCAGCCAGCCCTTATTTGGTGTTGTGTGAGGAGGATCTGTTAAGCTTCATGCAATTAGCAGGCAGAGAGGAGCTCTGAGTGGGGGATATTTTTTAGTTCGCTGAATCCTACCAAATCTGAATCTATTTACCAAAAGGAATAAAAAAATGTGCATCTGGCTGGGCTCTTAGTAGGGGCCTGAGAAAACCTTCACTTTTTACTGACTTCTTCTTGCTATTCTGTCTTGACACTTGGGATTCACAAGCAGAAGAGTGGAAGCTGCAAAGTTTCCATCCGGCTTAGCAGACACAGCAGAGTGGTCTTACTGGTATCTGTGCATTAAGTGCCAGATGTTATTAATACATTTTGAAAGTTTCATAAAGTGCCTACTAACAACTGCCTTTTAAAAAGAAAGAAAGAAAGAAAGAAAGAAAGAAAATAAATAAACTGTAGCCAAAGAAGCTTCACACTCAGGATTTATGTGTCCCCCCCCCCCCCCAGCAGCTGGGTTTCCAACATGAGTGATTCAACAGTGCAGTGATCTGAGAGGTCTTCCAAATTGTGTCTGGTATTATTCCTGTCCAAGAGAAAGAGAGCAAAGTTCCCCATATCCCATCTATCCCCAGGTATGACTGCCAGGAAATAAAAATGTCACATTGGTTTTATCCCACATCCACAGCTGTTGTAATGGCTACATCAATCGGCACACAGAATTTGAAAAAATTATCAATAAACTTGTGTGTGCATAAAACTATCAATAGCTGTTTTTATTCATCTAAACCTTTGTATGTAACTAAAAATAACAGCACTTTCTATGATTGATTAGTATTGAAAATAAAAACAGTATTCAATATCCAATGCAGGTTGGCACAGGTTCAGAGATTTACTGCAATGTCAAGATTTAACATAAAGTTCAACAACCCACCCTTGTCTTGAAGAGTAGCGTGGCTCCTCTCCATAGGCCCTCAGATTGCAAATGTACACCTAACAATAGGGCCAATTTTTTGTTTTAATTAAACAACCATTTTTTTTGGAAAGCATGAGGGGTGTGAAAGAAAATAAGCTATGATCCAAGTGAAATGGCCCAGAAAATGATGCATCTCTCCCTGGCTTGTTAGAGAAGTTCCAGGCTGGGAGAAAATTCTCCCATTCCCTTACTACAACATGTTGCTGACAGAGTACATAACATGCCCACATCCTTTCCTGGCATACTGGGTCTATAATATTTATCTTTATTATTATAGCAAATGCTTACTAAACAATTACAGTCACTTCTTATTATTTAGGGCAGTTATTTTCTATAAAGTTGCTGCTAATACTGAATTAGCAAATACCAAGCGATTGCTCTTAGGGAAAACATAGGGTTGGGTTCCTGAAAGCCTCTGGTCACAATGTTCTAACCAACCAAACAGGATATAACCTGATCTTATGTGTGGTGTGTTTAAAGAAAATCTATTTAAAATATATTGTTGGTTCATTAACATGGAATTCGCAGCCCAACACGTTATAGTTCATACCTGAACAAAGCTTCTCTAATACATGTATTTCCTCCAAAAGGCACGGCACAGTTTTCTTGATGTAGGAATACTAGACAGCACTTCAGCACTAAACTTGGAGGCAATTTTAAACCTCAAAATCACCAACCAAAACACAAAAACGTGAAAGCACAGCCTTCCATAGACCATGAAAAGGACATTTGTTTATAGTATGAGAGGTGAAACAGGAAGGCAGAGCATGGCCTTATTTGACCTCAGCTGGGAAATGTGCATGGTGCAATTCAAATTTTTTGTTGCTCTGTACATGTCTGTGAAAGACCATGGAAGCATGCCACAAGTATTGATTTTGGGATTACAAACAAATTTTTCGTGAGTAGGCAAATTTGCAAATATGGAACCAACTGTACTATTGAGCATCAACTGTACCTGGCTTGAACTGAGGCTGACACAGAAAAAAGAAAAAGGATTAAACTTTGAAATGTCAACACTATACCCCTCAATCCTCCCTCCCAGTGGGAGATCGACATCAAGTACTGTCTTAGTCTGTAGCGAAGAGAAGCCCACAACAATCGTACAGACAGGGTCATGATGGTTCTGGGAGACAATGAAATGTGACAGGCCATCCTCAGACATCCAAGGAACTGCAGAAAATGTTCAAGGTCAGTGTTATCGCTAAGAACACTATTTAAAAAACAACTCAACTTCCTATCTTCAACTTAGCTTTTGTGTTTCACCCAAGTTCAATTTTGCAGAATATTTCAGACAACTAAAAAATCAAAAAGAAGGGAAGAAGAGGTGATGAGCTAGAAAAAAGTATATGTGTATGTATATATGTATTTAGAAAAAGTTGATGAGAGGGGCAGAGAGAAAGGGAGAGAGGGAGAACCCCAAGAAGTACTGTCAGCATGGAGGCTGATGCAGGGCTTGATATGGGGTTCAAGCTCATGAACTGTCAGATAATGACCCAAGCTGAAATCAAGAGTCAGACACTTAACTGAGTGAGACACCCAGGCGCCCCTAGAAAAAAGTCTTTGAACATTGGGGGGGGGGGAATAGGCTGGATATACAAGATCACTACTTTTTATTTAGAGTTTCAAGATCTCAAATTCTCATCTAAAATGCTGCTTTTTTTGGTATGAGTACAACTTTCTCAAAAGGCCTTCCCCTAGGTCTTCACTGTGCACAAAGAAACTGAGCCATTCTTTCAAGTAGCTACCTTATTAAAATAGGAGGACATCCTCACCTCAAAGCAAGACTCCTCTTAAAAGAATATAGACATTTTACTTAGCCACTGGCCTAAACTAATATATCTTTTCAGGGGACATATGAGTACCTGGCTCTAGTACTACATCATGTGTCCTCCTTGATCGCTTTCATAGCATCAGGGGAAAATCCAGCTCAGGGTCTGACCTCTTCTTCCTCTAAGAAGCTGGCATATACTAAGCATGCTCATTGGCCTCTTTGATAAAACTTCAAAGTGAGGCAGTGTGCTGGGACATGTTCTGTTGCAGAATACATTTAGTAGGTTAAGTAAAAATAGTGGGAAAACAGCCTCAACACATCCCACTATAGAAGCTAGATCCATGCCCAAACTATAAGACTGGGATTGAATCCGGCTATTGTTCCCTATGTAAGATGGCCTCAGGAGCAACGTGGGGACTGGATGGCTATTTCTGGGTAGTGATGCTGTGCAAGGATGTAGTCTCTGAGGATACTCATGCCTTTCTTGACCCCTTCAACATGAAGGGGAGAGAGGAGGAATGTTAGCATGATTGGCCAGATCAGAAACCTTTTTCTTCAGTATGGCGCATGTAGCTGGAGTCACTGGACTATACATGTTAATGTGGTCCTTCTAGATTTCTTTCTGCCATACTCTTCTGCACAGCCACGGTAAGAAGGTACATCACATGGAACACTTCCTTCCACTTTTCAAGGGCTTTCTCCTCCCCTCCATATCCGCATAAGATGGTCCCCAAAGATATGCCTGCCTCATCTCCCATGCAGTCATGCCAGACAGAGGACTACACACTCACATTCTTGTGCTTTCATCTGATGCAGTGTGGTGTGTGAGTCCTTTTCTCACAGCAGAGAGGTAAGATTTACAACTTGATTTTGAGTCTGGAGCGGACTAGAGGGTTTAGACCTTTTGGTCCCCTTTTGTTCCACCAAAGACCCTTACATCGGCCTACAATGGCTAACAGAAAGGAGTCATCTGCAGAATCCATACTACCCCACATTAATGTTTTTATTGGGGCATGATGCTAAAGTTCCTGGCTAGTATTGAAGTCTTATCCCATCTTGTTTCAGTTTTTCTGCATAAATCTATCTTGGGACTTTGTAGGAAGAGGTGGCTAGCAGACTGTGGGATTCACCTATTAGGGTCCTAGGGTTAAACAGCATTTTAAGACGATTTTAAGAACATAATTTCATATCAATATGATATTGCCAATATGTCTTCTGTTTTCCATTTATAATCAAGGAATTTTCATACTGGATGAGAATCTAGGCTAAGGTTCTTTGACACTATCTCTTACCCCAGTTCTATAATATTCACCAATTCTGGATGGCCAGAGATGTGTCAAAGGGCAGCAAGTAGTTTTAGATTCTAGGACACCAGTTTTTGTATGAAAAAAATCACTCTTTCTGCAGACTTCATCTAAAAATGATTTTGATGGGAGGCTGGGCAATGTGACCTTTAAGGCCCTTTCCAATTCTGGCATTGCAGGATGAGGAAGTCATGGTCCAAACTAAAACTGTGCACTCCTCGTGGCTGCTCTCCCAAGCCACAAGGAAAAAAGGGCAGAAACACAACTTGGCCTCAGCTATACCAGATCCCCGCCCTGGATTCTCTATGAAGGAGAAACATATGTGAAAACTCCACCCAAATTGTCCCTCTCTCAACATCTCGAACCCTCTTCCTGTGGCTGTGAAACATCAGAATTTGTTCTTCTCAGCGTCTGAGATCTCTGCAAAGCCAGGAGATTACAAATAGTCCTGGCAGTTTCCACAAAAGTCTTCTCCGTCTTTGGGCATAACAAGGAAATCCACACATCTGGCCCAGGGAAAGGAAATGGAAAATACAAATGAAAGAGAAGCCAAAGTCATGGGAGATGAGAACAGCTTGCCTCTAGCTGAGTGAATACAGACCAAAATCACCCAAAAGTCTTACTGTGTCATTTTTTTTTCCTTTATGCTTAAAGGAACACACAGGTTTTTTTTTCCCTAATGATTATTCACTATTTCTAGTTTTCAGTTTGTTTGCTGATTTAGGATGGCCAGGTTGGGACAAAAAGTAATGCACCCTCAGAGTGACCAAAACCTACCCTTTGTGGGGGTCTGTGTTAAACAACAGGAAAATACACAATAAAGACATTGCTTCTTTAACAATGAAAGCAAAATAAGGAATGGCTCTTCTCTAGAACAATCTTGTCATTCACTAGGCTAATGGAGATCAGATTCCTTAATGAAATAACCCAACCATCAATCTTTTGTATATGTTTCTCCAACATCTTACACCTGATTTATCCTAAGAATTGATATGTACAACAAACCAAATAATTCAAAATGGATGCTTTTATGGATCTAGCTTTATAGTAAATGTCATTGACAGCCTGTGAATGGAGTTTCAAAATAAAGGATCAATTAAGCAGTTTTTGGACAGCCAAGAATACTAGAATATAAATAGGAAGATGTGATTTTCAGTTCAGATTGTTACTAATTGCCTGTGTGACTTTAAGAAGTCCCTGAACCTTTGTGAACCTCCATTACATATCTTATTTTTAAAATGAGTTTTGAGGAAAAAGTATTATGTATTATGCAAAGGTGTGTGTACTACTTTCTTCTCATACAATATTGTATTTTTATCTTTGACTCACTTATGCTTAACGCATTGAATGTCAGTTGTGAACACTAGGACCCTCAATCAGCCAGTTGGGTTCTAATTTACTAAAGAAATTTCTGGAATCTGCACCCAGCTGCTGAGCTATGGTCAGAACCCATGCTATCTTCTATTTAAGACATAAATTTTTTAGTTTTTACAGGAAAAAAAATTACAAATGCATAAATTTATGTTTTAAACCTAGTATAAAACATGCTGTTGTGGTTACCAGTTTATCCATCCTGTATGATTTATTCATAAACAATGTAAGACTAGATAATCCATAACATGGCAAACAAATGTGCCCTGGTTTTGTTCAAATCATTCCTCTAAGCAGATGCTTATCATAGCTACCTCAAAGTAAAACAGATGTTCCACTGTTGAAAATCTTGGGAATATATGTTAGGGAAAGATTGTGTATGTTGTGAAAACCACAACAGGGGTGGAGGGTGTGGGGCTCTCCTCTCATATATACTTTAGCTCTGAGACTTCACTAAACAAAACATATACAAGAAACTCTTTAGTTGACAACTAAAGAGACAAATCTTAACTATTCTATGTCAGCATTACCAAATCTGGCATGGCAGAGTCCCAACAAATCTGTGTATAAGAAAAGGCAGCTGATTTAGCCTGATTGAAAGATTCAATGTGTCTAACTGACTGATCAGTCCTACAAAGACATTACAGGTCTCTGACCAGTGGGGAAGCCTGGTCACTGATGATGGCTATCCCTTTTAACTATATTTTTAGAAACATTCCTCCCCTACCGCAGAGAACTTTAAGTGGGCATAATGTAAGATTACATGTTATTAATATTAATATCATTAATTACCATCTTACTCAAGGACCACCATAAAGGAACAAGATATTTAAATATTTTGTATAAAGTCCAAAACAAACCCTGCTCACACAAAGCACACTGTCTAGAGAAGTTACAGGGCATAATAAAAATACCAGGATTCCAGGGGTGCCTGGGTGGCTCAGTCAGTTGAGCATCTGACTTCAGCTCAGGTCATGATCTCGAAGTTCATGAGTTTGAGCCCTGCGCCGGGCTCTGTGCTGACAGCTCAGAGCCTGGAGCCTGCTTCTGATTCTGTGTCTCCCTCTCTCTCTGCCCCTCCCCCACTCATGCTCTGTCTCTATCTCTCAAAAATGAATAAATGTGAAAAAAAATTTTTTTAAATAATAAAAAAAATACCAGGATTCCCATACTAGGAACTGGGAATCCTAACATAGAACCCCATGATAGTGCCTAAAACTTAGTGGCTATTTGATAAATATGTGTTTATTCAGCTAATGAAAGAAAATATGGATAAATGGATGAATGAATGAATTGTTAAGTGAGTGAAACAAAACATGAAACCTTTGTTGCTAACTCATCAAATTATGTTTCTTACCTGTTTAAACCTCCCTCTCCTTGGGTCTTCTTATAAAATTTTAATTAAATCCAAACTCCTTACCCTCATTTAAAAAGGTGTTTTCTTTTTGGGACCCTGCATCTCCCCCCATTGTTGTCTCACACTACTTTCCTGCTAGCATACTATACTCCAACTGTACTGACTTTCTTTTAGATCTTCTACCAAATACCTCTGCATGCACTCTCTGCCTGCTCTCTGTTCTTATATTTACCTGCCTGACATCTTTTGTTATTCAGTGCTCTGACATTTCACATCATCTGCCTATTAAAGGAGTTGGAGCAGACAAGTTCTAACTGTATAATATTTCAGTGACTTTCAAACATTTTAGGGGCAGCAGAAACAGGTAGGTGATTATTTCTTTTGTTTAAAAAAGAGTTAAGTGGTCTGGGGCCCATGTGGCCTCCTCACAACCCCTCTACAATCAGATGACCTTGAGGTCCTGACCCAGAACCTCAGTGCTTCTTACCATTTACTATATTCTGTATCTAAACTGAATGCTACTCCACACTTATGTATATTTGAAGGAGTGGAATAAGAATGTAGGATATAGGCAAACCAGCTGGTTTAAGTCATTTCAAAAGACACCACCCATTCTATCACCACTTTGATGACCCAGCTGAAAAGTGACCTCTGAGTTGTACAGGGCTAGAATCTTAATCTTTATTTCCAGTTTCTTCAGTTTCCCTCTCTATATCCAGCCATATTATACCTCCTTAATCAAATAATAAAGAAAATAGAGGTATATTTTGAAGATAGATTATCCCTCTGCATAAAAACTCTACAATGGGTAACGACAGAGTACTGGGAGGAGAATCTATGGATGAACATAATCTGCATGTGGCACTCTTCAAAGAAAAACAGACAAGTCTGAGTCTCTGGCTTATTCAAAATATTCAATTGTCACTGAAAGTATACAAAACTCAATTCAGAAGATTCACACTGATGAATGCTTCCTCCTCCACGTCCCAAATTAAGTGGCATGACTTCAAACTTCAGGATTAGACTCCTATCAAATTCGGTGGGACAGAAGCAAAGAATAATCCACAAAGCCTGCCTGTAGGCACTAGGCTAGAAGTAGTCCTATTCAAAGATGAGTGTATAGAGATACATATTTACATCTGCCACCATGGAGTCTATAAAAAGACAAAAATAATACTTCAGAAAGGAAACCTTCCCTACTGATCTGGATAAAGATGATACACTTGAAAATTAATTCCTATGTGAGACAGAAAAAAAGATTTAGAACACATCTATTTGCCATCTTCAAAAATACATAAAAAACACTCACTCTGTTAAAAGGGATCAGAGTGCCAAAAGAGAGCTTGTTTGCCAATGGACACAGAGATGATAAGGAAGCTGGCTGGATTAAGAAAATAGCTAAGGAAACCCAAAACACAATGGTAAAATGAAAATCCATATTAAAGGGAGTAAAAAGGAAGCAACACTGTAAAAAATTAAATGAACAATGTAGGGAAAATTTTTGAAAATATCTCCCAATATTTAAAGGAGAAAAAGAAATAAAGAGAAGATGAAAGACATGGAAGACAATTTAGATCTAAGTAAAGAGAGGTGTTACTGAGGTGGAAATCCAAACAGCAGAGAATTTATCATCAAAGATCTAGTATAAATACTTATAAGTAAAAGGGCTTAGGAAGAATCAAATAAATTTTTAAATGACCAGAAATATCAAAGAAGTTTCATTTGATTTTAAATTTCAATGGTAAATTAAAAATCATACAAAAATTAAAAGAGGAATAAAAGTTTATCTCTAAAGTAGTAAATATAAGGTAGCCTTACCCTTCTTTGCAAAATCAAATGTCAGAAGACAATGAAACAATTTGTACAAAGTAGTGATTGGAAAAGTTTGTAACCTGAGAGATTTATATCCAAGTTGTTCATGTGAAAAGTTGGCAGAAAGACATTTTGCTAAGCTTAAAATCATGAAAGATAAATCATTCATGTTCCCTTCCTGAGAAAGCATTAAAAAAATGAATACCTGTCAACTGATAAAGAGAAATCAAGAACTCAAGACTCTAACACTTAAAATATAAAAGAAATGGCAAAGAACTTTGAAACCAATTAATTTTTAGGATCAAATATGATGAATTGTCACATGGGCACACAATTAAATTCAAAGTCTGAAAGGATGTTGTATATGTAAAACAGATCAGAACTTCATGATAAAATGTTAATATCATAATGCCACATAAAAGGAGTAACTGGTAAATACAGAAAAGGAGAAAGTCAGGTTAAGCCCGATAACTTAAATTCCTCATTAGGAACTTGTTCTTGAGTTGGATAGACAAACACAATATGCTTTTGATAAACAAAGGAATCACCACTAGTAAAATCAATGAAAGGATTTCAATCTTACAAATGTCTACATAAGATAAAAACAAAGTCAAGAATAAAAAGGAAAAAAGCAAGAATGCTTTAGAAAAGGTGATAAAATTAAGCCCAAATATATGTTATAGCAATGGATTTAAGTGCCATACATTTTTGTAATAATTTGTGTTAGAAAATTAAATATATACAGATCACTGAAAATATTTCAATGAAATTTTTAAATGGTTTAAAAATGGAAATAATAGTATATGAAAAAATCTTTCAGAAGGCAGTAACAGCAACAACATTCAAAGCAGAAAGCAATAGCCTGGGTAAAGAAGAGAATAATTTTGTGCCGATGAAAGAAACCCAATGCAACGAAGATATAATGGACACGTAACTTATGTGGTAGATGATATAATCATCAAACACCGAAATATATACTCCAAAAATTACCAGAAATAACAAGCTGAGAAACATCATACAATTGTCTTCCTATGACAGATCAAACAAATATTAAAATGAATGACACTTTCAACTAACATAAATGTGAGTAAACACATAAACTTACATACACACACATACCCTTATACCATTCAAAAATAAAACATAGGTTCTTTTCTAACATCCAAGGGGCATATTAAAATTTGACTGTTTGCTCAATATGTTTGATAAGGTTTTAAAGAAAAAAATATATTCTCAAACATCAATACTATACAACTAGAATTACAATAAAAAATTTTAGCAAAGTTGAAATAAAATAGAAAATTTCCTAAAATAATTGGATCAAGGAGTAAGTAAAATTACAATTGCAACCTACTTTGGAAATAATGAAAATAAGTGTATTCATGTCAAGCTTATAGATATAGCCATAATAAAACATGTAAGGCTATGAATAAACAGGAGATAACTAAGATGAATTAATTAAACAATCAGTCTAAGGAGCCAAAAGGAAAAGAATATATACAACAAGAGGCTGAAGGAGGAAAAACAACAAATAAGTAGAAATTATGAAAAGCAGAAAATATTAAAAGTGGTTCTCCTGGGAAACCAAAAAGGGAGGGGGCAGGGAGAGAGAGAGGGAGAAAGAGAAACCTAGAGTCTTATTTAAAATAAATTAAAAAATTTAAAGTAGAAATTAAAATAGAAATGTCTAAACAGATATAGGAATTTTTGAAAGCACAAACATATAAGCAGAATTTTCCATCTCTCAAACTGATAAAGTTGGAGAAATAATGGCTAGAGAATGGTTACGCTCCCATTGGAATGTAAACTGGAAATGCCATATTTAGATAAAAATGCTTCACTATGTATCAAGTACCTTAAAAACATTCATACTCTTTTACTCAGTAATTACATGTTAATTTATGCTATGAGAGATATTAACATTTTTGATGATTTATGTTTTTATAGTACCTCCATATGTTGGGACATTAAGGAGCTGTTAAAAAAATACTTTTGAAGATTATTTAATAACATGGCAAATACACCCTATAATGTCTGGAATAAGAGAGAATGATATAAAACTGAATATATAGTACGAATCCCATTTAGTGAAAAGCAAAAACATAAATAGACAACACACTGAAATGATAACTATAATTATTTCTGCGTGGTTGTATTACTGGTTACTTAAATATTTTCTAGACACTTTTCTATAATTTCCAAAACTATGATAATAAGCATGAATTATCCTAAAAATCAAAATAAATTTTTTAAATTAAATGTAAAAGATCTCTTGCCAATATGGCACTGTGGATTTACATATTCAAAGCCTCTTCCTTGAAATATCACAGAAAAGTGATTTTAATTGACTTTTCAAAAATTAAAAGTTGTATCTATACCAAATACAAGGTAATATCTCTATACACCAGAAACGTACTGAAACAGATAGCAAGCAGCAAATGCTGGACCTATGTTATTGTTGAATTCTAGGTACAGAAATAGACAAAGATAATAAGAAGTTTATTAAGGACCAAACTCTGAATGGAATGAGGATCACAAGCGAGACTCACAGCATAAAACTGGGATCTGCTAGGGTCTCCCAACCTATACGGGAAAAGTACTAAGAAATAGGGGGCTGTGGATTGCATCAAACCAAGTATATGAGACAAGATGGAGCAAAGCAAGTCACAAATCAGATAGGCTATGAGCTGGTAAGTACTAGATTTACATTGTCCCCAACACCATGACTTATTAGGGGGCTGGGATTCTGAGAGAGCCACGTGGCAGCTACTGCAAATTAGCAAAGTATAAGAGATGTTTAAAGATTTTTTTAAAGATAACTTCTACTCTAGATCAGACAGAAAACTAAAAGTCAAAACCAGTAGGGAAAAACAGGACCAAGAAGATATTCCAACAAAATCAATGAGAGGATGATTTAACGCCTCAAAAAACTGCACATAATATCCTCTAGGTCCATCCATGTTTTCACAAATGATAAGATTTCATTCATTTTTATGGCTGAGCAATATTTCATTACACACACACACACACACACACACACGCCACATTTTCTTCATCCATTCATCTACTGATGGACACAGGTTGCTTCAACACCTTGACTATTGCAAATAATGCTGCAAGTATTGAGTAATGTATAAGATTGTCAAATCATTACGGTGTATACCTGAAACTCATAACACTGCATGTAAGTTATACTTCATAATTTAAAAATGCACACAGTAGTCTCTGAATAAGCTTCAAATAAAGATATAAAGAGAAAATATATCTTAAAATAAAAAGTATTAAAATAAGGAAGATGTAAGTTGAGAAAATAAGTCATAAAATAAACACTTACAAATTATAGGACAGAGGGGTGCCCAGGTGGCTCAGTTGGTTAATCATCCAACTTTGGCTCAGGTCATGATCTCACAGCTCATGGGTTCAAGCCCCGTGTCTGGCTCTGTGCTGACAGCTCAGAGCCTGGAGGCTGCTTCGGATTCTGTGTCTCCCTCTCTCTGCCCCTATCCTATTCATTTTCTCTCTCTCTCTCTCTCTCTCTCTCTCTCTCTCTCTCTCTCTCTCTCAAAAATAAGTAAGCATTAAAAAATAAATAAAAATTTAAAAAGAAATTAGAGGATAGAAACAATGTAACTGAAATTTGAAAACTCCACAGATGGAATAAACCTAGGAGTTTCTACAGTTCAAGGGAAAATTGGTAAATTGGAAGATAGTACTGAGGATTCCTTCTAAGCACAGCACAAAGACATAATGAGGTAAAACAAAACAAAACAAAACAAAATAAAAAACAGGAAAGAGAAACAACAAGTATGGAGTCTTCAACCTATACCTCATAAGATTTCTAGAATTTGAGAGGGAATATTGAAAAACAATGGAAAGAGATAATAATGGAGAACTTTTCCAAAAGTGAAGAAAGGCCTAAGCTCTCAGACTTACAGCACATACCAACTGCTAAGCATAATACAGAGAAATATGTACCTGGACATATTACAATAAAATGGCAAAATAAGTCTGGCCAATTGGCTGTGTGTCACTTCCCAGGCAAGCATAAAAAATGGGTATGTTTTCTGTGGACTCTATTCCTGGAGCTGCCTTTCCTTGACATGAAAATAGCCCAGGTCTGTGGGTAAGCATATGGATGGCAGATGCCTAGAGAGTCACAGAAGACACAGACGACTTTGCAGAAGACTTCTATTGTGTCAACCTGCTCAGATTTTGGAATTGCCAAGTTACAAGCTTAACCTAATAGAACAGCCTTGTGGGAAACACATAGATATGGTTACAAAACATTAGGAAGAACTTAAATGTAGAAGAGTAAGCAGCACTATTAGCAATCTTGACATAAAAAAAATTTCTAAAGAATTCCCATCCCAAGTAATAGAGATTTTCACCCAAATATTTAGTTGATTTTTACTGAGGCTTACTATTACAGGTCCTGAGGTACGGTAATAAATAAAAAAGTCAAAATCTCTGCTTTTATGAAGTTTCCATTCCAGTAAGGGAAGAAAAAGTCAGATAAAAAGGAAAAAATGATGGCAGAATGAGGATATTTTGGGGTGCTATCTGAGATAGGGTAGTCAGGAAAGACATTTCTGATAAGACCTTTGAATAGAGACTTGAATGAAGTAGGGTAGCAATACATGTAAATGTCAGGCAGTGAGAATATGGCAGATGTGCAAAGGCCCTGAGGCAGCATCAAGTGTCCCAAAGAAAGGGAGGAAAAGACTACCTGAAAATAGGATCAGAGAGGTAACAGGGAACTAGATCATGGGGTACCTTGAAGGCCATGACAGAGACTGTAGATTTTACTCTGAAAGAAATGGGAAGACTTTGGCAGCTTTTGAGCAGAGGAATAACATGATTTCATTCACATATTTAAAGGACCATTGTCACTGCTGTTGAACAATGACAGAAGTGTTTACCTGCACGGAAGCAGTGCTGGCCGCAGTAGGCAGACAGTAGTTGTGGTGTGGCTATGGAAGTGGTTCTAACAGCCAGATGTAAGCTATAATTCGAAGGCAAAGCCAACTGGATACATAGATAAATTGTACACTGGTGTGAGAAAAAGTAAGGAGTTAAAGATGATTCTGAGGTTTTTGACCCAAGGGATAAAAAAAAAAAAAAAAAAAAGAAGAGTGTCATCATTTCACAAGGTGAGAAACACTATGAAAGAAGCAAGTCTGGGAGCTGAAGAAAACAAAAAAATGCACATTTGTTTTTAGCATACATCATACAGTGACAAAAATGTGCCAGGTGCTAGCGTTCAACTGAACCCTCCAAAATGTTCAAAGAATATTTGTGAGTACATGCCAATATACTAGAAATCAATAATAAAAAGACAGGAAACACATGACAATTTAGAGCCCCACCCCCCCCCAAAAAAGCAAATGCCTAAATGATTACTGGACAGAGAGGAAATTGCAATGTAAATTACAAAATACCTAGACTTACAAAGGTCAAAGATTTGCTGCAAAACTTTTGGGACGCAGCTACAGCAGTACTTAGGGAGAGACAGGTAGATAAAAATGAATTTATTTTAAATTTAAAAGACCGAAAATAAGTAAGCTCACTGCATGCAGGAAAATAACTGAGTAAACCCACAGAAAGTAAAAGGAAAGCAGCAAGAGCCAAACTGAATGAACTAGAAAAGTAGAAAAATATGGGCGCTTGGGTGGCTCAGTTGGTTAAGCGTCTAACTCTCGAGTTTGGCTCAGGTCATGATCTCATGGTCCTGGGATTGAGCCCTGCATTGGGCTCTATGCTGAGCACGGAGTCTGCTTAGGATTCTCTGACTGTCTCTCTCTCTCTCTCTCTCTCTCTCTCTCTCTCTCTCTCGCTCTCTCCCTCCCTCCCTCCCTCCCTCCCCTGCTCACTGTCTCTTTCTCTCTCTTAAGATAAACATTAAAAAAAAGAAAAAGAGGGGCGCCTGGGTGGCACAGTCGGTTAAGCGTCCGACTTCAGCCAGGTCACGATCTCGCGGTCCGGGAGTTCGAGCCCCGCGTCAGGCTCTGGGCTGATGGCTCATAGCCTGGAGACTGTTTCCGATTCTGTGTCTCCCTCTCTCTCTGCCCCTCCCCTGTTCATGCTCTGTCTCTCTCTGTCCCAAAAATAAATAAACGTTGAAAAAAAATTAAAAAAAAAAAAAAAAGAAAAAGAAAAAAGTAAATCAACAAAAGGCAACCCTTTAAAAGAGTAATGAAATATATAAACACATATTTCATGTGTTTCATTTCACATGAAATATGTGTTTATATATTTCATTACTCTTTTAAAGGATTGCCTTTTGTTGATTTATATGAATCATTAAGAAATCAAGAACACAGAAATAATTAAGAAGGAAAATAACAGGAGGTATGTATATTGGCAAAAAAAAAAAGTCTGGAAACACTAAGCGTTGGAAAAGACGGAAGAAAAACAAGAACTCTCAAAACATTCTGGGATGGAAATGACTGTAGCCACTTTGGAAAGCAATTTGGAAAAATATAATAAGATAGTTGTAAAAATACTAATTTTAGGTATATAACCTTAAAAAACAAAAGCCAAGACAATCAAATGTAAGACCTCACACATTTCTGCCATAGGATGTATGTATGTATGTATGTATGTATGTATGTATGTGTATACACACACACACATAATATATGCATGTATGTGCATGTACACACACGCCTTACATCTTTGTCACAAGAGCAAAACTTTGGAAGTGAGTGTACAAGAATGCATCAATAAATGTTGAATACTGCACAACAGTTAAAATGAACAAACTGTATACACATCAAAATGTACAGTTCTCAAAAACACAGTGTTGATCAAATAAAAATAGCTTGTGAAGAGATACAGAAATAATCTTTAATACTAAAACAATGCTCAATATTGTCTGTGGATGTATATATGTATATATATGTATATACATGTATATACATATGATATATGCATATATATGTATATACATGTATATACATATGATATATGTATATACATATATGTATATATTATGTATATGTACATATGCACATATATACATATATATGCACACATATATACATACATATACATACACACATGCACACATATACAGTATAATGGACTGGGTACACACTAAAATATCAGTGTTTGCTTTTGAGGAGAATTATGGGGGGAATGGAACCAGGGAGAAGAATGTGAGAGACTTCATTTTTTTTCTACATATTTTATTTCTCAATAATAAATATTATCTGAAGTGAATATGATAAAATGTTAACACTTTTTCATATTCACGGTGGGAACATGAGTAATATTCATTTTATTTTTGTCTGTACTTTATTTTTTAAGATGTTTAATGTGAAAGCAAGCAGAACCTTTCATTGCTTCCCTCCGCTCCAAGTTGTCACTAGTCTGTCCTTGGGAATGTAAGCAAGTCTTCAATTTGGTCCTTGACAGGACTGGAATAAGATATTATCCAAGGAGGGACCCTGACTCAAATTCTCCCTCTGTGGAGTCTCACTAGTCTGTTTTGTTGAACTTATTTCCTGGAGGACAAATCCCATCTATATTTTCAAGGCTTTCCCAACGGGCAGTTGGAACAATGTAAGCTACACCATGGCTGTGATTAACTTTGGCAAATGAAGGATTTACTGCTCTACATGTGTCCTGAGTTTGGAAACAGACAAATAAACATCCGTCATGACCTGCATCTGTGTGGTCAGAAGCACACAGACCTCTGAGGGGTGTCATAGCCATGAAGAATGTGAGTGCTTCAGAATCAGAACCTACTCTTGCCAAGATCCTGAAGCAGGAGGGACCATGCTGGGTAGGTACCAGCAGAGACCTTTTCTAAAGGCAGGTGATACAGCTGGAAATACTATCACTGCTTTTCAGGAGAAAAGAGAAAAATGGATCACAGCAAACGTTGTGGCACTCAGTGCATATTGTGTTCTTGATTGCTCATGAAATTCAGAGGTAACTTACCCTAGGTGACCTACCAAATCATGGAGAAAGGCACTTCTGGACTAGGGAGTGGGTTTAGATTACCGCATCCCCACCTAGGTTCCTTGAGAAGAGGCCTTGTGCCTTATTCCACAAAGCACTTTCCATAGGGTTTTGTACTGTGCTTTGGCCTTAGTAGGTACACCATTCACACACAGGATGAGGAGATATACATATGTATATCTTATGCATATGTATATACATATGCATATATTATGTACATACATGTATACACACACATATAGCATATTAATATACACTAATATATATTTTTATGTGTATACACATACCTAAGCAGACATACTCATCATTTTTTTCCTTTCTCTTTCTTCCTGATCTCAGCTTTTTATAGAGTTTGACCTTTGGTTAATATTATTGCACCATCTTGGATTCTGAAGATTGAGTCTCTAATAGGTCCTTCCATTCTCCTTCAACATGTGATGAGGTGAGGTCTGAGATGACAGCAATGTAAATCCACGGGTGGCTAGATGAGTAAACACACCCAAGCTTCAGTATACATATTCTTGTGTTAAAGAATGGACCAAACAGAATAGAAAGTGCCAGATGGAATAGAAAGGCCTCCTAAACATGCTGAGCTATAGGTCTTTGAATAAGCCACTCAGAAAACTAATTTTTGCCACTCAAAACAAACAAAAGCAAACAACAACAACAACAACAACAACAAAACATGGAGTTTGCATCCAGTCTCAAATTCTCTTGTTCCTTGAGAACTGTTACCACTCCACATCCATCCTGAACTCAGACCAGGGCCCAAGTCCAGCTCTCATTTCTCACTTTTTTCCCCCTAAGTTTATTTATTTATTTTGAGAGAGAGCGTAAGAGTGGGGGAGGGGAAGAGAGAGATAATCCCAAGCAGGCTCTGCACTGTCATCACAGAGCCCACTGTGGGGCTCGAACTCACCAACCGCAAGATCATGACCTGAGCTGAAATCAAGAGTCGGATGCTTAACTGACTGAGCCACCTAGGCGCCCCTCATTTCTCACTTTTACCAGCTCTTGCAATTCCTGTCAAATAGTATCTCCTCTTTCAGCTTTGTTCTGAGCAAGCACTTTGTACTCATTTGCTGGGCTGAGCTGAGGAGAAAGAAGGCTTGAAATAGAGAGATGAAAGTAATTGTCTTCTGAGACAGCAGGACTTTAGATTAGGTTCAGATTTGATGGAGGTGATCTCTACCACAGAAAAGCTCACCCCCCAACTTCCTGTTCCATAATGCCCGCATTTCGCCACAGAGGGAAGGCAAAGGCAAACTGCTCAGAGAGTAGGTGAACAAAGCTTTGCTTTCATGGAACAGGGAACCAGAGACCTGAGAAGTCACTATCAATTCTGCACTCCTGTTAGATAAAGCTCAGCCTTCTATCTGGGCTTTATTCCCTCCCAGCAGAAGACGTCCAATGTCCATCAGCCCACCCCCAATGGATCCCTCCCTCTCCTGAGATTAAAGTCATCCAACAAGGCCAGTCACAGACAGAGGACTCTCAACCAAGCAAGAGGATTTATGCTGCTTTCCTCAAAGTCGGGCTTAACTGAAGCCTGTTATTTTCCTGTGCTTTCCAGATAATTAGCAACCACAATGTAATCAAAAAGATGTTTAATGAGATAAAAACCAAGAGAAAAAAATAATATAAACCGAAAAAGAATAAGTTTAAATTGGCTGATTTTAATTTCCAAGCTCTCACAGCAAAAAATCACTTCTCTATTCCAAAAGATTTCAAATATTCTGGCATCCGATGAAGACAGCCTGTAAAATGCCAAAATATCACCTTACGACCCATGGCAAGTTAAAATCTAGATAGCTGATAGTGAGACGTATATGAAAAATTCCATCTGCCATGTCTAGAAGAAGCAAAAGCTGTGGTTGAAACCTAAGTGTGGATAAAACGCTTGAAACTCTGTGCTACACTGTACTGACAGTTAGCAAAGTGATATTGAAAAGGTTTCTTCTGTTAAGTTCCCTTAGTTTTTCTCAATATAATACTAGCTATTACAAATATCATGGCCCCGTGTGTTTGCTGCCTCAGAATCCCAAAAAGCTAACTAGTACAATGCAGTCAGCAAAGTACTGAAATAAAACTGCACATTCCAGACAGGAGCCAAGCTCTCACTCAGAGTACCGAGCCATCAGCCACAGATGTGATCCAGGGGTTGGGGGTGGGCAATGGACCATCAGTGGAAGGCTACACGCTATCCAGCTTCAGCTGTAAGCATTTTGAAAAGGGAATTTGTAAGAGAATGCAAAAGAGAAAAACCCTTAAACCAAACAACTATATGCCTGACAGGTTGAGTTATTACATTAGAAATGTACATAACTGCCTTAGCTGAACTCAGTTCAGGTCCAAGGAACCTTGTACCATTTTCATGATTCTGGGAAGTAGAAGGTAGCATGGTGATGGTCAAAGGAACATTGAATTAGGGATGAAGGCAGAAATCCTATTCCTGGTTCTATAGCTAATAAATCCTTGGCCATGCTTTTTGCCTCAGTTTCCTTATGTTATATCAAGATGTTAGATTAGTTCACTGTGATGGGGCCTGCAAATCCTAAAACTGAACAATTCTAAGAGACCTAAGGGGGATAAAATCTTCACTGGCTCTCCTTCATATACAGAAAGGGAAATCACAAGAAAGATGATTGCATCTTCCTTCTATAAGTGAAATCCTCTGCGTTAGAAGACAACACACAAAAAGAACTTCTTCATTACATAAGGCTTGCCTCAGAAGCTCAGCAAAGACGATTTAGAAATGTTTCCAAGAATCCCTAAAAAGAGAAGTCAACGGATGGTAAAGATAAAAGAGACCTCAGATATGATTTCGTTTACCTTCTCATTTTAAGGTTTAGGACCTCAGCCTCTGAGAGGGAAAGTGAGGTTGTGAGAAAAGATGTAAAATGCCTGATAGAGGTTGGTCATGGGACGCCAGGTTCAGGCAACTTTTCTTTGGTTACTTCATTCTACTACAGGTCTTTACTTTGACAGAAAATAACACTTTTCTTGCAGAAGACCAAGGTAGAGTTCTAACAATCACAAGCTAACTCTGGATGCCAAACTAGAAATACATTGAGGATACTAGTCTTATACTTATCTTCAGGAATTACACGGACGTGAGGATCTTCATCATACCAGGTGTATTAAAAAGAAATACTTGTCTAAATCTGTGCTTTTCACAAACACTTGGTCTAATGAAATTTGGAAGTAGCACCCCAAAATTTTTCTGGATGTTCACAGCAGAGATAGATGAACTGGCAGACGGGGAGATAGCAGCTGTGACCAAGAAAATCCTTCTTCTGTGAGCACGGTGCCACATGAACTTCACCTATGGCTTATTTTCCCCTTTTTTGGAAGGAATTTTTTTATAGAAGTGTAAGGTTTACTCCAAAATTGAGGGGAAGGAATGAGATTTCCTGTATATTCCCTGCCCTCAAACGTGCATAGCCTACCCCATTATCAACATCCCTCACCAGAATGATATGTTTATTACAATAGATGAACCTGTGTCAACACACCATTATCACCCAAAGTCCATAGTTGACCTTAGGGTTCACTCTTGGTGTTGTATATTCCATGGGTTTGGACAAATGTGTAATGATAAGCCTCCATCATCATAGTTCTATACGGAGCATTTTCAGTGCCCTAAAATTCCTCTGTACTCCACCTACAAATCCCTCCCCCAGCTCCCCAATCCTTGGCAACCACTGATCTTTGTTACTGTCTCCATAGTTTTTTTCTTTTCCAAAGTGTCATATAGTTGGAATCATATAATATGTTGCCTTCTCAGATTGGCTTCTTTCACTTAGTAATATGCATTTAAGTTTCCTCCATGTCTTCTCATGGCTTGATAGCTCATTTCCTTTTAGCCTTGAATAAGACTCCATTGTCTAGATGTACCATAGTTTATATGTTCTTTTAAAATCTCCATTTGCCTATTGAGACACATGTTTGTTGCATTCAAGTTTTAGCAATTATGAATAAAGCTGCTTGTAAACACCTGTATAGGGGTTTTTGTGTTGATATAAGTTTTCAGCTCCTTTGGGTAAATACCAAGATGTATGATTCCTGGATCAACTCTGGCTTTGCAGCTTAGAATCTAGGGGAGGCAATGAATAAGTCCTATTATATGCGATCATTTTGACCACAAAATAAAAACAGAAAACCTACTTGAGGTTAGGCAAGACAAGGCATGGCATGTGTATGTCAACATCAAAAGTCTTGGAAAGTGAAGAAGGGAGGAGTACATAGCGGGGGGAGAGTGGGACACACAACAGTGCAGACCCATGTCAAGCTGGATAGACCTAGAGAAGCAGGCAACTCTGCTTCTGAAACCATTACATTCTGAAGCCTTTCTGTGACAGGAAGATTGAGAAGCTCTCTATTGGTGTATGGTTAATGCATGAAAGATACAGCTTTATGTTTGTTTCTGTGTTTGTTGTTGTTGTTTTTACTCTGGATTTAGCTCCTTATGTGCATTATCTGATAAATAGTCCCAACACTCTTATGAATTATATATTATGGGTATCCCCATTTTATAGATGACAGAACTGTGATATTCAGAAGTTCAATAATTTTCTCAAGGTCTCATAGACCATAAGCAGTAAAATGAGGACTAAAAACAACCTGGCCATGTAACTATTAATTGTTATTCCACATTGTTTCCCAAAGTTGGGAGAAATTGAGAAGTGCATTCTGTTGAGAAGTGGATTCCAAGTGACCTGATTTCCCTTACCCTTAATTGCCATAAGCAAAATCTTAAGTCAGAGACAGAGAAAGAGAGAGACCATCCCAAGATGAAAGAGTCACCCTATAACATAACTCATGCACCATCTGGGGTATGTTCTCTTCTCTGTAAATAATGAAGAAGTTGTTGAGGGAAGCAACACAAGTGGAGGATTTACCAGTGAGAAGGAATATGAGAAGAAAAGATTCTAGGTTGGCTTATTATGAGCCCAGTCAATTATAAGCAGCACATTTTGACACCGCTGTAAATAATACACTTCTGTCAGAGTCAGCTGATGGAGATTTTCTGTTCAATATATTGTCATAGACACATGATGAAGGGGAGACGTTGGATGGCATATGCAGTACACAGGAATAAATATGTGAATAATCTCACAGGCTTTGAGACTTCCAAATACTAACTATGACAGATATGAACTACGGTACATTCCATTCTAAGACTAGGGAACTAATGATGATAAGTTGAACAGTATAATATCCATCTTTACAGCATACGGCTGTATCTGATGGTTATGCTTGAAGGGACATCATTTGACCTGGCCTATTTCCAGTCGTGTAATAATGAGAAGTGTTTAACTGGGTCAGATGGAATGTTAGCACTAAAAAGGATCTGAAATCATCCACCACTACCCTCCCATTGTATAAATGAAGGAAATAAGACTAAATGAAGTTAACTGCCTCATCCAAGATCAGTAATAAAGCCACTCAAAGACAGTGGCTTAGCAAAAGTACGAGATTGCTGACTACGTTTTGTGTCTAGATAGGGTAGTGGAGAAATGGGGGCCACTTTTAGGTGAGAGGGAACACCTTCAATTTGTTACTCATCCTGAACCATGACTAGAGAAGATGATTTATTCAGGATTTGAAGAGATATGCATTGTTGCTTAGTCAATTTGTCCACAAACGATAGGATCCCCCCCTCCCACCATTCAATATTAGGTAACACCATCTAAATTCTATACAGCCAGTAAGCTTTGCCCAAGTTCCAGCTTTTCCAAGAGGCCTTACTGGACTAACCTGCTCTCTCTCCCTCTGCAGTATGCACAGGTATGGCCTATCACAGCTTTGGTATTATTGGCTCATAAAATATACTGGATTCTTTAAGCATTTAGAGCTTTAGTTATCTATTTAGAGAGTCAATTACTTGAGCTTGAGGACTGCAGCTAATAAGTAGTTCCCAGTATTGAGGTAAATTCATATGCCTTTCTTCAGACCCTGAGAAATTGGAAATTCTGGTGGGCAGTGGGCAAGATTTTTAAAGACCTCCCCAAGGAGTTAATTCTTCTGCACCTTTTGGCCATATTCAGTGTGATGCTCACTGTTCTTCAGCCTCTGAGAGTTTTAACTAACATGATGCAGGTGTCTCCTGCTTTTTCAAAAGTTCAAACCACTTTGCTCTACAAAAGACCTATATGAATTAGTTACTGTTTTCACCAACTAAAGAGGATTTTTGTTTTTATGAAAAAAGGTGAAAAGTGACAATAGTGTTGGGCGTTTTGAAGCAAGCCCTTATATAGGCAGGTGCACCCTGAGTAGTGAGAGCTGCACCACCAAACTCCTTCCTGGGGAGCCAGACTCTGCATCCCAGCATTAAGCTGCCATAGCTCTGAATCGTGTTGTACGCATCTGTGCTTCGTTTCAATTTATTTTGTGCATCTGTTAGCTAGATATATCCTAAGACACCAGAAAAACCCCAAACAGTTACTTTTTGGGCCTGGGAATGCTCAAAAATTTCCATATAAATTAATGGTGACTGATTGTTTGGTTTACGCTATTTTAGCTTACAAAAGCCTTCATAGGAATGCTCTACTTTTGGACGGAGGGGAAACTTGCACTTGGGGAGAGTCCCAAAAGACCCTCCTCCACCCACACTCCTGCACCGACCACAGCGGGATGTCATTGCTACTGTCATTGCTGCAGGCCCTTCTCAGGTGTGCTGAGGAAGGCCATGGCACTTAGAGAGCCTGCATTCGCAGTGAGGACCACTGAGTGAGCAGTTCTAACACTCCTGTCTTTGGGACACCTGTGGAGTGTCCAGCTTCGGCTAAAGTCATGATCTCATGGCTCCTGGGTTCCAGCCCTGCACCGCATGGGTTTTGGGTGCCGGGGATGGGGGATGGTTCCTGCCTATTTATGTCCCCCTCTCTCTCTGCCCCTTACCCACTTGTATTCTCTCTCTCAAAAATAAGTAAATCTTAAAAAAAAAAAAAAAGATCTAACCCTCCTGTCTTTCAGGTGAGAAGAGTCTCTACTCTAGAGGTTGCTCAGGGGTTAGTCCTGTGATTTACACCCACTTGAATGAGATAAGGGAGCTCACTGAATTCCTCCTAAACTTTAGAGGCTGTATCTTTCTTTTTCATTGGCTTAGGACACATCTTTCATCTGGACCCTTTCTCTGCTAAGAATGAAGTAGTGCAAAGGAAGAAGAGTGTTTCTGAATTAGAAGCACAGATTATGCATGAACAATGATGCACCCCAAACCCAGTCAACCACAGCCCAGGCAAATCTATGTAATTGTGCCCAATTAGTAAAATCACTAGGAATATTAGGAAATAAGCTAATGTCACACATTTAAATATCACACACAGCTCTCTTTGAGCATCCCTGCCTCACAAAATTTTCCATGAAATTGAAAACGTTCTCTTTGGGGTTTGCAGCAATTTCTTCTACAGCCTGAAATCTACCTGTTTGTTTTTGTGTCACAGAGATGGTATTAGACCGGGAGAAAAATCTGTATGTTTGTTTTTGTCACGCTCAAATTTAATTTTGGCAAAATATTAATGGAGTAAGCAGCCAAAAATTAATGTCACTCATCTTTATATTGTTAAAATCAAAAGCTGAGTTCAACACAAAGTATTCATTTTGTATTTATTGCTTTTTAACTTTCCATCATAGTTCAGTTGGGCTCAATGATGACAATACAGTATATGTACATATGGCAAATGTGCACATATACATTGTCTGAATATATATCTATAAATTGCCAGGAAATTGACAAACTTTATTAAAAAATATCTTCATGTTTGAATCATCCAAAAGCCATCTGAATACAAATTAACATATGCATTTGGATTCAAATTTGTGAAACAGCATGAGAAATAGCTTTCTTAACTCCACAGTAATAAAGAATCAAGAAACAGATATTTTTTCAATTTCTTCCCATTACATTTTATGTCCACATTTAGATGTATCTGGGAAGATCTCTAAACTGACACCACTGTGAGAGGCCCCTGGGATTCACAAATATCATTTCCATGACACTCAGAAAACTGGGGGAAAAGAGGAAAATGTGAGCGGCGATAAATTGGAGCTAATCTCTTTCTGCCACAACCTGAAATGATACTTGCCCAGGTAATCTCCCCATCCTCCATGCTGTAATAAGAGCTTGTCTATCTCTCCCAGATGCCCAACCTGAGTACTGGTATCTCCCCCAAATGCTTGTACTAGAAATTTCCTAACAGGATTCCAAGGCTCTGAAAGAAAAGAAAAATGAAAAATAATTCTGTTATGCAATAAGCATTGTAAGTTTGAAGAAAAAAACGAAGCCTAGTGCATTAGGTCTGCAATAAATAAAACAAATAACGGATTCTTTGGGCTCATAAAGCTCAACCAACCATAAAATGAGCAAAGAGCCTCTGACAAAGGTCCTCTAAGCCTTCTAGGGCCCCATTTGGTGTGGCACTGCTTTGAAAGCCCCAACCTGGCCCTGCCCCACTAAGTGTCCATTCTTATTCAAGAAAGGAAATTCTTGGATCAAAACATGCAGGCAACACAGAGTAGCTCCAGGCCTAAGTACACTGTGGTTGTACATTTTGATCATGTCTTTGGAAACAGATGATCACAAGGACATCAGTGTTTTGCACTAACAGAAAGTGAAACCCCATTAGGAAGAGATCACTGCCTCTGACTAGTTGGGTGACTTTGGACAAATCACTTGACTTCCTTGATCTTCAGTTTCCTCATGTAAAACTCAGTGATGGAACCCACCTTAGGGTTGTAATGAGGATAAAATAAAGTAAGCAGGTAAAGCCCTTAGTGGAGGGTTGTTCTAGAATAAGTACCAGCAATAATCATCTTTCTTCACTTTGGTGGTAGGAGTGGGACTCAGTCCGGATGTCTGGCCTAGTAGAAATTCCATCAAACAAGCATCCTAAAGTAAGGATGGGAGGTAATGCACCCATTCTGCTTTTCCTGTGGCTCCTTCTCAAAAGGTTTACACTGCTTCCTCTACTCTCACACTTTCTGTCACACAGAGGCTTGGTGCTAATGCCACCAGATTCTGTGTGCTATCTTCTCATCTTTTTGTCTGCGTGACAAAACAGGTATGTCTGCATACCTGTTGGCATGTCTGTTTCCCTCACCAGGTGTACATCACTTGAGTTCCTGGGTCATGATTTTACTCAGACTCCTGGACCCAGAGAAACCTCCCCAGAACTCTGAGCACAGCAGACTAGCAATAAACATATCGTGCAGGGGCGGGTTGGGAGGTGAGATGGGGTGAAACCCACCAGAAAGAGAAAACAACAACAGCGAAGTTGTCAGAAGAAGAAGCTTTACTTTTATCTCGGCTCTGGCAACCAGTATCTCTTTAACCTTGGAGAAATCACTTAATTTCTTGGGACATCAACTTCCTCATCTGTAAAGATAATCTCCAATTTCCTTTGTTGCTCTAAAATTCTACAACTTAGAGAAAAACAGCTGCAAAAGGATCCTTTGTTATCGGGTCTGCTAAGCTGTTAGAGCAAAAGAATGCAACAGGCTGAGCCTGGGCCAGTCCCACAGTCCAACATTTAAAACTGAGATCCCTTCTAGCACTTTCAGCTGTTCTCACTCGTCCTGTTTTATTTACTTATTTTATTTTGATTGCGAAAGTTCAAGGCAATGAGCCCACGGCTAGGATTAAAACACCACTGGGTCTGCATCATTGCTACTACCTACAGGCCTTGACCCAAATGCTCTGTCCACAAAGAGGAGAAAATGTGTTCACAAACCAGGGGACACCAGTTTGAGGACTGCGGGCCTGGGTGGGGTGGGAAGGGGGACCTGGCAGCTCAGGAATGCATAAAGAAAGAGAACACGGGTCCACATGGGCTCTGGTTCTGGCTATAGTCTCTGCTAACAAAGCACCATTCGCCTGACAAATCGAAGGCTTGGCCAGATTTATGAGTTTCCTAAACTCAATCAGAATGGAGCCTGCTCTGACCTACAGAAGGTCATTCAACCATATTGAATATTTGTCAACATTCCATGGCCAAAGATAAAGTGAGTAAATATCCAAGACAGGTTTAGACATGTCCCTGTTTATTCCTGGAAACTGTGAGTGTCTGTCTGGGCGCAAAGAGCACAGGAGGGATATTTTCCTTCCCTGAACACATACTCTTCTCTGCATGGCCACAGGTGCCCACTCCTAAGCCAGCGTCTTGTCCTTGGCACTCAGCAGCTTGCATTGCAAGAAGCAAAAATGGAAGGACAGCGCTTGCCCCACCTTAGTACACTCGGGTGGTATGTGGACACACACACAGAGGGTGAAGTAGCAGAGTTAAGTGTCAGCCCTGCAGTGGCACTGCCTGCACTTCTCCGAACTCCCAGGGATCTGAGTCATCGGTGGGGCCACACAGCTGGCTTCACTTTTCTAGCACACACCCTTCACAGCCTGACAGCGATGGAGCCTCCACTTCACAAGCTTATTTTTCACTTAAACACAGTATTAATTAACGTTCTCCCTCTGTGTCCTTGAGCAGCTACGGGAAATGTAAACTAGCCTCCATTTTACGACTTCTAGGACTGCGCCCAACAGCCCGCTTGCTTCCCAAGTGAGAATATCAGAGACACTGCAAGGTGGTATGAAACCACAGAAGTAGGGACTCAACACATCCAAGGCTCTTCTCGGCGTACAGAACTGATAGGATGTTTTGGCATAACCAAGGCGTATTACTTTCTCTTATTTCTGAGGCCACAGATGGGATTAAAGTAAAAACTAGGGCAATGAGCAACATCCCAGGAGTCAAAGCATTTGCCTACTCTACCCAGTTTCTCTCAGGGCTTAACAAGCCCTCTGGAGTATACTCTTTCCTTTCACTACCAGGTCAGTCTTGTTTTTCGCCATTGCTTTTGCCAGAAAGGTGAGCGTTAAGAAGGAGCTAGGAGAGAAAATTTCATTTCGAAATTCTGCTTCTGGATTAACAGCTTCTGAGAACTGGTATGCCCTGATGAACTGATGCCCCAAGGACCAACCCCTCTGGGGAGACAGCACTCTGATAATTTGTGTGAAGAGTAGTCACCAAAGACAAGATAAGCTGAGGCAACATTGCAGAGCCTCCCAACAGAAGGAAGCGTGACAATGAAAATGTAATCAGCTTCTGGCCTGGGCATTAAATCTCCCTGAATTTTTCTCTTGTTGGAGCCTTTCTGAAAAGCAGGAAGGTAAAGTGCTTGACCTATTTAACTGTTCCTGACTCAGAGTCTTGGGTTGTCTGTTAGCCCCTTCTCTGCAGGTAGTCCATCCCTTTTGCTCTGAGAAGTGTCACACAATGTCCTCAGCTCACTGAGTCATCGCCTAGTGGCATGAGTGAATTCGTGCAGCTTCCATGACCTCATAAAAAAGAGACCGGCCTAGGAACAGGCTGACTGGAGATTACACTTGGGAAAATTTTTCTTAGTCTGACCAAAGGCCATTACAAGGTAGTTCTTCCACTGCCTTCCCATGTGACCTAGAGAAATCACCTCAACTCCACCAGAATCTCAGTGTTCTCACTTGCAGAAAGAGGGCCCCTAGCCAGATAGTGTCTAAATTCCTTTGCAAGTGACTATTTGATGATACCCTCCTTTCCTTGAGAAACTGGGAACAAATGTATAACATAAATGATTCTTAATTCACCTATAAAATTAAATGGAGGACTAGAGAGTGGGCCAGTCCATGGGCAAAAAATCTGGGTGGGCCTATTCCATCCCATTGCTTTCCATGAAAAGATTAAGAACAAAAAGTGTTAATGTCTTATTTTGCTTTATACACCCAAGTTTAAAACAATGCCTGGCTATTAGCAGGTAATAAAGATTTGCTAATTAATCCATAAATGAATGGAAAACCCAAAAGTCAAGCAGATACTTCAAGGTGGGTGGCAGTTGTGCTTGTGTGTGTGTGTGTGTGCGTGTGTGTGTGTACATGTTGGCACGGGCATGCATTTGTGTATGCACATTTATACACACACATACACACACACACACACACACACACACACACACACACACACACTACATTCATCTATATCACTTTTCACATATCACTTAGCACCCAATATTAGTTGTCTCTTTCTTCTACTGGAATGCTCTTTGAAGATGAGATATCATCTTATTCACTGCTATTTCCTCAATATCTAGCCAGTCTGACTGATGAGGAATGTTCAATAGAGTTTACTGGATGGATGGATCGATGGATGGATGGATTGATAGATTAACAAAGTGGTGATATGTACTCTGTGAAAGAGTCTGTGTGTGCAACCTCACTTACTAATTGTACCTTAAATAAAACAGAAAAAAAGCAATCATGCTTCTTCTTTTTCCAGTTTTTGTTGGAGAGGAGGGGAGAGAAAGACAGAGAAGAAGAAAATGGAACCAAGAGAAGGGGTCAAGAGAGAGAGAGCTTAGAACTATAAGAAAGCCCAGGAGTTCAGTCTTTTTGAGAGACCAGGTTGGATCTGTCTGTTCAAAGTTCACTATAATCAGGACACTGATGCTTTGAAGAAATAAGATATTAAAGTTCTGGAATGAGGAAAGAGAAAATGGGCAGAGAAGGCAACAAATAGCAACAAAATAAATTATGTAAGGAAATCAATTACATTTTTTATTCTTCTGTTACTAATCCTTTAGAATTTTAATTTTTATGTTTTGAAACTTAAAATATGTTTAGCCCAGGTGAGGTAGAGTGGGGATAATAATAGACTTAAGCATCAACCATACATTTGGATTTCATAGTCTGTCACAGGTAAGGAATTGAATTCCTGCCTCAGTATGCAAAAAACATTCTATTTCCTATATCGTGTCCCAAGCCATGCTAGTTACATCTGTGTTTAGCACAGGACAGGGAGTGTGGACTGGCTCACTCTAAGCAAGTGAGAATTTGACTCCATGACAAATGAGGAAGGGTACCTGGTGGTGCAGGTAAAGAAAAGGCTGGAGTACTCTCAGGGTCGAGCCAAAGGAAAACACAAGCCAGCAACATGATCCATTGCCTCGGTCACTCCTCAGGAAAGGCTATTTCTGTTCCCCCAATTTCCCCAGCGCTGTTCTTGAGAGCAGTGTTGATTACCAGATAACCAGAGCCTTTGGTCTTTCACAGAATCAACAGCCTGGCAGCCACAAAGTGACAGGCATCAATACTAATCGCACAAGCCTGTCTGTAACTGGACCCCGGGACAGGCTGTGCTACACCTGCCTGTCCAGGAAATGTACTCCAGGGCCTCCCCCATGGAAACCTCTAACAACACTTATTAGCTGTTTCCTTGCCTGATAAGTGGTCTGTGCCTAGTTCTGGCTCCCATTATTATATTCATTTCAGCCTGTGTCCTGAAACCTGATACCTTTGTACTTGGGGGTGCAGTGTCTGCCACCTGACAATGATTTGACATGACACAGTGACAGAAAACAGGGAGAGAGGATGGAAATAAAGAACAAGGGATCCAAGCTGCTGTGCTGGCAGCTCCAGGCAGGGGTGCCCATCAACAATGATACCTGTTAGCAAGAGTCCAGGCCCCACTGATAGAATGGCCAGATCACTCATGTCAGAGCTCCATCGAGCTGGGAGATCTCAATCTTCCTTCGATGGCCAAGGCCCTGAAGGCCAAGGGCAAAATTACAGTGGATTCTTCACCTGCACTTTTGAGTTTAATGTGGCTCAACTTCTGTCCCTCCCTCCCACTTCTATTCCCCTAGCACCTCATTCATCTTGTTTCTTCCTTCTGGGCCTCTGGGACTATGGTCAGAGCTGTACTGTGGTGGCAGACATAGGTGCTAAACGGCCACAGCAACCACGTGTTAGTGTTATAATCACTCAGGAGACCATCTAAGGCATGGAGGAGAAGGGAGGGTCTTAAGCCCCTGGAAGCCCCCACAAAGGCACAACAGTGGAAATGGCTAAGATTCCAAAGAGCAATTTTAAGGATACAGTCTGTGACTGACCAGTAGTAACCATGGGCAAATGACAAGCCTACCCTCATTACAACGAACAAGACAAGCTAGACCACTATCTTAAAACCTTTTGTTATTGGTACAGTAGCAATAAAAAATTTCATTAAATGATATTTTCCATTAGACCCCAGTATATAAAATTAAAAAAAAAATGGAATTGAGATAGCTAAGGCTTGGGAGCTCACCCCTGCTGGGTCACCTGTGTGACCCTCTTAAACTGCTGCCACATTTCTTTGGAATGTTGGCATAGCTTCCCATACATAGCTCAGAGTGAAAACCATAAGGCAGGTAATTTCTCAGTTTTCTTCTAGTGCAAATGTTCTGGGCAAGGCACGGGAGACAGGGAAGTTGAAGGGAGGGGATGAGGATTTGTACCCTGTTAGAATTATCTTCTCTTTCCCCCTTTATGTTTTCTCTTTGTCATCAGTGGCCCCAGAGCTCTGTGGAAGTCTGTGGGGGAGATAGAAAAGGTAAAGGAAGAAATGTAAGCAGGGAGCCAGACCCACTCCCATGGCAGTTTGGATAGCTCAGCTGTATTTTTACACATATTGGACTTAAAATAGAGAGGAAGAGGGAGGAAGTTTGAAAACAATCAGCCTAGACTCATGTTTTATGAAAAGAAATTACATAGAGGAAATATTTCCTAACATATTTGATATATTTAGCATCTATTATTTTTTATCATCATCATGACCAAAACTATAATGAAAAATTTCCCCCCAAAATAAAGTTTATCATATAATAATTAAATTAATAAGATACTTCTGGATCAGAGAAAAACCCTTGAGACCGGCTTTGATTCCTTTGGCAAAGGTAAGGGACCCAAGAGGGGGAGGCAGCAGAGAGGGTTAAGAGGACTACGTAGCCAGTGATTAAATGTCATTTTCCTTGAGTCAAGAGATTCTCATTTTATTCAAGTGTCCTGGAAATGAGGATTAAGATTTTTTTTTCTTTTCATTTTGGGGAATTTTTGGCCCAGGAATAACTCTCAACTACCTATCACCAGTCATTAACTGGGGATGGTAACAGTAATAGATAACATTTATATTGCTTTTCTATGTACTAAGAATGCTCCATTTACAACCACCCTAAAGGAATGCACTATTATTTTCCCTTTTAAAAAATGAGAAAACTAAGCCACAGAAGGTTAAACACGCTTCTAAGTCTCAGAGGTAGTAAGTGGAAGAACTGGGATTTGAATTCATACACTGTCTGAAGTCAATGCTCCTAACACTACTGTCATCCAAGAAAGAAGGCTGATGAGGAGACAGGAGAGAATTAAGCTCTGGTAGGGCTCAAGCAAACTCTTAACGTCAACAAAAGTGTTTCTTAATGGCATAAAGCTCACAATTATAGGTCTTTTAAACATATATGATTCCATATTATCTCATCTTACACCTGTAAATTTACCCTCCAAGACACCTGGTTATTATGTTGCTTATTATGTTGCTCTTCTTACAATATTCAGAAAATATTTATTGTTTTTTCTCACCCAAATGTAAATAATTGATAACTGGTAACTGGTTAATCTGTTTTCCCACGGAGGGTTGTTGTTGTTTACAAGCAACTAAAGCTTTGAACTAAAGAGATGAAGATCCATTTGTAAAATTTCAATGTCAGCATATGAACAGGGAGTATGAGCTTGAAATCATCAGTTTTCCTAGTGCCCCTGAAATCTATTAGGGGGTTTTGAATTCATTAGGGAAAACCTGTCCAAATTGGGAAATGAATATAATCTCTACTCCAGATACTATTCAATGGAAAAAACATCAGAAGGCTTTGGCCTTGGATTTGTGGGGAGATGGGAGGAGGGGGTGTTGTGGGACAATTAGGAGGCTGGAATCACTTACTGACCCCATCTGAAACTATATTCTGTACTGCCACTTTGGGTCATCCATGGGTTAACATTTCCTCTGAACATTCAAGCTCCTTCAAGTTATTTATTTATGTTGGGTCTTGTCTTTTACAGGGTAGAGAAAATGAAGGAAAAATAACATCCCCTTCCCCCAAAGCATTCACCATGGATTTTTAGGAGGAAATGGCTGGGCTCAATGAGACACACAAACCCAGCTCTCACTTCTATACTATTCTCTCCTGCTGGCCTGGAGAAATCACTCAGCGCCCGTAATGAGAGGATGCAGTGGCTAATTTTACACCATAAATCATAAGGCTAATACTATGACTAAAAAGTGATACCATCAGCTCCTTTTCCTTCAAGGCTGTTAGATCTTAGTCAATTACTTATGAATGAAGATTTAAAGACTTCAGAAGCCCCTTTGCCAACAAAAGATGCTTTTGCTATTAGCTTTCTTTCCCCTTGGAAAGATTCTCCAACATCGCTGGAAGAACCTCCTTAGCATTTATAGCATGTTCTCAGCATTTATAGGAAAGATGTTTGCAAGGGAGCAGAAATTAACAATGCCTAGCTAGTAGAAATCTTGGAGCCTTGATACCCTCCAAGTGATACTGCCAACACTCCTAGGATAGCCAAAAACAAGAGGAGATAGGGAAACACACAGAGATAGGGGAAAATATACCTTGTTTCCGACATATTTCTCAAGCTGTTTAAATATGAAACAAAATCCTACCAGGCTACAAGTTTCCAGCTGTTATGATATCATAAGATAAATTTACAGCTAGAGAAACAGCATGTTTGCTTTTATAAAGTATGGAAATATAAGTGTTCCAAGTGTTAAAACTGTCCAAACAAATTAATTCAAGTAAAAATAGTTGTCTCCGATTTGGTTCTCTCACATTTGCTTTCTTTTTATAGAGCCCGTGAGCATGCTTCCCTCAATGCCAAGAAGAGAGGAAGTGCACTTCCATCCCAGCAGGCACTCCTTCTGCAGATGGAAACCCAAGGAGCCCTACAGCAGGGAAGTCGGGTGGCCCCATCCAAGCTCCCATTGCCCATCTATTCATTAAGATCTGAATTTAGCCTCTTCACAAGGGAGGAAAGACAGTCTGGGAGGGACTGAGGCTGCAAACCCTACGATGTGTTCCCATTTTGCACGTTCATCACAAGCTCAAATGAAAAAAGAGTTTCTTTCCTCAGTGACTTTGAAAAGAATAGAGTGGTGATTAACAGCAATATTTTTTTTAATGAAACGCAACCCGTCATCCCTGTCATCTTCTGGCCATCCTCGCTTGTACGCGCCTCCCTGACAAGAGGAATAATAATGGTCATACATCACTGCTCTGCACGTCCAATCATCTAAATCTTCCCTCGCTGCAGCCTCTGAGACTCAATTACTTTATTGACATGCAATCTTCATAAGGGGAGAAATATTGTGCATGTAAGGTCACTTGGTTATGAAGACATATTATCATATTATCTGCATGAGGGTTGCAGGGCTAAGACCTGACAGAGCTAATTATAATGGTACATGATAGAAAGCTCAGTACACATTATTCGCTTGGCTGCACTAAAGGTGAGGTAAGTCCATGACATCATGGTTCTTTGAAAAAATAATGCAACTTCGGCTTGGAGGCTGTAACTCTTTTTTTTTTTTTTTTTTTTTTGAACTCCCACATTTTTACTTTTTGGCTGTCACAGAGAATGAAAGAACTAGTTAATGGAGTCCTCAGATTTCGGGGAAGGGAGATGACATGCCCCTGTAGAGTGAGTGAGTGAGTGTGTGTGTGTGTGTGTGTGTGTGTGTGTGTGTAATTGTCTTGCTTACTCCCCCATCTAACACCAGGTTTTTCGGTCCATTTCCTAGCAAGTGAAATGAGAACGACTCAAGGGAGAAAGGTAAAGGGATACAAATGGGTCAATTTGATAACAGAGTAAAGCTTCCCCTCACCCTCAATTAACCCTTCTCAGATCCTTACCACTTTCTTTCTCTTGGTCTCACTGGCAGAGGCTTATCTTGCTAAGATTTAGTGCTCCTGAGTTGGTTTCTTTGTTCAGACATATCAGGTTATTTAAGTATTCACCATCAGACTCATGTCAGAAGCTTCATGTATTGCTGAGATACACAGCTGGTCAGTCCTTCTCTTCTTTGCATACTTGGCCCATTTGTCAACCCCATTCACCCTAAGTGCATCTCATATTTTGAGGCCTGAATGAGGAACTCTAATGGCAACTTTACAAGAAAGGAGCAACAAGGAGTGAAATCCAGGCCATGTCTCCAGGCCAGAGAAGTCTTCCAGTCTTGCCACAGTTAACGTGGGCTCAGATGGAAAACTGAGGTAGATAGGTCTTTGATGAGTCATCATGAAGTCAAAATCAAGTCAACCTCCACAGATGGGTTTGCAACAGCATCTGAGCTTCAGCCCTGGACACATGTTCTACTTCCAGAGGGACTTATGAGCTTATAACGAGGACTTACAGAGACATTAAAAGCATCACAATAATCCAACAAAGGATGGCTCCTAGATTATCTCTCCCTCAGCAGAGAACTAATTCAATAAAGGAGGATAAATAACTAAAGGCTTCTAAGCTCTAGAAACTGCCTTGGTCTTGTAATATGAGTACTTTAGCTCCACCACAAGAAGCACAGAGTAGAACGAGAAATTGAGATTGTCCAAATTCTCTCTTACTGAATACTGCTGTAACGCAAATTCCTCAATTTCTGATACTAATGGCTCAAAAATAATGGTGACATTGTTAACAAAGCCACAAAGAGATTCAGACTTTTTTTTCTGAATTGGAAATTAAATTGTGCATAATAAGATGTTGACATTAAGAAATTTGATGATGATCCATGTATAGTAGAAATAGTAAATCTTTAGACATTAGAATTTTAGATTGGCTATTTTGGATGAGATGGTCTTATGCATTCCATTTCCACCTCCAGCATTTCAAATGCATTTCTGCAATAGGGAAGTTCACAAAGTACCCATTTCCAAAAGTTGACTTACTAACTGAGATAAAATTGTATGGTCAGTTGAAAGAGAGTTGGCTAAGGTTTAAGAGATTAAACATCTACTCTTGACTTGACCAACCATAATACATGCCATAGCTTCTTATCAAAGGCAAAAATCTCTCTTTATATGTTGGATAAAGTACTTGGGAGAGACATTAAGGTATTGTGAAAAGACTATGGCATTGCCTAATAAACAAACTGCTTTGAAAATCTGGCCACATAATTTATTGGCTTCATGATCTTGAGCAAATTGTTTGTCTTCTGAGCCTCAACTGCCCTTCTTTAAAATGGTAATAAAATTGTCCACTTTAAAAGAGTAGTATGAAAATTACATAATGAGAAATGAAAGTGAAGGCTCTTTATAAACAAAACACACTTAGTAAATGGCAGTTATTGCTACTGTTTCAGTCATAACCCATTTTAAACTGTTTTGCAGGTCAATGATGTAAGTAAACATGGACCATGAAGAGCAAAACCCTCTACAAACATAAGATATGACTACTATCTGGTGTCACCAGACCAGACTCTCAAATATGAGAACCATTTGTATTTTCAATTTCAAAACTCACTTTCATCAGAAAGTCCTTGCCCATCCAGAGTCATTGATACCATCTCAGAAAACATAAAAGAAAGCTGTAATGGTAGAAAGTAATGTAATGTAGGAGGGAGTTATTAAAGACCAGAAGAGAATATCATGTAGAAGGTGTATCAGGAACTGGGATCACAAAGAAACCCATGTGGTTGTCTGCTCCACATACCTGTTCTCACAGTCATCCAGAGGGCTGGAGAACACAGTCTGGAGAAGAAAATAATTCTTCCTTTTTTGGAAGCAAGGTAGACTCTGTAACGTACTTCCTCCTAGCCTAGAAGTATACTGGTCTTATGCACACTCCTTCACTTCTTGGGGCCTCATATTTTATATCTAGGAAAGTGACTTCTAGTAGTTGGTTTCCAGCAATACATCCTCAGTCAATTAGGGCCCACAATTTAAGAAAAGCAGATACTGGAGCAATGGGAACAACATTTCTAGTCAAGTTAGGGCATGAGATTTTGATTTAAGTAAAAAAGATAGCAGAAGCAAAAGTTTTCA
This sequence comes from Felis catus, assembly GCF_018350175.1. Taxonomy (NCBI): domain Eukaryota; kingdom Metazoa; phylum Chordata; class Mammalia; order Carnivora; family Felidae; genus Felis; species Felis catus. The sequence continues at coordinate 36,658,745 of NC_058378.1, read as the reverse complement.
ACAACGCCTTTCACTTTAAAAAGAATTTCGTATCATTAATTTTTAAATAATAATTTTTTTCAAACTCTTTCTGAAATACAGAAAAAAATCACTCAATTAATAATCACATGTATTATTTCATATAATCCTGCTGACATCCTTATGAAGTGAATATCATTGTCATCCCCATTTTGTTGGTGAAAAGATCGAGGCTAAGAGAAGTTAAATGTGTTTTTCTAGGTCAAACAGCTAACAAATGGCTCAATTTTACATTCTTTAAATTCCTCATTTTAATAGAGTTTTGGGGGGTTTTTTTGTACTTGCTTTATAGCAGGACATGGAAAATATTTACTTCTTTATTCCTATGGACCATTATTAGATAAAACAGGTTGTCACTTTCTGAAAAGACTTTGAATTTGCCGAGCTATTGACAAATACATGGTTAAATTTTTCTATTTTTTGCAGAGGCTTTTAAGGGCAAACCTCTTTTCATATGAAGGGGAAACTTATTTTAAATGCACTGGAAATAACAAGAATTTCAGATGGAGAGGGGAGAGCCAAGGGCAAAGTTGGCTATGGCGCCAGTGGATGCCCTATGGCATTACTGAGAGTCAAGCAAAGTACAGCAACTTCACCATTTCTATTCTTCCCACTCTGGATATTTCTGTCAAAGGCTGCTAGACTTTAGAACAGCTCTATTAATAAAATGCAGGCATTCCTTAGAAAGACTTTCACCTTAAGAGTTAATACTTTGTTATCAGGATTTCTCTGACAACCACCCAAGAGACAGACTTGAAATAGGGGCCTGAATAGAAAGAGACTTAGCTTTATGATTAGACAGACTGAGGAGAGAATGTAGTGAAGCTAGCTTTCTTGTCTGTGTGTGTGTGATCTTGATTATTTAGCTTGAATTCAAGGTCTGTAAAGTGTGAATAAATAATTTGATGAGTGAGATATACTAACTGGTTATAGACTAACATTTCTCACTGAGAAAAACTAGTAATGCCGAAAAAAGTATTTATAGGAATTTTTTAAGCCCTTAGAGAGCCAGTGAGACAGTGGGAAAATGAAGGATAGGATCCTGGAGACAAAGGAAGTAGGGATAATCTAAGTACAAAGACATATCCCTAAACCCAGTGCCACTTCTTCCCTTGAGGCAATTCTCAATTCTTAAACTCAGCAATGAAGAGGCTGAGAAGCTGAACCAAACTTCAAATAGTCTTACAGGTCTTGGGTTACAAAATTAGTTTTAAGGTATGCCAAGGAATAGAGGCCCAAGCAGACATTCCAGACCCTCAACTGGGACTCTGAAGAATTATATCACAGGGGGAGAGGTGAGTGGAAATAGATCTGACCTCTCAAAGTCCCAGCTTCCCATTCACTCCATCATGAACTGCATTGAGGTGGTTTTTCCCCACCCTAATTGCCTCCCAGAAACAAAATAAATCCTCTCTGGAGGGAAAAAACACTATTCAGAGCCTCAAATTACCTCCATAAGTTTTGCACTCAGTGTCAGGTCCTCTATGAAATATCATGTGGCATACCAAGAGACAAGATCAAATGCCAAAAAAAATCCAGAAGAATAAATAAAAGATACAGAGCTACCAGAGATCCAGATATTGGAGGTATTAGCCATGGACTTGAACATATTAATCACATTTATTTAAAGGATGTTAGAGGACAAAATAGAGAAATGTAGCAAAGCACTGAAAACTATACAACAGAATCAGATGAAAATTCACAGCTGAAACATACAATAATTTAAACCTAGGATTTAACTGATGTATTTAGCAAAAGATTAGACACAACAGAAGAGATGATTAAGAAAAGAGAGGATGGGTCAGAAGGAACCTATGTTACATGTAAATTAAGAGGTCAACCCTGTACATCTCAATTAAAAGGAAAGATTTCACAATGGATTAAGAATATGCAGTTTACAAGAAACATTAAATATAAGAATTCAGGGAATCTGAGAGTGAAGGAATGGAAGAAGCATATAACAAAAGGATTAGCCATAAGAGAGGGTGTATATATACAAATATCAAGTAAATTAGATGTTACCATGGAGCATTACTAAAAATAAAGGGGGAAAGTTTTATACTGATAAAGAAGTCAGCTGTTCAATAAGATGTAAAACATTTTAAATTATGTAAATCTACATATCTATATATAGGTCTATCTTAAAAAAATACATGCAGCAAAACTGACAGAACTAAAGCAGGTAAAAAGGAGAAATTCACAATCATAATGGGAAGTTTCAACAAGTCTCTCAGTGAGTGAAAGCAGCAGATGACAAAAATCAGCAGTTATAGCAAAGATATGAACAGTATGATTAAGAAATCTGATCATAAAATGCAAATAAGCAAATGAAGAATATTACACATAAAAACTGCAGATATTGAGCAACACAAAACATTCACTCAAACACAGGCCAGGATATAAAGCAAATGTCAACAAATTTAAAAAGAATGAAATTATGCAGAATTTATTACCTACCCAGGCCAGAATTACCTAGGAATTATTTGCTCAAGTTAACTGGAAATGTGTAAGTGCTTAGAAATTAAGCCGAGTACTTCAAATAACTCAAGGGTAAAAAAAAAAAAAAAAAAGAATCACAATGGAAATTAGAACAGATCTTGAACTGAATGACTATAAGACAAAACAAACAAACAAACACTTGTAGGATAGAGCTAAAGTCAAGCTTAGAGGAACATGTGTATTAGAAAAGAAGAAAGACTAAAAACTAATGGTGAAATTATCCATCTTAAGAAAGTAAGGAACAGCAAGTAAAGCCTAATAAGCTGGAATGAAGAAAACAGTAAGCAGAAAAGAGCAAAATAATAAAACAAATGAAATACATACTAAAGTAATCAACAAAGACAAATTTGTTTTTTAAGAGGACTTCTAAAATGAACAATTCTCAGGTGAGGGTAAAGGTTAAACTTTTCAAGAGAAAAAGAGAGAAGGTACCAAATGACAATATCAGAAATAAAAAGAGGGCCTTGATACAGTGCTTAGAAAAAAATAGGTAATGGAAACCAATTTGACAATAACTTTCACATTTAAAAAAAGAAAGAAATAGGTAAGAGGGATCTATGAATAATTTTATGTAAATACATTTGACATTTAAATCCAATTAAAAAAAAATTAAGGCTTACTTCAGCAGCACATATCCTAAATTTTTTTTAAAAACTCAGCTTACCAAAAGAGACATAATAAAAAATAGAATAGTCTTAGATTTTAAAGAAAATAAATCTGTAATTAGAAACTTTCTCCCAAAGAAAACTCCAGGTTTAGATGGTTTTAGCCATGAATTTTTCCAAACACTTAAGAAAGAAAGAACACCAATGTTAAATCAAGTCTTCCAGAAAATAAAGAAAAAAAAAAAAGGAAAAATTTCCCAACTTCTTTTTTGAGGCTAGCAAAATTTGGTATTACATTTGACAAGAGCATTATAAGAAATAAAAATTGCAGGACAATTTTTCTCATTAAACAAAGATTAAAATTCATAAAGTATTAACAAATAGTGTGTATACGTATATGTGCATTTACATGTATTAATATAACATGATCAAATTGGGTAAATTGCAAAATGTGAGGTGTTTTGATATCTAAAATCAATTGAATTCTTCCAGAGAATGAGAAGACAAAACAGACTGACAGAAAATATCTTACAAAAATATCTTACAAACATTTTACAATATCTGTAAATGACATATCAGATAAAGGACTGCTATAAAAAATATTTAGAGTCTGTAACTCAACAAAAGAAAACGAGCAACTCTATTAAGCAGTGGACAAAAAACCTGAATAGACACTTCACAAAAGATGTACAAATGCTAAGTGAGCATAGGAAAAGTGGTTCAATATCATATATCATCAGCAAATGGCAAATTAAAACAGCAGTGAGATACTACTACACACCTATTAGAATTATGAAAATCCAGAACACTGATAATACCAAGTGCTGACAAGGATATGGAGCAACACAAACTCTCTTTCATTAGCAAAGGAATACAAAATGATATAACCCCTTTGGAAGACGAATTGGTGGTTTCTTACAAAACTAAACAGACTGTTATACAATCCTTGGTTATTTACTCAAATGAGCTGAAAATTATGTCCACACAAAACCTGCACACACAGATGTTTACAGAAGCTTTATTGATAACTGCCAAGGATTGGAAAGGAATAAACAGTTATTTACAGGAGATAATACTTTATATGTAGACAAAATTTAAAAAAAACTATAAATTCTTAAATGAGTAAGTAAATCTGTAAAGGCTGCTGGCGTCAAGATCAACATATGAAATTATTTTTATCTCTATGAGCACCAAAAAAATGAATAAAACACAATGAAAATCAAAAGTAAATAAGATTTAAAAAAAATCATATACCGGTGCGCCTGGATGGCTCAATTGGTTAAGCAGTGGACTTTAGCTCTGGTCATGATTTCTCAGTCTATGAGTTCGAGCCCCACATCAGGCTCTGGGCTGGCAGCTCAGGGCCTGGAGCCTGCTTCCGATTCTGTGTCTCCCTCTCTCTCTGCCCCTTCCCTGCTTGCTCTCAGTCTCTCTCTCTCTCAAAAATAATAAACATTAAAAAATTTAAAAAAATTAAAAAAACCTTATACCTAGGAATAAATCCACTGAAATGTGTGTAAGATCACTACACACACACACACACACACACACACACACACACACACAAACTATAAGATATTGAGATAAACTATATAAAACCTAAATAAGTGGAAGCATATTCCCATGATCATACACTGGAAGACATTATATTGTAAACATGTCAATTATCCACAAATTGGCCTACAGATTCAAAGTAATCCCAATCAAAATTCCATTGTTTCATTGTTGTTGCTGTTATTAAAACAGATGAAAGGATTCGAATATTTGTATGGAAATGCAAAGGGCCAAGATAGCCAATATAAGCTTGTTTAATCACTAGATATTAGGCCTTGTTATAAACCTGTGGTAATTAAGAGACTGGCACTGACTCAGAAGAGATAAGTACATGAATGGAACAGAATAGAAAGTCTAGGAACAAATTCACACGTATGCAGACAACTGATTTAAGACACAAGCAGTGAGGAATGGAAGGTCTTTTCAGATATCCTCATGAAAAATTCATTTTTGACCCCTTACCTCACACCATACATGAAATAAATGTCAGATGTATTTATAATTCTAAATATAAAGGTAAAATATAAGGCTTCTAAAATATAAAACAGGAGAATACCTTCATAATCTTTGAGTAGACTCAAAGTTGTTGAAATAAGACTCCAAAAGCACTATCCATAAAGGATAAGACTGATATACTGGACTCCAACAGCATAGGAGACTACATAGAGGGTTTCTTGGGGGAGGTAGGTGTGTAGCAGTAATATTCTATTTTTTTAATCTGGATGATAGCTTGTGATAATTTATAGAGTTGTTCAAAATTATTTGTCCATTTTCTGGAAGTATGTCACAGTTCATTTTGGAAATATTTTTAAAAATGAATTAATTACCAAGTAAATGCAAAGAATTTAGCAGAGTGCTTAGAGTTCTTTCCCTTTATACTCAAAGGATAAGGAACATCTGAAGGACATGCTAATAAAATAGATATGAAAGAGCAATTTCACCTTTTTGCCTTGCTCTTGATCAGAAAGAATATAGAGACAAATTAGTTTAAAAATATATATACCCAGCAGGTGTGACCCAGTCTGGGATTGAAATAGACAGGACACCAAATTGTATCCAGGGAGATCAAACTGTTGATGCAATCTGTATTTTCCCAGCTAATCACACTGAGCCAGAGGAAAATATGACACGTTACCAAAATTAACTTGCAAAAGGGAGTGAGGCAAGCAGAATACTCAACAGTGGGATTATCCTTGTCTAGCTCCTTAGTGAGTGAAACATTTATGAGCCAGGAGATACCCTTTGCTTCTTCCCATCATAGACAGTGCTTTATCACTGCACTGTAACTGCTAAACACAGAAATTCATGTATGGATAATACAAACACACACACACCTACACCACACACACATACCACCAACATATAATGCATACACATATGCACACATGCATATACATACATGTACATTTCCCCAATCATTCCCTAACTATATGCCAATAAGGTGTGTGTCCAAGCACTGGGGAGACAATGGTGGAAGAGGAGAAACAGATACGTAGTCTCCACCATAAAGGCATTATTATGATTATTTGATTTCTATCTTAGGGATAGTTAAAATTATGACACATGGTTCCACTAACTGGATCCCTTGAAGTTGTACCTCAGAATTGTCTATATGTATATGGAGATGGGATTTAATTTTGCTTTATCTTTTTGGTGAGAGGTTCTAGTGAACATATCCTCCCAGGGGGCCTTGAGTCCCCACAACTAGTAACCACCGATTAAGAATTTATTGTTTACAAATTATTTCACAAACATCTCTTATGAATCTCACAACTACTCTGTGAAAGAGGCAACATGGTAGGCAATATCATCTAAAGATTAAGGCAATAAAACTCAGAGAAGTTAAATGACTTGGCTGAGGCCACACAGAAGTGGTAGAACTGAGACCTGAATCAAGCGTATTACTTATTTAAGATCTCTGAGGCAAAAAAAAAAAAAAAAAAGATCTCTGAGAAATTTGATAGTATCTATTGGGACTCCACCCAGGGACTAGAGTACTCACTGGGGTATTCTATTGCATTCCAGAGCAAAAGTCATTTGTGGAACTACCTTCAGAGAGCCGTAAGTCTGCCCTTTCTGAAGCTTCCATCCCAGTTCTGCCCTTCTAGAGTTCCATCATATTAGTTTAATGCTTCATCCTCAGGTCATGGCACCACTGGATATACTGACCATGGTCAAAAGTAGTTGGTGTACTTCTCTCTGACATGGTTTAGAGGGGCTACCCAACTATGTCATGACGTTCAAGTCTAGCCTTGATACAATGTGATACAGAGAACAGCAGCCTTACAAAGCCCTCTCAAAAGTCGCTTCACAAAATGTGTATAGGCTGATTAGAAGCCCACTCTTGCATTTCCCCGTCCTGAGAATGAGGCTAGTGTGAGAATTGCAGCTAGATTTAGGATTCCTCAAGAAGTAGGGGCACCTGGGTGGCTCAGTCGGTTGAGTGTCTGACTTCAGCTGGGGTCATGATCTCACAGTTCGTGAGTTTGAGCCCTGCGTTGGGCTCTGTGCTGATAGTAGGCCTGGAGCCTACTTCGGATTCTACATCTCCCTCTCTCTCTGCTCCTCCCCTGCTCACATGCGGTCTCTCTCTCAAAAATAAATAAAGATTTTAAAAAATTTTAAAAAAAATTAAAAAAGGATTCCTCAAGAAGCACCCTGTAGGAAAGACATGGAGTCAGCCTGTGTCAGCATATCTTGTGCATGCGGGAACATGTGTGCTAAGCTTCAATGTGCAATAAAGGACAGCCTGGCTGACAAAGTGTGGGAAGCATATGGTAGGGGTGGGGCCTGTAGCTGTGTCAGGAATGCAGGCACATATGGTGACAATAATGTGCATGGGATATTATCCCTAATCTTTCTTTTTTAAAAAACTCGTGCACACACACATATACACATACACAGACACACCAAGTGCACACACACATATACACATATACAGACACACCAATCAAAGAAGATTGGAGAATGTTATCATAGAAATAGGGATGAGATATCATCTAATCCAATCCCCTCATTTTATTGGAAAAACAAAAACTGAAGCCCAGAATGCAATGGAACAGAATATATTCTAAATCACATGGAATCCAGGAATTAAAATCTAAGACTCCTTATTCCCAATCTAGAATTCCGTCCTGGATACCAACCTACTTCTCAAAAGCTGATAGCACCCAGCTGTATTTCTCCTTCCCAAAATGGAACAAAAGCTCTTCTGGACAGAACGTCCCTGTGGCAGGTCTCAAAAGAGGACCTGCGAAAGAAGGAGCAGATTCTGGACTGTCTTTATGTCAACCCTTGGCTCTAAAACTCAAATGGAGCCTTGGGAAGTCCAGAAAAGAGCACAAATCAGTCAGCTTTAGAAAACCAGAAGGTCCCCAAAGCAGTCTCTTGGAAACATGCACAACAAGCTCCTTCCAGCAAAGAAACAAGGAAAGGCAGAGACACGTGGAGCCCTTACATTTATCCTCCCACAGACTCCCAGAAGGGAAGGTCCTGGATTTAGGCAAAGAGAAGTGGTAGACTACAAATATGTTATTGGATTCTTTCAGACCTACAACCAAAGGACCAATGGCTTACAGACTCTAACCCTCCTTTTCTTTCCCCTATGCTGTATGAACTGCAATGTCTGCCCATACTTTAGTATCCTGAAGTCTCTACACCAAATACAAAACTCCTTTCCTAGCCACTTTCCCACTGAGGAAAACATGCTGGAAATTATATTCTGGATACTTTCAAATCCAGAGCAGATGCTCCCCATTTCTTATCCAGGCTGGTGACTTAGCAATGGCATTGAAAGGCCTCTCTGGCACCCATGGCATATGAACTTAAATGAGGAAATTAAGGGGCCCACAGATGGGGCAACCAGATGAACCATGTATCAAGTTTTCTCAAGTTTACTCATCTTGATACAAGAAAGGAACACAGAGGAATCAGCTTCTTCCATTCTCTCTGCTCCCCATATCTGTTAAATTTCTTTTCAAGGTCTCTCATTATAGTCTTGCCCCAAGAATTCCAGTCAATATTATTCTCTCTCTTCTAGAAAGTAAATCTATCTCTTGATTGTATTCCACTAAAAGCATATGATGGTAAGCTATGAATGGTACTTTTCTTATGTTCACATTATTCCAGAAATCCTGAGGTATTCAACAAACTCTGGATCCTTCAGAATCCAGATCATGCGTCAAGCCCTCTATGAAGCTTTCCTCAACATCACAACCAGTCCAAACTGAATATGTTCCAAAAATCCACGACATGCAGGCCAACTGATTAACCCTATAAACACAAGTAAAAGAACAAATGGGGTGTCAGTTTTCCTTCCTGAACCCTTGTACCAGAAGGGACCGCCATCTTCCTGATGTACATTTCAGACAAAGAGGAACATTTCCTCCTGGAAGCAGAAAGATAAAAATGATACCCCAAGATTTGTGTCAAGCCAAGGATTATACAACTTGGGGAGCAAATCACAAGCTAGATGGCCATAAGCATTTCACTCAACCTCTACTCCAAAATAAAGCAACATTTCACTTATTTTTCCCATGTTCTCATGTCAGATTTTTACTTCCAGGCCTCCAGTTGGTAAGTCAAACAAAATTTTGGAAATGTTAAAAATTTCAAGAGAAACTCAAAGAATAATTTGTTCTCATCAAAACAAAACTAAACCGGGGCGCCTGGGTGGCGCAGTCAGTTAAGCGTCCGACTTCAGCCAGGTCACGATCTCGCGGTCCGTGAGTTCGAGCCCCGCGTCAGGCTCTGGGTTGATGGCTCAGAGCCTGGAGCCTGTTTGCGATTCTGTGTCTCCCTCTCTCTCTGCCCCTCCCCCGTTCATGCTCTGTCTCTCTCTGTCCCAAAAATAAATAAAAAAAACGTTGAAAAAAATTAAAAAAAAAAAAAAAACTAAACCATTGGCAAATAGAGGCCAACAACTTGTAAATGCACGAAGAGGCACCACAAGGGTGCTTGCGCTAAGATTTTGCAAATATTCTCCAGTCTCTCGGTGGGTTTCTCACTAAGTGAAGGCCAGAGCCTCCATCTGCTTTCCATCACTGTCTCCACTCTTGCATTCTGGTGGAGCTCTGGCCTGGTTACATTTGCTATGCCTCCAAAGTGGCCCATCCCAACAGAGCCTGGTGCTGAGTTCTGGGGACCATGCACTCTACCAGGATTGTGGCTCCGTTGCCTGTTTTTGACACCCTCACATTTTACTTCTCTCTGCCTCCACTCTCTGTTCCTGGAAAATGAAGATCAGCAACATTATCATGAATGTGCTTGGAGATCCCACAATGGCCTGCACTAGGCCATAAATAGAATTTTGGCCAGAAAAGTGGAATCTTATGCCCTGAAGCACTTTAAAAATAGCGAAGAATTTATCTGAAGCAGAATGGAATGCTCCTTTAGGGAAATGACGTTGTTGACCTTAGGCAAACACATTCAACCCAGGGAGTCTATGAAACATAGCTGTAAAATGTATATAATTATCCTAATTATGTTAGTTTTTTTTTTAAATCACACACACAGCTGTGCCACTGGGTGCAGCAGAGCAGTTGAGTTTCTGGCAAATAACGCAGCTTTGGGGGATACATAAATTGGGACAAAATCTGGTGTGAACCACATCGACTGTGGAGCGCCATCCTCAAGAAAGTACTCCTTGCCTATCTCCACCATGTGCTACTGAAATGACTTGGTAGGTGGGCATGAGAGCAACCTTAGACTTCAAGTGGTCCTGGCATGTTGTACTACTATAATCAGGTGGCATTTTCGTTTCAGTCTTTTCTTTTTTTAAGTTTATTTATTTATATGAGAGAGAGAGAGAGAGAGAGAGAGAGAGAGAGAGAGAGAGAGAGAGAGAGGGAGAGGGAGAGGGAGAGGGAGAGAGAGAGATATTGATTGAGTATCCCATCAGGCTCCTCGCTGACAGCACAGAGCCCAATGTGGGGCTTGAACTCACCAACTGTGAGATCATGACCTGAGCCAAAACCAAGAGTTGGATACTTTACTGACTACGCCACCCAGATACCCCCTTTCAATCTTTTCTAATGAAATAATAACAAGAACAGCAAGATCATGCTATGCATGAAAATTTAATCTCAGGGTTATCACAATTATGAACAAGGCAAAATCAGGTAAGTGACCAATACCTCTCACATGAATTACTTGCTCCAATGCCTAAATGGTCTCCCTGTCTCTGTCGGTGGACTACAGCCATAATGATCTTTTTAATAAGCCAATCTGATTTTTTAGTTCCTCAGTTGAAAACTCTTCAGTGATTTTTCTAAGTATTTAAGACAAAGTCTCCATTCTTTAAATTGGCATACAAAGTTCTTGATGATCTTACCCCTACTCACATCTGCCACCAGCTCCCTTACCTGCCTGCTTATTCTCTTCTCTATATATCCTCCCCGACATTCTCTGGCCAAACTAAAGTTCAGTTCCTTCAACAGACCATGTGGTCTGTCCTCTGAGCCATCATATATGCTGTTCCCTCTACCTTGAACGTTCTTTCCACATTTCTCCCTAATTACTTGCAATACATTTGTCAGGTCTCAGTTACAAGGTCACCTCCTCCAGAAAACTCTCACTAATCCTTTCCTAAAACTAGATTCTATGTTCCTTCAAACACTCTCATGAGTCTGTATGTCTAATATAAAGCCCTTGCCACACTGAGTTGTTAATGTAAATCCTTTCTGCAGATTCTATCCTCTGTAATGACAGAAGTCAAGTTCATTTGTTTACCAGTGTATTCCTTATGCTATACCTAGCACATAGTGAGCACTTAAAAAGTTTTCATTTTAGTGTTGGTGCTATATATTGGGAAATGCCAAGTTGAATTATGCAATGGTATTAATATTCAAATAGACGAACTAGTATTCAATCACTAAAGGTGAAATTTATGGATATTACATAACACAAAAACACTCATATTACTGTTTATTGAAAAGGCAAAATGAAAATGTGCATTTGCAGCATGATCACAGCTCCATACCAAAATGCATGCACCAAGAAAAAAAAATAGTAGAAGTAAATAAAGTTAACATGTTAACAGTGAATTCTTCTGGGGTGTTAAAAGTATGGGTAATTTTTCTCCCAATACTATTAATTTTCTAAATTTTATAAAGTAAACATTTTTAGAATAGAAAATATAATTTTAAAGTATGTTAATAATTTATAGCTATAAGATAAAATATTGTTGCAGAAAAAAATAAAACCACCAAAAATTTCAAAGGAAAAGAATATAAAACCACTTATAATCTCACTACTGTGGAGAAGGTAGAAAATGTTCATCCATCTGTGCATGTGTATGAATGTTTACCTGAAATTAACTTGGACAACTGACACAATGTGGCACACTGAATAAAACTAGACCATGAACATGGGATCTCCTCAGTGTCTCTAGATGGCAGTAACTAGATACAAATATGCTTTCTTTTTGTTGGCTTCCAACATTGATTCATTCCTAATATATTCCTGAGCCCCCTACTAGAGGCTAAATGCTGAGCACCAGAAGAGAGGGAAATAAATGCAGGGTTCTGGAGTCATCAGTTCATGTCTATAATGTGATGGCTATACTAGGGGAGTATGAAAACCAGGAGAGGAATGTGGTAGAGCGGGGAATGAGGAAGAAAGGGGACATCCAATGGTAGAAATGGTGAGTAGAACTGAACAATGTAGTGGGAATCCTAGGGCCTTTGGAGAGAAAGAACCCAGTAGAAAAACAAAGAGAAAAACAAGATAGCCAAACTTCAGAGGCTTTAAAGAGAAGGCAAGACACTGGCAGACTGATGCTCAAATGTTCTAGCTCTTATTTAGTCAAAATTACATCAATATGAACAGGTAGTTCCTACTCTGTTGTCTGAAGGTCCAAGTTTGTCTTTTGGGTAACTGTTAACAGGAATAATTTCTATTTCTAGTACCACATCCATAGAACATTTCCTTTCAGATGTCTGGATCACAATCAGTGAGAACTACACCTTTAAATAAACTTCATCATGGTCAGAATTATGACTTGAAAGCAGAACTGGCCAAAGGCAAGTGTTTTAAACAATTGGGTTACCATTTAAAGGTCCTGTCCTTAGTTCTACCAAGTGTCCACCCAATGCAGCTAGTATCCAATGGTGTCACGGTGTGTAACTGTTAACCACTGATTGAAGACATTGCAGTGGTTCTGCACTGATGTTCTTATCCCCACATTTGACCACAGAATGAAAAATTGCATTCTATGCTCCAAACCCTTCTCAAGCCCAGACTCTCCTCAAACCCAGCTTCTCTGCATTCTGCTCTCTTGGGATTATGATCTTTACAGGTGCTGGGCAAAATAAAAAAGCAAAGGGGAGTTGTTAATCAATGGTTATTAAGTTTCAGTTAAGTAGGTTGAATAAGTTCTAGAGATCTGCTGCACAACATTGTGCCTGTAGTTAATAATGATTGCACACTTAAAAATTTATTAAGTGGGCTGATCTGCTAAATGTTCTTTTTTTTTCTCAAGTAGGCTCTATACCCAAAGTGGGCTTGAACTCATGACCTTGAGATCAAGAGTCACGTGCTCTATCAACTGAGCCAATCAGGCACTGCATCATGCTAAATGTTCTTATGCCAATAAAATAAAATAAAAATTTTTGAAAATCAATGTGTTAGTTGAGATAACACTGGTAGAAGGAAGGAAATCTGCATACTTGCTATGATTTTGAAACTTTGTTCCTGATCATCTGTAATGTTGTAGAAGGTGATGAAACAATTTCTATCTACAGTTCAGCTCTGATTGTATAAAATTCTATATTTAATATATTGCCTTTCTTAATAGGGATGCTCTATCATATTTTAATTCAAAACAAATATAGATCTCCTTGCAGGATATCATGTGAGTGCCATTCATTGGAAAGCCTGCTCTAGGCAATTATGAAGTCATTTGTTGAGTTCAGCTATTTATAAGCGAGCCAGAGTGAGGCTATAGAAACAACCCAGGATATAAAGATAGACAGATGTTTTTCACTATTACTTGGTCACCTTCTACCTGTGGGATCTTGTGTATATCTCTTAAGCTGTCTTGTTTTAGCCAACCACAAAAATGAGAATATTAATAAAATCTAGTACAGTACTGTTGTCAGTTACATAAGACAATGAGATAAGGTTGGTTATATTTAACTAAATCTCCAGGTTAAGGAATACTTATGAGTTATTCTTGTGTGGGATAAACCCTAGATCCAATAACTTCTAGCACATTCATTCACACATTATTCTGTCAAGCTCCTTTGTGTGTAGAGGGTGTGCATCCAAATCCTCTGAGCATGTTAGCTCTAAAATGTTGACAGAATGAGAGAATAAATGGAGAAACAGCGATTATAAGTTTAAGAGCAAACAGAATGAGGATAACACTGAGTCTTACCACACCTTAGCACATGGCAAATAACTACTCTTTGCTAGGACCCACCAGCAACCCCAAGGATCTTTTCCTGCCCTCCTCCATACTCCATGGTAGAGCCCAGGCCAAGCTGCACACTCTCTCTTCCATATATCCTCCACCTGCCACATGTCTACAGTAGTACCTGCTCTACAGCCATGCATTCTGGTCCTTCAATTAGCATATGAGATTTTTTGAGGCATGGATTGACTGTTATTTACAGGCACTAAGTAACCGTTTTGGGGTGGAAAGAAGGGTCAAAGTATTCATGGATGGGTAGATGGTGAAGAGGGAGGATGACTAAGTGGTTTGTAGCTCTACTATACTGAAATCTTAAAAAGTTCTTTCAGCTTTCCAGAGCTTTTTAAACTTTAAAGATTTTGTACCTTAAAAGTAGGTAAAATCAAAGAATCACCAGGGACTCTTGAGCATGTTCTAACAGACCGCATAATAATGGTTTCACTTTTTGTCTCACAAATCTGCCCCCAGGGAAGACCCCTCCTGAACCAAGTATGTATCTCTTTTAGAAGCGACAAACTTAGGGTCATGATGGTTGAAAGGCTACCTGACAATCCAACCCGGATCAACCTGGATCAATGGAAAAGAGATGTAATGGATTTCTCCACTCCCAAGACAACCACAGAAACATAGCAGGATGAGAAGAACAATTGCTATCACCTTTAACATTTCAAAGGGTAAAACAAACCTATGTAACCAAAAGACCATAAGAGGCTGGAACATTACTCTTTAGAACATAAGATGTTCCACAAATATCTCTAACTGGCTATATACCTTATTCTCATTTTTTCAATAAAAATTAAATGAGTCCCCATCCCAACATGTCTATGCCAGGTACTTAAAATATAAGAAAACAGAAAAGTTAACCAAAATTGCTTTTACAATATTCACACCTCTCTCCCTTTGATATGTTAAGTGTTTGAAGGTCATGGTGGGATCCAGTGAAGATGCCGCTTAAACCTTCACCCGCTTCCCATCACAGAACAAGCAGTAAAAGAGAGCATCACGATGTAAACACCAGTATGTTCCCTTCCCACATGCCAAGTTAATACTGCAGGATGTGTGAACTATGCACAGTGCCCTTTCCAGAATGGCATCCATATTTCCCAGACCTATCTGCTCAGCACTTCTCTAGTTTTTAAATATGTAACATATGTAGATGTAAATGAGGTCACCAACTCTTCCTGTTGTTTCTCTTATTTGGTCAAAGAAAAGTCACGTGGGGTAGAAAGGTTTTTTTTTTTGTTGTTTTTTTGTTTTGTTTTTTTTTTTTTTTTGGATTTTCTGATTGCCTAACAAAGTTATCATCATTGGCAAATAAAGCTGGAAGAATTTCAAGTTATGTCCTGCAAATACAAGGCACTTCAGGAGGCGGAGGGTCAGGGGAAAGTGAGAGACAGAAAAAGAAAAGTTAGAGATGGGGAAGGGAAGAGAGAACACAAGGAGCTGGAGAGATTATTTGGATAATTCTTTTTAATGTTTTAATTCCCTCAAATTAAAATTGGACTGAATGAATGAATGAGTGAATGAATAGGAACAAGCCACTGTGTGACCTTCCTCTCTGCTTTTCCAGCACTGTTTGGATCCAGTTCTCACCAGGTACAATTATAAACCCTTCCCATCAGCTGTGAGCTCTGACTTTCAAAGTTCACTCTTTTGGATGACCATTAAAAACATTGTTTTCAAAAGTTACCAGCCAATAACATCCTTAAACTGAAGAGAATTATCCACTTGGCTTCATATGATGACAAGTCCATGTTTTTGAAATGGATGTAAGAGCAGCATCCCACTGTTCCTGGCAGGGGTAACAGCTACTCATCATCTCCTTCACCCTCAAGTGAACTATCTTGAAACATACCTGGGCACCATACCACCCCACAATGCAACTTTTGTTCCCCTAAGTGACAAAAGTGGCCTCAACTACCAAAGGAGACCATTGTGCTTATACTAGAGGATTTCTCCTCCCTTTGAGCCTTAAAGAAAACTGAAAAAAAGATACTAGAAGATTTGTAGGCACCAAGAGTTGAAGCTTGTCATACTGTTTGAAGTCCTATGGGTCTAGACCCTATTTCCTGTTGCTGCTGTAACAAATTAACACAAACTCAGAAAGTTAAAGCAACACACATTTATTACCTTCAGTTCTAAAAGTCCGAAGTACAAAATGGCTCTCACTGGATTAATTCAGGGTGCCAGCATGGCAGGTTACTTCTGGTGGGACTAAGGGAGAATCGCTGCCTTGTCCTTTCCAGCTTCTAGAAGTTGCCTGCATTTCTTGGCTTACGGCCTCTTCCCTCTATCTTCAGAGCATATCATTCAACCTCTGTGATGCTGTTTGTGATCCTGCTGCCTCCCTTTTGTAAGGACCTTTGTGACCACAATGGGCCCACAAGGATAATCCGGAATAATCTCCCTATCTCAAGACACTTAATTTAATCACACCTACAAAGTTCTTTTTACCATGTGCAAAGTAGAAAGTTTTGGTTTCATATGGAATGGCAGGGGAAAGTCTCTATGAGAAGGAGATGGCAGGAAACAGCTGATGGAAGGGAGGGAATAAGCCACTCAGATATCCAAGGAGGGACATAATCCCAGAATGGAGCCAAGTACACTAGCAGAGCAGGGAGTGTGTTCCCGGCTACTCTTGTACAGCAAGGAGGCCCCTGTGGCCACAGCAGAGCGTGCTAAAGGAAAGGGGAGATTGAAGTTGGAGAAGGCTCAGAGGGCCTCAAATGCCATCGTGAAAACTTGCCCTTTATTCTAAGTAAAAGCCAGCAATCAAATAAGCACATTTAGGATCGGAGATTTTTAGGGATCTTTTATTTTCTTTTTAGTCTGCTCACATACAGACATTTAAAAATAGCTGCTAAATGCTTCTTTCGGGGAATGTGAGGCACTCATAATAATAATAAAAATGTGCCCTGGGCTTTCTTACAACTGGATCCATCAAGGGTTTTCACTAGTAATTTGGGGAGCGTCCGCCTCTGGGCGCCACTGCTGTGATTTCAAAATAGAATTATCTCGTGCTATGTGATTTCTTGAATCATTAGTTTTCCATTTTCTCCTCCTCTTTTCTTTTTGTTCATTTTCTTTTTCAGTCTGGTGCTAGTATATGCAAGAAGTTTTTTTAAAAAATGGTGGCTGAGGGGCAATGGGTGAGGAGGGCAGTTGCAGAAGTGGGGCCTCTTCTATGGGCTCAGAGTGACTCAAATCCCCTGGCCTAGTCTCTCAGTGCAGACTGGGGTTGCATCAGGATGTCTAGCTTTTCCAAAACAATGGGAATATCTTAAGGAAAACTCTGAAGGCAGGGCAAAATGAGGACAAGAGAACTCTTCACAAGCCACTGGGCTACTTCACTTGATTTAATTAACCCTTTCACTGCAGCACAGGCCGAGAACAAAGGCATTTTTTGACACACATAGAAGAGTTCTTACCAGAAGCACTTACATTGGGAACAAAATAGAACCCAGGACCCACCCCTTTAATTACTTGGCTGACAGCAAGCTCCAACTCTTCAAAATTATAATTATCAACAACTCTAACTCATTATGTACTGAGCAGTACTTATCTTTGAAGATTAATAATTTTAGCATTATTAGGAAAAAATAACAAAATTACTTAATTTCCTTCTCAGTCAAAGCTCTGAATCTTTAAAGAAACAACCTTTAAGCAGAGAGCAAGGGATGGGCTACTGGCCCTACAGGGCCTCCTGGATTGTCATTTATGTGCAGCCCACACGATGGGGACAGCACACAGGTGGGCGCAAGTCACAGGAACTACCGCTCATGCCCCTCTTGGCTCTTTTACCTGCCTTTCCCCACCTCTGATTTCCCAAATCAATGGAGATAAGAGGCTGGCACAGAGGATGGGGAGGAAATATCTCAGGGACTCTGATTCTTCTGCATATTTGGCACAGTGTTCCAGCTACATGTCAGCACTTTTAGGTCTGCACTATACTACAGGGTATTGTTTTGTAATGAGAACCAGTACAGAACAAATGGGTTCAGGCATGAAGGGAAGAGGAACAAGAAGGACAGAACAGGACAAATGAGGACAGAGCTATCTCAGGACCACAGAATCCTCTGAGGTGCACTCGAGTTGATCAAGAACAACATGTGGAGCAAATAAAGAGTTTCTGGTCCCGGATTTGGGGCCACGAGTTTGTGGCCTTGGGAACAAATTTGATAGCCCTTGAGGACCTGTGGGGAAGGAAAACTGAAAAGTCCCATTTGCAAAGTTTCTCTAGGAACTCCACATTCCTTGGCCCACACATGATTATTTACATCCTTTCTAAGTTACATATCTTAGTGCAAAATAGCTCCATTTTAAAGAATGTGAAGTAACTATATTGATACAAAGGAAGGAATTAAACTGAGGTAAAACTGCAGGGAGAGCTGACTACCTGTAAACCTCAGACCTTTGCAGGCTCAGAGGCAACCTGTCCTCTCACCATGGCCAGCAAGGCACTGAAGGGTCTGGCGGTGTCGAACCTTTGTAAACTCACCCCAAGTCTCCCTGCCCCTGTGGTTATTAGGCTCCTCCTGCATTGGCTTTTGTGCTGAGCCTTTGACCATTCCAAACTTCCTCCAGCCCCAACGATTTTGACCTAATACCTTCCTCTGCTTGGAAACTGCCCCATAGTCCTCATGTGGCCTACCCTTTTCAGATGTCAGATCAAAGCCACCTTTTCAGAGAAGACTCCCTAATTGTCTCCTTTAAGGTAAAATATGCTCCCACACCACACTCAGGTACTTACCAGCATGTCACCTTATTTTATTCTTGTCATAGCACCAATGATACTCTGAAGGCATCTTTTTTATTGCCCATTGTTTGTTGTCACCCCCTACTGGCAATGGACCCCTGTCCGCCTGTTTATTCACTAAACTCCCAAGGAGGGCAAGCCACATAATTTGCAAGGTCCAGTACAAATAAAAATGTGGGCCCTTTGTTCAACAACCTAGAAAAAAAGCTGTGGTCTCTCTCTCTCAATCAGTCACGGTCTTTTATTTGCCATTTAATATCATCTTCCAACTATGGGATAAGTACAGCCCCTCACAGGTGCCCAGAGCCCTAACCCTGTGACTTGGCATGCAGCCTTGCCTGTCCCTGTGTTTGTGCCCAGACCTCTGCTGGGGTCAGAGGATAAGGAGAAAGGATGGTTGAGAATTGGTTCCAGGGAAGTGGGGAGATGTAAAAAGATTTTTTGAGCCTCCAGCATGTACTCCATAGACCTACTAGATTTCACCCACAAAATACAGATCCAATGTAAAATTATTAAGAGTCTCAAAATGACAACCACAGAACATTAGCCCCCAGCACAGGACCCCCTTCTAATCACAGCAGCCCTGAGTTCAGTCTTGTCCCCAGTCCCTAGGACAATGCCCGGAATGTGGCAGGGAATGAAAGGGTAGGCAAGTAAATAAACTAATAATTTCACAAACTACTTCTACTTTGCCTATGTTGTGGGAAAACCACCTTGCTTTTCATGAATGAATAATTCTCCCTTGAGAACATACCATTCATAATGTATTATATTGGGAGCTCTGAGGACATGCAAAGATGAATCAGGAGCAGTCTCCTTCTTCATAAAATCTGCAATCTACTGGTAGTCTAAGACAAAGCCCTCAACACCTGTAGGAGGCAAAAAATGAAAAGGGACCTAAGGTACAGAACATGGTAGCTCAGAGATCTATATAGTTGCAAGGATCACAAAAGCTTTTATGAACGAGGTGGCATTTAAGTGGTTCCCTTTAAAAAATATAGGATTTAGTCATAAAGAGAACCTTGGAAATGGCAACAATGTCAGCAAAGGGTAAAGGGAGGAAGTCAGAATGATGTACAGTACAAAGTTGATGGTGCTTAGGAGGGACAGCCAGAAACCAGCTTGGGTAGGTGACTCAAAACCAAATACAGAGAGTATTTTATTTTATTTTATTTTATTTTATTTTATTTATTTTATGAGAGAGAGGGACTGAGAGTGAGCAGAGGAGGGGCAGAGAGAGAGAGAGAGGAAGAGAGAGAATCCCAAGAAGGCTCCATGCTGCCAGCAATGGAGCCCAATGAGGGGTTCAAACCCATAAACTATGAGATCATGACCTGAGCCAAAACCAAGAGTTGGACACTTAAACAACTGAGCCACCCAGGAAGCCCCCGCCTCCACCCCACTCCAAAAAAATTCAGAGAATCTTGAAGGCACGTAGTAGTTTGGAGCAAATAATTGACATTGTCAGGTAGTAATCTGACCATGCTAGCATATTAGTTATTACTGTGTAACAAATATTTACTGTATCATAGTTTATGTGGATCAAGAATCTGGGTATGGTTTTACAGGGTTCTCTTCTCTGCTTCAGGTAACTCACAGAGCTGCTATCAAGTTATTGGCCAGGGCTGGGGTTTCATGAGAGGCTCAACAAGGGAAGCTTCTGAACTCACATGGTTGTTGGCAGGATTTAGTTCCTTGTGAATGGAGGGCCCAGTTTCTCATTGTGGGGCAGAGATCACCCTTAGTTGCTTTCCATGTGGCATCTTGCCTCATCAAGGCAGGCAAGAAGAGAAGCTCTGGGAAGGTAGAGATCATGATCTCATGCAGCCAAGTCATGGAAGTGACATCCTATCAACTTTTCCATTATCTACTTGTTACAAATAAGCCACAGGTCCTGTCCAGACACAAGGGGAGAGGATTTCACAAGGGTGTGAATACTGGGAAATAGGTATCATGAGTGCCATCTTAGAAGTTGCATGCCATACTGGCATAGGGCAGAAGGGATTGGTGGGGAGACCAAAGGTAAAGAAACCATCAAAAAAGGCTAAGACTAGGAGGAAAATAAATTAGACTCAAATAAAAAGGAGCAATGGGTATGCTGAGAATGGGTATGGTGGTAGAATTAACAGCATATGGGATGTGCCAATGAGTTCTATGTGGGTGCTAAGAGACAGGGGGGACATAAAAGATCTCAAGGTTCTGAACTCAAGGGACTGGAATTAGAGGAGTAGTTAAGAGAAAGAGAGAACAGGGGAGAAGAGGCAAGTTGCTGCTGTCTCAGTGGGGAAAAGAGAACACATTGCCCTTGATATTCTAGGATACGATCATCCAAGGTGACCATGTATTTGGAAATGGTAAATTTCAGGAAAGTTATCAAGGCTGAAAATCTACATGTGAGATGTCTGTGCACAGACAGCAGCTGATAACACTCAGCTGGATAAAGAGAATGGAGCTATTTCAAGCTATTTTATCAACTTGGAGTGAGGAAGTCCTTGCAATATTGCTCCTCTTACAGGAAGTCCAGCCTCATTTCCGGGCTGGAATCTGGAAGGGTGGGAAGACAACCTGCAAGTCAAAGCAAAAGCTTGAGGATGTTTGTGAAGTCTGCCAAGAACCAACTGGTTGGAACAACCAACTGGTTGGAACACTGGTCGTGTCAGGACTTTTCTAGAGATAGAGGTCTAGCTGCAGGCAAACGTTCCCAAGACACACATATAAACAGTGACTTGTCAATAATAATAAGAATTTTATATTGCTTCTTAGTATTTTCAAATCACCTATATTTTGAATTGAACATCAGGGCCACTTATTATTATAATTTAATTCTGCTGATGAGAAAGCAGACATTCCCTAAGTCACATAGAGCTTCCCAAATCCTCACCCAGTGCTCGATTCCATCCATGATATCAAATTCTTGACTTAGAATCTGAGTTAAGATGGATTCTCCTAGCTTTTCGGGTGCAAAATCAAAAATTTACTACATTTAAAACAAGCACAAATGTATACACATACTCCTTGGCTCTCAGAGATTGATTAAATTTAGAGGTCCTGATGACCCAAAATCTTCAAGTAAAGAAATGATCTTGGAATACTGACTCCGATGGGAATAAGAAAACCCAGGCCTCCCCCAGAGAAACCTTCCCCGTATGGGAAACTCAAGTTTAAGGTTAAGGAATCTCAGCTGGCTTCCCAGGTGCAGTTATCTAGTGTGGAGCTGAGCAAACTTTCAAGTCAGACCAAAAACCCAAGGCACTCCCCATTGCCAATCCATATCATAATCAATGTTGATTGAATGTCTGAATGTAATTTGAATGAAAAGCATTTCAAAGCACAAAGGCTCTGTTCCCAATAAGTTGAGTCTATATAATCAAATGCATTCTTTCTGGCCCAATCAGCAGAGGCTTGGCAGAATAAAGGTCTTTGGTATGAGCAAAAAAATCCAAGCTTAAATCTTACAATTGCCCCTTTGAGGGTCGTTGACTCGGCAAGTTTTACAGTGGTGTACTGAAATGAATACTGCCTCTATGCAAAGCAACAGGAGGTCACATTATAATTAGAATGCAATCAGTGGAATTGGTTATGGCTTGGTTTTCTTCCTGAAATGACAATCTACGCCACATCTGCCATTACATTAATATTTTCTGCATTACTAGAACAGAGGGAGGGGGTCTGGTGGAGGGGAAGCCAGTGTCTTTCCACGGAGCAGCTGATAGAGTTGTCTTTAGCTAGAAGTCCACATGAGCTAATCAAGGCCCAAACAGTTCACCTTTAAAATACCCAAACCATCTGGCAGGCTGTCCCATGATAAATCTCAATGATAAATGTCTCCGTTTTGATGTTACAAAAGAACCGCAGACCTGCTCAGTTTTGGCACAGCTGAAAACATACTGGCAACAGTAGAATAGAACTCAGATGTCCCAAAATAGAGAAGTAAATCATTTTGACCTGCAGGGCATAATATATTTAGAGAAAACCTGATTGTAATAAAAAGGTTGGACTCATCACAGTTTCTACTATAGAAGTGGCGAGATATATATATATATATATATATATATATATATATATATATATATATATATATTTTTAATACTTTTTGGTTTAGTGAAAACTCCAGCATGTACAATTTACAAGCCTCATTCTTTTTTTTCTTCCTTTCCCTTCTTTTTGTGTCTTCAGACATCTCCCTCTGCCACTTGTAGCCTACAACAGTCTCTTCTCTCTGGTTCTCAGACATCCAGCAGGGGAACTGTTGGGGCAAGCATGCCTTCAGAATGATTAATCCACTCCCCTTCAGAGAGGTCTGTTTTGCTGGGCTCACAGCCACTGCCAAGAAAGGACACACTGTGACCACCAGCACCAGGAAGTAAAGGCACAGCCTCTAAACTCAAGGTTAGCCTGGACCTAATGCCGAGAGGGAATCATAAAATAAATTATGTTGTGTGGCTTGGGAAGGTAGACTTTTATGTCCAGCCAAACTTCAGAAACAAATTATGGAGTGGTCAGTTGGCCTTATTTATTTCATCTTTTCCCCCGTACAAAGTTAGGAAATTAATTAAACATGGATATAGAGTGTCAAGGGCAAGGTACTAAAGCCCCTGAATGTTGCTGGCCTGCCCCTGTGCCCCCCTTCCTCATCCTGACACACAGCAACAACCCTCGCTGGCTCTGAAGCTCGGCATGAAGGATCTCAGCCTAATAGAGGGGTGGCCAATAAAAACAGGGCCTTGTCGGCTCAAGGTCTCTTAGGGAGCTGCCTGAGACTGTGTGATGACTGAGCAAAGCAGTCTCCTTCTCTGCTCTGGTCTAGTTGACTGCAACAGCCTGACCAATTCCCTCCACTGCCGCCAGGGTCACTTTCTGGTGACTAATACAAAAGGCAGATTTCCCGTCTGCTCTTTGATGCATGGTTGAATGAATGGTTTTGCTCATATACCCAAAAGGGGAGCCAGAAATACACATGGGAGGTGACATGTCTCCAGTGAAAAAGGTCTCAACCTCATTCTTTGGCTCTCAAGACAAGTTAGGGGAAAGGGGGAGGCCTGTCTCTGTCTCTGTCTCCACAGGCAATTTCACTGGGTGAAGCAGTGTGGAGCTTGTTTGGCGCAGTGCAGGGTGCTTTAAAGCCTATGGGGCCTGCAGCAGCAAGAGTCTGCAGTTACTCAGACAATCTGGAAAAGGAGGGCAAACAAATTTGAGGTAGCTATTTTCAATAAAACTTTTTAAAAATATATACTGACAGTCCATTTGGAGGGGAAAAGACACAATAATTTATTGGCTGTTGGCAACTCAACTGGAGACAAGTTAGCCCACACCTTCTTATCTGCCTTGGGCCAAACAACACATATCTAGCTATTTGACTGTCTTCTTGTAAGTCAGTTCTGGAGGTGCAGAAAGGAAACCCCCACTGGATCACCAGCATTCCCAGTTCTTTTATCATTTTTCTGGCCTTCACCTGAATCCCCTCCAGGTCACTGACATCTTGCTGGTTCAGAAGTGTTTAGAAAAGAGCAAGGTATTTCAGCTGACATTCTGGAAGGTTCAGCGGGGGAATAGAAAAGGGCAGGATGGGGCTCCCCACTCTGTGGAATAAAAGCAAATTTGAACAGCTACAGCAAAAATAATGCATCGTCACTTTCTTCCCCTCACCATATGGTCTCTCCCTCTCATTTATGATTACTCCAGATCCTTTGACTAGGATGCTTTCCAAATGTCTTCCTACTGTTGAATATCTGGGTGCCAATATTTCCCTCAGGGACAAGAAGAGACAAAGAATAATGATGTCCTGACTTCTGCCCCTCACCTCTTCTCCACCCTGCAGTAATTCTGGGTTTGTTTTAGTCATCTGGGAAACGAAACCTAGGCTGTTTCCTTTCCTTTGTTAAATCTTCAAAGCAAGACAAGTTGGAATTACATTTTCCTAAAAAGATTGAGTAAAAAATACTCAACAACTATGTATTTAGCAATGCTAGTGTGTTGTATACCTACAGCCATATTGCTCTCCAGTGGTTCCTCAACAAGAGTCTAACCATCAATTCATTTGGAAAAAGGTTACTTACAGGAGGGTGTGTTAATCAAGTCACAAGGAGTATGCATAGAATGCTCTCTTTCTCAAGCCCTTCAAACTTGACCACTTCTAGCCATTGTCTTCAATCAGAAATGCCCATTGAGTTCCAGGGGCAAAAGTCAGCCTGTGATAGGATACTAAGATTTTCAACTGATTCATCAAACCCAATATACTAATGGGGTTCCAATTCTCTCTTTTCACAAGGTATTTTTTATATCAGGCAGCCCCTCCAAAAATAAAAATAAAATGCTACTCTTGTATGATGCTCTCACAGTTATGTGGTTTGTATTTTATTTCCACCAATTCTATTTTCACATTGTTTTAGGAATATGATTATTTTCTGATTGCCTCTAAGTGTTGGAAAATACTCATTCATGTGATAAATAATTATTGACTGCCAGGCACCATACTGGCTTGAGAGCTACAAAGAGTTTTCAAAGAATTTGACAATTGAGCTAGAATAATCTAAGGTAAGTCCTAGATTGAGGGAAAATAATAAAGGAATCTGATATCTGAACACACACCAGAGAAAAGGCAAGCAAAAGAACATATAAACAAAAAGCCATAAATGCCTCTAATTCATATGGTATGGAGGCAATACACTTCCAGGAATAAATTTAAATGTACTCATCAGTGACTATTGTCATTGTTATGAGGTGATGACATTTGTGGCATATAAGTGAAACCAAAGTTGCCCTCTGATGAGCCAAGTCTGTATTTCAATCCTATCCTGATCACCCATGTTGAATGGGCAGAGGGAAAATGACTACCTTTGTCTGCTAATAAAACAAAACAAAACAAAACAAAAACAACTGCAGGGGAAGTTCCAGCTGAGATAGTTGGGCTGTGAATCCAAAGATGCATATTATATAAAAAAGCAGCAATAATGAGGCAATTATGAGAGCCAGCCAAGGATACAGTGGGGTGGCATAATTGCACAGAAGCTCTGTAAATTTGGATCTAATCATGGAGTAGAAATATGGTTTGATTCATTCAGGTTGGTCACACTTCACACCAGAGGAGATTACACTTACTTGCTCCTCCTGGAGTTACTCCTCTGCAGTGCCCTATTTAATCTCAGTGATGTGGATCTATTCACATTTTCAAGGTCAGGGGGATGGGCTAGCTCTAAGTAGAGAGTTTAGAAGAAGAATATTTGGAAATCAAAAGCTCACCTCTCTTCTTAAGTTTGTTCTAGTTCTGGGAATTAAGCCCAAAAGAAGGCATAAAAGAGATGAATCCCCATCTCTTTCATCGTTTGATTCGAATTTTATTTTGTATGCTGTGTGGGCAATGACCAACATGTTGAGGGAAATGACAATGGCAGAAATCTCTTGGGGAGATTAGGTCTTTATGACTTTTCAGTGATTAATTCATGCCCGGGCATACCCTCACCCATCTAATTAGTAAAATACAAAAATAAAGCAGGTTAAGGTTGGCAGTGATAACTTTCCTTACTAAAATGAATAATAGCAGTAGCAGAGGAGGAGGAGGAGTAACGGAAGTAGTGCTGGTGGTGGTGGCAGTCGTGAGCCTCCTTTTATTTTGTTGGGAAGAGTCACACATGCCTACCCTCCTCCCCCACCACCATCATGCTTGGTCAAAAGGCCAGCTGTTTTCATGGAGTCAGCTCCATAACTTACCACAGTGTCTAACCTCAACGTGAAGAAATTAAAGCAAGATTCTTTATTCTCAGGCAGGAAATACATTCTTTTCCAATATGATGCCTATGAAGAATCTTCACAAGGTCAATTTTCATCTTCGAGAATTTTTTTTTTTTTTTTACTTACTAGTTGACCTAATACAACTGTCAGTGAAAAACTGGAGAATCTTACTGTTTGCAGAAAGATGTGATTGATATAAGAGATCCCAGTTCTTCTGTTCAGTTCACCTAACTTCCTCCTCTCCTCAAAAAGCAAAGGTTTTCACGAAATCGGTTGGAATCTCCCAATGGCCTACAGCTTCTTCTTCTGGTGTCTATATCTCTAAATGCCATTTCTCAAAGTTCTGTTTCTGAGAATGTCTTTCCAAATGAAAATACAATGATTACTTCTTTGCTGTTACATCACATTTAGTGACACCCTATTAATTCTGGCTGTGTTAGGCTATAAATGGCAACCTTGAGGAGGGTATGGCCTGTGTGAGTTTATATTTCACAAAACTTGAGAGCCATCATCTGGGACAAGTTTGTTACCTTGACTAAATCAGCCTTCCAATTCCCCAACCCCCAAGTGGAGTAATTGATGTTACCTTTTCTTTTCCACTGCAAATGAAGATGGGATTAACAAAATAATATTGGAAAACAAGTTATATAAACTAGATATATTTATACAAGTCATCACCAGAAAGTACAGTTAAATGTACTAAACAGATGAGACTGTTTCTAACTTATCATCAATATTACTAGAGTTTGACCTTACTCCATTTTTAGCTCTGTCAATACAACTACTCAGACTATGAACAATGTGACACCATTCTGAGCTAACACTAAACTTTAATAACCCAGAGAGTAGAGAATTGTTAAAATATTATTTGTGCCAAAGTACCAAGACTCTGTGGTGGGAGAGTCTCTATAAATCCTCAGAGATAAGATTTGCATAGATCTCAAAGTAGACCAAAAGAAAGTATTTTATTACCTGACCTGCAATCTATTAACATGAAAAACTTATGGGCATAAATGATCGGGCTCCATGAAAGACATGAGTGATGAGAATCAGGAACTGGGCCAATCCAAAGGCTTTTATTATCTTCATTAAAGGAAGAAGACTGGGCTGCACGAATAGCTTTCTGGTTGTTTTATTCTATTCTGAATAAGGTCACCAAGGGAGAATAATTTTCACAACCAAAAATTAGCCTAAGCCTTAGTTTAATTTGCATGGCTTTCCACCCTAAGTGTGGATTCTGTCAAGCACAAACTATATTTACAGGACATAATGGATCTTGGCAGATCAGAAAATTACAGTTTGGTCTCTATTACACATAAGCCACCAATGGCGAAAATGCTATCAGGATTAGGATATCCTTACTCATCCCTCAGGCAGCAGCACTGACATCCATTCTGGTCTTCCATGAAAAAAAAAAATTAAAGCCTCATCACCTTCTAGTACAGTTGTAGGAGGCTCATCATGGAAAGGGTGCCAAATGATCATAGTGAACCCAGTCTCTTCATCTGCAGCTAATGGTGCTCCAGAAGCAAATGAACCAATTACCTTCTTTAGAATAATCTTTAACTTACTGTAGAGAAAGAATGTTTCTTGCCACGTCTCTGGTTTCCTAAAATTCTGGGAATGTTGCGACATTCTGCCAATGTGCATCTCCAGCACAGATGACCTTTACAGAGTACTGATTAGGAGTTTTATTCCTCTTAATAGTTGCCAAATTGTGGATAATTTTATCAAAGAATGGAGTCACTGCAGGGAGACAGTGTTTCCTTTGGATGGTAACTTCTTGGATTTTTAGGGCCATCATAAGTTGAAAATTCTTAAATCTCTTTTTCTAGAGCCAAGAATACTATCTCCACTTGAATACACAAGCAAGCTCTAAAAGAGAACTCATCACCTCTAGTGAACTCCTCCCACATCTCCTGAACATTTTGTCCACACCTATACACATGTCAGTGAATGGCACCGCTACCCAGGGGTAACATGCAAAAGACTTAATCAGGGGACCTGACCAATCAGAATGGAAACTGGCCACTGAGCTGGAGCAGTAGTCCTAGAGCACTACCCCTCCCCAATTGTTCTCAGCATTAATTCTTAATTAGGAAACTGTGAGGCCAACTAGTAGTTTGAAAGTTAAGTTCCAGGGTAAAGTTGGAGTAATGGATGGAAAGAGCACTGAAGGGGCACTCAGGGATTTTGAGAAAGTTGTCATAAAAGTATTTCAATATTTTAATAACCAGAGCAGCTATATTGGTACATACAGGCTGAACACCAGCCTTGGTGCCATCATTCATTCAACCTGGAGAATCCTTATCTTCTGTTATATTTTATCTTTAATCCAGGGTTTAGTCACTAAATCCTTTCAATTCTACTCCCTGGTCTCACCATAATCACCACCCTCATACCAGTACATTGGTTATATTACTGAAGTCTTATCATCTCGAGGCTGGATTAGTACAACTTCCTACCTGGTTTCCCTGCCTCCATTCTTGCTTTACTCCCACTCTTCTACTCATTCCCAGAGGACTAATTCAAAGAGTTAATTGATGGACAATGCTCCAAAGAAGGCAGACAAGTAACCAATAAACTTGTACAAAGATGCTTAATATTGCTAATAATTAGGAAAATGCAAAACAAAACCCCAGTGAGATACCACTTCACAGCCATTTGGATATATATTATTTAAAAGTAAAGTAAAATAAAGAAAATAACAAGTGTTGGCGAGGATAAAAAAAAAAAATTAGAACCCCTGTGCACTATTGGCCAAATTGTAAAATAGTACAACTGCTTTGGAAAAGAGTATGGTGGTTCCTCAAGAAATAAAAATAAAATTACCATATGATCTAGTAATTCAAATTCTATGTGTATATATAAAAGAATTTTAGGGGACCTGGGTGGCTCAGTTGGTTAAGCGTCTGACTTCAGCTCAGGTCATGATCTCACAGTCTGTGAGTTCGAGCTTCATGTCAGGCTCTGTGATGACAGCTTGGAGCCTGGAGCCCGCTTCACATTCTGTGTCTCCCTCTCTCTCCACCCCACCCCACTCATGCTATGTCTCTCACTGTCTCAAAAATAAATAAACATTAAAAAATATTTAAAAAATAATTTTAAAAGAGGCTGCAAAGAGATATTTTACATTCATGTTCATAGCAGCATTATGCATTGCCAAAAGGTGAAAGTAACCCATATACCCATCAGTGGATAAAAGGATAAACAAAATGTGGTACATGCACACAATGGAATATTATTCAGCCTTAAAAAGGAAGGAAATTCTGACACATGCTGTAACCTGGGTGACCTTGAAGATGCTATGCTACATAACAAAAGGAAAAATAATATGTTTCTATTCACATGATGTACCTAGAATAGTCAAATTCACAAAGAAGGAAAACAGAAAGGTGATTGCCAGGGCCTGGGGCAAGGAAAGTATGGGGAGTTATTATTTAATGAGTTCAGTTTCAGTTTTGCAAGATGACAAAAGTTTTAGAGATAGATGGTGGTAATGGTTACATAACAATGTGAATATACTTAATGCCACTGAATTGTACACTTAGAAGTGATTAAAATGGTAAATTTTATGTTCTATGTATTTTACTATGATAAAAAAATAAATGCAAAATAAATATATGGCTAATTATGAGGGAAAAAGAATCAATTCAGTCATATCACTAAGAGATCCCTCAGTATGGTGATCAAACTCTTTAGCACATTATTGGATTTCCCAGGCCCTGATGATTTGACCCCTGCCCACTTCTCCAGCTTCATCACTTGAAATTTACCATCTCAGCTCTAAATTTCAGTCCTGGGAAACTCTTTGAGGTTATCTGAATATGCTATGCTCCCTTGCCTGGGGGCTATTTGCTCTCCATAGGGTATTCTCTTCCCATTCCAGCCATCTATCTCACAGCCCAGCTGCATACATTTTATTCATCCTTCAAGTCTCAAATTTTTCATTAACATTTTTATTTTAATTCCACACAGTTAATATACAGTGTCACATTAGTTTCAGGTGTACATATCATTATTCAACAATTCTATACATTACTCAGTGTTCACCCTAAGTGTTCCTTTTTTTTCTTTTTTAAATATTTATTTATTTATTTATTTATTTATTTATTTATTTATTTATTTATTTAGTGTGTGTGTGTGTGTGTGTGTGTGTGTGTGTGTGTGTGTGTGTGTTGAGAGACAGGAGGAGAGAGAGAAAGAGAAAGTGGGCCCAAGTGAGCTAGGGGCAGAGAGAGAGAATCCCAGGAGGTGCAGAGGGGTGGGGGAGAGGAAGAGGGGAAAGGGAGAGGGACAGTGGGGCTCACATGAAGCAGGGCTCATGTTTTCACCCAAAGCAGGCATGAATTCACCTGAAGTGGGCTCAAGCTCACCCAATGTGGGACTCAAACTCATGAACTGTGAGATGGTGACCTGAGCCAAAGTCAGATGCTTAAAGACTGAGCCACCCAGTTGCTTAATCCCCATCACCTATTTCACCCACTCCCCCACCTCCCCTCTGGTAACCACCAGTTTGTTTTCAATACTTATGAGTCTGTTCTTCAGTTAGTCTCTATTTTTTTTTCCTTTCCTCATTTGTTTCCCAATTCCACATCTGAGTAAAATCATATGGTATTTGTCTTTCGGTGGCTAACTTATTTCCTTTAGTATTATACTGTCTGGCTCCATCCATGTTATTGCACATGACATGATTTCATTCATTTTTATGGCTGAATAGTATTCCATCATGTGTATGTGCGTATTCCATCGTGTGTGTGTGGGTGTATACACACACATACACAGACACCTCATCTTCTTTATCTTTTCACTTATTGATGGACACTTGGGCTGCTTCCATAATTTGGCTATTGTAAATAATTCTGCAGTAAACATAGGAGGTGTATGTATGCCTTTGAATTAGTGTTTTTGTATTCTTGGGGTAAATACCTAGTAGGTAATTGCTGGATCATAGGGTAGTTCTATTTTTAACTTTTTAAGGAACTGCCATACTGTTTTTTCACAGTGGCTGCACCAGTTTGCATTCCCATCAACAATGCACAAGGGCTCCCTTTTCTCCACATCCTTGCCAACACATGTTGTTTCTTATGTTTCTGATTTTAGCCACTCTGACAGTTGTGAAATGATATCTCATTGTAGTTTTGACTTGCATTTCTCTGATGATGAGTGATATGGGGCATCTTTTCATGTGTCTGTTGGCCACCTGGAGGTCTTCTTTGGAGAAATATCTGTTCATGTCTTCTGCCCATTTTTGAGTGGAGTGTGTGTGTGTGTGTGTGTGTTATACAGAATTGTGTAAATTCTTTCTGTTAATAATTCTTCAAAACACAGTTTAGTTATCACTTCTCCCAGAAAGTTTTTCTTGACCTATTCCTTTTTTCCTGCCCCAAGTCAGAGTTAGGTAGAGGTCTTGCATATTCCCATGGCAATGGGACCTTAGACTATGATTGGACCCTGAAGCCAGACTGCCTAAGTTTGAAGCCCAACTTTGCCACTTACTATATAACCTTAGGCAAGTTACTTATTTCTCTGACTCTAGTTTCTTCTTTAAAAAGGAGGATAATGTTACCTTTCACCTCATGGACTGTCATGAGAATTAAACGAGTTAATTGAACAGTTAGTTAACAGTGTCTATCACATAGTGTTGTCTCAAACAATAACTCCAACTCCTTTGATTTTCAACAACATGACCTTAACACTCCCCTCACCAAGCAGCAGGGTCTATATTCCCTTCCCTTGAATCTGGGTGGGCTTGTGACTCACCTATAACCAAAAGAATGTGCCTGACTTCCAAGGTTACATCAGAACACTTCCAATTAAGCTTCTTCCTTGCTGACTGGAACAACAGTCAACTTGGGCATGGAGCCCTGATTACCATGTAAGTCTAACACCCTGGAACTATGATTCCAATGAAGAACCCAAGTTCAAGAAGTGTGTAGGCACTTCAGTCAGAAATATAGTCATCCCAGCTCAGGCCCAGATATATTAGTGTATGAGCATGAGCCTCCAGATAATTCCAATCTCTAGTCAACTCATCCCTAACCTTCAAGTATTCCCAGCTGAGGCTACAGACATTGTGAGGAAGAGAAAAGTCATCCCCTTATTCTGTCTGATCTCTGAACCACAGACTCCATGAGAAAAATAAAATGGTGATTGTAGTCACTCAAACTGTAATTTGTTTTGCACAATAGAAAATAAAACAGCTATATATGTGGTTTCTATCTTCATCATTATCATCATATTCTCATTATTATCATAACACTTAATACAATAATACTTATACCATAAATGTCTATTGACCTACCTAAAGCCCTCATTAGATTCTAAGCTCCATGTTTCAGTATCTAGCATAGCACCAGACTCATAATATATACTAAATTTTGTGTTCAAAGAACTAATAAACTCCTTCAAAACAACTAGATCTCCAGTGGTCTGACATATAGTCAGTCTAATAGTTACACAAACAAGATGACAGAATAATGTTTGGGCCAGCCAAGAAATTCGCTCATAGTCTGCCTTACCACACGGAGGGAAGGATCACTGATATTTTAGTGAATTTCCTCAAGTCTTCAGTATGTTCATTAAATTGAGATGTTCTTTTTTTAAAACTTTTTCCCACTTGTAGTATCATATACATAATTTCATCTTATTCTTTAGAAATTTATTTTTTGTTGATTAAATAATAGTTCTTCTGAATATACTATACTTCTAAATATTTCATCTATTGTTAGATATTAAGAGTTTCAGTTTTCCATAATGCCATGAAGAATTACTTTTAATATCATATCTAGTAGATACATACTTTCCAGTTAAGATCAAGTACAAGGCAATAATATCGCCTCTCATCACTCCTTTTCAACATTATAGCGGAAGTCCTTACTAATGCAATAAGGTAAGTAAAGGAAATAAAAGGGCATACAAATTAGAAAGATATAAAATTGTCTTTGTTTGTAGATGCCAGGACAGTCTATGTAAAAATCTAAAATAATAAACAACAATAAAAAAAAGCCCTCCTAGAACTAATAAGCAATTATAGCAAGGTTCCAGGATACAAGGCTAATAAATAAAAATCAATTTCCTTCCTATATATCAACAATGAACACATGGAATTTGAAATTAAAAATACAGTGCCATTTACATTAACACCCACAAAATAAAATACGTATGTATAAATTTTATAAAATATGTAAAAGATCTATATGAGAAAAACTACAAAGCTCCAATGAACTAAATTAAAGAAGAACTAAATAAATGGAGAGATATTCAATGTTCATGGACAGGAATACTCAACACTGATGAGATGTCAGTTCTTTCCAACCTGATCTACAGATTCAATGCAAACCTAATCATAATTCTAGCAAGTTATTTTGTATATATTGACAAAAATGATTCTAAAATTTTGATGGAGAAGCAAAAGACCCAGAATAGCCAACACAATATAGAAAGAGAACAACAAAGTCAGAAGACAGACACTATCTGACTTCAAGATTTACTACTCAGCTATAGAAATCAAGTGTGGTGTTGGTCATAGAATAGACAGATAGAACAATAGAACAGGATAGAAGCAACCAAGATATCCTTTAGTAGGTAAATGGATAAATTGTGGTATAGTCAGATAATGAATTATTATTCAATGGTAAAAAGGAACGAGCTATCAAGCCATGCAAACACATGTAGGAAACGTAAATCCATACTACTAAGTGAAAGAAGCCAGTGTGAGAAGGCACATACTGTATGATTCTATATGACATCTGGGAAAGGCAGAACTATGGAGATAGTAAAAGATTAGTGATTGCCTGAGGTAGAGGGAGGGATGAATAGGCACAGCACAGAGGATTTTTAGAGCAGTGAAAATATTCTCTTTGATACTATAATGATGGATACATGTCATTATACATTTATCCAACCCCAAAGAATGTACAAAACCAAGACTGAACAATAATGTATACCATGGACTTTGAGTGATTGTGATGTGTCAGTGTAGGTTCAGTTATAACAAATATACCATTCAGGTCGGGGATGTCAATGATGGGGGGAGGTTATGGGGGTGAGGGACATGCAGAAAATCTTTGTACCTTCCTTTGAATTTTGTTGTGAATCTAAAACTACTGTAAGCAATAAAGTCTTAAAAATTGCTTTTAGCCTTTTACATAAATCATTGATTGTATCTTTTACAATGAATAGATTCCTAAAAATAGAATTGTTGAACCAAAAGATAACTACCTTATTATACTGATAATAAAAATTGCATCACCTCCCAGAAATATCAAAATAAGTTAATTCCAGAAGGAAGATATAATAATGCCACCGTATCTTTACATTTAATAAGTAACACTATTTTTAACTCTAAGTTAATTAACAAATGTTTAATTTCTAGTAAATTTGAACTTCCTATGTTTACTACATTTCTAATTTTGCCTAGTCACCTGTTTAATCCATTTTTCTTTCTACTGTATTTTTGGGGTAGAACTTGAAAAAGCTCTTCCTACAATAGGAAACTGAATCTTTAAATTTCTATATATTATCTTCTAGTTTGTCTTAATTTTGCTTATAATGTTATAGATACAGAAAATTTATACATTTTATGTTATAAAATCTGTCAATGATTTATTTTATGGAAGTTTGATATTATTTTAGCATTTTTCACAAATTAGGACATCTTCCCTATTCAGAGTTTATCCCAAATCTCAAATATGACATATGAGATTATAATAATTAAACCATCCTGTCATATTGCAAGTGTTAAGAACATGTTCTACCATGATCAATGCTGCCAAATAAAACTGAAAAGAAATTATATTTTATCTCCTAATCCTATCTTTTAGAAGATTTGGAGAGCCAATGCAAAAACATCAACTTTATAGATCCCTATTATCACATGTTTTATTTAGTCTAACCATCTTCCCAGCATAGAAGATAGATCCATTAGTGAGTATTACCTTCAAATGAGTTAGCAGCATTAGCAACTTGCAAATTGGGGGGTGGAGGGTCTAAATATTTTCTTTAAAAGAATTCCTAGCTTTGGTGCTAAAGATAATTCGTTTATGGTTTCAATAAATATTTACTGAGCACTCACTTTGTAACGTAGGTAAGGCTGAGGACATAAAGAGGAGTAACATATTGTCTCTATCATTAAGGAGATCTTAACCTTGTTAAATGTAGAGTAGATTAACATAAACATTTGTTTTAATAATAGTCAGAGATAGCAAATTCATAAAATCACTCAAAATAATAATTATGTTACTGACCAAACTGGTAGAATTTCCCCATTTGAGAATTCTAATCACGTATCCAAAGTCTTTCCAGATTTTCTTTGTCTTCTTTAAGTCATTTTGTTGCATAATTGCTGGAGTAAAATTCACTAGAGATAAGATAAGTCAACTAAGGTGAATCAGCAGCAGCAAATATTTATTTGGCACTTACTATAGGCACTCTGAAGATATTAAAAATCATAAGGCATAGTTCCCACTCCATGATAGTTTAGAGTCAACTTAGGAAAATAAAATGCATATACATTAAATGTCAATTTTACTAAAAGGCAAATGTACAGAGAAGCCTATGAGTGCTATAAAGAGTCAAAGGAGAGAGAATTCACATTAGGCACTGAAGGTCAGGTAGGATATGAATGAGATAAGGAAACTCAATGGAAAGGAGACTGTGGGACCTTCCTAGAAATGTAGGGCATGTTTAGGGACAGGAAAAAATTTCTTCTTGGCTTAAGTTATCTTTGGTTACCTAAGTTGATTTTTATTGTCTCAATAGTAGTTGATGCATAGAAATTTTCAGATAGTAGGTGTTTCTGAGGATATTTAGTTCCACCCTTTCATTTATTTTGGATACAGCAAATTTGGGCCAAAGAGAAGAAGCAATATGCCTTCCAAGATGGCATGTTAGTTAAGTAGATTCAGGACACAAGCCTGCCACTTTACAATCTTTATGCCGCTCTCTACTACTAGAATCTGGAAAGCTAGAATAATTGATTTCAGAGATTACAGACAGACCATTCATACCACAAATTCTGTCTCTTTCGCTATAAGGTCCCATCTGAAAGTATCATCCCTTTTTGGGGCTTCTAGGATACAATTGTGTGATGAGGCATTCAATAAAGACAACTATGGACATTATTGTATGAATTGGTTGGTACTTATTTTTAGAGCCCCCTTAGACTGTTTAAGAAGTACCAACTGAAACACAGTGCACCCGATTGCTACATGAAAGGAAAAGCAAAATAGAAGTTTCAGGTAAAGCAGAGCAATAAATCTAGAAATTTAAGCTTCTCTCCTCAGGCAACTGAAAGCCAATTCCGCATTTCCTCTTACTCGCTGACAGCCTCTTGGGCATTCAAATAGGAAAGAGTTGAAAACCAGGATTTCCGGTCCAATCTAATACTGGACAACACTTAATGGCTTAAGTAGATTAATAATGCTCTTGCTATTGGAATTTTGCCTTTCACCACCTTTCACCATAAGCTTTGCCTGTACTTGATCTACAGGGAGGCTGAATGTTGAAGAGTCTTTTACCAGACCTGCTCCCATTCAGCACCCTGTCTGGACATGACAACCCAATTTCGACACCAATCAATCGGTAAGAATTTATTGACTGCTACTATGTTCCCCACACTACCTATGATAACAGCAGACACCTGGAAACTTATGAAACATGTTTATTTTCTCAAAGAAGATAGAATCTAGTTGAGTTTTCAACATTAACATATATGGAACAAATATAAATCCAAATAAAATCACCACCAGTAAAAAGTTCTCAGGTTTAGAGGATCCAGAATCTACACGCTGAATGGAAGAGCTCAGGGGAGCAAGCAGAGGTGAGGGATTAGGGAGCCCTTAGTGAGGAGGAAACCCCTGACCTGGTCTCGAAAGATTCACAGAATATGCAGAAGGAAACAGCAGAGGGAAGAGAGTTCTAAAATAAAGAAACAACATGAGTGAAGATAAGACACAACTGTGGGATAATGAAGAAAACCTTCGTGGAGGATACACGGTTGGAGTAGTACAAAATAAGTTTGGTTAGTAAAAGAAAATTAGAAGTTAGACTGCTCTGGACATATTATTTGACATAAAATATGAAAATGTGTTTTCAAACACGTCTCTCTCCCTTTAATGGTATCATTTGGATGGCTGAAACTTTTCTGACATCTGTAATATCTTAGAAAGATATCTGTCATACAGGAGATGCT
Source organism: Felis catus (assembly GCF_018350175.1). Classification (NCBI taxonomy): domain Eukaryota; kingdom Metazoa; phylum Chordata; class Mammalia; order Carnivora; family Felidae; genus Felis; species Felis catus. The sequence continues at coordinate 36,620,979 of NC_058378.1, read as the reverse complement.
TAATAAGCATCAGTTAAATAAGTGAATAGGTTGGTCAATAGATAAGTGTGTAAGAGTAAATTATACCTAAAATACATGAATCTAAGCATGTTTTAAAAATATGAAAAGTAACAAAAATTTTACTGTAAATGTCACGCTACCCTCAGCCAAACACCTGAAGAACAAAGAAATGATTCAATTCCATAAGAATAATTGAACATGTACCATGGTTATAACACAGTAAAGAGGATGGATGAGAGCTGTGCTCTTTTGGAGTTAACAATTTAGTGGAGGTAGAGGTGGCTTGGGAAGAAAAAGAAGAAGATGGAAGGGAGGGAGGGCAAAAAAGGGGGGAATGAAAGAAAGGAGAAAAGAAAAAGAAAGGAAAGGAAAAGAGCGAAACAAAGAAATTAATTAACTCACATATCAATAAGTGTTGCAAAGAAAGTGACACGCAGAACTGATGGATAGTGGCTTGTGGGTTCAGCTTCTTTAAACCAAAGGTCTGAGAAAACTTCTCTGAGGAGTTCACAGTAGAGGTGAAACTTCAATGACAAAAAGAAAACAACTTCACAAAGATTGTAGGGCAGAGACTTTTTGGTCAGGGTGGACAGCCCTACATGGAAAAGACATTGGTATCACAGTTCAAGGAACAGAAAGGTGGCCACTGTGTCTGGAGTGTGTTGCAGAGCTGAGGACAGAAGGACAGGAGCTGGCAGGGCCAATTCACAAGAGGACTGGAAGGTCCAGGTGCCTCAGCTAAGGACAAGGGATTACAAGGCACAGTTATTAGAGGGGCAGAAGACGGTCCAGCACCTACGGAACACAGTCTCTGTCGGAAATGCCCATTCTCATCAGATTGTATATTTGTCCCTAAGCCTGGAGACATGGTTGTAAATTCAGATCAGACCTCAAGATTCTGGAACCATTTTCTGATTTATCTGTAGACAATGGAGAGTTGTAGCTTGAGGATTCTACTCGTTTTTCACAATGGTTAATGCGGTGACTCCCACCCCTATAAAAATCACTGCAAACAGGGGCGCCTGGGTGGCGCAGTCGGTTAAGCGTCCGACTTCAGCCAGGTCACGATCTCGCGGTCTGTGAGTTCGAGCCCCGCGTCAGGCTCTGGGCTGATGGCTCAGAGCCTGGAGCCTGCTTCCGATTCTGTGTCTCCCTCTCTCTCTGCCCCTCCCCCGTTCATGCTCTCTCTCTCTCTGTCCCAAAAATAAATTTAAAAAAGTTGAAAAAAAAATTAAAAAAAAAAAAAATAAAAAAAAAAAATAAATAAATAAAAAAAAAAATCACTGCAAACAGTAATTGTCCTTTTCCTGTGGTGAACTGTAATACAGGGGAAAAGGCCTTTATAAACAGTGCCTCTGCTGCAGTATTTCTCTTCTTGCTCTATACAGGACAGCCCAGGGAAGAATATTCCGAGTCTCAGAGCACAAGCACATGATTCATAAAGATGGCTGCTCCTTTTAGGTCCTGACTCAGCCTAGGGAAGAGCAGAAGCAGAAACTTCCCTTCCAGATGTGCAATGAGGGGAGAAAGTCACTCTGTCCTCAGGGGACAAAACAGTGCTTTGAATTTCAAAGGCGGATGCCCCAGAGGCCCCACCAGACTCACTCCACAAAAATGTTTGATGAATTACCATGGCAGGCATCAACTTTGCAGATTAATGACCAAAAGAGTTTAGTTTATGTCTCAGTGGAAGAAGATAAATTTTCTCTTGGCTTTGAGAATCTGAGGGATTGAGAAACTCAGCTAACCACAGCACCTCTCTCTTCATTCACAATGCTTTACCATGGGTCGTTTACTTTCTACATTCCCTTTCAGCGGGTTTTTATAAATTTAAGCGAAACAGACAGCATGTCTGTGTTCTGCTTCTTTTGCAATACGATGGCAACCAAACGATTAGAAATTGTCTTTGGGTTGGTGTAGTTGGTGGAAAATCATTGAGGTTTGTTGTGAAATTTGTTCTCAACTCATAACTCAACCAGACATGGAATGGCTATTTTCCCAACTTCAGACCAGGCTGCTAAAAAGTACTGGCATCAAATTAAAAATATATGTCAAGGCCAAACCCCCATCCTGTGAGTGTGTGCATGTGCATATGTACTTTCTATACATGTGTATAACCTAGAGTCCCAACCCAGAAGTAGTAAGGCTACTTTGCAAACTAAAACCTGAGCCCAGAAGTCAGGGTTATGATTATTTTTTAATCATAACCCCTACTTCTCTACCTCAACAAGGCCTGTGCTTTCACATCCTGTTAAATATTCTAGACAAGGTTTCCATTAAAAAATATATTATTACATGCCTGTTCCCACATCATATTTTGTATGCAGCACCATTTATATGAACCAATTGATCATTTTTCTTGAACCATTACAATCTGTCTAGAGCTGTTTTAGATCTTTCTTGGGGATATGAGGGAAGGACAAGGCGTGAAATCACAATGCATCTGAGGAGAAAGTACACGAAACTTTACAGAACACTACAGGATGATGGCCGAGTAAGAAGGCATATGGGACATCAAAGTACATAGCTAGAAAATGGTCCAGATGAAGTTTTATAAAGTTGAGGGGGTATTCATGGGGTTGTGAAGTACTGGTAGAAGTAAGACAGGATCCAAAGAGCTAGAGAAAGCACAGTGACATGGATGTGAGGGTGAGAAAGCAGAGTATGGGTCTCCCTTTGAGAAGGAGTAGATGAGAAGGATGGGAAACATGAGGGCTTGGAACAGCAAAAAGGAGTGTTACTCATTATTGAGAAAGGGGGAGTGAGAGGCATAATGATGAAATAGCAGTTTCACTTTTCCAACTACCCAGAATCAGTTTTAAAAGAAGTTACAGGTAGATGATGCACATTCCATTAGTGATATATACGGACACTTGTCAATTCTACTTTGGGTTCTCGTTAAAGAATTGAAAATGTATTTCCCTTTTTTCAATTAGCACAAGCAGAAAAATAAAGATAACCAACCTCAGATGAGTGACATTTTAAAATGACATAAAAAGATTCTTAAATGACATAAAATAGTTTGAAAGTCATTGGCGAGGAAATTTCCTTTACAGTCAGAAGCCAACGTGTAGGGCTATTTGTACAACGTTAAGTGCAATTAATCAGAATCCGATTTGCTTTCCTGCCTTAAACCAGGACAGGCTCATGAAAAGCACACTGGTGGCAAACAGGATAACCAGTTTTTTAGAAAAGTAACTCAGGGTGCATCCATAACAGAACCTCCCTCGAAAAAATAATACGTAATAAATAATTGTATAGATATGTAACTACTTTACCATAAAAATATATGAAAAATAGGTTTTATTTTAAACTCTATATTGTTCTACAGTATTTACCTCTTGGCTGTATAAATCCTATTATTTAAAACAAATGTAGAATTAGTTAAGAGTGGCAATTAATAGTAATTAATAGGACTGACTAAATAGATCATACGTGTGGGAAAAATATAACATTATTTTTACATTTCTGTCCTCTGTACAAATTTAACTCTTAAAAAGTTTTATTCGATATTTAAATTTTGAAGGCTATATTATTGTATATTCTTAAAATATGTAAGACTTTTTAAAGGGAAAATGAAAATACAATAGAAACAGATAGTACTTTTATTTAGTAAAAGACAACATTTCATCCTCTCCCATGACATAATAGAGTATTTTTACTCTTGTTGGTTTTTTAATGTTTTTCCATTAATGCTTCTCTGAACTGCCTGCAGTTATAAGACACCCTTCCTTTATGTGGTGGTAAGGCTGAATATAGTGGTGGTAAGGCTGAATATAGTCAAATGTAAACTTCTGCTCGATGTGTGGCTATGCTTTTTATCAAGCCCGCATTTCAGCTTGGAACACTTCAGAGTTTACTAACTAGCAAGGGCAGGATTTTAGACTTGTAGGAATCAATGTCCAGCTCTCCAAACTATGTTCCTCCACTTCATACCTACATACTTATTTGATGGGCCAGAACTTTGTCAGTCATATTTGCTGCATCTATAAATTCATCACAGAAAAAGTCCATGTCCAATGTGGACATTGTTTTCAAAACACTATGCAGCATATTGGATGCCATCATAAGTTAAACTTCTTTATTCAGGAGAAATGACTTTACAGCAGAGGTAATTCAAACTTGTGAATTCAAAACTTTTCTCAACTTGTAAAATCAAAGCTGGATTCCAAGTACATTACAGTTTTAGTAAATAAGGAAATTAAGAAAGCCTTGTTTGACTTGGCTGTCCTCTGGTGACATTTTTGTTGTTGTTCATTTAGAAGCAGCCTTATTTCCAAAAAATGAGTCTTTTTTTCCCCCTGTGTATGAATTTTTTGTCACATCCTACATACAACACCAAATAGCTCAGGTATAATTATTTTCTAGGCTCCTTGTGGCCTCTTCACAGATCACCAAAGAGTTTCAGACAAATAGCAAATAAATTTCTCTTTTACTGTAATACTGTCTTCCATTCTCATCCCCAATGTATTTCAAATCAGTGAAGCACATTCTTCTTATCCCATACTTTGAAGATATGATTTAGAGCAGGCCAACATTTTAACATCTTCTCTATGGCCCTTAATACTGATAGTCATTTTGTAGGCACACACCTAAAAAGGCCAATTCCTTCCGTTTCTATGAAATCAAAAAGCCCAAGTGCTTTTGTCTATTTTGAGGAAGCTAAAAGTGACCCAAAACTTCATGTTGTAAGTTTCAATATCACAGGTAAGCAAATTCATACCCCGTTTTAGCAGTGTTGTAGACAGGGTGGAGACAGGATTTAGCAGGTGAGACTGGTTCGTTTGGTAAGAAATTTAAAAACGAAATGGCAGTTACCAATACCTGTATTTTCATTGTCTGCTAGTATGCAGACAGATAAGTAAAGTCGAGTTTGTATTTAAATAGGATATCAACAATGTGTTATGTTTTCTGCAGTTTTATTAAAATCTTCATAGAAATCAAGAAGATAACCTGAAACTCCATTTTGCAAGTCCAAATACTGAAGAACTAGAGGGAACATTATCTTGCTGTGGTTCAAGAAATCACTTGACATACTAAGGAAAGCATGGTGTTGGTCAGATCTTAAAAAATTGACTCTATTCTGTAAGAGGGCACCACATTTGATACCCAAAATTTCTCCACAGGACATTTTAACTGAAACCTATAAATCGGGAAATGTAACTTAAATTGATGTCATAGAAAAATCGAGAGAATAATATGATAATGCTGCTTGCCTGGGTGGTATAGCCAAGATAATTTAGCAGAGACTATTTTCAACTAAGTAGTGGTGTCTTTTTTTTTCTTTTAAGCTTATTTATTTATTTTGAGAGAGAGAGAGAGAGAAAGCCAGAGAGAGTGGAGGAGGGGCAGAGACAGAGGGACAGAGAATCCCAAGTAGGCTCTGTGCTGTTAGCCCCACGTGGGTCTTGATCTCACAAACTGTGAGATCATGACCTAAGCTGAAATCAAGAGTTGGAAGTTTAATGAACTGAGCCACCCAGGTATCCTGGCAGTGGTGTCTTTTTAGGAGACAAAAAAGCTTCTGACTAATTTAGAAGTTCTTCTGTGTCTCATCCTAAAATTGAGAAAACTCAGTCTCCCTATGTATTCTCACAAGGCCATCTCCACCATGTCCAATTTTCTGCACATTTTGCAAGATGCTCTCTTTTGATTATTGATTTCCCTAATCTAGTTGCATGTGTCCTTCCATCAGTCATTAATTAACAGTCATTTAACCTTCTTTTTCTGGGGTTTCCAGGTTATGCTGGCAATGGAGTATAATTATCCTCATTTTCATTATCTGAACACTTAGAAAATATAGTCACAATATTCACAATGTAAAAACTTAAACTAGCACAAAGGACAACAGTTCATCAAGAAACAGAGTCAAAGATAGACTGTGAATACTCATAATTACAGTGTACTTAAGGTATACCCTCAAGTTGCATCAATCGGTGTGAAACAACAATGGGTGATTCATTAGGGTGAACTTCAAGTCATGGTTGGCAAGAGAAGGACAAAACATAGTGACAACAACTATGGAAGATAAATAATCTATGCTTTATCTATTTGGCACTAAAAACAGCATTGCTTTCTGCATCTATATATGGGCTGCCATATGGGTTTTATACTTTTCCCTCAACCTGTAGCATCTATCACCAAAAAATAAGAATTTTTTTGTGTCCCAGGGATGGAATCCCTGAGATATAGGACTCTCAGCTCTAAAACCAGGACAGTTGCTCATGTTAGGAGGACTTAAATGTTATTCAGCATAAATTCTTGCAAAGTTCAGAGAAGAACCATAAAGCCAATCATCTTATCAAAACATGATGAAACAATACATGGAACAGGCTATCTGGGAAATCACAATCTATATTTGAAAATGGGGTATCTATAGGGGCACCTGGGTGGCTCAGTTGGTTAAGTGTCTGACTTCGGCTCAGGTCATGATCTCACGGTTTGTGAGTTGGAGCCCCGCGTTGGGTTCTATGCCGACACCTCAGAGCCCGGATCTTGCTTTGGATTCTGTGCCTCCCCCTCTCTCTGCTCCTCCCCTGCTCATGCTCTGTCTCTCTCTGTCTCTCAATAATAAATAAATGTTAAATTTAAAAAAAATAAAAGAAAATGGGCTATGTACAGAAAAAGATGTCTGAGAACTGACCAATTGAACCTACCAAAAGGTGGAGACATTCAGGATGATTCAAACCACCACAATTGATGATCATGAATTTTAAAAAACATAGGAAGAACTAAATCTGGTCCAGATGAGAATAAGTCTCTGTAAGTCTCTGTGCCTTCACCTTTAGACATCATCAAAGGTAAGCTCTCAAATCCTAAAGCAAGTATCAGGTCACTTTAAATCACTATTCTAAGGGGTTTAAATATCTTATTTTTTATTTTTTGTTGTTTATTATAAGTAGGGCCACAGGGCTACTAATGACTCTTACTCCCACATAGTCAATGCTGATTGGCTGTTCTCCAAACAGATATTCCTCTGAAAAAGAGCCCACTTCTATTAATAAGGAATAAAACTTTTGTTTTAGGGAAACTTTAGAGGAATGTATTAACATACTTAGCTAAACTCAGTGGAAGCATCACCAGGGACTGCCCCTGCTTATTCATCGAAAAGGCCCTAAGTTGTATCTGGAGCAGCACTTCCCAAAATATAGAGACGCTATGTTAACAAACTGTATAGTTAAATATATTTGAGGAACAGTGGGTTTTAAAAGTGTCAAACAGTATTCCTTATTATAGATTCCACATATTTTTTAATAGGCTCATGTACAATGAGTAAATTAAGAGTTAGAAATCTCACATTTGGTACTCAAATTTACTTGATCAATAACTTTTTAAAGCTTAGAACACTTCTCTGAAGCAGTTCCACAAACTACAGTTTGAGATACAGCGATAGAAATAACAAAAGGTTAAAACAGGATTCTGTTTGAAGTTCAGTTGAAGTCCCAAGACAATAGGAACCAACCAGACCTACATGCCAAGATGATTGAATCACCCAAATTGGACTTGTAACAGAGGTTACTAAGAACTGGATTTACAAACCCTAGCTGACCATACCTCTCTGTATTCTAGAAAAGATGCTGGCTAGGCTATGATAAGAGTTTGGAATTGAGAAGTGGGGATTTTTACAAAGAATTTTGCCTGCAATGCTTTACTCACATGGAGAAGGCTTAGGGGCGCTTCCTTCATGTCAAGCAAGTGACAGGGAGTTCAATGGCTCACTTAGGTAGCTTGGAATGCGCTCCCTGTGTTTTCAGGGTCAAAGTGAAGGGTTTTCTGACTTAAACCTAAAACCTTTAACAAATGAAAGACTATGGCTGAAGCTGTCTAGTAGGTGGCTCATTTTAAGGATGCCACCTTAATTTGAGGATATAACTCCACCCTACTATTAGTAAGTCAAAGACCCGTATTTCCATGGAGGAAGTAAGGGACAAGTGCAAGACAAAAGCACCCCAGTATAGTCTTGGATCTTGCACTGTTGGAGGTAAGGAAACCTCAGCAGAGAAAAGTCCCCAGATGCCCAGGATTTGAAGAAGGAATCACAAGTGGACAGCCTCGGGAGATGGATTTATCATCAAGAGAACGGCAGTTAAGAGGACCACAGCTGTTACTGAAACAGCCGCAAGGAGAAGGGCCAGGCTAAACATCTGCCACTGCAAGCCAGCAGATGGGCACCAGCCAAGCAAGTTGGATTCAGCCTCCCATTTCTCTCCGTTCTCTGCACCCTATTCACCTGGTGTGTGGGAATGGGGAGAAGATGAAAAAATAAAGGAAGAAGCTACAAAGCACAGAGAAGATGCATTACCTATGGATGAATTTCAGAGTGTTTATTCCTATGCTAGACTTTTCATATTCATAACTGAACTGATACTGTTTGGACACTTGAGTAACCAGATGACTTACTCAAGTAACCAAAGCAAGTAGCAAGCTCTGGGCACCAACTGAAATTTACTCAGAAGCAAAGGAGTATCTGGCCCTACAGAGTGAATTTAGAAAGCCAGTTGTGAGGAAAAAATAAATTTGTGCTAACCTTACCATGTAACACTAAACATTTTGTTAAGAGCAGCACTGGCTTCCTGTAAAGTATCTGAAGTCCATCCTGTTATTTTGTGATGCAGAACCCCACTGCAAGGAGGAGAAAGGCAAGCACCACCTTGCATTTTCATGGCACTTCCAAGTTCAGCATCTCAACTGACACTCCCAACCCTACGAGGCAGCTGGGTAGGTATAACTGTTTCCATTTTACAGATGGAAAAACTGAGGGCCAAATCCAGGACTTGATTTAGCTAATGCCTAAAAGCTCGAGACTGACAGCTCTAGCTTTAAGAACTCTCATCATCCAAACCCCTTGTTCAGTGTTTTTTCCAAACATATATGCTGTTTTCTTTGAAGGACAAGATAAGAGGTCACTTAAAAAACCTAGAATCTATTTCTCTTACATGATTGGAATAATCTCTCAGTGAATAAAACTGAAATAATTGTAGCTGTTAGTGATTTTTTTACATTTTGAAATAAAGTCAAGAGCAGCAGAAAACAATATGACCCCAGGCAGAGTAGATTAAAGCCTTTTCCAAACCCAGGCTGGTTGCTCTTTATAGCTGGGTGGATTTTGTTTTTCTCCCCTTAAATAATTTTAGGTGGTAGTATAGTGCGGGGCGGTGGGGGGGGGTTGATTACACTAAAACAAAATCCTGTGTACAAGCATCTCTTTTGGCATAAATCACAAGGCCAATTATCATTTTTTTTCTTCTTCCCCCCCCCCCCCCCCCCCCACTGGCACAAAATCTAAGAAAAGCATCAAGGGACAAATGATTTGCAGTCTATTTAACATCATGGTTATTTTTATGAGACCTCATTATTGCTCTTTACCCTAAATTATAGGTACCTTCTTGGCTCCATTTCCCCCTCTTGTGCAAGCCCCAGAAGAGTGTGTTTTCTTTTCTATATTTCTAAATGATCTTCAATACTTCATCAATCAGACATTCAACAACTCATAGGTGATGTGTTGGACCAAAGCTAAGATCTGTGAAAAACAGTAGTTACTGCCAGAACTTTGTGCCTATCTTATGCCAGTGGAGTTATTTCCAAGCCTGTTTTTACTAAACATTCCTTGAAGGGAAAGACTTTCCCTTTACATGCCCTAATCCAGTTTCTAGGAAATGAAAAAGTGTTGTTGAGTTGAATTAACTACAACCCTAAAAAGATGGTCATGTTGCCATTATCTTTTTTTAAGACAAAGCACACTGAACCTCCAAAAGGTGAAATGGCCTTCCCAAAGTCATAGAGATAGCTAAGACAAAGTCAGAACTTGAATCCAGACCCCCTGAATTCCAGTGTCTGTGTGCTGATATTACAATCCCTATCTTTGGGAACTCCTTCCATAGAATGTTTCCTGTAAGCTCAATGCAACATAGCTATGGTCATTTTGTTTACTTAACCCAATGAATAAAAAACTTCTGTTTTTAAGAAACAGAACTGAAACTTTGTTCATGGAGAAAAGTTGTTTATACCAACAAATGAATAATAAAGAGAGAGGGGAGAGGGAAAATAAGGAACAAGTGAAAAAAGGAAGGAAGGAAGGAAGGAAGGAAGGAAGGAAGGAAGGAAGGGAGGAAGGAAGGAAAAGACAAAGAAAGAAAAAGCGGGGTGGTAGAGATAAAGAGTAAGCAAAACCATTCCACGTCATCAAGTCATGTTATCAAACTGAGTTTCAACCTGCCTTTCCAGTTTTACTCACCACCACTACTCCTTACTCATCCTATGCTCCCATTAAACTGGTCTATACTAAACTGGCTATACTGAGGATAAAGAACAAAAAAAAATTGTATATTGATCTTCTATCCTGCAACCTGCTAAATTCACTTATTACCTCTAGTGCTTATCATAAATTCTACTGTATTTTCAATATAAATGATCATTTCATCTATGAACAAAGACAGTTTTTTTTATTTTTCCTTCCCAGCCTAGATGCCTTTTCTTTCTTTTTTTTTTCTTGCCTTACTACACTAAAACCTTCAGTGCAATGCCAAGAAGTAGCAAACGTGTAGTTGTACATTTTTTTTAACAACACAAATGATTATTTTTCAGGCATTGGGTAAAGCCTAGGTAAGTTAAAGGTGAGTAAGAATCAGTCCCAAACTTAAGGATGTCATGACCTGGGGGAAAACCTCTTTTTACTGGTAGGAGAGACAACCAAATAAAGCTGGAAAGATAAACCAGGACAGGTCCTTGAATAATAAAAGTGACAAGAGCAGCAAAAGGAGCCTTAATATTTACAGAAGCATTGATATGGGCTAGGCTCTGTTCAAAATTTCTAATATGTATTAACTCATTTGACTCGTCCATCTTATCTCCATTTTATAGGTAGGGAATAAGAGACACACACTATCTCCACTTTATAGGTAGGGAATAAGAGAAGATAAGTGACCTATGTCCTGAGAGCCAGTGTTCTTAAGTGCTAGACTAAATTGCCTTTGGTTATCACGTCTTCATTAACAGGTATTGAGTGTCCACTCTTTGCTAATTACTATGTCACTTTCAATTACTTTAATTATCACAATAATCTTGTTTTATAAAGGAAGGAATTGAAGTTCAGAGACTTTAAGTGACCTGTCCAAGGTCACCCCACTAGCACAAGACTCAAACCTTGGTGTTCTCACTCTAAATTCAATATCCTTTCCACTACCCTCTGATTCCTCTTCAAATAGCTAAAATTTATATAGTACTTTGCAGCTTACAAAACTCATGACCACATTTATGCCTTAAATGGCACTTAAAGGAATTGAGATTTTATTCACTAGGCAAAGGAGAACCTTGGTCAGTTTTTCAGAGAAAAACTGGTAAAAGAGAAAAAAGGTATTTCTGGAAGGCTAGGGCAGCATTGTGCTAGATAGATTTGCCAGGGCAAGTGTATAAGCAAAGGTGTCAGGAGACGCTGTAACTCTCAAAAGGATCCACACTCACCTCTGAACCTATGAGTCGTTCCCTCCAAACTCACTTTGCCAGTCAAGAGAAGTCCTGTTTTAAATAATGTTCCTGGAGGGAACTCTCTGAAGAGCAGAGATAATAAAAGTATTTCTTATGTCACTTCTTCCTGCATTTAACTTTCAGGAATATTTTTGTTAACTGAGAAGAGCACACCAAGGAACCATTATCACTGATACAAGGAGAAAACGGACGGTAGATTTCCTCAGCCACGTCCTGTCAGTGTCAACAATTTAACTAAACATATAATAGTCATAACCTCATCAGTGTTAAATTTTCTAGGTTTCTGGCACATATCTCTTCATCTCCCTCATTAAGTTTATAGAGTGTTCTTTGGTACATTTGCTCAGTATTAGGATTTCAGTTTCAACTGGCACATATTAGAATCAGACAGAGGAATGATTTTTTCTGCCGTAAGTAGTTAGCAGAATATGAGAACATATGAAATGGACCAATGCCCAAAGCCAGGTACTTGGCAAATAACAGCAAATGGATTTGACCCCATCCATCACAATCTTGCCCCATTCACCAGGGGTGGGTCTAACACAGGTAGGCCAACCAAGCCCAAGATATGAACAGTTACTTTGTTTTCATTATCTTCCTTGCTGTTTGCCATGCACACTATTCCTTGCTCAGGGACTGCCCCTCATTTGGAAATGGAGTCTGGAGATCCTCATGATTACACTCCCACCTGGATGGTTACTCCAAACAAACTTTCAAACCCTAATCTATCCCAATCCCCCTTCATTTTAGCCTAATTTTAACATGTTAACATTCTGTGCTCAACGAGGGCAGACACAAATGATTGCTAGGATTTCATTCAGGCAAATATTTAAGTGATAGCAAGCTTGAGGTGATTTTATTTCCACGGGTATCTGCATTTTAAAAAGCAGTACCCAGAGTCAGGAATGCCTTAGCCTATAGATAGATGAAGTTCAACTGTAAAGATGGGGCACCATGGAGTTTCAGGGTGGCAGTTCTTCCAGCATCCATCAAAAATGCCCTGGCAGAACCAGCTAAACCCCTATCAGCATACTTTTACCTCAAGTTTCCATCTGTCATGTAGGGATATAACCCTGACCTCACAGGATTATTATAATATGGGGACATAGTATGACCTCACAAGATTCTTGTGGGGATAAAACAACGTGGCTAGTAATTGGCCAATTGGTTTATAGCTCAGAAAACTATCAATTACTATGCAGAAGTGAGAGGTTTCTAGTGACTTCTGAGTTTTGCCTTTTATATAGGGAACCCACTTATCTACCTCCATTGGGGTCTAAAGAGATGAGAAATTTCCTGTGTAGTGAAACTATTTCAGTCAGGTAGGATTCTAACTTCCACCTCCACTACTTGTTGGGCTCAACTACAGATTAGTTATCCTAGCTCTAGTTTCTCAACCACCCACAAAAATATAGTCCCTATTTCTTGGATGGGCTGAAGAGAAACCACTTTTACCAATAGCAGCAGAGGTCATTTGGTACCTACTCACCAAGTTGTCATACCAATACCGTGTAACCCAATAACTGAGTCAAGAACGTGCTTCAAGAAGAAAGATAAAACTTGTCACTATTTCACTTTGAGTAAGACCTCCACTCCCAACCATAGGAAATCTTTATTTATTTATCTATTTTTATCTAAAGTGGGTTTCATAGCCTTTCAAAGGCTGCTGTCTTCCTCTCGGGGTATTAAGGCATAGTCTATACTTTCTTTCACTACTTTGCATTCTTAGTGTCCTTACAATATTAGAAGTCTACTTGACTATACAAGTAAATAAATTCTAGATATTTGGTGAACATTAAATTATGGGGAAATGAGGATTTCATAAGTTCTGATCAAAGTGTCACAGAAGGATGGATAGTACTGAAGAATACCTGGGACATTCACTTTATTTTACAGAGTGGGGAACTAAGGCCCTACCTTAAAGCTAAATGCTGGAGTTATGAGGCAAATCTGAAATGCCAATCTGTAGACGGTGTATCTATTCTACCACATAGTGCCCATTCCCCTCTGTTGTGCATGCCATCAGCACTAATGCAATCAGGAAGTGCCCTTTCTTATAACTACCTTGTCTTGTCATTGTTCCCTAGGAAATAATAAATGTCTCATATCCCACCCATATGTTAGTCTTCTTCCTCCTTTCCCATGGTTTTCTCATATTTCCTCCTCAGGTTTCAGGTCAGTTCTGTGAACTAACAGGCCTTTAACTCAACACTTTTGCAATGACCAATTGAATTGATGAGTAAATGGCTGCTCAAGTACCTGTCACCAACACTGCTGTGGTCTGTTAGTGGAGATGCCAATGTTCTCTGTCATAAGATACAACCACACAATGACACTGGGGAAAATGGGGGTGTGGAGAACAGCTCTATGAGTCATCTTCAGGGTGTTCTATGGCCTACAGCCAGTGTGCATGGGCTGAGAGAGGAGAGACAAGGGACCTCACCATGGGGATGGGAAGAATGCTGCCCTTTGACAATGCATCTCTGTGGTGGTGAGGCTGATGACAGCACACAGAGCATACAACTCTGGCTAGATACCAAACATCTGGGCTCGAAACCAAGCAACCAAGTTGTTCAAATCAAAGAAAACCTAATCAACAAATATTTTCAATGCCTACTATGCGCATTCAGACAGCTGTGGTTAGAATGGATGACATTTGAGTCTTACTCAAGTACCCAAAATTCCACTGCTCTCTGTTCCAGATGCCTGTTCTTATATTAATCAAATATTCATGTTTTGAATTGAGCATCTGTTGGCATATGTTGATGTACAGACAAAACCAAAAGTAATGAATTATTTCTCCAGTACATTAATGGTACTCTTTTCAAGCTCCCTAGAGTAAGTCTGGGGACAGCTTACCTCAAGCCACCAGCCATTTCTAAGATATCTGTCCCTCTTGCTAATGCCTGCTCTATCAGAATGCAGAGAAGTTAGGAGGGCCATGCTCCCTCCCATAGCTGCAGGGAGATATTCAGGTGAGGACACCACCAGAGGCAACATCTTTCTGAAATCACTGGTTGCCTCTAGGCTCCAAAGCACTCAATGCCAGGAGGGAACCCTGTGCATAATTTGGCATCTGTGGTGCTCCGAGAACAAAGGATATAATATCTCTTTGTTTCTGGACATCCTAAAGTTAAAACGACACCTTGGCTGACAATTATGATTCTACATTCTTTTATAAATCATGTTTTTTTCTAAAAGAACTTAAGCGGGTGAATGAACATCCAGTTGCCTCTTTTCTGGCATTTCTCCTATGAGGAATGCCAGGGCCTTTACTAATATTACCACCAAGTATTGCAGTCATGAAATGAATAAAGCCAAGGGATTTGCTTTTAGCTCGCTTTAGGCCATTTACTGTTTTCATTCTTCAATAAGAAGAAACAGCCACTGAGGTGAAGATGGGAAGACCTCTCCATATGTGATGGCGGTCTCCGATTTTTCAATGTCCCCTAGCTGTTGTCAAATAGGCTTTGTACACACTTCAGTTAATACAATCACACTTGTCTTACTGGTTTGACAATGACTTCTAAGCTCCTCAGAGTTATCAGGTTCTTCCAGAGGCCTCACTGTCTCCCGCCCCCACCATGGCAATATGACACTGAGGACAAGGGGCTGCACAATAATTATGACAAGGAGTTTCTGAACAAAGAAGGAAGGAACCACTAAAGCCAGGCTTGCTCACAGCATTCCCAAAGGAAATTAGAGGTGATAGAATCACCCTGATTCTATCTGCACCCTGAGCTTTGTGACTCCCTTCTTAAACGTACGAAATCAAAAACTCTATTGGTCACTTCCCTTTTAAACTTACCCTGAACACTGAGCTACTCAAGAAAAGTACATTAAAAAGTGCTTTTGTCAGGTACTTCAGCTTTAAACCTCTGTTCCTTCCCTCAGTACATGAATAAGTGGGGACAACCTATAGGAAAACTGAAAATTCCCATATCCAGGGACTATGCTGTTCTAGACAGTACTGTGGATGAATTAGAAAAAAGATGCCCATTGGGTGGATGCACCTACTGACACATAGCTTGACGAGTGGAGCCTGAGTCAGATTTTGATTCTGCTGACTCACCTCCTTGATTTATGGAAATCTGGTAGTGCTTTCTCACCCTTAAACCCAAAATCTAAATCAGACTCTAAGTGGTCTATCTCCTCTCTTCTGAGCTCTGCCTGGTCCTCCTTACTATATAAAATCCCCCAGGCTCTATTCAAGAAGAAAGCTTCCAAAACAGCTTCATCAACAACAAAAGTTCCAACTTAAAAGTCCAAACTCCTTTTATAATCTCAACCCCATTCCGAGCCCAAGTAATAACCTCAGAGAGGAGAAAGTGTTTGGGAGAAGGGTGGAGAGTATCCATCCATACCTCCTCTTGCCTCTGTCTACACTAACTTTGTTGCTTGCACTCTCAACCTTGTTCTACCTTTCTTCTATGTCACTCTTTACTACACTAGTTCTCCACTAACTCAACTTTTCTGTTACCAACTTTGCTTGTCTGCCCCCAAATGGAAAGACAAAATTCCAAAGCCACAGTGCTTATACTCTCCCCATGCCAACTCCTCTGTGGAATTTTGTAACCCAAAGATGACCCTAGCCTACATGCTGGAATGTCTTTACCATCGAAGAACTATTTCTGCAAAAAATTTTGATGTTGTCATTTTCATTTAAAAAATAAGATGATAAAACACACACACAAGCCATTATTAGTAAAATGCCTGCAGATGATGGAGAGGAATGCATATCAATATATACACATGCATATAGATGAACGAGTGAGCACATGTGTATATGCCTACCCATGGAGGCCAAGACGAACCTTTCAACTGAAGAGCGTGATTAAATACTAAGGAAAATGACAGGAATCAAAAGTGATTTCAAATTTCTTCTAGCTTTTCCCTCCACTACTCACTCCAGAGTAAAAAAAGAGAAAAGAAAAAGAAAAAAATGAAAGTTTTCTCAGAATTCCATTTAAATTTGATACCTAAATTAGCTTCAAAAAGCAGTCACATGGGTGACAGATATGCAGGGGTTACTAAGCAGAGGTCTCATTGTGGTATGAGAATGATTGCTAGCTAGTAAGGGGGGATTTTCTAGTCCTCTTCTGGTATTGCTTAGCTAAATAAACTCTGACACCTCTGCCCCTCAGTGCTTGATATCTTAGATTCTTTCCAGTGTTTACTAGTGTTCTGTGGTTATATTACTTAAAAGTTATGTGGATATTTAGAATAATGACTACCATGTCCATGATAACCACCAATGCCACCACCCTTATCATCCTGACTTCTTTTCTTTCTAGAACAATTTAAAGTTGCCCAGTTACACCTGTACCTTAAGAGATGAACAAAAAATTGATTTCTCCTGTTTGCAAGGAAGAATAGAGATAGAGTTTTTAGTGACTTAGCCAATATATGTGGGTGGTGCTGATTTCAAACTTCACAAATGCCAAAGAGCCCAGTGCAAGACTGTTTCAAACTCTACTGATGGAAGACCCTTCTAATTGGTTTTCCACAGTAGCTGTCAAGGGTAATAATGGAAATTCCAAGAAAAACTTGATCTTCAGAGAGCTTGGGCTCTGCTTATGGTCCTGAGTTTGAGCCAGGAGCAGGCTTTTCAAATGCTATTCCAAATACTCCCTAACCTAACAATTTGGGATGACATTCAGTGCTAACTCAGTGTGTCTTCCATTTCATGACAAGCATGCATGCAACTGTTTATACTGCATATAATTTATGACGTTGGACATGTCATTCTTTCCTCTACACAAAAAATTAAAGTCAGCTTCTCAACCCAAAGATATCTTGGATAAGAAGAAGGTCTATCTTTTTTTTTTAACATAGAATGTTTCATGAATTTGCATGCCATCCTTGCACAGGAGCCATGCTAATCTTCTCTGTATAGTCCTATTTTAGGATATATGCTGCTGAAGCAAGCATGAGGTCTATTTGAGAGACAGAATGATAAGTGGTAAAAATCACAGGTTTTGGAATCACACAGAACAGCAATAACTTTAAATATCTACGTTAAGAGAGGGTAGCACCTGAGAATACCCAGACATGTTTTGTTTGTATGGATTATTCTTCCCCTACCCCATTGGATACAGTTGTTGGCACATAGATGTACTCAATAAATATTTATTGAACTAAATTAATTCATTCTCATATTGAACAAATTTACTTTCACTTAAAGGAGACTCCATAAT
The DNA here is from genome assembly GCF_018350175.1 of Felis catus. NCBI lineage: Eukaryota > Metazoa > Chordata > Mammalia > Carnivora > Felidae > Felis > Felis catus. The sequence continues at coordinate 36,603,298 of NC_058378.1, read as the reverse complement.
CTTTAAGTAATCGGATACTGTGCTCTTTGCTATTTCTTTAAGGTAGAGTTCTGGGTTTGAGATACTGATGTCTTCATCCCACTTCATCCATAAAGCTTCCCTGACAACCTCAGTCTCCCCTACTCTCTTTTTTTCTGACTCCCTGTTATACTTATTCCAGGTTCCACTCACTTTGGCACATACATGATACCTTATCTTGCCATGTAAAATGTGTTTCATAAACACATCATCCTTCCTAAGAGCCTGTAAGTTCTTCAAGGGCAAAGGCCATGTTTGACATTTATTTTGTATGTCCCACAGCACACAACATAATATAGAGCCTGTAGCAGGCTCTGAACAAGTACCTGTTAAATTGAGTTGCATTTTAAGGACAGCATTCCATCACCAGTGATGATTTTTGTTTAGAGAATTATCAAAAGGCTGTATTCACCACTCATTTCACCCAAATTAAGCCCATGGGTCTCTACACTTGAAGTGCTAGTTGGGAAGCAGAGGCTCAGAAAGCAGCTGCTTACTTTCAACAAAGAAGAGATTGCATTTCAGCAATGGACTGCAGAATTTCACCTATTCGTCACTAGTGACTCCTGGCCAAACCCTTTGGTGTTATCAGGAATAAAAAGTAACCAAGAGACATGTCAAATATCAATTTCCAATTACTTTTCTGTAACACATTTCAGCCACTTGGGAAAACTCCCAAGAGATCTGTTGCCCCTTATCAGCTAAGATCAGGCTTACCTTTCAAACAGGTAACACTCGGCAGCACCCTGTACAGCCTCAATATTATAATGTCCTTCTCGGACACTCAGATTCTCTTGTGAAGTCTTCAATATTGGCTTACACTGTCACCGGAGATCTGGCCCAAATGCGGAAGGCCCCAGATATTATACCCTGAACCACAGGCACTGGAGTGAGATGAGAATAACTCTAACACCTGTGGTGAACTACTGTCACTAAGGTTACTAAAGCTTAATTTGCATCCAGATGTTGAATGTGGGGCACAAAGACTCATGCAGGACTTTTGCACTGTCAACTCCAGCCAAAGGGGAAAGAAATAAGAGTCTCTAAAGTCTTAACTTTGATACTCAAAACACAGAACAGCATTTCTACCCTCCAGATCACAGAAAGCAGGCCGCAAACTAATTGAAAAAATCTTTGGTATTAGGGATGTTAAAACTGAGGATCTGCAAAAAACCAGAAATCACATGTCCCCTTTATTACAAAGTAATGGGAAAGAATTTGGAAAAACCAGGAAACATCTCTGGGTTCATAAATCAGCCCAGTTGGAGGAAAACGCAAATGGCCAGCACCTGGAATGAGCCTTCATCTGGAGCGGGACAGCAGTCTAGGCTGTGCACTGTGATTAATGGCTTGAGTGAAAGGTCTCAGTTGAGGCTGAACAATTAACTTGTTCTCTCCACATCTCAGAACTCTCCACAGCATAACTATGTCTTCCCTGATTGTGCATATTTCCTAAAATGCAAGCCAGTCTGGGAAGCTTCGAACATGTCATCAGACTGTTTCTGACAGTCGGGAGAGCCCTGGTGTTTGACAGGACTACTTTCATCAAATCGTCTGTGTTGACTCTGCATGCATGTCTCAACCTTTCAGTTCTTTTTCAAGCTTAAGAACCATCTTAAATGAGGCAATGGCATTGGCCTCGATCTGTCGAAGAAAAAAAAAAAAAAACAGTCCACAGCTCAGAGGATTGCAAATGGACAGCATATGGCCTGGCTTGTTTCTGGTCATTCCCAAAAAAGTTCTTAGGGAATTGAATGTCCGTGAGATTAATGGTTCCCTCCTGTCCTGTCTTTATCCTTTGGAATAGGTTTCTCTAATCTCTTTCAGACCCTCTAAAGCATTTACATCAAACCAATCATTCCTCCTAAATCTACAACCAAGACTCTGATAAGACCTACCAGAACCTAAGGAACTCTCCAAAGCTTCTTCCCTTTCTCCTAGAAGTCAATTTTTAGATGGAAAAGAGGTACCCCCAGAACCTCATTTTGCAAGTAGAAGTACCCAAGGAATCTCTTTTCCTCATTTCCAAGTTGTAATCAATTCTGCCTCATCTTCTTTTGTGACAAATGGATATACCAAAAGTGGATATCGTCCCACACATAGCAGGCCCCACACAATTACTTTTTTCAGTGAAGGCATCCTGTCTCCAGAAACATCAAAAACAACAATAGTATCAACATGGATGATGATGATAATAATAATAGAAGCAGGAGCAACACCAACAATAATATGTATGTAAGTATTTACTATGGGCCAGGAACTCTTTGAAATACTTCATTTATATCAACTCATATGATCCTCACAAAAACACTGCTAAGATAAGTGTTACTGTTAGACCCATTTTACAGAGTTAGAAGAGTTAAGTAACTTGCTAAAGGCCAAAAAGCCAGTAAGTGGCAAATCTAAGATAGAAACACAGGTCTCAGACTTAAGTTCTTCATACTATCCTATAAGATCCTATACTGCAACTAGGCTCTCTAGAGGTATTGGGCCCCACCCACGATTGCTGATGAGATTAGAGAAGCAACCGTTCTAGCATAGCACCCACTTAGGCATCAGGCTTGGTGAGTCCTGTTTCTGCTACCCCACGTGTAACCTCAAATGAGTTTGAGCCTCTGAGCCTTAGCTGTCCTCATCTGTAAAATCACTGATACTAAACCTGTCTTATAAAGTTTTTGTAAGAATTGGTGAGATAATGCATATGCAGGACCCAGCACAGTGCCTAGAACTGGTAGTTGCTTAATAATCATAGCTATGGTTATTACTAATCCGATTAGCTAATACTAACTAAAGCAACTGAAGAAGATGAGGCAGAAATGATCACAACTTGGAATGTAGATATGAAAAGGCAGACCAGTGTGGGGACCCCTAAGAGACTAGAATACTCAGATACTAAAAAGTACTGGTGAGAGATGGCTACCTTCCTGGTCTGACCCAATCTACAAAGCCTGTAGGTTAGCTTACCTCCATGAAAGAAAAAAATCTAATTTTAAAAATTTGCTACATTGAGGAAAAACAAAAAGATGTCCAGACTGGGAGAATTCAAATATTCTCCCTGAAATTCCTGGTGAAAAAGCAAGACAGTGAGGCATCCTTCACAGCCTCATGTGGCTGCTCCAGCATCGAGCTTGGAGTTGCATCCTTCATTCTGCATTTCCTACATGCTCTTGCCGACCCCTGACACATCACATTCTTTGCATCAATAAGGACTGCTGCCAGAACACACTAAATTGCCTTTGACTACATTTAACTGATCTAGTATTTTTTTATGATTCTTTCTTGTTGTACCATTTTTCACTTTTGACTTTATAATTCTCTGCTGACTTTAAATAAAGCATTGCCAGACTACCCAAGGTGGTTTTTAATAGAGATTTAGGGGTGAGGTGGTGCTGTGGTTTGGATTCAGATTCTACTCCAGCAACAAGGGGAAATTAACTAGATGGTTTCATCTCAAGTGCCCATTTATACTCGGAATGGACAGAGAGTTTATCTTCTTCCAAGTCTTGTAATCATGACACTACAAAGTGATTTTCAAGAAATTAAAAATTAGGTAGCAATAGCTTCTCCACCACAAAACCACTACACAGTGTCCCTGTAAGCCCAGATGAGTGGGATATACAAAGACAGCAGGGAATCACTTGCTGAATGCCAGGGAAGCAGGGAGGAATTTAACCACACTCTGTCCTATGCCAAAGACAATGCTTGTTCTTCTCTAAGTTGGGGAACTCAAATGACCCTACACCAGCTATGTCAGCCTGCCTCCAGAGCTTCCTCCCTCCTCTGTGCTGTCCCCAGTCCCCCCTGTCCCATTCTGCCCACAAGAAACACTGGAAGCCAGCTGGCCCTTAATCACTGGGAAAGGTGATCTGACTAGCAAAGAAACTGAGTCAGATAAGCAATCCCCAACATTAACCTTTCTTTTTTAGAGAAGAATAAGTTAACTATATCTTGAAAATTTTAAATTGGTAATTTCAGTACAATTTTGGCTTTGTCTTGCTTTTCGTTATCATGCAATGCTTGCTTCATTACAAAGGAAGAGATATAACACATGTAAAGCATTCAGAACAAAAGTTTTTTTAAATATCTATGTACCCATCACCAAGTTTACAAATAAATCTCTTTAGCTGTTCCTCTCAAATTAGATTTATTTGCCTCCACTTACCAACAGTGGTAAATGCAACCCTGAACTTTGAGTTTTTCATTCAATGGCTTTGCCACCTATGAAAAGACCCTTTTAAAATAGTGTTTTAACAGGCATTTTTAAACTTTATATAAATGATCTCACTCACTGAGTTTCCCAACTTACTAAAGTGTTACCCAACTTACTAAAAAAACTATTTGGTTGATTTTAATTTTTCAGTCTATTTTGTTTTCTTCTGTTTTGCCACTATAGACAATGGTATGAATATAGTTCACATTGATCTGAATGTGTTCAGTAGATTGTACTGGGTTAGTCTCCTAGGAAAAGAATTGCCAAATCTTAGGGTTTGCATATATTCAAATTCATGAGATAATAACAAATTTTGTTGCACAGTAGATATGCTAATTCATACTTCCACCAAAATAGCTTTTGAGTTTCCTTTGCTCTATAGCTTTGCCAGCACTTGGTATAGCCAGATTTTTAAATTTTGCTGAGTCAGTAAGTACAAAATGTATCTAGGGGTTTTAACTGATATTTCCATATTTAATTTTTTTATAGATAATCACTGAGCAATTTTTAAATATATTGGAAAGAAATTCTTCATTCAAAATAACCATGAAATGCAGTGTTTATATAGAGTAGGTGTGATTCTATGGCTACACAGAAAGATACCATGTACGTAGACATATAAGAATTAATATGCCTATTTCTCTATTTGCTACCACACTTATATTTCCAGCAGGAGTGGCAAGTTAGAGCCCAAAGGCCAAATCTGGCCCACTGCCTGCTTTTGTTAATATTTTTTATGGGAACATAGCCATGCTTATTTACTTATGTATTACCTATGAATACTTTCATGCTACAATGACAGAGTTAAGTAGTCACAACAAAGACCACCTGGCCTGCAGAGCCTAAAATACTTACTATCTCGCCCTTTACAGTAAAAGTTCACTGACCTATGTCTTAGAGCATCTCTACTTGTAAGCACAGAACCTCATATTCAACATGTTTGCTCCAATCTGTTCCTCCCCAAATGCCATTCCTCATAAAATGGCTTTACCTTTCACAGTTATTCGGGCTAAAAACCTGATAGTCATCTCCTACTCTTCCCTCCCATTTACCACTTATAACCAATTGATGAATACCAACCAAGTATACAATCTTCTCTACACCCATGGCCAGGCCTTTGTTCAAGCCTTACATTGACTTAGGCAACCTTTCACCAAATGACCCAGTCCTTGGTTTCCCCAAGTTTCACAGCACTTGTAACATTTTACCTCATTTACTTGTTTGAATTTCTGCCTGTTATCTCCATCTCAAATGTAAATTTTTTTAAGAGGAGCGCAGAGAGGACTTGGGAAAAAAGGTTCTTTGTTAGTATCATTTAATGTAGTGGTCATCAAAGTGTTGTATGTGGAAGAATCATCGGAAGAGCTCATTAAAAATAACAGATGCCAGATGTCACCCCAGACCCACTGAATCAGAATCCCTGGAAGTAGGTCCTCAAGCATCTTTGCCTGATGGATGTTCCTGGGAAATTCTTATGTAGGCTTGAGAAGCACATACGTAATCGAAGCTTCCTGAACACACCCCCTTTGTTCTATCCCACTCTACCACACTGTCCGTGATGGGTAGCTAACACTACATAAAATTCCCCCACCCCTTTGCTTGGATACCATAGGTTCCCTAAGTTTCTCTACCCTCCTTCAGTGGCCCAGAAGAATCCTGATTTGAGAAGATAATTTTTTCCCTTTACTTAGGGCTGAATTCTGATATTCAATCTCTGTTTTTCATTGCATTGAGTGTATTCCTGGTTAATGATAGGGTCTACCCCCTACAGTGAGCAACTTCACTGCTCAGCATATAAAAAAAATAAGAATCTCCTGTTGTAACTTAGTACTGCTTCCTTGTATATACCATACTGCCTAGTACCTGCCTAAGGGAAAAGGCATGTAAACATTTGCACAATGTATATAAGAATTTTTTTTTTAATTTTTACTACCCTCTTCATTTTCAACATATTACAGATCATTTAATATGTAAAAAACAAATGTTAATAGAAGGGTTAGACCAACGACAATACCAATAAGATGCTGTTAGTATTTATTAGAGATTTTTCTTATTAGACTTAATTTTTTCCTAAATTGCATGTGACCCATTATCATTATGCTTGGTGGATAATATAACAAAACAAAATTACCAGTCCATTTTACTCAAGGAGAAAGCCTAAGCTTCCTTGGGTTTTATAACACCAAGCATAGCACAAATTTAAGAAATTTTTCCAGTTCTGCACTCAGTGATTTTTAGGGGTCTATTTTCCCCAGAGGCATGTAAGTACTAAAATTGCATTGGATTGCGTTTTGCTCTCAGCGGGTGAGAAAGTGCATAGTCAATGGGTTATTTGCCATTCTTTATTTCCATTTTATGCAGTCACACGGAGGTATCTCTCAGGTGGTTGTTGAAGTTTACTAGACACTCAGGAGCCATCTTGTGCTTTCTCTAAATGACATTTATAATCTATAACCAAAGGGGTTGTCTATGAAGCCATTGGTGCAGTATACCTAAACTCTGCTTATGTTAATTCAGGTTACAGAGATCAGATCTTTTGCTATGAGGTTCCAATAGGCGGGAAATTGCATCATGTATCTAAACAATATCTATAGGTCTATGAACAGACATACAAGGTGTGATTTTGGTGCTGATAAAGACAGAATATCTGAAATCAGTATATAGGGGGATAAAGGCTTTCAGAACATGCAGATTAATTAATAACAAAGGGGCTATGCAAAAATCACACAAGTGATCTTGCTATACCATTATGTATCTGTAATAAAAGCACTAAATTCTGTAAATGCAGTATAAGTCTGCCTTCTTTCAACTGGATATCTCCAATTAACCATCATTTTTGTGCTTCACCAGTGCTCTGATAATTGATGCTCTTAACAGAATTCCTGAAATACTGAAGAAGCCAGAAGTGCTTTCTTGAATCATCAAGAAAAATTAAAATTCATTGAGTGTAGTTCTATTGTTAAGCGTATTTTATTGGGGAGGGGGGCATCTTGGAACAGAGGGAAGAACACAGACCTCAGTGTTAGACCTGGTTTTGAACTTCACAAAGGATACTTATTAGCCCTGGGATCTTGGGTAAACTACATAATATCTCTCTAAGCTTCAATTTCCTCATATATAAAATGGGGATAATATCCAGCTTCAGAAGATACCCAAGATTAAACGAAACCACGAACATATGTAAAATACCAGCACAGTGCCTGGCTCTAAAGAAATCACTCAATAAATAGTACTATTATTAATGCTGATGTCTTCCTTCCCATTTTCAGTACATCAGTGAGCAATGCAATATATGCATGTACCTCTTTCCTTTTTTCTATCTTTTTATTTACCAGAATATTTCATTCATATGAATATCCCATCCTGCAACGGTGAAAGAGTATAGAAAGTCTACCATGGATTCTCAGCACTGGGTTATTTAAATTTGAAGAAACAAAGGACGTTTTCAAAGAAACTAGTATTTTTTTTTATCATGGTCCTTGGGTAAACAAAGTTTCAAAGTCTCCACGATGGTTCCAAATCACCCAAAGCTTCTACCCTCTTCAGATCTTTTATTATTTTTACTAACACTATTTTGTAAATAATATACTAGCATATTTTAATAAAAATTCAGATATTGAGAAAGCTAATCCTTGTGACCCTTCTTCTACTCTTTGTCACACCACTCTGGGTATTCCCTGAAAGTAACCATTTTAGGGGTTTTATGACCATCTTTCCAAAATTGTTTCTATGCATTTGTACCCACACATGTGTTTCTGTGTGTGCATGCAAGAGATTTTGTGGTTTTAAATACATAAATACATAGTGCACAAATGTTTTATACTCAAATGTTTTTGCTCAAAAATATGTTCTGAAGTCATTCTGTGTTGGTATCTTATTTACCTTACCTTATTTTTAATTTACCTTAATTTTTAAAAAACTGCCCTATAGCAATCAATATCATTTTAACCATTCCTTTCCTGATAGGTGTATAATTTCTCTTTTCATTCTTTTTTACTACAAGAAAAACATTGCAATGAACATCATTCTGTATACTATCATTTGGACATGTATAATTGTTAGATAATTTATATGAATTTTATTTCAGCCTTTTAAAAAATCCTATTTATTTTGAATTATGGTTCAACATTTTAAAGTAACTACAAGAGTACAGTGAACAGTCTTTCTCCCACCCTAGTCTTCCCATGTACCTGGTTCTCCCCGTCCATAGGTAGGCAGTATTATGATCCATCTTTGAGAGTTTTTTTTAAATATAGATTCTTATACATAAATAGCATTATGCTATATTGTTCTGAACTTTGCCTTTTCCCTTAATGATACATACTGCATAGACTCACATATAAGTATGTAAGAAGTTACACAATATTCTACAAGTTGAATGTACCAGAATTTAATGATTTCTCAATTGATAGTTCTTTGGTTATTTCAGTGTTTAGCTAGCACATCTACTCTATAATAAATACTATTATATATATGTCATTTTACACATGCAAGCATTTCTAGGAGTACAGTTGCTGATCTATTTTTATGCTAGTCTGTTAATCATTTTACTACTGATTTCCATGCACACTTCATATGTCAGAAATACACATAATCTATCATAGTGCGTGATAAGATCTCCAAATATTTTTCATGTTCACTGTCTTTTCATTTTGCTTACAGTCTTTACCTCCCTATGTAGAAAGTTTTGCAAAAAAAAAAAATCAAGAGTATTTTTAATAAGTTACATTTTTAAATTTTTGTTTTTTAAAATTACAGCTTCATAATTGAGTTCTCTGTTTTCTTTAAGCTCTTTCTTGGTTTCTTCTTCTTTTCCATTTAGAATTTTAATCCATTTGTAATTAATCCAAGTATAAGGCATGAGATATGAATTTTTTTTTTTTAATTTTTTTTAACGTTTATTTTTATTTTTGGGACAGGGAGAGACAGAGCATGAACGGGGGAGGGGCAGAGAGAAGGGGAGACACAGAATCGGAAACAGGCTCCAGGCTCCGAGCCATCAGCCCAGAGCCCGACGCGGGGCTCGAACCCACAGACCGCGAGATCGCGACCTGGCTGAAGTCGGACGCTTAACCGACTGCGCCACCCAGGCGCCCCCATGAGATATGAATTTAATTTTTTTTTTCCAAATAGCTACACATTTGCCCCAAGAACATATATTGACTAATCCATCTCTTCCCTACCAGTCTGAGATACCACTTTATCAAGTACTAAGTCCCCACATATAACTGAGTTCTCAATTTCTTATTCTATTCCATTAGTCTGTTTAGTGATCCATGTGCCAGTACCACATTGTTTTAATTACTGAGGTTTTATAATATATTTGATATCCAGTAGAGCTAATTTTTCATCATAATTCTTTTTCAGAATGATCCCAGCCATTATTCTTGTTTAGTTCTCCATCTGAACTTCAGATTCAATTTTTCTAGTTTAAAAGGAATAAAAAAAAAATCCCTGGTAATCATATAGTCTTATATGTTTTATGTTTTAACAACAAAAACAACCACATTGACATATTTATGGTTTTGAGTATTCATAGAAAATAATATGGGAGGTCTGTTCATATCTTCAAACATTCTTTTGCGTCCTTCTAGAAGGTTTTCAAGTTTTCTTAAGATATTGTATGTTTTTGTTTATGATTATAATATTCTCAATTTAATATCTTTTATGTTTCTTCTGTAAATGGTGTCTTTCATTCAAAATACTCTCCAAGTGGTTTTTGTTCTACTATTAAAAGGCTAGTGATTGTATATTAACTTTATGCTTTACTCCATCACTGAATTCTCTTATTAGTCTTTCAGTTGGTTCTCTTGAGTTTCCAACTGCCAAATCAAATAAAGTCATCTGTAAGCATGACAGTTTTGCAATACGCTTTCCATTTTCATGCCTGTTGTTTCTTTCTCCTGTCTAATCACATTGGTATTTCCAGTATAACATTAAATAATAGTGGTGGTAACAGATACTTATCTTGTCCTTACATTAATAAAACTACTTCTTAAGTTTGCCCATTAAGTTTGATATTGGCTTGTGGACTGAGATGATGTGTTTTATCACATTAAGGATGTATACAACCATTTTTATATGGTTTTCATCAAGAATGGTTATTGAATTTGGCAAAGTTCTTTCAGCATCTATGGAATTATGGTTTTCATCTTTAGATCTATTCAAAAGATTGAATAAATGGATATTTTAATATTGAAATTTCATTGGATATTTGGAATAAATTTCAGTATGCCATGATGCTTTGCTCTGCTGTTTATGCTGGTGGATGTTGTTTATAATTATTTTATTTAGAATTTTTGTACCTATATTCATCACTGAGATGAGTATCTAGTTATGGTCTCCATAATGCTTGTCAATTTTCTGTAAATATTTTAGGTACTTCATAAAAATAATTTAGAAGCACTTCTTTATCTATGCTCTCAAATAGTTTAAATAGCTTTGGAATCACCTCTGTGGTATGTACAAGCACCTTAGACCAACTCATATGAGTCAATTGTGCACACCTCTTCCCCACTCCACACTGAGTGAGGTGTGAGATAGCTTGGAGATAGCTTGGAATCAGTCATGGTGGGAATATTTATGCCAAAGAAATTGGCAAACACTATACATCAAGGTGTTTTTCATCATCATCATCATCATCATCATCATTATGTGCATAGATGCAGTTGTTATACATTTATAAGAATCATCATCTTTCACCAAATCACCTTCTATTCTAAAGTTTGGTAAAGTTTTCCTATAAAACCACCTGCACTGGACAGTTCTGTGTGGGATTGTGAGAGGTCTTTATGCACTTTCTTTATTTTCCTATTGAAATAAATATTTCAATTTTCTATCTCTTCTGGAGTCAGTTTAGGGAAATTTCATTTTTTAGAAAATTATCCACTTGATCTAGATTTTCAATATTTGCACAAAATTCAACAAAGTTGGTTCTTATGATTCTTTTCTGTGACTTTTCATTTTATGTTTTGTGTATTTGTATTTTCTTTTAATTTTCCTTAACATGGGTTTTTAAAAATCAGCTTCTGAATTAGTTATTATAGTGTTTTGTTTTATAATTTATTTATATCTTTTTTTAGCTTTAATAACTAATCCCTTCTGCTCTCCTTTGGTTTACTTAGCTGAGTGTTTGAGTCAGACGCTTCATTTATCTTTTGCATTCTTCTGCTTTTAATACATGTACTTAAAGACATGTTCTGTTTTTTTCTCAGAATGGCCTTAGATCTATTTCATAGTTTCTGACAGGTAATGGCTTCATTATCTCATATTTCTCTGGCTATTCTACAATTTGAGCTTGTATGTTATCTTTGACTTGAGATTTAAGAATATTAAAAAATTGAGTAGAAGGGCTTTTTTCAGTATGATTTTATTATCAATTGTTAGTTTCATCACCTGGTGACCTCAGAGTTTTTATACTTCTTCTGCTTCCTGAAATTTATTAAAATTTGTGACCCACTATTGTGGAAGGCTATACTTCCTGAAAATGATCAAAGTAATATTTCTGGTTTCATGTGCTCTTCTAGAACTTTGCTACTCCCCAGCAAAAGGCAGAATCTATTTTCCCTTCCCTTAAACCTGAGCAGGACTTTGGTGACTGCCTTGATGAACAGAATGTAGTTAAAGTAATGCTACATGAATTCTTAAGACATAGGTCATAAAAGACAATATGGCTTTTGTCTGGCTCTTACTCTTTCTTGAGAATCTTTTGTCCTTTGAATTCAACCATTATGCTATGAGGAAGCCCAAACATGCATATATGGGAAGACCACATGGACCCTCACATGGAAAGAAACTGAAGTTCCCAGCTGATAGACAGCATCAACCATGAAGCATATGCGTATACCAATTCTCAGATGATTCTAGTTCCTAGACTTTAAGTCTACTATTGAGGCCCCAGACATTACAGAGCAGATGTAAGTCATTCCCACTGTCTTCTGTTAGAATTCCTGACCCACAGAATCTTTGAACATAATAAACCATTGTCCTGTCCTATCTTATGATTTCTTTGTCTCATTTAATGCTCCTTTGCTTAAATTCTACTTTGTGGTATTTAGATTGTAAACCCTGCTACAATCCCTGTAACCTCTGGTTCTATGCTTTTCTTTAAACTGTTCTGAGTCAATTTGTTACTTTTTCTCTTATCTAACACAGAGAATTGAAATTTGCCTTATGATTCAACCTGAAAGTATTTTAAATAGGTGAATTAAGCACACTTACATTTTATTCTATTACAAATATGATGGGTCTTAGTTCTGTCATGTTATATTTTATATGAGCAAAGCTGCGTAGTTGTGACAGCTGTCTTCTGTCTCACAAAGCCTAAAATACTTGACATCTGATCCTTTGGGGAAAATATTTGCTATTCCTTGATGTAAATCATAATACTGATTACAAATAATGTTCTATTTACCAATTATTATTGCTCTTTGTTGTTGTTGTCCTTGTTGTACCTCTTATCGCTTAGGCTAGCATCTCCAGGAGAACGTAGAATACTTCTTTCTTGCTTATTTAAGAACTGTAATGGGAATGTTTTTAACCCTTTGTTCTTCTCTATGCAGGTTGCTGTAGGTTTTTGGCAGATAATTTCAATCAAGTTAGAGAAGTTGCCATTGTACTCCTTAATTGTTAAGAGATAAGAACAGAAGAGTTGCTAAATTTCATGAGATTTTTTTCTTTTGCATCTATTAATATGACCACATATATTCTTTTGTTTTTTAATATGCCAATATGATAAGTTTACTGATAAGTTCTAATAATAAATTAACCTTTCCATTTTGAGATAAATCCTACTTGGTCATGAGGTGGTATATTTTTTATTACTACATCCTAAATCTTATTGTTAATTTCTCACAGAGGGTTTTTTTACTCACATTTGTAAAAGACATTGACCTACAGTTTAATTTTCATGTGTATTCATCATCTTGTTTAGGTCAGTTATGGAATCAGATGAAATGAATAATGTTCAATGGTTTTCATTTTCTGGAATAAACTGTAGGAAGTTTCTTCTCTTTGGGGGATATACGACTATTTTTTCAGTTTCCTCTATAATCTTTTTCTCTATTTAAATTTATATTCCTTCTTGAGACAATATTGGTAACTATCATTGCCTTAAACTTGCCTATTTTAGATTTTCAAATTTGATAAAAACTCCAGTTTTCAATCTTCTCATTCCTAATGTTATGGAATTCATCTCTATTTTTTTCTTAGATCTGCTAGGCTCATCTTTAAAAAAAAAAAACTGTTGGTACTGTTGATAAAGTATATTGTATACTGTTTATATTTTATTAAGTTTTAGTTTAACGGAGTCATTTCTTATGTCATTGGGTTTGTTGTTGCTTAATTAGGATTTTTGGAAACAAAGCCCATTAAAAAAAATGTTTAATTCTTTGTTTCATTTTTATATTTCCAAGAGAAAAAATCCTTTAATTACATCTTGGGCTATATCCCACAATTTTTTAATATACCATAGTGCTGTCACTTCCATTTACCTTTATAGAGTAATTTATGTTTATATTTCCTCATAAACCTAAATGTTTCATTTATTTCTAATTCTGTAAGGCTTTTTCTTTCCTTTACCTTGCATTTGTCCCCCCCCCCTCCCCCACCGCCCATGTCTTCTTTTGTGAAGCTGATTTCTAATTTTACTGAGCTATGATCAATTAATTTGAAGTGGGCATATTACACTTTGACTCAATTTGTGGGTAGTTTTTGTGACTGTCCTATATATTTTGCAAAAGAATGTTCATTGTTTTCTGTTTAATAAAACATACATGCTGTGAAATATCTGTTCAGTTAGCTGTCATTTTCTAAGGGAAATACGCTAAAGTTTTCATCTGAGATTGTGACTTTATCAAGTATTTTTGTCAAGTATTTCTAGAAGCTTTGCTTTATGTATTTCAAAGCCATGTTGTTAGATGTATTGAGTTTCATGAATTTTATAGCTTCCTATTTTATCTGCTGAGTTACATAAAATATCCCTCTTCATCATTTCAGTAATCATCTTGAGCCTTATTTTCTCTGATATTAACATTGTTATTACTGGGTTTCATATTTAGCATGCATCTAGTTTTGTTTTGTTTTTCCCAAATTCCTGCATTTTTTAAAGCTTCCTATGTCATTTATTGTATTTATTTCTTTAAAAAGCATTTTATTTTATATTCCATTTTTTACGAAATCTGGGAGTGCTCTTTTAATTTAGTTCATCCTCATTTATTATGACTAGTACATTTGTACCAACTCTTGCCATCTTACTTTACTCATCAAGTTGCCCAGCCTTACTGCTCTGGTTTGAAGATAGCTCAGCCGAGTGATGTTTGCCAAGGATGGGGACAGGCATACATGATGTGGGAAACAAAGGCAGAAAGAAATGTAGATAAAATTAAATTTTCTTATAACCTGAAGTCCATTGACAAATACAGTAAAACCTTGGTTTGCAAGCATAATTTGTTCTGGAAACAAGTGTGTAATCCAAAACACTTGAAATCCAAGTTTGTAATCCAAAGCTAATTTCAAGAACCACTGGCTCAGTTGTGATCATGTGAAGTTCAGTGTCACATACTATTCATATTGCAAGACATCGCTCATTTATCAAGTTAAACTTATTAGAAATGTCTAATAAATTGCAGAACAAGTTAGTCAAAATCTAAGGTTTTACTGTACTTGAGGTGGGCAGAGTTTAACATTCCTTCAGGAACTCCCCAACTGTCTTAATGCTTTGCTAGAGGGAAAAACAACCTTAGCTTGACAATAGGGAGGCTTCAGGGATCCTGTGAGTCTTCTTTAGCATATGAAAGCCTTTTGGAAACTTCCCCTTGCCTTTACCTCCCCCAACTCCCAAGGACATTATCAGTCACTCCTCATAATCCCAGTGCAGCTCTTACTGCCCACAGATCCTGTCCCCATGCTTTAATAAAGCTACCTTTTTGCATCAAAGATGTCTCAAGAATTTTTTCTTGGCTGTGGGCTACAAACCCCAACACTTCAAGCCACATCATACAGATAGGGTGACCCATATGACCATTCACTGTGGAGGTCTGACTTGTTGGCTGCTATGAAGCCCCCAGGAGTTCCCTGTGCCTGGCAAAGTTCTGAAGCTGGGCCTACATTTTTAAAATCTCTTACACTGATTTTGAGCCGTGATGAATCTCTTCAATCCTATCCTTTTATCTATCTTGCAGAGAATCTACATAGGTTCTGATCTTCGTTTCCAGTTAATCATTGGTTTTGGTTTTTACTTTCCCCTATAGAAAGTAGAATCATCATTTCTATCATTTCAGTTAATGCCATAAAATGACTTTCTGCCTAAGGGACAGTAAATGGCCTCTAAGATGCTATAAGTTCTGGCTTCTCATATTCTTCTTACTTCATCTATGCTTCCTTGACCACGTTCCTCCCCTGCTAGATTACTTACTCCAACCACACTGATCTCCTAGCTCCCCTTCATGTATTTCAGGCATGCTTCTACCTCAGGGCCTGTTCCATGCTCCTTCCTCAGCTTACGTCACTTTTCTCTCAGATATTATCAGGTTTCCATCCCTCACTTCCTTCAAGTTATGACTCCAATGCCACTTTCTCAGTGGTGACTTCTCTGGTTATCAAATCTCAAATTACCAACATATTACTCCTTCATCTCTTTTTCCTGCTTTTCTTTTCATCTTAGTATTTTTGATACTCTCTGCTGCTTTTATATTTTATCTTAATTATCCATCCTTTCTCTCACTAGAATATAAGCTCTTTGAAGACAAAGATTTTTGTCTGCTTTATTCATCACTCTTTCCCTAATGCTCAGAGTGGTGTGGCTTGAAGTGTTGGGGTTTGGAGCCTATGGCCAAGAAAGAATTCTTGAGACATCTTTGGTGCAAAAAGGTGGTTTTATTAAAGTGTAGGTATCATAGGAAAAGATAGGATAAAATAAGCATATAGGGAAAGATTAGGACCTGAGATCCCCACCCAGGGAAAAAACACATATTTTGGCATAATGCTGGGAGCGCCTGACCAAGGCAAACCCCCTCAGGTGTAAGGTTCCTCTTTTTATTATCATTATTTTTTAATGCTTATTTATTTTTCACACACACACACACACACACACACACACACACACACACACACATATATACAGAGCATGAGTGGGGGAGGGGCAGAAAGGGAGACACAGAATCCGAAATGGGCTCCAGGCTCTGAGCTGTCAGCACAGAGCCTGACTGGGGCTCGAATGCACGGACCTGAGATCATGACCCGAGCTGAAGTCAGACGCTTAACCGACTGAGCCACCCAGGTACCCCAGTTCCTCTTAAGAATGTAGGAGACCCTACCGACTCCCTCTCAGGTTTTCCTCAGGAATTTGACAAAAGACCAAACTAAAAATAAGTAGTAGACCACAAAACGTATGACCCACAAGGAATGATATGACCATAGTCTGACTCCTCCTCACACAATGGAATGGAGTCAATCAGGAATGGAGTCAATCAGGAATGGACAACCCAACACCTAGAGTTATGAAGCCAATAAGGGTAGAACCTGAGAAGGAACAAGGGGGAACGGAAGGGGTGGGCTGACCAAAACAAGGACCCTTGCCTATAGTCACGGGCATTCACTTTCAAATGCCCTCCTCTGTAAAAGAGAGATTTCATACTATTCTTCCCATCTGATCTTATACTCTAATAAACTTTTGCTTGCTGCTCATTTTGTGTCCACCTCTTCATTCTTCAAAGCAGTGAGATAAGAACCCTGGGTATTGAGATAAAATATCCTGCAACACTGGGACAGGATCCATGGGCAGAAAGAGCTACACTGGAGTTGTGGCAGATGACTGATTATACATCTTCAGGTTGGGAGGGGCCCAGGAATAGTGTAAGTCTGTAAGGAATTGTTGAAGCAAGGTTTCCAGGACCTCAAGGGGCTAGCAGCTGTTAGGAAAAGGTCATTTATTACTGTTCAGTAAAACCTCAGTCATGAGATCCTTCAGATTTATATCAGTGGGCCATAAGCTTGGACTATGATTGCCAACCTATATCTTGGGGTGGGGGAGCATTGGGGTAGAGATAAAGGACGTTTCCAAAGGAATTTTTAAATGTTTAAAGTAGTCTTACAGGATCCTAGGGCGTCAGGGTAATGTTAAGCTGATATTGCCTTTTGCCCTTAGCAAAGAGTCATCATCAAGGGAGTAGAGTTCCTGGAGGAATGTCACTCTGCCTGTTTCAAGGACTTGTCAATGGGCTGTAAGCAGTAAGGAAATTCAGTTTTTCATTTACCCTTGTTTTCCACATCAAGAATACTGCTTGGTACACAGTATGTGTTCAGTAAATAGCCCATGAGTTAATAAATATCTAGGGATTCAGAAGAAGAAAAGGAGGCTGGAGAACATGTTCTTTGTGCTGTCTGTGTTCTCCTTGTGCCTTACACTCTTGCACATATGCCACCATTTACTGCTCTGCCTAACCTGTTCTCCAGGGGACCTTGGCTTTTGTACATACGAAGTTCCGGAAAGTTTCCAAAGGAGATGAAGAAAGAGAAATAATACATAAGAAGGAATGCTCTCTTGAGCAGACAGTTTGTGGGGAGGATGGTTATATGGGTTACCTTAATCAAAAACAAAGAAAGGGACTGCATCTTATCCTTTTTGACTATTCTTGATTTTGGAGAAACTGATGAAATAGAGCAAGATAAATAAAGGAATAAAGAGCTAATCCACAGGAGAGAAGACTGTTTTTATTGCTCTTACACAGATGTCTGTCCTTACAACACAAAAAAGTTTTTTTCTTTGGGGGAGGGTGGGAATAAGACTAGGGGAGCTACAATTTAAATTGGAATCTCTAGGCAGTCTGTGTTTAGGAATTAGCATTGCATTATTTTCCTGGCTCCCCGCCCCCTCTTGTCTTTTAGTTGAGGAACAGTTGCCCTGGAATAGCACATAGAGTTTGCATTAGCATCCCTGAGGATAGAACTTTGACCCCACAGACTAAGGAAGCTACAAATGGAAAATTCCAAGTTGCTGTACTCTTTTATTTTCATGCTAATGCTTCTGCAGAGAGTATTTAAAGAAACAGATGCACAAGAATAATAAAGAGTTGAGGACTAAGAACGCCTCTGACAACAGTGGAGTGTTTTTCCAGCATGTTCTTATATCTGTCTGTGCTTGTACAAATCCAGAGGGCTCAAGGTGAAACCCTGTTTTTACTTTATGATAAAGCCAGACTAGCATAGATATGGAAAACCCTGGGTCTGGGTTTCAAATCCTGATTGGATTTGAAAGCTGTATGTTTCATTTTACTTCCTTCAGGCTACACTATTCAATTCCCAAAGACAGATGAGCATATTCTTCAGTAAAAGCCTTTGGGGAATGGTGATTTTCCAATCTCCCTTGCCAATTGTCACTCTAGTTCAACAATACTCATCCTTTCCTCAAATCCAGCCTGGATGGTACCCGCTGTAAGTTCAGTCCCCCTGGCTATTTCCATTGTATTCCCTACAAGAAGAAAAACTTCATCTTTTCCTTAGAATAACTTCATCCTGGGTATAAATCCTCAAGTAGAAGACATATCAGAGCACTACACTCTGCAAAGCCAGATAGTTTCAACATTTTTCTCTTAATATGCAAACAGACATATTTTACTTTAGGACAGACATGTTTCACAGAGGAGAAGCTCCTTAGAAAGGTAAAATCATCATATCTAACCCTGCTTTAAGATTATTTCTCTCACACACCCCTCAGCTGGACTATGGCCAGAAATTAAACAAGAACTCTACTTGGTCTCTTCCCAAATTCTCTTTCACACCCTGAAACCACCCAGGGAGACTTCCTCCAGGTGCATCATCTATACAGATGGTTTCCTTCCAGGGGTGGCTTTAGAATTTTTTATATTCAAAGTCCACAGGAGCAATAATTAGGTGGGAATGGGTGAATGGAGACAGAGAGGAAGGAGGGTCTGTTTTGAAACTGCATTTCTCTATCAAGTACACATTTCTCTTTCTTGGTTTGTAGGTTTATAAGAGGTGATTAGAAGAAAGCACTCTCAGCCATTTGGAAGTAGGGAGTGGGCAGAGTCAAGCCTTTTCTATATGCCAGAGTAGAAAGAACTTAGAAATGGCCACTCCCAAGTGATGTGATAAACCCAGCTTTCTCCTTTCACCCAAGGCTACATCCCAACCCTCTGCTCTTCTCTCATGTTCCCTCCTGTGTACTCTTGTAGCTTGACCTCCGTTCTCTGTGTGCAGAGCCTCATTTCTACAGTTAGACTACAGGATTCCTGAAGGCAGAGCCCGCGGCTTCTTGTGCATCTCCCACAACCCCCAGTGCAGGGTTCCTCCCAAAAGAAAAAAAAAAAGTGGTTGGCCGACTGATTGAAGAAACAGAAACAGGCCTCTGCAGTGACCTGAAGCATATGGAATTCTGATTAAGGGAAGTGAAAAGTCAAAAAGCCCAATATTGCACTCTTTATAAAGTATACGTATCCCAACAAATCCGAGGTTATTGGAAAAGTAACAGCCTTCTCCCCTGACCAGCCCCAACCAAAAATTTCATTAGAATGGATAAAGAAGCAGAGCAGTAAATATTAATGGGTAGGAGGGGGAAGCTGGAGGACAGCAGGCTGAACTGAGCAGGTGTTCACCTCACTCAATTTCAATCCGTTTGCAGCCAACAACGTCATTGTTTGGCCTTCTTGAGCTCACCGACAGGCCATTTTTCATGATTTTACCATTTCTGGCCAAATGCAAACTTTTTAATTAAATGTACCACATGATTCCAGATGTTTGTTTATTTGTTCCAAAAAGGTTGTAAAATCTCTACATGAGGAAAAACCTGGGGCAGGGGTAAAGTTTTCTACAAGATATAAGGAAACAAATGAATTAGAACCGGGATGGGGAGGTAAATGCTGGGCAGAGCTCTCAGCAGAACAATCTAGACCAAAACCATTGGCTTCAAATAGTTCTCCTTCCAGAAACCCAAGATTTTGGAATAAACATGCTGGGCACTTATTAGTTTTTTTTGTTTTTTTTTTTTTTTTTTTTTAAAGAATGTAGCTCATCTGGAGCCAAAGATCAGAATGAGAACAAATTTTTGTGGCTGCTTTGCCTGCTTATTGTATGTTTGTTCCTGTTGCTATGAGCTCCACTACATTAATTCTGGCAGACTCCCATTTAACAGGCTAGATTATAGCTTATGCATGAGTGGTAGGGAAGCATTCTGCAAGGTGAGAAGAAAGAAGGGGGACACCAGCAGAGACCACTGCTTCCCATACACCCTGCCAGCGTCCTCACAGTCTTCTGTTCTCTTGTACTCTCTGTCTCTAAACATAATCAGTCATTAAGTCAGTCTATTGCATTTGCTACAGAATGTTTCTCATATCCCTACCCTTCTCTGTTCCTCCAACCAGCCAGCCACTCCAGGGTCTTCATCATCAACGCTAGATTATTTCAACATTATCCTGATACTGGGATCTAAATTTTCGTTTCAAAAGCCAACATCAGAAATACTTTGAATAATGTGGGGAGGAAAGGCACCAACTGTCCGTTTTCTCTGATGCCTGAGCCAGAGATACCCTATGACCAAACCATCAGCAACCTTAAACAACAATTCCATGGTGGTCGGAAGGTTACCGTTACATTGCCATCTCCCTGCTCCACTGGAAGTGCCCTGGCCCCAGCTGTCTTCCCCATCTGTTACCAAGTTGTTTCCTAAATTTCCTTTGCTAGAAACCTGCTCTTTGGAAGCAGCAGTCTGCAGTCACATAGCCTGGTATCAAGAAATCCAAAGTTTCCAAAACTTTGACGCCATCCCACAGTGGCCTCCTCAATTCCAGACTTCTCTTTCCAACTCCCTCCTCACACCGTTTGCAGATTAATAATCCAAAAGAACAGCTTTAAATCAAATATAGATGCTTTTGCCTATTCAAGACCTGCCATAATCCATCCTACAAACCTAACTTCATTTCTGACTTTTTCAAAGCCAGACCCCTTCCTCTAGTCAGTTCTATCTGTTCTTACATTTGTGCTTCTTCTTTATCATATCCCTTTTTTTTTTCTTTCTTTCTGGAATACCTTTCTTCTGCCTTCCATCTACTCATGCCGTACTTGCCTTTCAAAGCTCAAGGCCAACTCTGCCAAACAGCCATGCCTGACTATTCTAACATTTATTGATTCCCAACTTTTCTAAACATTTACAACATTTAAGGTTTTACCACGTAAGGAAACTTTTACTTATATAATATCTAGTTTGATTGGCATTGCTTCATTTTGGTATGTCCTCAATCAAACCATAAATTCTTAGAAGACATATACCATGCTCTCTATCCTTCAGTTTTTCCACAAATGCTAACATATGCTTTGTACACAGAGGATACTAAGTAAAGACATTGGATGATGGAAAAACTCCTTACCTGAAGGTGGTGAGAGCAGCATCTGTCATTGCATAAGTCATATTTGACCATGTCTCAATTCTTCACTTGTAGTGAAAGGGATTAGAAATAGCCCATGACTCTAAAACTTCAAGACATTTAGAATCTTCAATCATGTCAATCCAAGACTCCATTTTTAAGGCAGAGGGACATATTTTCACCATAATTTTTAAAAAATGTTTATTTATCGAGAGAGAGAGAGAGAGAGAGAGAGAGAGAGAGAGAGAGAGAGAGAAAGTGCAGGAGAGGGACAGGGGAGGGTCAGAGAGAGAGAGAATGAATCCCAAGCAGGTCCTGTGCTGGCAGCAGAGAGCACAGAGACTGACATGGGACTCAAACTCACAAACCCTGAGATCATGACCTGAGCCTAAATCAAGAGTCAAACACTTAACCAACTAAGCCACCCAGGTGCCCCTTTACCACCATTTTTTATTTGGACTGGTTTTTTTTAGGGGAAGGGTTATCTCTTATCCTGCAGAAGTAAAGTTTGTTCCTGTTGGGAATACAAGGCATGGCTCCATTTTTGCCTCCTTACTTTGCTGCTGGAACAGAAGAGCCAAATTCGTAGCCCCTCTGTGTCTATGAGTGCACAACAATTCTGCCCAAAGAGTAGAAATAAAGCAATCATGGAGACTGCAAATGAAAAATCATCCTTGGAGAAAAAAGATAGGTAATGGACCCCTATGGATTTCAAATGCTTAAAGGAGGTTGCTTAAAGTTCCTGGCTGAAGTCCATGCCAGTCTTGGTAATAGCCGAACGGATTCATCCATCTTCAGATTCCACTTGGCTTGCTCTTCCATCACTGCCACCTTCCCAGACAGCGAGCACACACATGCACATCTATCTATATATATGCGGAAGTTTTAATCTACACTACCCTCCATTCCAATCCACCCAGCCCTGCTCAGTACAGAGTGAAGCTATTGACCCTGCAAAGCAGCAGAGAGATGAATTTGATGACCCAGACTAGAGTTTTTAAACCATTTCAGCAAGGTCTAGAATCAAAGGAAAGTACAATTTATTCAGCACTTAGTAAAGTCCTTTTACTTTGGAACAGAGCGCACACACTGAAAATAGACTCCCACTGCCACGCAGATAAAATAAACCTGTCAACCACCACTGTCAAATCACTAGTCACCTCGATTAAATAAAGGGAACTTTAGCATCTTTCAGCATCTGAGAATTCCACCAAGATTATAAGCCCATAAAAGCATTATGAAGGAAAGAAAACTAAAGTAATGGGTTCTGTTGAAATGTCATCAGAGGAAGCATTTTACATAATTAGAAAATGCTAATAATAGCTCTGCACAAGGAACCAACACACTCTTCCCCTCACAGCCAGGGCAAAGCCATGGCATGGAGTCTGAAAGAAGAGAGCCGAGGCCATGCACTTATGTAGCAGGACCCACAGAAGAAACACGTTCCTGTCATCAAGGAGGCCATCCTTGCCAATTGCTAAAGTTATTTTCTTTTTCTTTTTTCTTCTTGCTTGCTCCCTCCCATTCTCTCTCTCTCTCTCTCTTTCACAGTTTTCAATACACTTTCCATGGAGAAGAGCTGGATCTGCCATGCTTCTGTGAATCTTCAATGACTCGGTGATGTTTTTTGAGAAATTATCCAATAGTTAGCTCCCTTGAAAAACTAATCAAAATATTTAGGAAGACAGAAAGCAATAAGTAAGCAGGCTGCTTTAGTCATAGGGTCTGATCTCAGGTGGGACCTACCTGGCAAAGTCACCATAACCATCAGATTGCTTATTTCATCTTTTTAAATGGTCAATGAGGACCAACAAGCAATAGGCAAAAAGATACCTTAATGCTGACCTATTAAGATAACCTAAATAAATGTATTTATTTTCATTTAGTCTGTGCTCTTATTCTGTGTAGATTTTGTTTATAACAATCAAACCTACTTAGGTTTCATGTCCCCTGTAGGATGACATAGCAAGACGGGAGGACCATAAAAACAAAAACAAACAAACAAACAAAAAACAGGGAAAAAAATTTAAAAATTTTCTGAAAGAGACAGATTACCTCCAAATCCTCTAAGCCTAAAACAAATTGTAGTGAGCAGTTTGGTTATCAAGCAGCCCCATCTTGAACCCTCCCGAAAGTATTCTGCTCATTGGCATGCAGGTTTTCTGGCCAACATCTCCCCATCCCAAACATCTTTGTCTACACTGCCACGTCTTCACACACATCCATTCATTTTCTTCTTATTCATTTCATTTTGACTTATTTAAATAGTTGAAGCAAAACACTCTATTTATGGCTTCTGGGAAAACATATTTTATGATATCTCATGCTAAAACTGTTAAGAAAATAAAAAAAATGCCTGCTGTTTTTCTTTCTATCTTTTTCTTCTTATTTGGATGGCACACATTTTGCTGCTTCATGGAGATATACAGAAAAATCAATTCCTAAGCATAAAATGCAACTCACATTAAGGAGACTGCAAACGATAACTAATTATGATGAGTTGCTATGTAAATCATTCAATGGCAGTCCCAGCAATCAATTTCAAACACAAATAGACCAAGCCCCTGGCGGCAGAAGAGGATGAACACCTACCAAATGTGTCAGAGATAACGGCAAGATTGCCAAGGTTGGGTGGAAGTAGGTTGGCAACCATCTCCAAGCAAGTTTCCATAGATTTCCTCTTGGTTTCTTGCATTCTTTCTTTCCTACACTTAAAGTCCAATGCTTAATACAACAAGGTAACTATGGCATATTTTCAAGACTGTATAAGCATCAGGGAAAAAATAATAATTCAGGGATGTTCACTGGACTTGCAATAACTTTGCAAAATGTGCATACAAATGCACTGTAATGGGGCCTTTGGTGTGATAGCTACTGGCCATGTCAGATTATGGGATACATGTGGGATTGTCTGTTCTAACCTTGCATCACCACCACCCTCTACTAAGGTTTTCTCTGCAG
This sequence comes from Felis catus, assembly GCF_018350175.1. Classification (NCBI taxonomy): domain Eukaryota; kingdom Metazoa; phylum Chordata; class Mammalia; order Carnivora; family Felidae; genus Felis; species Felis catus. Next base: position 36,578,734 of record NC_058378.1, on the reverse strand, counting down.
CTCAGAGGAGGAACTAGAAACTGCATTTCTGAGACTTCCTTTGGTGCATGATTCTACATTAGACTGAGCCAAACAGAGACACTGGAGTATGACTTGGAAATCCAGAGAGAAAGAGGAACAGGGCAATGTCTGGGCAGTTCTAATGTTTGAAGCAGTGTCCAAGTGAACTTCTTTAGAGCCACTCCCACAGCGGCGCTGCACATAGAGAATGTCACTAGGAGGTTCCCAGGCATTCCTGACATGTGCAGAAACTTCAGCAAGCTCTCAAGGATCACCAGCCTCGGTGTGAGGCTGGGACACTGAGTGGGGTCTTCCCTGACTGGATAAGGCTCTCTCTCATTCCTCACATTAAAACCCTTCATGATGTGAATATATAGTGGGTCTTCTTTTTTCCTATCTGAATACAGACTGATGCCATAGCATTCTCCCCTTTGGTTTTTCAAACTTTCTCTGCTCTTGAATTTATAGACTTGTAATTTAAAAGAAGGGAGGGAAGGAAAGTAACACAATTCTTTTGACAAAAACAGGCAAGGATACTATAATACTTTGCTGCAGCCTTAGCAAAGGATTTGGAAATTCACCCCTGGCAGTGGCCATTTCCAGGCCATTTCTCTGCCTGTACTTTCTTCTTCCCTCCAGTCCAGCACAATGCCACAGTCAGTCCTGTATTTGCTTCAGATGTCCTGTGTGAAGGACACATGTCAGGGGTGGCCTGGGAGTCAAGGACACAGAACTCTGAATATTTTTTTCCCTGCCTCTGTCAATGAGTGACTTAGTCTTCCCCAGCAGTTCTTGGCGCCTTCCTCTGTTAAATGGGGATAATAATATTTACTCTTCCTACTTTATAGGGTTGTCTTGAGTATGATATGGTCTATTCACTAAACAGAAATGTTTTCCCCAAAAGACACAGTGGTCTATATAAATGCAAATTCCGTTTCTAACAGCTACCAGATAAAGAGTGGCAATACCTGGCAGGCAGGTGTATGTCCTATGCACATATTTAAAGAAACATTTTTCTAACACTTCAACACTCCTCATAATGTGGATACCCAATAGAGGATATAGTAAGTAGAGTGCCACTAGGTATCAACTGGGATCATTGACACAGCCACGTGGTCCCTGTACTCTAAAGACATACTCAGACCTAGAGCAGAATTCTCAGAGAGATTCAGGCACACCATTCTAAAACCACATGTATATCACGGCCTGCATCTCATTGCAAGTCCAGCCCCTTCTTTGAAGCTTCTGTTCTAGTAAAATAATTCTATTAGTTGCTTTAATTCATCCTATTTCCTTCCTACCATCAAAATACCAGACTTTGAAAACTATGACATAAAAACTATTATCTACTTGGAAGTTATACAATGTGGCTAAAATGCTGTCTGGCAATGAACCAATAGATGTAGACCCAACCATGGTGATCTGGGGTTGTGAAAGCAACCAAAGTTGAGGTCTGAGGTCCACAAGGCTGGTCTTTCCTTCCAGTAACACTCACTCCCAAAGAAAGATGGGTCTCTTTTCTCAGACACAATCAAGGTATCTCACAGAGGCATCTAAATTACTGACTTTCGCCTCTCATCATTTACTGAACAAATATTAACCTGAGCTTCTATTAAGCAGGAAGCCCTGTGCTAGGCATTGCAGGCACAGTGGTGAGCAAAGAGACACAATCTCTATCAATGCCTCTAAGCCCTTATAGCCTGTCCAGGAAGACAGTCCCTGAATAAAAGAGCACTGACCTAATATAAATGTGTGGGGTGGTATCAGAAGAGTCTTCCTTACAGCTGGGATATTTAAGCTGATACCTGTAGGATGAGCAGGAACCAGTGATGTGAAAGAGAAGAACAATTAGAATCTTTACTGCCCCTCAGGGAACTTTCATTTATGAAGAGTTCAAGATATACATACACTTCACCTCTATCACACAAAGAAGAATATAAACACTTGCACTAAGGAGAAAGAAGCAAATATTACAAGTACTTCAGGAAGAGGAAAAATCAATGTAAGAAACAATTTCTTATAAGAATCAAAAAGTACAGTGCATTATTATCCCTACAATGCATGGATTAGCTGTAAATTACAGATGCAAAATCCTTTGCATTTGAATCTACAGTCCTTAGGAAATGAATCTTGGGTTTATCAGACTCGACATTGGAAGTTACATAAAAGGACAAGCAAAGGGAAAATGGCATGTACAGAAAAATAGCAATTTGCACATGAACTACTGCCCACCAGTTTATGTAGTTGTTGGTGCGGAATGAAAAGAGATTGGGAACTGGATGAATCAAAAATTATTTGCAAATAGAACTTCCACTTAAGATTTTATAGACCAAGTTTCAGACATCATGGAGGATTTCACTTGGGAAAGAAATGATGTAATTTGCCTTCACAATGTGAAAGAGCCTCCCTGGATAAAGGTTTGTAAACTGTTTCCATAAAGGTATTAACAAATGACACTCAGATAGTTTGGTGGGTTATAAGATCAGAAAAAAAAGAATAATTTCTTTCACTTAAATATAAAAAAGCAAAGTGGCATTAAGTAGTCTCATTCCGGGTGCTGAAAAATCAGGCTTTCCCCACTTGTTATCATAGGATTCACGCCAAGCTAAAACTATCAGTCTCATCTCTTCCCTACATGGATCAGTCCAATAATAATTCAAACTTAATGAATTTCTCTGGCTCTCTCTTTACTGGTATCCACAAGACCACAGGCCCAAAGACCTGGCCACCATTTCATTATGTTCACTTTTTTCACTAACAGGTCCTTCGAACTAATCAAGCAACCGGCTCATTAAATGGATAAGGTATTCCTCAGTAAAACTGAGATATCTGTTGCTGGGTCCTTTAAATAACGACGTTCCCATAATGTCAGGCTCTGATGTCATCAAAGGGCATTTGTTTTAACTCTAAACACCTTGGGCATTTTTCCATATTCCAAATATTACTCAACATACCTTCACAACTTGTAGTCTTATATTCCATTTCTTTAAGGTTCAAATTTCTTGTTTTACTATTACAGTGAAATATGGTCCTATTATTGGGGATTATCATTTATCTCATTATGTCCTTCTTTTGTGAAATCTCAATTTCATGGCTAGATCAACTTTTACAAGTGGACTTGGGGGCTCTGAGACTTCAATTCCTATGCAGTGTACTCAATGATCTATACAGTAAAAATACCTTTATTTAAATATAAGAAACCAATAAATAAATCCATGAGGATATAATGCTAGAGTAAATTGGTTATCCTGTCTAGATATGGTATTGTTATTCACCTAGAGGAACTCTCCACCTGCCCCCCACCAAAAACAAAACAAAACAAAACAAAACAAAACAAAACAAAAAACACCAGTCTCTAAAGGAATATGTTCAAGACTTCCATAAGGACATTCAGTGAGGGAGCTCTCTTCGCGGTCCTCCAAATACAGCATGTGGGTAGCTGTTTGTTCTACCTGCCTTTGAACAAAGTTGATTTCCACAAAACTGACACCTAATGAACAGAATTCTAATTGAACCAAAATATATGCAAATGTAGAAAAGTCCTACTGTGCCCAGACAACAAATAGGCAACAAAGGTCCAAATCACAGACACCTGGAATCCTGCAATACACTCTTGATCATTGCCTGCAGAGTAGAAGTGTGCCATTTGCCCAGAGCCCACATGTCTTTTCAAGTGCCAGCTTCCCCACTTTCTGGGCATCTCTACAGCCTTTGTTCATGCCCATCCATCCTGCAAAGAAGGTGGGAGCTGGAACAGTCCTTATTCAGTGTTCCCTGAATGTATGAGGGGAGTTTCCCGCTTGGGGAAATGTTGTTCCAAGTATGGAATGCCCTCAATAAAAGCTTGTTCTTACTTAGATTGGAAGGCAGATTCATAATTAAGAAACATGCCTGTAGTCATAACCAGGATAAAAGGGGTAAAACAGTTATACCACATGGCCTCGTGTCCTCCCAGTTCCAACAAAGGTGATCATAGAGTCCTTGGCCTAAGCAGACAGCAAAGGGATGAGGCATTTTTAAATTATATTCCATGTAGACTCTAGAAATGGTAGTAAGAATTCAAGTCATCGGGAACACTGGGTAAGCCAAATTAATGTTTTTGAGGATCAGATAATTTAAGAAAAGCTGCGCATTGATCCTGGGCAATGTTGTTAGGCAAATTGGAATTCCTTTCAGTTGTAACATAGAGTTCATTCATTTTAAAATTACAGATTTCAACTATTCTCTCCAAACAATGATACTTTTACAAACATTAGTGAGTTTCTCAATTCTCTCCAACACTTTTGCTGCAGGTAATGATCTACTTAGTAATTTTTAAGTACTATAATCTCTTTACTTAAAGAAAAAAAAATCAAATCACAAAATCATATTACAGCATGGATTTATTTGCCTTCCCAGTAGACCGCCACTAAATTCTATTTAATATGAGTTAAAATCACTAGGTTTGACAGGTATGGTTTTCTCATCAAGACCTTGAAAAGCACTGTGTTCCTTCTAAAGTGCGGAGGCAGCAATAATGAGCCCAGAGCTCTGCACAGCCAAGTGTCCCTCCCTGTAACTACTAAGAGCAATAAAAAGCTGAGTTCCTACCTCGGTGATTGGTGAGATCCCTGGAAGCAGAAGGCAGGGGTGTATAGGGGTGCTCTGGAGGGGCCTCGACATGGTCACTGGAAGCCTGCGGAATAAAAGAACATGTCAACATGAAGTAACACCAACCACTAAATACCTTCATTTACCAAACATGTCTTCTAGGGATGTGGGTCTGGAGGAAGTATTATCAACCAAGACTCTTCTTAGGAAGCAAGAGTTGTCTGTGCTGAGATAATGTTCTGGTGAGTGCAGGGTAGCATAGGAAGCTTTGAAGAGTCTCACTAACAGGTGAAAGGGCTCTGTGACAAAGGGATGGTTTGTTTATTGTGTTGAACTGAAAGGTGAGAAGGAGGAAGGAGAGAAGGTAAAGGTCACAGGCCTTCTTCAGGTGCTTCCCACAGATTCAGTGTTCACTGTGAGTAGATTTCTATGGAAACCAGTGAAGATGCTGGGCTTTGCCCCAGGGTGGATGGGGAAAAACAGGGCCAGTTTACATGGGCCCAGTGGCATGGAGACACAGAAGCTCAGTAGCATGAACTGAAGGATATAAACCATTGTACACTGTGCATTTGGGGTTCTGGCTAAGTTTAACAACCACACTGAAAAACTCATCTGAAATTTGGTACATAATGGTCCCCAATAAAACTTTGCCATTCCAAAGCCTAAAAGAAAATGATATGAAATGTATCTGTGAAAATGGTTTTTTATTGTACACAAACAGCTCTTTAACCATCGAACTGTATATAGTGTGACCTGTATGGGTAAGAAGTGCTACCTTTCTTTCTCTGCAACTCTACAACTAAGGGGATGAAGCCAGGAAGAAAGGACTATGGCTGTGGAGTCAGGTGTCCCTCAGAACCCATGACTGTTCTGACACATTCAGTGTGGATACTTATAGCAAGAAGCATCACTGTTGCAATTCTTACTGAGACTTCTGAATCAAATACTACTTTTTTTTTTAATATCCAAAAAAGAACATCTGCTAGGATCAAAATCCTAAGCTTACAACCTTTCCAAGCTTCAAGAAAAAGTAAATTTCATTAATGCTACATTTTTCTTTCTGGAATAGGAAATATATTCTATGGGATATATTTGCCCTACTTGGAGCAGGCCTTTTCTCCAAAGAGATTATCTACATTATAGGAATCAAAACTAAGTAGGAGATTAGACCTACTTGCTAGAAAAACCCTTTAAACCCTGCTTCTGACATTTGAGATGTTTGATTAAGCGGCTTTCAGTGGAGACTTTACAGAAAGAGTTCTGAATGGAGCAAAATCAGAAGCTTTGTCCCTAAGGTAGAGACAGATTTCAGGTAGCACAACTTCACTCCAGCTCCAAGGGAAACATGTGGTGTTTAAAGCTTGGTGTGAGGGTACTGGGTCCAGAAAGATAAAAGTTCAGTCACCAAGAAAAATGTTTTAAAAAGTAGATAAGACTTGCTAGATACCATATCATTAGATACTTAGGATACTGCAGAAATTAGATTTTCAAATACTAAAGTCACCACATGTCCCTCCATTTGGCATTCAGGGTCTCTTGCAATCCCCACATGATAAATGAGACACAGTGACAGTGTTCTAAATATGGCACCTATTCAATGCTGGAGGCAGGATATATGGGACAAAGTAATGGCAGCTGTCCTTCCACAGATCTACCATACTTCCTTAGTAAAAGGCCATAGGTTCTCTGTCATTGTTTCTGTTCCACCTCAATGCTATAAAGGCCCAAAATACCAGTATGAATTTTAGGTTGCTATATTGTGATATTTCTTAGTGTGTTTAATCTCAATTTGGGCTGTTGACAATTTGATGACAGCTTTTCCTAAAATTACTGGAAGAAACTACCTTTCAGCAAATACCTCTGACTGGGCAAAACATTAGAGCTCTATAACCAAGAGTAAAATAGCTATTTACCTTTATTTCCAATTGTAGTCAAAGCAAAATTGGTGTGGCATGAGTTCTGTTTTATAGTCATCATTCTATGCCTAGCATTTAATTATTTTTCTTCTTGGTGTCCATTTATAAACTCAAGTCATGGAAAAGAATCCAGGAAAAGAACAATTTTGCGAACTGTTGGTGGAATATCTATGGCTGGATGTTTAAGGAAGCTACTACAAATTAAGATTCTAAATACCAGTTCTTTGACTTGGCTCTTATCGAAATGAAGTCCATGGGATTTTTTCAGTAGTGATGTACACATTTGTTCTCTCGATATTATGGTTACAGGAACAATTAAGAAAAGAGTGATTATCATATGAAACAAGTGGACAAGACAATGTCTTAAACTTGCACATTACCTGCCCCCAAATAAAGAACTTCCCTTGAAACTGAAGCAACATACCCATAGTATATTGAGTATGAAATGACTGAAATGTAAGTGGAAAAAGTTAAGTAATGTTTTCTTTTACCTGGATTAAGAAGATATGCCTAAAATGGGAATAAAGGAAATTTGGGTAAATCTGAATCTTCAGAACCATAAATCTTCTCAAATCTTTGAGTCCTTGCCAAATTTCCTAACTACTTATGGCAGAAAGTTATACTCTTACATTTTATTTTTTAAGTCATTCCTACCCCAATATATTTGTAATAACTACAATAAAATATTAGCATCTGGAATACATATGTCCCTAAATAATTAAAAATCTAATAGAAAAATGGACAATGGAAATGTCAGGAAATTCAAAGAAGAGAAAACCTGAGTGGTTAATAAATGAAAGAGAAGAAGGTCAAATTCACTAGTCCGAAGAGCAATGCAAATTAAAACAAGATACAATTTTTCCACTCACCATATTGGCCAACTTTCAAGTCTTACAACCAGGGCAACGGTGAATGAAGGGAAATGAACTTTTATCCTCTCGTCCCTTGCCAGTGGGAATAGACATTGGTTCAACTACTTTGGAGAGTAATTTAGCAATACCTAATAAAACTGAAAATTTTATTTAAAATGTATTTAATTTAAAATGTATGTACTATGGAAAATTTCACTCAGGTCTATACAGTGGAACATAAAACAGTGTTTATTCCATGATTATTTAGAACACACCAAATTGGAAATAGTTCAAATGCCTTTCAATAAGGAAAATGGATAAATAAAATATTGCATATTTGTATGACAGAATAATATTTAGCATTTAAGAGCAATAAATCTGGTTTATGTATCTCTAGTTGAATAGGTCTAAAATTTTAACACAGAAAACATAAATAAATAAATAAATTTAACATAGAGTGAAAATACAAGTTGCAAAATCACAAATATGAAATATCTATATCTATCTATCTATCTATCTATCTATATATATCTTCATCTTCAACCTCATGTGTGTATGGAAACATCTAACAATTACACTAGTTAAACACTAACTTCATGAAAATGGCTGCCTCTGCCAGAATGCAGGGTAATAGGACTGGGGCTAATAGGATAGGGGAGGCTTCAAATATATACATACACACACACACACACACACACACACACACACACACACACGTATATATGGTTTATTTATTTTATTTAAATAAAGACTTAGAAACAGATATGTCAATATATTAGAAAATACAAAGTCTATATGTTAGTGACATGTGTTCACTATTTCTCAACTTTTCTACATTTTTGAAATTTCTCAAACAAGAAAATCGAAAAAACAAATATTCCTATTTCCTCTCTGATCCATACAGCCCTATATTGATATGAACCCATAATGAGAGGAAATTCCTCTAACAGTTTCCCAGTACTTGCACAACACGGATAACATGAATTTAGGCGGTTTCTGGTTTGCCTTTTGTGACGAAACACCCCCATTTCTGTTTTTCTTAAGGCTTCTGAGTATGACAAAGGAATAGAAAAAGCTGATAAATACTAGTGAATATGTACCCCCTTCGTACTAAGGCTTGAAAGGCTCATGCCAGCCTAGTAAGTTCTTCTGCTTAAGATTTGTCAAAGCATACTGAAGGTTTCTGTCCTCTTTCCCTACTCACAAATGGATAGTTGCTGATAATTTTTTAAACTCACAGCAATAATGATAATAGTCACTAATATACTGCACTTTGCAATTTCCATGGTGCAGGAAGGAAGACAGAACTTTGGCAGCCTCGCTGGAAAAGAGTCAGTAGAAGTGCAGCACACCCCATGAGAGACTTGCAGAGTGAGAATCTCACTCCGTGGTCGAAGAAAACAAATGTCTTCAGATGAGTATGTAAAATTCAAGTCCCTTCCCATTGGGTGCATTCCATGGAAACCTGCATTCCAGTGGATATTTCTGAACATCATGGATGCCCTGAAGGAATATGATACAGACCACAGGAGGAGTGATTTGGCAGGCTTCAAAACAAGAAGGGGGCAGCTACAAAGTTGTTTAATAGCCATAAATCTCCTACTATTTTTCACAAAATACCATCTAAGACCACATCTCCACAACTCATTCCCCATTACTCAGCTCAAGTGGAGCGCTTTGGCATGCTCACTCACCCTTAAATCATACACAGCATAAAGTGATCCCGGGTCTGGGAAATTTGTCAGCCTCCTTCAAGCAAAAGCAATCTTCGCTTTTCATCACAATTCATTCCCTGAAACTGTGGTATAAAGCTGACTCTTCTAAAAACATTTATTTTCTTTCATAAGAAAAAGCATCACTCATTTAGTTATCAAGTATTTAATAACCACCTACTATATGCCAAGGCCTGTGCTGCGAATACCAAGAAAAATAAAAAGAGGACTTGGGTTGCATTCCTGACTCATCAAAAAAAATGATAACCATGATTAATACTAGTTATTAAGAGTCACCAACTGGTAGCATGACCCCCAAACTCTGCACTGTCGCAGAAATTTATCCCTGACCTCTATTACAACACATGACCACATGGAAGAGTAATTATGTCCCTGCTTGTTTCTTACTCATACTAAGAGAAAGCTTTCAAGATTAACTATATTAGCTTTCTAAGATTAACTATACTATTAACCCTTGTACCCAACATGCTGCCAGAAATATTGAAAATAGTTAATGCATTGTGATTGAATGAATCAAACATTTTAATGTCAAAGATAAAACTAGCTATACAATGATTGCAATTGGACACAACAAAAGTCTGAGATAGGTTGCCAGAATCAGAGATAAAAACTTGCCATCACCTAAAAGATTAAATTAGAAGCCGAAGAACGAGCCAGAACGGGGAGACTTCTGACCTGCTCCAAGGTAAATGCACCATGCCTTTCAGTGTGAAGCAAGATAGAAAGCCTTCATGACAGATGCATCGTGTTGGGAATGACAGACAGGCTTAGGAGTGGAAAAGGCCATACATTGTCAGAGCGAGAAGTCATGAAACTAGGAGGGAATAAAAAACGGTAAGGTACAGGATGAGGTTGAGTCAATAACCAAGAGACCAAGAAATGTCCCAAAGGGGCAAAGAGCAGATTCTGGGCAAGAGCACAGCATTCAGCTGATTGAAGGGGCTGAAGGCTAGTTCAGGCTATAAGTCAGTCATATAAATCAGTCATAGAAGGGATAGGTGCCAAAGACCTCCCTGAAGTAAGGAAGCCCCTTGAAGGCAACATCCTGGAGCTTCCCATTGTTTCTATCTGATATAAAGGGGTCCACTTATGCCAGTTACTAAAATGGCATCAGATCCGGAGTTGTAGTTTAGAAATATTTATGGAAGGAGAGAGGAGGGAGGGAAGGGAAAAAAAAAAAAAAAAAAAAGAACCAGGAACAGAAAAAAGGAAGGAAGGAAGGGAGATAGGAAGGAAGGGAGGGGAAAGAAGGAAGGAATGTAGGAAGGAAGGAAGGAAGGAAGGAAGGAAGGAAGGAAGGAAGGAAGGAAGGAAGGAAGGAAGGAAGGAAGGACGGACAGACGGACTATGGTTTAGGCATTTTGTGGACTGTTTAATAAATAATAAAATCACAGAATGTAGGAGATGTAAAAGACCTTACAAATCATCCAGAGCAGTAGCTTCCAAAATATTTTTAGCAGCCACTTACATCGCAAAAGGAAAAATAAAAACTAAATATTGGGCATTATGGAAATAGTGATGCTTTCTTATGGCAACCAAATAACACTATAATATAAAAAAGGGAGAAACATGCCAAGATTTTTATGATATAATATTAAGCAAACACAGTAAATATTAAAATAGTATATACACTGTGATTTTTAATGATATAAAATTAACAAGAGGTAAAAGCTAATAGGCAAAGATTAAAAGATTTTTGTTAATGTGATTTAGAGTGATTTGATTTTTCAACTTATTTAATTGTGTCATTGCTTCTTGCAATTTAACATTTTTAAAATTTAAATATTTAAAACCCTAACTACTTATCAAGGCAGATATGAAAGAATGCATTTTTCCATCAAGTATCTCTCCAATCTCTCCTATTGGAGGGAGGAGAAGTGGACAAAGAGGGAGGAATATTAGGAGGTAAGGGGGAAAAAGAAGGGGATTGGAAAGAAAGGAGCACAATGAAGCACAGGAGTTAATATTTCCTGAATATGTCCTAAGTGTTAATGATTTTCCAGTGTATGAGGTATATCCCATTGTTACTCTCATTTGAGAAGTGAGAAAACAGAGAAGCAGGATAAGTAATACATCCAAGACCGTGCAGTTCAAAAGTCCACAGCGTGATCAGGCACCAAGTCAGAAGCCCAAAGCCTCCCAAAGCCAACTTGTTTCCCCAGTTCCTCCTTGTGTCTGCATTGGGGGCCCCAAGTTTATGATACTCCTCTCCTGATCATCACTCACTTTTGTCCCACACCACTGTCAACAGGGTCCTATCTGATCCTTTCTGGTAGGAATGTAGACTTCAAGAGCACAGGAGCCAACACCCAAATTGAGAGTGAATGCCTTGAGGCCCCTAACACAGGAACTTCTTGAACAATCGAATGAGAGAGAATTTACTAAAAAGAGCATGGATAATTTAAAAAGTGGAATATCCTATCTATAAACAAATGTTCATCTTTGTCCACAGAAATGTGATGAAACACAAGTTAATAATTTGCTTCTCATTATTAATCCTTGCTGAAAATTTAGTATTTGTCCTAATGTTCAAACATAGAATATAATTACAATGTAATACATTATAACTTCCAAGTAATGAATGTATATATGAATGTGTGTGTGTCCCATTTCTTGAGCACTAATTATATGCAGGCATTTTACACAGAGTTTCATTTAACTATCCCAACAACCTTAAGATACAAGTACCATTATTATTATTATTTTATAGATAAGGCAACTGAAATTGAGGGAGGTTATATAACTTGCACAAGATCACCCAGCTACCATATGCGGGATTTGGAGTTCCGACCAACACTGCTTGGTTGCATAGCCTGAGTCCCAAAACTGTACAATGAACTTGAAGCTTGAAGGTATCTAAAAAATCCTTCCTGGGTTTAGTATATAATTAAGGAAGATAATATATTTGTGGAGAGATGATCCAATTCATGTTAATATGCAACATGTTTTGTGGCCTGGCATGTAAATAAAACCATGAAGTTATTTATTAATAACTCAATGACTATGCCATGTAAACACAGGAGTAGTCTCATTGGCCACTTGGGGTTGACATAACCAGTGAGTCTGGAGTCAACCTGTACCAGCTCACAAAAACCAGTGGTTAAATTTTCAGGAATTCTGTGTTTTGGTTGTTTAATACAGTCTTTATTTAAAATTAAATTACATACACTTGTAATTGCACAAATAATATTTAAAGGTAATATATACCATAACTCGTCACTTCCTAATTATTTTACAAAATTTTACTTTTATGCTCTTTAAATTATTTGTGTCTATCATATCTATACAGTGGAAATACTATAGAATGATGTGTTGCTACATATCTCTTCCCAGCTCTTCAGGGATGTCACTTCGGTGGCCTGACACTGCCATGGTGGTAGTATTCATGGCAGATGTTGCCAAGTGCTACAAATTAGGGACTGAGTTGTTCTTTTATTGATTTCTTAAACTTAAGCAAGTGATAGAAAAAATGTTAATGATGTAGATTAAACTTAAAAGTATACTGTGCCTTCAGGGCACCTGAGTGGCTCAGTCAGTTAAGCGTCTGACACTTGATCTCAACTCAGTTCTTGATCTCAGGGTCATGAGTTCAAGCCCAGCATTGGGCTCCACGCTGGGTGTGAAGCCTACTTGAAAAGAAAAAAGAAAGAAAAGAAAAGAAAAGAAGAGAAGAGAAGAGAAGAGAAGAGAAGAGAAGAGAAGAGAAGAGAAGAGAAGAGAAGAGAAAAGAAAAGAGAAAAGAAAAGAAAAGAAAAGAAAAAAATACATTGCACCTGTAGCCAACATGTTGTGAACAGCATAAAAATGTGAGGAAATATTCTTCCAGTATTCAAAACCTGTTATCCAGTTAGTAAACATGTAGCTCATGTCACTGACAAACGAGGGAAGTTCTGACATACTTAGCAAGGAGGGAAAATCATTGATATTTCCTATCAGAATTACACTTGTTCACCTGCCACAACCTTAGGTTGGCTATGGACATGAGACTTTCGCCAAAATAATCAAAAGTATTCTATAAGGATCAACTGGCTGAAGGGAATTTATAACATAAAGTATTATCTATTTAATTTTTATTTATAAGTTGTGAGTTACCCTTTATGTACATAAAAATTATAATAAACTGTGTACACATAAGCATGCATACTTTTTCCCCCCAGAGAGCTAGTTGTTAAACCTTTACCAGCACACCACTACATACAACACTTATTAAGTTTGGGGCTATGTAGAAAAGGGCTATTTTATGGCCTAGGAATGGAAAGGATAGTAAGAAAAAAGCTAATTAAGCTTCAAGGATTCTGTCCTTGACTTATTTACAACTTGGATATCTTCTACTTCCCTGTTGTCTATGCTCAGATGCCTCACTGACCAAGATTTAGAGCCAGTCTCCATCTGGCTGTATGACCTTGGGCAATTTACTTAAACTCTTTAAGCCACTTTCTTCGAGTATAAAATGGTAAAAACAATAGTCATGCTATTATGACACAAGGAGGAGGATGATGGGTAAAAATGGCTAACACATATCCGTCCTACTTTGTATCTGGGACTATTGTAAACACCTTGCATGTATTAATTTATTCAATCTTCACAACATTTCCCATGAGGCAGCTACAGCCCCTACTCCTAGGTTACAGATGAGGAAAACTAAGGCCCAGAGAAATTAAGTAATTTGACCAAGGTCTCACTTAGTTTCTTGGGCTACTAGCATGTGGCAGACCTGGGACACAAATCCAGGCAGCTGGCCTCCAGTGGCCACTGTCTTAACCATTCTGATGCTATGCAGCCTCTCTTCCCAGTAGAGGTGAACATTAAGTAAGATAGACAAAGATGACAGTATTTCTCATTAAATGTTAGCCGTGATTTATTTTTACCTCATTCTCATTTTGTATAACCTGTAATTTTGTATATCTTACCTCTTCAAGTAGATTTAAGTTTCTTGAGAAGTAGGACTTTATGACCTCTCCTGCTTTTCATAGTAGCTATGACAGGGACATGCACATCTTTTGTAATCAAGTATTTATTACACGAATAGACTCTACTACTCCTTACTTGTCAAGCAGAAACACACTCACTACTGAGATCTCTTCTGAGGGAAAAAGTAGTATGATCTTTATAGCCTTGTTGTAAGTTCATCCATATTCACTGCATTACTGTGATGGTCGAACTATCTTTAGTAAACAGCTACATGTGGCATTTCTCATCTGTGTTTGTAGGGTTGTCTTAGAAATAATATTATGTCATAGCAGTCCTACAGGCTTGATTTATTTTGGCTTAAAAGAAGGAACTTGCCTCATGTGTCTCTCTTCCTCTCAGAGAGTTTTTTTATTCTCGAGGGCTGCGGGTCAAGTTCTGTCCTTGGAACCAAAGTAGTTTTCCAAAATGAGGTGGAGCCAGCTCTGTCAAGCTAGGCCAGATCTGCTGTCAGTGTCTTTCCCAAATACATCAGACCCTCTGCTTGTAAAAATAAATTGATACCAATGCAAGAAATTTATTAGGAGATGACAGCCCAGTTCATAATGGAAATATGGAGAAAACATCATCCTTCAAAACTGACAGTTTATCCATCATGCCTCAGATTCCTGAGATAGAAACAGACACTGTCACATACAATCTGCTGAGGACACGTTGTCTTGGATTTCCTTATGACAGGAAACTCTGAAATAATCCAGAAGAAGGGAAGGGCTTGTACTGCCCTTAATGTGCTCAGCCATAAATTTTTAGCATTAGTAGAAGAAACATGTGGCCAAGGAAATGAATGATGGGGGAAATCAGGAGGCCTGGAATTCTCGAGCGGCTCCTTCTTTCTCTTGGGGGTGATGAACTGGGACAGGGGTCACAGAGGGTTACCGCACCACTGTGAGGGACATCAATATCCTGTTATATGTAAGCAAAGCCAACAGGTGGCAGGGCACCACTGCGGACACACCACCGTTGGCTCTGTTTGAGATGTGGGGGACCAGGTCACCTTGCCCCGCTAACTTTCCAAATGCGGTTATTTTGCTTAGTTTGTTATTTGTATTGATAAACTTGAGACACTTTAGGAGGGCCATTTTAATTAGGAATAAATGCAAGGATATTTGTGGGGATCACAAGAGGCCTGATCTTCGCAGGCTTAATGAGGTGACCTATGTAACCGTGAATGAAATAATTGTGTATTGTATTAAAAGCTGCTTTGGAAAATGTAATCGTGGTAGTAAATTGGAATGAAATGAACATGGTCTTAGAGGGGAAAAAAATATTCACTGCCAATTTTATGGGGCCTTAAAATATTTATGTTCTAAACTTGCATTCTTTGGAGATTTGCTGAGTGTTGCTAGAACGAGGAAACTTTTTTAATGAGATACATGCGTGTTTTATAAATTTACAGATCTTTTTAGCAAAAAGAGAAAGTCATAAATGCAAAACGGAAACGAAAACAAGGCAAGTACAGCCTTAATGGCCTTATATTCTTAATTCGTTCTTATATCAGAAAAAATAAAAGCATGGGAAATTTCATTTAAATGTGAATAATATGCAAGAAATCTTTGCTTGCTGTTGATTTCTATCTGACTGAGGTACAGAGAACATTGGCGTGAATAGGACATACCAGAGAAACTCGAGCTTTGCTGCATTTGTTGTATTATGAGGATATGAATAGGATATGTGCATTCTTGGGCTAAACACAGAGTCAAATACAGGATTTTGATCCACTCTCCAGCATTAATCTCTAGGAACATCAGTGAAATAAATTACCTGTTGATCAAGTCCTTACTCATAGGTAACAGAGTTTGACAAAACACAAAGTGAGTCTGTAATTCTTGGACTCTGAATCCTTCTTTAAATGTTCTCATCCTGTGAAAGAGGCAAATGAACTTCTAATTGTTCACATTTGTTTCAGCCAATCTTCCTGATTCCATTTTAAGCAAGACCTAAGACTCTGTTGACTTTACGTGTCCAAATTAAATATATCTGTGTTTCCCTTTGCTTTCTATCTAAGTGCATGCCAGCATGCCTTCACATTCATCTAGGGTTTATTTCAATATTAGTGGAAAACAAGCCATTTTTCAGTTTAATGAATAGCATCAGTGTCTGCCTTTTAACCAAAAATGTGACCTTACACTTGATGGATCTCACCAGAAGGCACATTTTCAAATTATTTTTCTATTGGAGGTTATGACTATCGCTTCCCAAATGATCGTGGCAGTGGTGAGAGAAAGCCCGCATCGCACAGCAGCTTAGAAACAGAACTCAGACCAAACAAAATGGTAGTTGCATTTATGGAACAAGGAAAGGGGAATGGAAAAGAAAGCATGAACCATGTGAGAGGGGAAAAATACCTCCTCTGAGCTTTATGGAACAGGAGAAAAGAACCATGTAAAGCAGCTGAAAGCCCCATACTTTTTTGTTACTACCATTTTTGTTTCCAAATCGTTCCAAATTGGGAAGGTGAAGGCTGAGCATTACTGATTCAGAAAAACTCCAAGAGGACATCTGATATTTCTTCCTTATTAAGGATGATGGAGTGTAATTGATGTGCCTGGTGCCTGGCCAATTCCAACTTTTTGAGAATGCCGCTTAATGTGTGGACATTATTTTTGGACTACTGAACGCCAGAAAATAATGAGCTGGCATTCAGCTTTGGTGAATAAGACCCTGAATTTTCATCTAAAAGCAGTTTTGAGTTATTGCTGTAGATAAGGTGTAACTGTGCAGGGGAATTTTATCCATGTTTCTCCCATGAATCATAAATGAGGAAAAAAATTACAGTCTAAATTGCACTTAAAAGGAATAAAGTCTTTTCATGTCATACATGATTTATCAAAATGATCTCATTTTAAGGGTACTGTGGTGTATCTTGATTAATCACATTAGGAAGCGTGATGAATGGCCTCTTTAATGGTAACACAGGATTTATTGGCAACATCCCGACTTGAACCAGAAGGGTAAGAAGTAAAATATACAATAGATAGCTAATGCAGATAGGGTGTCAGTAATGCTCTGACTTGTTTTAAAATTATACCGGGAGCCTCAGCGTCAGGACATTCTGAAACCGCCAGGTGGTGGAGACCAAACAAGTTTTGCACAGGAACTTGGGGGCAACAGCTTACAGGGTGTAACCCTTCCCTAACCTGTTGCAGCGCAAGTAAAATCAGTCTTCTGGACCATTAAAAGAAGGCATCTGTGAAATCTGAACAAATCATGGAAATTCCTAGTAGGAAGAGGGGACGTTGCCTTTAGAGATCAGCACTCCTATCCCTCTTGCCCTATTTCAATATCCTTCCTCACATTACGCTTTAATATCCTAAATGCCTTTTTTTTAAAGCCTGCTCCAGTCTGCTCCCACTAATTTCCTCTAAGGCTGACAGATCAGAGGCTTTCCTCGCACTGTTCCTTTTAGAGCTGAAGAGGCCTCACGGTAATCCTGCTGCTTGTCTGCAATTAACCCTTCCAGTTGCCACATTATTAACACCACCACCCACAGACAGAGGAAGCCCCGACCCACTGGACACTGGCTCCTGACTGAAGCTTCAAAGGTGCCAATCACACCCTAGTCAGAAAGGTGCCTGCTGTCAGCATCCAAGGCTTCCAACCTCTCCTCCCCGCTGATCAAACATTCTTCCTCAGAAGATTAATTCAGAGTCTCCGCCCATTTCCTCCCATATCCTCTTTCCCTTTCTGGTTTACCCAAAGATCCATCTTTGCTTCGAAAAGGGAAGCCATGGATAATAGAAGCCCTTTCAAAACAAAAGCTGGGCAAAGGCAAATTTAAGTCCCAGCTGTTATCAACTTTTTTTTTTTTTTTAACTCATTTAAACACCTTAAGGCAGTGAGGATTAGGGCCTGGCCTGAAATGCCATTCTTTGATCAAAGACCCCAAGACTTTACACAAACATAATCACAAGGCAATGGATGCTTCTCTGAAGGCTGAATTGATTTGTTTGGCTGCAAAGCCTAGGATGGGTAGGAAAGCTGCACACTTATTTTCCCAGCATATATATCACAAGGCCAAGTGACTTAGAAATTATATTTTTTCTTCCTATGTCTTAATTGGGGAAAAGTCGTTTATGGATTCAGATACAGCTGTGGAGAGACACTGTGGAGGGAAGAGTATGGGGGCCAAGTGGGTGTTCACTATGGCCTTGTTCCATCCCAGAGCAGGGAGGAGGGGTGAAAGTGGGAAAAGGAGGAAGACAGCCATTCCACAGTCTCTGATGTGGAGTAAAAGCGACTTCACTGTACTTACATTAGCCAATTCTACTGGAATCTTCTGCAGTCACTTAGCTGTAGTTACCCATCCCTGTCTGTTAAAGCGTTCTTAGCAGGAGAAACCAGCAGGACTTTTCCGGAGGGCCAGTGAACGGTGCCATGTGACTCACTCAGCAGGCCCCTCACTATCCATCGCCATCTTTCAGGAGCAGATGCCAGAACTAACTCACAGTAAAATCTTCAAAAAAGGCTATGAGATGGCTGTATAACAAATTATATAAATCAATGCTCGATAGGCTTTAAACTTGTCCTACGTTCCTGGAAGGAGATAATTTTGAAGTTGCCTAATAAAGAAAATATTTAATGTCAAGGTTGAAGGGACAACTGAATACTGAAATGCTTCCATATTCAATCATATGAAGTTGCCTCTATAAAGAGATGGTTACCCAGATTATTGTTTGTTTGTTTTTTTCCAGGAGGAGGGGTTATTTTGTCATGCACACTAGAGGGACTATCAGAAAATGAAATTAAAGTCCTACATGATTAAGAATTCTTACGTGATAGGACTATGACTACACTGGGACACCTGACCACATTTCCAGGAAAAATTGTAGAATCTCCCTAATTGGATGATTCAGGAAGAGAAGACTATCTTTAAGTGATGAAATTCAATTTAAGGTCCTCTAGGAAAATATATGGGGAAGAAGGGTCCTATGGTTGGATCCACATACTCAAATTCATCATCAGGACTTCCTATTTCTTTTTTTTTTTTTTAATTTTTTTTTCAACGTTTTTATTTATTTTTGGGACAGAGAGAGACAGAGCATGAACGGGGGAGGGGCAGAGAGAGAGGGAGACACAGAATCGGAAACAGGCTCCAGGCTCGGAGCCATCAGCCCAGAGCCTGACGCGGGGCTCGAACTCACGGACCGCGAGATCGTGACCTAGCTGAAGTCGGACGCTTAACCGACTGCGCCACCCAGGCGCCCCAGGACTTCCTATTTCTAGATTTGTACTCATATTCCTGCTTTAGTTTCTCCACGTGGTGACTTCCCAGATCTCCAGATCCATATCTTACCATCTTCAAAACAGCATAAAAAGCTTCTGTTTCCTGAAAGTTCCAAGCCAAATCTGGGAATCTGTGGCCTTGTCTGAGTTATACGCCCATAGCAGAATGAATCTCCATGGCCAGGAGAAGGAACTCTCTGCTAGGTCAAGCCTGGATCATGTGCCCACTCCTAGTTCTGGGTCAGCGACTGGTCCTACCAGAGCTCTATGGATTAAAGGTGGAGGAGGAGTGGCTCCCCAGGTAAATATGGTCTAGAATACAATGTAATGGACACCAAAAAGGCCAAAAGAGGAAATTCCCCTTCAAAAGCGGACAACAACCTGTGCAAGTCTTTTGGAGTCACTCGCTGCACAATAAACATTCAAAACACATCATCATCTCTGGGCAAAACTGAAAGTGCTATTGAAGAGCCCATCCTGAATCATCACCAACACCAACGAAAGGCCTCCACATGCAGAAAATCATCCCCATAAGGCCTTCCAAACATCATGTATTTTAAACTTTTCAGGCTCTCAGCTGGCACCAAAAAGCTTTAACATGCAGTAATTTTTTAAACAAGCTTGGGTATCCCACAAAGGATTAAAAGCAGCAATAGCCATCTAAAGGGAGGGAAGGGCCAAGGGCATCTGCTGGGATCACAGTACAACATGGAAAAAGGAGACCACGAATACAGACTAAGAACTGAACCACCAGATATCACAACAGCTCTGAAATGATGACAACCCAACCTACTGCCCCATCCCCTCACACACACCTGTCAGTAGGGTAAAGTTCAACTCAGTTTAACATTTCCTGCATAGG
Source organism: Felis catus (assembly GCF_018350175.1). NCBI lineage: Eukaryota > Metazoa > Chordata > Mammalia > Carnivora > Felidae > Felis > Felis catus. The sequence continues at coordinate 36,558,591 of NC_058378.1, read as the reverse complement.
TCAGGAATTACATAGCATATTTAATTACTAATTCTCCTGTATCAAGCAACTAGTAGCATTAGTCCTGGGGTGAGATATTATTCCCATTTTGACTATACATAGATAATACCACAAGAGAACATGTAGCCAGTATCAATGAGTAGTGCAGCTACATGCTATGGGAACCTTCTACAAAGTTTTTATCCCAATCTACACAAACTTCAAATGTTGGGAAAATAAATTCTAATGCATGTCTTTCATTTCCAAAGGCATTTCTCCACCACTGTGTTGCTCAGCCTTCTTTTTACCTCTTTCTAAAAGAGGTGTCAAAAATGTTTTCCTTGAATCCAAGAATCTAAGTCCACTGCTATCTTAGTAAATGAGGATATTTTGTTCTAAGTAGCTCAAGTGATTCCCTGAAGATCCGTGACATATGTGAGCTAGGATATAAAACTGGGACCCTTGCAGACTTAGGACTGGCTACTACATTTGAGTTTTGTATACCCCTGGAGATCCAAGGAAAGCAGGCAGGATTCTCTGCCTAGGAATTCAAGGACACCCAGTATGGTGACCAAAGTAGGATACATTCTAAGGTTCTGCTAGGCTACTAAAACTCTCCTGGGCTGTAGCTCATATGCTCTGAGCACCCACCCTGATAGCTCTGAGCTATCAGGATAGCTAAACTGTGAAGAAAAAAAATGGAGCTCAGATGCTGGCATTGGGCATCTCGAAAGCTCTGCCATATGGGTACATGTGTGCTTATGCCTGTGTGTTGACTGTGAAAAGGGATATGGATATAAAAGACTTCAAGTTCCAAACACCATCTTGCTTTGTAAGGCTAATATTAATCCCCAGTTTGTGAACCTTTTTAGATAAGGACTTTATTTTATCCTATCTTCTCCCAGGTAGCAGAAAACATGCCTATTTATTCTGGACATCCAAGATTCTCATTACTCTCTAACCAAACACATTATCTCTACCTGGTTAAATATTAATTTTCATAATATGAATGCTTTTATATTATAAACTACAACTTATACAGTACAGTGGAGTAAAAAAGTGGTGGCAAATGGTTTGATACATGGAAAATTATTTGATAAATAACCCCCAAACATCACTCACAGAGCTATTCATGAAAAAGTCCTTTTTTTGTTTTATGCTATCAGTAATTGTTGACATCAAAAGTTTCACTCATCTAAACATATACACGTAAAACTATTTCCTTGAGAGATTCCACTTTCAAATATGTAAGAGAGTACCATGGGAAAAGTGACCAAGTGACATAATCATTAAGTTTTATGTCCTGGGCAATAGTTCTAATCATTCTAGTGGCCTTATTCTCTCTGTGGCCAAAGAAAAATGCAAAGTGGACTCATGGTTTCATTTCCTAAAGAAACATCACCATATATCCCTAAAGTCTTAGCCTTCAACTCTTCGAACACATTGTTGTCTATCAGGATTCAGTTACGGACAAGGTTGGCATGAACTTACTCTAGTGGTACATCCCTACATCGCATTTCGGGTAAATGTAATACTCAGGACAGTCCAACTGTCAAACATTAAGGATGAAAGGAAGAGGGAGGAGTAGAGAGAAAAGAAGGGAAAAGGGAAATCAGAAAGGAAGACAAAGGAAAAAAAGAAATTTTGATTTTTTTTTCTCAAATAAGAAATCCATTCAACCATTTTCCACCATTTTTTTTGGACTGCATTCTACCGTATCAACTAAATTCTGCACCTATTATGAGACATATGTTCTACAAGTCCTCCTTGCCCTCCTCTGCCATCCATGATTCCTAGACTCTGAAAGATAAACACGGCCACAAAAACCCAGGTCTTTCTTCCTCAGCTCCTGTGTTAATCCTGCCACTGCACATTTGTAACCAGTTTACATCAAGGTTGATGGTTCCCTGGTAAGAAACAAAATGAAGACGTGAAACTTGGATGGTTGCAAAGGGCTAAGAGCAAATGAGCTCTAAAAAGATTCACTGGGGAATGTGGGCCTATAGTTTGGCCAGGATGAAGTAAACTTCACTATATTTTTAAAATCAGCCCCTCCTCTCCCCATCCTCACCAGTACCAGAGAATTACTATAGCTTTCAAACAACTAAGGGAACTCATTTTAGAGAGGGTTCAATTCCTGGGAAAGTCCTACCTGAAGTGACCATCCTTAGAACTTCTTTTTAAAAACAGATTGTGATCATGCCCCACTCTGCTTAAAAACCATGTAATAATTTACCTCGTTCTGGTATAAGTCAAAAGCACGATCTGCAGCCTAGTAGGCCCTCTGCCCAGGCCTTTGTTAGGGCTTCCGGACCATCTCTCACCTTCATCCCTCACCCTGAAACCAGCAAATGGCCTTCTCCATACTCCTTCAGCATGCCGGTCCGCATCCTGCCAACATCACTGCATAGCCCAGTCTTTCTTCTTAACTTCCACCCCCAACAATTTTGGCCTGGTTAACCTCTTACCTTTCAAATACCAACTCATGCCTTACTATCTCAGAAAGATGTCCCTGGCATCACTTTCATACATACTTCCAAGAACCCTGTATTTCCTTTTGGGGATATGGCATAGTATGTAATTATATCTTAGGAGCATAGTCAAGCAATGTGTCCTTTATTAAATAGTTTGCTCCTTGAAAGCAGTGTTCCACACTTCCTAAAAAGACTGGCTCATAGCAGCTTCTCAACAAATACTTGTTAAATAGTGAAATAAATTAATATAAAACACTGAACATCCAGCATTCCCCAGCCTCCAAGATTTGAAGGTAACAATAAGCACACATATTCCCAGACTAACTGCCTCTGAGATGATCTTCTGAGATGATCTCCTCCAAAAACAGAGCTCCTACATTAGAAGAGGTGGGACCCATGGTCCCCCTGATGCCAGGAGCTTCCCCTGCACATGCTCATTTCAACCTTAGCCTGGTCCCCTAATATGTAAAAGGGCCCTAAATTACAAGGTACATTTATGCCAAGAGAAGTCATCCAAAGGCCGTTGAGAACAAAGAAAATCTCTTTCTTGTACTTCAGGCTGGTTCAAAGGGGTAACACAAAACACAAGCCCCTAGTTTCCAAGATGCACTCCAGTGATGTCAGTCTGGGATTTGAGGTTGGACAGGAGGGAACCAGGCCCTGGGTGCTCTGAGGTAGCTCCAGTTTTGCTCAGCTTCCCTTTTGTTACACCTGTGTTTCTCAATGCTTCCCACCTTCCTTTGCCCTGATAAATGAGTAATAAAAAAATTAATCCAAATAAAGATGTGGCTTTCCCCTGGCATGCAGGTGAGCATCCGTTATCACTGTTGTTCTGTTCTTCCAGGGCCCAAACTGAAGGGCCCTTTCCTGGCTGGGAAGGCCAGAGCAAGCTGCCTAAGGGTCCTCAAGGGCCCTCAGCAAAAGAGAAAACTGCATGGTAGTGCAGCCCTCGTGTTACAGGGCTCCTTGGGCAGAAGGGGGCGCTGCAGCGTAACCTATTTAGGATGCAAATGAAGTGCCTCTGGCTGCAGATTAAAGCCGCTGCCTGGCAGGTCCTCAGCAGTACTAAATGTTGGATTTCTGCTTGTCACTGCTCACCGCAGGTCATTAAAAGAACTCAGAATGGTGTTACTAAATGTGAACATTAAAAAAACTGATAATCAAAAAAAAAAAGAAGAAGAAGAAGAAGAGAAAAGAAAAGAAAGGAAAGGAAAAGAAAAGAAACAGGAGTGGCAATCCCACCGTGAGGGAATTCAACTCATCCGGCTCTGAGACTTATGTATTCAAGATCTCTGTTGTTCAACAATTTTATTGGTTTTGGATTAACAACTGTCTACCACATACTTAATGCCCAGTAACTGACAGATAGATGGATAGATAGATAAGCGAGAGAGGGACAAAGACAGAGAAGAAAGGCAGAAAGGAAGAAGGGAGGGAAGGAGAAAGCTAGGAGGAAGGGAAGGAAGGAGTGAGTTAAGATCTTCTGTGTGTGGCTGTGTACAGCAAGAAAGAAGAAAGAGACTATTACCACAAACTAAAAGGTTTTAGAGATGGGACCACAAGAAGTGAATACTGGAGGGACTCCTCCCTTCCTCCTGGTGAACTTCCATAAAAGTGGGAGAAAAGAATCAGATCAAAACTTCCATCTTCACATCACCAAGCCAGCTGGTACTTATACTTTATTTTCTGACCAAATCAGGTGCTCATTCTGCCAAGTGAGTTTTCCTTTTTCCCTTTACTCCAGCCAATTCTTGTTTTCTTCAACTGGAGCTCCCCAAGACTCATCAAAAACACGATTTAATTACATCTCCAAAAAAAAAAAAAAAAAGGGAGGAGTGTAAACATGACTCCTTTTTATCTCCTGATACATCTGGACAAGTAGACAATGTGCTAAAACAAAATAAATCTGCCCTGACAGTCACATCAAAGAGTTCAGCGAGGGGCTTGCAGCTACTTAAAGCACAGGAATGCTGTTGCTAAGCATCGGCCTACAACTTATCAGTCCCTAGAAGAAATGCTTTTTTTCTTTCTTTAAGGGGGAGATGAGGAAAGTTAGAGAGTGGGAACCAGACTGCAAGAGGAGATTGGGGATTTTCGGGGATTTTGAACCTTAAAATGAATTGTGTGAAGGAAAGGGGTTTTGTTGTACTGTGTTTTCCTTTTGACACACTGTCTATATTTTTATAAAGCTAGTATGTGGAAACCTTCTAGAAAGGCTTATTTAGCACTCAAAGAAATAGGTGATCACAGAAAACACTCCTGTACAAATTTGTACCATATCTCATTGCCATGGGCTTCTCAGTTATGAGAGGAGCCTAATACGAGCTCAGAGGTCTGAGGAAATATCTCACATTCACCAAAGTCTAGAGTGAAAAATCCTTAAGTCATCATAATAATAAATCATCCAACATCACAAACCACGAACATTTTTTTTTCTAAAAGGCAGGAAATGGAGCATCTACTCCAGCAAACACAACAAGAAAGAAAACAGAAACTCTCCAAAAAGAACCAAGTGGGAACTGCCATATGCAATGAAATAAATCTAGCCAGATGACCCCAAATACTCATACAGTCTCACAACTAGAGTTTTAATAGTAAAACATAAAATGGAATTGACCCTGAAATCTGGCCACTACCTTCAGCCTTTTCTCCCTACCACCCCCCAAGAAAACACTGAAGCAGATGCTGTGAAATTCAGTCTGATCTTCATCCCATATGCTGGTTCTCAAGAGGGAGCAGCAGGGAGATGTTCCTCTCCCCATGAGCACATCCTCAGGTGAGAAATGTTGCCCCATTTCTTCCCTCCAGCAAGGCTACTAAATTTGGTTCTGCTGGGAAATAGGAATTGAACATGAAATGGCATTGCTGAGAAGTACATCCAGTGAGGACCTGAGAGCACTCTGAGGGACAAAAAAAAAAAAAAGCCAGTTCAAAATAACCCACCAGTTCTCAATATGCACCAGGCACTGCCAGAGAGATTTTGCCCTTGCAACAGAGGGGCTAAAAATACTCAAATACATTATTCTGGCCCAGGAAAGCCAGGGGCATTTTAAGTAAACACTTGCTATTTTCTTTCCTTGGATCAAAGGAAACAAATTCTGAAACTACTATGATCTCCACACAGGATAACTATCAACAACATGAACAATTACCAAGTCTGTGATATTGCACAAATAAATAACACTTACCATTATCTCTAGCACGATCGTATTTATTAAACAGTGACGAAGGGCAGCAGTAACCATTTTTATTGTCCCATATAGCTCCTATTTTCTAATTAAACAAAAGGTTATTTCTACTGCTAACACAGCCATTTGTCTAAGTTGGGTCTTACATAATACTTTTTGCCAAGCATGACAGAATATAAGAAATTATGTTCTGTGGTCGTTTTGTTTTGTTTTTTGGGTTTTTTTTTTTTTTGCTTTTAATTTTGCATGCTGAGTTGCTACTTAAAAAGCTCTGTCGGTTCATAATCAAAGCAAGAGGCCATTGTGTGGGGAATTCATAAATAAACTTTGGCAATTTTTCCTAAAACATGATGAAGCAAGCACTTGGTCCTACCCTTTAGATTCAATCCAAGGGCAATGGTCTGTATTATTAAAGATATAGGTCAAGCCAGCTTGCGCTTCTCTGTCCTGTGGGATGTTTTAGAAGCTGCTGTCACATTACCGAGATCTGTTCTGTGGCTCCTAATTATTCCTCTTGGCAGCTTTGGATTTCAAGCGATTCCTTTCACACGTAGGTAAAAATTTATAAGCTGTTTCATATAACAGCATGAGTTATTTCCTTGTTATTTGTAATTGCAGAAGATGCCAATGAAGAAAATGCACTAATTCCATTGACAAGGATAATGGTAACTTAATAAAATTTGCATTATGTCTTCTGCAAACCTCCACAGTACTTCATATCAACATGTGAAATTGTAGTTTTATTTCAATACAACTCTGAGGGCGGAGGGAGGGAGAGGAAGCAAATGGGGGGGGGGGTGGCGCATAACTGAGCACAGGGCCATCCTTTCCCTGAACACCTTAACAAGAAGGGTGGGGGTGGGAGAGAAGGCATGGATTTCCTCCTCATCTTCAAAATATAATTTGGTCCAGAACTATGTGTTAAGTTGCCACTATGTACAAAGGACAGGAGAAAAGAAGTCAGAGTTTCCTGAGTATCTAGTATGTACTTGGCACACTTTTATTTAATTCCTGAAACAACTCTGTGGAGTAGATAAATATAGCCACCATGGTCTCAGTGAGGAAACGGAACACCTGGTTCCAACCAAGGAATTCCATTCTGATTCTGTATTCCCAAGCACCTAACCTGGCACATACTGAGAGGAATAAACCGTGCTGTGACTTAAAGTACCTTACGGTCTAGCGGGAGGGAAAAAGATGAGTCAACAACCGCAGAAACAAGAGCAAATAAAACCAATGCTCCAAGTGGGAGTCCAAACAAAATCACCTAAGGGGGTGAAGGATGGAAGAGATTTCATCTGTTCTAGGAGAAAGGCAGGGAACCTGGTACAGTATTTGATTTCCACAACCGCGTGAAATATGTCGGAAAGGTATTAACATCACTCTTAGATGAGAAAACAAAGACTGGAAGAAGCGAAGTACCTTTCCCAAGAATTGATGAGTCGCCCAGGGTAGAACACAGCTTTCCTGCCTGCTTTCCTGCCAAGATCAATGATAATAATATCCTGACTTTCAAATGCCTTCCCAATGAAGAGCTCTTTCCTGTTCCTCTGTAACAACGGCCTGAGTTAAAATTTTGGGCCATCAGCCCTACACAGGTAGCTGTATGACTTTTCTAGATTTCAAAATAAAACAAGGCTCTGCCTCTATAGGTGGTACCCTATATGTGATGATCACAGATCTTACAACCTATTTTTAATTATAAAAATTTACAAGTCTTTAAATATCACGAATCAAAAATGGTCATAAACACATAGTAGTACATCAGTTTCTCACTAAAACACTAATCTGTTTCATTTATTCTCAATTCTGCCACTAAATAACTGTTTCTGTATGCGGATGAGGTTTTTTTTCTTCTTTTTTAATTTTTTTTTTAATGTTTATTTATTTTTGAGACAGAGAGAGAGAGAGAGAGAGAGAGACAGAGCATGAACAGGGGAGGGGCAGAGATAGAGGGAGACACAGAACCGGAAGCAGGCTCCGGGCTCTGAGCCGTCAGCCCAGAGCCCAACGCAGGGCTCGAACTCACGGGCCGTGAGATCATGATCTGAGCTGAAGTTGGACGCCTAACCGACTGAGCCACCCAGGCACCCCAACGGATGAGGTTTTAATAGATATTTGATATCTACTATGCTATGATTCATCTTCCTGGTTTTTGAATGAAGGTCTTTGAGGTTTGAGTTGAGGGTGGGTAGAGATGAGGAATATAGTTTCCTTTATATAGATGTAAAGCAGAAAGCTGCGTAAATTGACCCATTTTTATCTTACTCCTAATCCTACAAAGCTTGAGTCCCAGGTCTCTATTTCTTTGTACTATGGAGACGGATGTCTTTCTAAAGAACGAGGCTGTTCATCCCCACAACCAGCCAAAGAACCTTATTCTTACTGGTGTTTTAGAATAAGGACACCAGGTTGCAGAGAGATTCAAGGAATTTTTCCAACTCTCCATCTCCTCATCTTGGCCTCCAGACAACAGTCCTGATGAGAGGAATCAGGAGGCTATTCTGCCGGAAGTGACTATCTGCAGGGTTAGTTCCCACCAAAGGAAGGGATGGTTCAAAGATGTTGTAACTGACCAGTGCATAAGCAGACCAAGTAAGAAAACAAAAGAGAGTACAAATCCCAAATATGTCCACTTCGCAATGTTCAGCTATAGTATAACGGGCTTCTAAATAAAACTCTGTGAATCAAACAAAAGAGACAGACAAAAGGCATTTATGGGCTACGATTACTTGTTACTTGGAAGATAATAAATGAGGTACCTGGATGAACTAAAATGGCATAGCACAAGAATGAATATATGATTAAATCTACTCTCTAGGGCCTCTTGAGGCCCAAGTAATTTTTTTAAGTTGTATCAGCCATGCCAACTGCAGGAATCCTGAGAGACCCAAATATCTCAGAACATATGGACACACATAATGTATGTGACACATATGGTGCACATGCTCATAAAAGGCTCTTCCCTCCACTCTCCTTCAAGAGCAGATGTTCTGGTGTGTAGGGAGGAGGAACATCTATCTGGAACATTCTAAGTCCTATTGCCTACTCTACAGCAACTTGGCTTCGCTTTTCACTGATTGGTTAGAAAATAGAAGGAGGGTTATCAAACACAAGAGTACACCCCCAACACTTTTGGAGCTATAGAAAAATGAAGCATGCTGTGGATATAGGATCGTTCCTGGAGGGTTTATGGTATAGTTGGATAGCGTTGAGGTAGAAATCAAAAGAGAAGACTCGTGGGACCCTCCATTATAGACTCACGCAATTTGTCTAAGCCTATGGGAAAGAAAAAAGGTATAGTTCATGGAGGAGAGAATTCTAGAAAGTAAGACTTTAAGGCAGAGTTCAAGTTGCTTCCTCTATCAGATGTCTCTTTGATGAAATCTGATTCATCCTTCAAGGTCCAACTTAAGCATCATCTCCTCTTCGGCTTCCCCAGGCCTCTAAGCGTTCCATGGCACTCGGTTGGTGCCTGTGTTAAAATACTTGGCGGTGAATTGATTTCGTGGCAGACTGGGAGCCTGAGTCAGAATCCATTTCTTTTCTCATTTTTGTAATTTAGGTACCAGTACTGGGCCTGACACACAGAAAACACTTAGCACAGGTCGAGTTAATAAGTAAAGGACAGGGGAGAGGATGGCTGCCATTTCAGATTATTTCTGTCTTCCTTTCCTGTGCTGCCTGGAGTAGTTGACAATCTCCCACCATGCTAGGCTGAAGTGACATGAGATTTCTCCAACACGCAGCTGGTACCAGCTCCTTCCCGATGCTGCTAACTGGTTGGGGGTGGGGGAAGAGATGTTAGCATGATGTTTTACTCAGCAGGCACAGCGCCGAGGCGCATTTTTAATGATTTACCAGTTCTACTTGACTGAGCCTGCACCCTGTAAGTGGATCATATGATCAGCGATCACAAGTTAAACTGCTTTTGTTGCTCGCAAGGCATGCATGGTGGGCTGGCTGCAGGCACCAGCGACTCGCACGCAGCTGTGTGTAAGACAAGGAGAGGTTACGTACAACAGGCAGTTAATGGCTCATACCAGCAAGCCCTCGACTTCAGTCGGCACATGCGGCTGAATTTTAAAAAGGTAAATGACCTTGCAGCTGGGATCTTTAACTATGTGCTTTTACCTATTTGTACCTGGATAAGTAAACATTTGCAGCACGCCAAAAGGCCCTGAAAGCACTATTGTAGCCATAGGCTAATCCCTTTCTCTCTGGATGAAAGACTCCAAAACAAACCGGGGGAAAAATCATTTTCTGCCTCAAGTAGCACAAAGGTAAAGGGGGGCAATGGTGATAATGACTTCCATTTGTTATAACTTTCAGAAGTCACCAAGGCTCCAGTCCTAACCAGCTGCCCATATTTAGGATTCCACTTTCCAGGAAGAATGAAAGAAACAACAGAGAAAGGTTCTTGCCAGAGCCGAACAGAACTGCCTCCTACTTGCCAGTGAATCTGACACAAGAAAGTTGGAATGATCATCTCCATACTTGTTCTACCATCCGAAAGGGTTCTCCTTCCAACTGCTATCATTTGGGGCCAAAAGAGGTGGTTCATCTTTGTTCTCTTCTGCTTTAACTGCAAATCTACAGAAGAGTATTCATGTCATGGAGCCTGCCCCCCACCTCCCGCCTCCCCTCCCCCCTCTGACCCGCCACAAATTGCCAGCATCCTGCTCTGAGTTATCTAAGAACCAACATTTAATTCCTTCTTGTAAAAGGCCATTCAGATACCTCCAACTGCAACTGGGCTGCCAGAGCTACTTCTGGAATACTGGCTAACCACCCCAAATGCTGTCCAAAGAGCAGAATATTTGTGATTTACAATCTGAGCGGGAACCTCGGTAATGCTGTTATTTTAAGAACTCGTCAATCAGTTGAGATTAAGATAACATTTATTACAACATAAACTGAGATTGCCATGAGAACAGGCAGAAGGTATCTGTGGAACACTGAAGACATTTCACAGGCCATGAATCAATGGAGGACAGTTCACTGGATTGATAAGAGCTCTGGGCTGAGAGTGGAGGGCTCTGGGCTGGTCAGTGGTTTGCCTCTCCCTGGCTGCTGGGCTCTCAGCACATCACACCGTGCCTTTGCACCTGAGATTGCCACCCTTCATTTGACAACTCTACTGGAGTTCCTACTATGTGCCAGGAATCATGAGGCACTGGGAATAAGCCTATTGGGTAAATGATCTCTAGCTATCATTCATGTATGCATATGCAAATGAATTAATAAGAAACACTGCGCTCTGATGCTAGCCACCATCTGTTGAACCAAAATAATCTTTAAATGACCAGAAATATTTTCTTCCCTGCGATTCAGTTAATACGGGTCAGCCTAATGAGGTTGGTTTATATCCATGAGAGAAAACAGCACTCCTTGGTCCAATATACAGTTTTAATAAACTTTATTAAATTTCCATTGATCCATATGCAAAAATAATTTGTTTACAGTTTGAACTCAGCCTACTAAATGATGCCTAACTCAATAAGGGAAGACGCTGAGAAACAACAGCTGTATGGCTATTAACACATTATGCCATTAAAAACATTAAACAGTTGGGTTTAGCAAAGGAGTCAAAGTTAACCCCTTGAACAGCTCTAAACTAGAGACCAATTTGACAAAACACTTTGCTGCAAAAAGAAGCAAGAGACTCAGAAAGGCATCTCTCTACCTTCTGAATGAATCTGCAAGAGTAGAACAAGAACTGACTACTGGCTTTGCTGCATAGTATTCTAAGGATTTCTTCTCATGTGTCAGCTAAGCCTCATGCAGAGATGACAAGGGCGTGGTAGGGCTTAGAAGGATGTCTTAATAATAAGTAAACTAGCTTGTTCAACATATTGGTATCATTTGCATGGTGCCCTACACTTTTGGTACTTACATAAATTGGTTTCAACCTTGTGCCAATGAGGCAAGAGTCAAGGTACAATCCTTTATAGCCAGTTGGTTCTATGTTGTGGTCATAGGTGTAATCCCATCAGTAAGTCATTAACAAGTATTCACTGAGTACCAAGTAATCCAAAATTAAATACTGTGGAGATAGGGAGATAAAATTAAAAGCCATGAAAAACTTATAACAGTTAAGCATTATGTGGTACAATTCTGAAGATGCACAGGGGCCTGAAGAAAAGTGATGGAGGAAGCCCCAGAGAGGACGTTAGGAAGGAGACGGGATTGCACTTTGCTTTGAAAGTCAAGAGCAAGGAGATTAAGGATCAAGAGAGCATCTCAAGGTGGGGACTGAGAAGAACGGGGGAGGTTGGGCACAGACAGCTTAAGCAAAGGGAGCGGGGTGACAGACAATAAGGGTACTGCTAGTCCTCTCAGCATCTTGATTATAAGATCTACGAGGGGCACATGGGAGAAGAGCTAGAGCTGACTGGTGCAAACCTATCCCACTACGGTAAAAGGAAAGCAGAGGGCATGCACACAGAGGTTACAGGGTCAGAGAAGCGGATGAAAGTTTGCTTAGCTCCTACAAAATCACACTGTGCTTGGTATCCAAGTTAGTGACCATGTGATGTCTCAACTTGGAAGTCTGTGTGACAACCTGAATACAAACAAGGAGATGACTGAAAATACGTGGGCAAACCTTGTCATTCTCAGCACAGCAACGCATCTGAGTCAGAAAGGATCCGTGCCCTCTGTGAGGTTGACCTGTGCAGTTTCCCACACAGCTGTAGATGTCTCTTTGACACCACCTTGCTAAAATGCTCCCCTGGCTCTTCCAGTACAGTCGGCATTCACTTTTGTGCAAGGCAGTACATCATCCTGTTTAATAAGATCCTTTCATAAAACTTCCTTTTTTCTGTTGTGACAAAACTTCCCTCCCTGTGCCATTATCCCACAGGCCCTACATTTGTCCTCAGAGCAACTCTGTGTCCTCACCCATATGATGCTGCTTTAGCCATTAGAAAGAAGAGTCTATGTGTCACCTTAATCTTTTTTATTCTAGGCCAGGTATCTACTTAACACTCAACAGCCTGGTCCCATTAGTTTTCCTGTTTTTCTTAAAACATGAAACCCAGCACTGAACATAGCCCTATAGATGGTGTGGGCACCGTGCAGATCTCAAGATGACATTACATCCACCTTGGCAATACTTTTCCAAGCTATCTCCAATGGTGATGCACATCGTATCGCAAATAAAATATCGCAATGCTTTTGACGTGCAACACTGCCAACCCAGACCTTTCAAGCACATACTTCTGTAATAGAAGTTTTTTTAATACACAGCTAGAACTTTAAACTTACAATTCTATTAACTTTTGTCTGGTAGGTGTCAGGCGGTGTTTTAGCTTGTTGAGATCACTTAGAACTATGATCCAATGCCTCTGCTATGTCTTGATCTCCTTAACTATGTATTTCAAAAGTTAATAAGGAAGACCCCTTCCTAGATCCTTACAAATTATTGATAAAAGTGTATACCAGGTCAGAGGCAAGGACAAATTTCAGTGTGAAGCTAAGATACATGGATAAAGCCTAAGGCTTAGGAAGGGAGATAAGACATTTCAAAAATTCTTTGGGAAGGGTGAAGATAGATACCAAGAGGTGACTTCACTATTTTAAAGGTAAATACTTAGATGAGCAATGTAACTTTTCCCCCTCTCTAACAGCTATGTGTACAAGGTCTGGAGCAAATAACAAACCAAAGAATTTCCAGTGTGAACTCTCTCAACTTAATCAAGAAATTTAAGAAGACAAACTGAGGACTATCTAAATGAGACTTTCAACTCTTGGAAAGATGAACACAAAGCCACCGATACACAAACAGAGTTCACCTTGGTCACTAGTCCAAGAACTGGATACTAAGTTTAGAACGAGTTTTTTCCCCAAGAGATTGCTACATGCACCAAAACACCCATGCTTGTCACTTCCCTACAACTAAGATGGTATTTACTGCTGAAGTTCAAAAAAGTATTATTAAGAACAAGACCCAAAACAACCCCCAAGTGTAGCAGTCTGGCTGAAGAATGGCTGTCATGACCAATAATACAGAACCTGAATAACAACTGCCTAATTATGAGTAAATGACATGAAGCCAAATACTATGATGTTACAACAAAGCAGACAGTAAACAGATTTAAGGGTTCCAAGTTACATCTCAGAGACAAATGTGAGGGATAGACAGTTGCTTCAACATTGTTCATACCCCAGCTGGAATCATATGCCTAAGCGATGTGGTAATATAGGAATTTTACAATGTTTGTAGCAAACATAGATGACCCTGCGACAGGTTGGCTCATTAATTTGACTAACTACAAAGACCCTTACCCTAATACTTATTGCCCTCAGGCTTGAACTTGAACCAAACTATATGCTTGTTGAAATTCAAGGAGTCTTATAAAAGCTAAATTAGGATGCTGCAAACATATTCCAAATTACCTATAATCACCTGTATGACACCACTAAGGAGACACTTAGGAGTAAAAGCCTGAAATTACATCAAAACAAAACATGAGACTCCATTTGTATAATTTTTCACCCTTTTCTAAGTGTTTAAATAAAATTACCTTTTTTGGTCATTTTAGCAACCCCACAAGCAATGTCAGGCGAGCGTTACACTCTCATTTTACAGAAGTGGAGCTAGAGACTTAAGAAAATAATTGCCTCAAGATACACAGTGATGAAAACACAGTCCGTTTTCCTTTTTGCAAATCTGCAGCACAGAGGTCCCAATTAGCTGATGGCCAACATTTAAGAGTGGACTTTTGTTTGAAGAGGTGGCCTAACCAGGTTTATTAATGTCTGGGCCAGACTGATGCCTTGTTGAGAAAGAGAGTATGGAACTTCTCTATATTAACTGTGCAATGGTGAGTGTACAAGTCAACAGTCACACACAGCTTTGTGAGGTCAGTCAAAACAGGAATGGGTGAGAAACATCAGCCAAATCTACCTACAAAGCTGGAATAACAGAAGTGTGTGCATTAGGAGTCATAAAGTAATACCATGGGCACTTGTCACCAGGAGTGCCATTAGTTGATAAAAATGGAAGCAGGGCCTATCATTGCTCCATCAGCCTACTTAATCCTCATTGGAAACAAATAAACACAAATTTGCCTTTATGTTCCCAACTAAGACATGAACAAAGACACTGTATACCCTGCTACATTTCTGGCAAATTACCCATTATAAGGCCACAATGTGACCTGAAGCCACTCTGCCAGGAACCATGGGGAAAAAGCAGACAGGACCTTGAAGATCTGGGCAGCAGGCTCCACTCTCTCACCCCACCCCTCCCACTTGGTTGAGCAAGTCATTTTATGGTTCTGAACCCTGGTTTTCTCCTCAGCAAAACCGTGGTTATAAGCGTCCCCTTTAATTCCTTCAGTGATCGCTATGAAAATTAAGCGGGATGCTGCATTTGAAGGCTGTATATGTGTTGTACAAACAGGAGAAGCTAAAATGCAGCCTTATCTTTGTGACTGTTTAATATAGGCTGCCGGGCAACCTTGTGTTGACCTCCCCTGACCAGCACCAGATAATTTAGTGCCACTGTCGTCATCATTAAACAGCTACTGGGGGCCTGCTATGGGCTTCGTTACACATTGGCTTGTATGGTTCACTGATGATTCCAAGTCTTCTCTAAGCAAGTGTGTTCTCATCCACAGACAAGAACCTGTATACATACAGGAATGTATCTAAATGTACATCCTAGCTCAGTAAAACAAAGAGTACATAATAAGCTCTTAATAAAAAGGTCACTTGCTCATCTTGGAAACCAATCAAAGATAAAGAAGGAGAAAGACGGTGAAATAAATAGAGGAATAAAATGAAACTCTTTCTTGTGGGAAATCTAAGATTTTTTTTTAAGAGATGGGCGCAACAGCAGCATTTCCCTCTGTAATCGCGTATAGAAGGATGTTTAAATAAAAAAAAAAAAAATACCTACCAAGGGTCTTAATCAAGCGATTCCACTTAAGAGCGTTAATGCTAAGTATGCAAACGTTCACCTGACTGATCATTAAGGTATCAAGAACTAATTTTCCTCCTTTTAAGAGCTTATATGTCACATCCCACCCCTTGGGCCTTCCAGAAATGCATTTAAATGCCTAACTGGGAGAAAGAAAAAGCATTCCAGACAGCCAGGTGTTAGTGATTCAGCCATTAAAACTTCAGTTATAAAATATCCCCCACAATTGTAAAACATTTCAGTCATTAGAAGATCATAAATAGATTAAGATGACATTTTAAATTATTATGACACCATGTGTGTAAAATGTACATTGTTCATCACAATATCCCAGATGACTGTGACTCTGATTATCTGAAGTTAAAGATAAAGTGCATGTGTTATTTACTTTGAGACCCAAAAGCAAAAGACAGGGAAGGAGGAAGGTAGAAAAATCAGACAACCAAGTGCAAATTGTGAATGCTGCATCCCTCCTGAGGCAGAGAAAGACTTTAGGTTCATTTTGCAATAACACTCATTTGCTGCTCCTTGAGGAAAACAAAAAAATCCTAGTTTCGTTTTTAAAGGATCAAGGTGGAGTATAAAAGAAAGTAACCCCAAATCCATGATTTTGAAACCATCACCTAAAATGTCATGGTAGCTGCTCTTCTTTGAGCTAATTGAAAAGTCATAATTACAGTTCAATATTAATTTATGTCTAAAGCTAGAAAAGTAGCTCATGACTCTTTTTCCCATGTCGCACATACCCACAACCAACTCTCAATGTCAACTCATCTCTCATATTTGCACTACATACTAAATGTGCAAAGCATGTCTCCTTCTTGAGGGTACAGCTCCCCCTTTCATGGAGTGTGGCAGCTTTTGCCTCAGTGAGAAGTCCACCTAACCACCATCATTGGAAGAGAGGATGCAGTCCCACATAACCATTTCATGCAGAAGGCAGAGGAACCTAAATTTTACAATTGCTTATAAAATAGTCGTAAAAATCAATAACATATGTACAATTCAGTCTTGCTTGCAAGCCCATGCTTTTCAACTAAGTCTGACCAAGGAAACAAATTCCTTTTAGGATTTAAGTTTAAGTAATTTGGGAAATGTGTTCTAGGGCTAACGTCCCTAACTTAAATCCATACTAGCTGACTCACATGAAGGATTAGGCCCCTTAATGAGATGATAACAGGTAGTCAGCAAGTTTGGGAGTATTCAGGACACCCTATAGTCATGTATGTGATTCTGCTACGTTCGTGGGTAACTCCTTCTGACAAAGTAAGCAGGGGTAGGTATATGTGGATATGGATCTAGGCATACAGTTAACAATGGATACAATTTAATTAAAAAAATGCTAATAGGACTGGAAAAGTGAAAATGGCAAGGCATCAGAAACCTAGTGGAAATATCCCCCTTCAAAATTTCTCTCTCAGAGTCAATCAGTGAAATTTCCCCCGTTCCTTTCTAGATTAGCCTGGTTCTTTGGAACAACGATTCTCAAAGAGTATTCAACACGTAAGACATGAGACCAATAACATGGACCCATCAGCTGTTCCAAAAGGATCATGCTAACAAAGGTAATAAAAGGTCCATCCGTTGGGACAATGATTTACCCATTTCGTCTTGTCGGTCATGGCACACTTTTGAAAAATAACCACCAGATATTTGGTAAATTAAAGGAATTAGAAGACATCAGGTCCAGCCCTTTCTGAAAACTGGACCGAATCTATCCACATACTTTCTGTAATAAGGAGACGAGACTTTGTACCCTTTACATGTTTTCTTCATCACAAACATTACAGAGGAGGAGTTGAAAAAAGAGAAAAAAATACTTTGTGAATAGTCATAAAAGACGGCGACCTCACATTCTCCGAGGCCAATTCTGCCACTCTGATGATTTGACAGGTATGACTTAGGCCATCACAAAGAGACTGTCAATGTTTCTGTCTGCACATATTAAAGCCTTGGTAATGGAAAACAATTTAGTAAAGTCTGTGTCCAGCTTTTGTTTATTTTCCCCAAATTACCCCTTTATTGAGGAAGGCTGCAGAAACATCCACTTCCACACGAAAGAGGCCAAGTTCTCCCTATTGTGGGAAATATCCTGTGAATGTCTTAAAGCTTATGCAAGTCCAAAAGACCATCTCTAGCTTTCCACCATCACAATCTCTTTCCTTTAGCTTGGACAAACCATTAGTAAATAATTCATTCTCAATAATTGAACACACCCTTGCTGAATGTCCATCTTATTAAATATCTTTTATGTTTGTGTCAATAACTGCCTCCTTATTGGAGAAAATCTATGCTTATAAGAGAGCCTAATGGGCAGAGAACATGGCTTCATTTGATTTTCATGGAGGATGGCCCATCATCTTGTTTCTTGATCACGTCTCAAGTTATTTTCTCAAGAATGTCTTTCTGTCTATTACACAAGGGAAATTACCCTTATTCAACACTGAGATTCCCTAGTAAGAGCCAGAATATCTTCTTATGTTGTAGTGACATGGGTTGGCTGGGGAGGGGGGGAGGGGCGGTGGATAGGAGATGGTGGCAAATCTGGTCATAGAGTTTTAAAAGTATATGAAGAATTCTACCCAAATGAATGGACTGGAAATTATACCAGGAGGCTGAGCTCTTTGAACCTGTCTTGATTCAGGGCTTGTTTTCTGGGTGTTTCTCCCTTTTCTGATGCAAAAACTAATCCCAAACCATTAATTCCACCACAGCAAAGAAATTCAAAAGGAATTAAAGCTCATATAGATCTGTCAGGCCTGGTGGTGGCTAGGATTCCTCCAGAGGAGATTTGTTTATTTGCTGATCTTATTATAGAGCTCAGAGAGCAGAATTTTAGTGTTAGCAAGGACTTTTTCCTCCCTTGGAAATGAATTAACAATGGTATTACCAAAGAATGTTTATGAACACAATCCTAAAAGTAGACCAAACAAAACACATTTTATTTCTGCTTACTAAGAATGTATTACCTATTCTAACAGGGTCAGGCTGGCACAATTTTATTTTAATAAATACTTTCGTTATTATTCTTAAATGTTCATCACGTCAGAAGATAGCACAGAATTGCAGTATCTCTGTCCTCAGACTGCTGAGCATCTTAGATTAAGCTAACCACAACAATACACTGGGTGACATAATGGGAGCACCTGGAGCCCTAACTAGGTTCTCAAGGACATCAGAACAGGGTCTTTGTGGAATCTAGAGTGGCAGAGCCAGGGCTCCTATTGCCATGAAATTTGGTCTGACTCTTGAAAAAGGGATGAGTTTGGACAGAGATCAGGGAGACAAAACTAAAATCCCATGAATGGAGTTAAGTTGAAACCCACCTACGTGCTAGGGGTTCGTGTCATTGAAGTAGCTACTCACTCTGGACTAAAGAGTGGGGGGCTGAAGAAGTTCTTTGGCTGGTCTCACCCTTTACTGCTGTTGCTCACCCCACCCTCACTCTGGTCTCACAGCAGAACTGCCAAGAAACTCAACATATTGGTGCCTCTTAGAATGAGGTTGGAAAACCACTGCCAATGCTCTCATTTTAAAAAATGTGGAAAAACAGAGGCCCAAAGACAAGAAATGCTCAAGGTCACTGGGCTAGTTAATGGCCGGGCAGGGTTTAGAATCCAGTCATCCTAATTCTAACCCACTGTGCCTTCTCCCAATCCACACAGGCCTTTACTGCTCAGGCTGACAGTTAGGCATTGTAAAATGATACGATGTGTGTCTGATAAAGAACCGTCGGTGGGAAGATCTTCATTGTCTTATTCACCTTCCACACTGTGTCAAATATTGATGTTTATTAAATGATGGAAGAACTGGCGTCAGGAAATGTATGCTATAGCAACTCTTTGAATGAGGGCCAGAAAGAGAATAAAAAGCTTAGGGTGACCTACTGCACATCTACATTGCTTCCCCAATTAACTCCAACAGACTTTGTCTGGGATGAAATGATTTAGTCTCAACGCAAGGTCAGTCCCACATATCCAGAATAAAGATTGCCGAATATGCTTATTTGAGCTGAATTACATTTGGTAGTTTAATAATATGAATTTACTGCCTTTTCAAGAGGGACTCTAGCACTGGGGAGAACTTTAAAATGTATCACACTTAAAACATAAAATTAAATTCAATTAACTTTTATTGGGAGGCTAATACACTAGCACCCTAGAGGGAGAAGTGGAGCTCTCAGCTTTCCCAAGATTTTCAAACCATGTCCCTGGAATCCAGGCCAAAGATACTGGCCTGGTTTGCCCGCTCATAAAGAGCTTCATGGGTGAGTTTAACATCTGTACTCAATGGACAGGACCATGACCATAAGTCTCCAACTAAAAGACCCTCAGAGGCATAAAACCTGGAATAATAAACAGAAAATACTACCTATCAAATACAAGACAAAAGCCAACACAGGGATGGAAGCATGAGAGAGTCCCAGAGACCATATGCTCTTCATTAAACTTCCCTATCTTTGTGCTATCAGGATAAAGATTCACCTATTTTTTTTATATTTGGCAAAATTAACCATTTACATTGACTTATTAGAGATTCTTAAGCCAAGACTGTCCCTACTGCTTCCCTCAATGCAGATACATTTTGACTTTATAGACAATAAGATAATAATTATTCCCTCTGTGACTTCATAGAGAACAAGTTATGACATCAGCAGGTTGGGCAGAAGAAACTGGGTTCTGAACAAACTGAACACCTATATGCTGGAGATAGCGTGATGTCATCTCATTTACCCATTTAATGTATATTTATAAGTACCTACCACATGTCAGGTACTGTGCTAAGAACTGGAGATTCACAAATGATCACTGCCCTTATGGCACAAAAAGAGGAGAATGGGAAGAATACAGAAATCAAAAAGTACACACCCCAACCAAATAAAAAACCCTCAATTCCTCCTTAAAGTCAGGGTTAAACTCTCTATAGAGCCGGTTGGATCTGTCCAAGTTTGTGTTCACTTCCTGTTGCTGCTGTGACAAATTAGCACAAACTTAGCAGCTTAAACAACTTGAGTTTATTGTCTCATACTTCTGGAGGTCAGAAGACTGACATGAGTTCTACTACAGGGTAAAACTGTCAGCAAGGCAGTTTCCTTCTGGAGGCTCTGAGGAGACAATCCAGTTCTTTGCCTGTTTTAGCTTCTCATGGCTACCTTGTCTACAAGCTGTCTTCCTTGTCCGGTGTCTGTTTCCTCCATCTTCAAAGTGCTTCACTCCAATCTCTGCTTCCTTCATCACACCACTTCCTCCCCTGACTCAGACACTTCTCGATTCCCCTCCCTCATAAGGACCACTGTGGTTATATCAGACCCACCCAGATAATCCAGAGTTATCTCCCTATCATGAGATCCATAACTTAATCACATCTGCAAAGTCCCTTTTGCTAAGTAAGGTAAAATTCACCAGTTCTGGGGATTAGGACATTGACCATTATTCAGCCTAGCACAAAGACCATATGTAATACCCCAAACTGTAGGTACTTGGAAGGGAATAGAAATGACCTGAGCTCTTAGGAATATGACCAGCAGGCATAGCAGAGGTATTTTCTTCTAAATAATATTCATATTCCATACCAGAAAGCAGTAAAACCCAGTGGTTAAGAATGTGGCCTTTGGGGTAAAATACACCAAGGTCTCAGAACACCTCAACTCAACACCTGGATGAATATGGTCAAATTAAGCTCTGTCAACCTCACTTTCCTCATTCCCAAAATGGAGAGTCCAATAGTATTCACTTTCCAGGTCTATTATGAGGATTGGTAAGATGATACATATAGAGCACTTATTGTGGCATGCACTAAGCATTCCATGAAAGTTATTATGATGTTATTAACTTACTAAATCACTGTCTAACCATCCTGGATTTGAACCTATGGCTGGGTATTTTGGAGGACTCCATCAGTGCAGAGAAGCAAAACTCCCAGAATGCTTTCCCTACTGGGAATCTGATTTTTCATTCTAGGCTTTGTTTTATATATCTTCTCTGCTTCCCAGCTGGAAGTACTCTCTCCCCCGCCCCTCTGACCTCCAATAGTAGGTCTACCACCCATTTAAGAATATCATGGTACATCCTGCCACTTCTAGTTTGTTATTTTTTTTTTAATTTATTTTTTATGTTTTGGTAAGCACCAGGCTTACCAAACTGCTTGAGGGCAGAGATTTGAAGTTTGGGGACTGCTCTACTGGTACTTAACATAGAGATGTATCCACAGTAGATAATCAATAAAATGGTTAAATAAACTGATTACAGAGTTTATTCCTCACACATTTGCAGGGGAAATACAATTCCACCTTTCACATTAAAGGGGAGCCAGCTGTCCACCCCTGAGGTATTCTGCAACCTTGAAGTCAAGCTTCCTAAACCAATTTAATCCTCATGCCCCTTCAGCTTTATGTACTCAGAGCTGCCCTATATCCCAAGATGATGGACACCCCTCTTACTCCGGCTGTACACCAAGAAGTTCAAGTATCAGCTGCATGCGGAGGGAAAACAGGAAACAGACTTCTCTTTGGGCAAATAATTGAACAAAGAGCACACACCAGTCAAAGCCAGTTTAAACCAGTCTGTGCTGCTCCAAAATCCTCCCAGCCTCTCTCCCAAGCTGGCACAAAGACAAGAAGAACATCATGGACTCCAATCTTTGGCCTTCTAACCAGGAAAGGACTTGTGAAGGTGAATGGTTTGCAGACGAAGGGGATATAAAAGAGACAAAACCAGGATAAAAATTAAATAAAAAGTAGCTGTCTTAAACTGTAATTGCAGTCCTCTGCTGAGCACGCTTGCAGATATATAAATGTGATTTACCATCAGCTTGCAACTACAAATCAGGTCTTGAGAAACACTTGTGCTATGAAATTGTTTAATCTCATCAAGCTCTGCTTTCACAGCAAGCCATAAATCACAAAGTCTTTGTTATCATAGACCTCCACCAGCGCCTCTCTGGCAGGCTATGGATCGTGGGTATATATAATCTTGACTGCACAAACACTGGGGTCGGCGCAGGCTGAAATACTTTCATAATAGCCACTGTGCAGCTGGTGGAACACAAGCCTATGATGGATATCTCATTTCCTACAGTCGGCATCTATTTCGAGCAAATTATTACCACATAAATTTCTTGTCAACAGAAACGGCCAATTAATTAAGTTAAAAATTTACTTGTGATCACATCTACAAACCAAATAGAACTGCAAGGCAATTTTCCAGTTACTGAATATACTGCAGGTCAGTTTAATGAATAATTTTTAACTTTGTCATAAACTCAAAGACAGGCTAATATCTCCAGAAACCTGAATGGAGACCAGCTGCCGACAGATTTACACAAAATATATTTATGTGGAATTTGATTGCTGACATCTGGGGACAGAAATAAACTTTCTATAATTACAGAGGCATCTTTGCCATATATATGAATTTCTTTCACCAAAAAATGCAAATCTGTCCCCAGGAAGTGTATTTACATTTTCAGATAGGGCTGCGATGGGGTTGGATGGTTCTTGGAAAAACCAATGCATTAAATTCCTATGCTAGTGATGGGTTCTTTATCATGGGAGAAGACAAAAACAAGCAAAGACCTGTTTATCACTCTCCTGCAACTTCCACACCCAAAAAATCAGGATGCTTTCTCTCTTTCAGGATGTGGCCACTCAGTACATGTCCCATAGTGGAGGCAGCATTGGGAGGATTTAATACTCTGTCAGATGGGGCAGATTGACACAGCTTCCTCTTAGGGTTTTATGCATATAAAACAGATTTACATGGAAATAAGTCCAGCAGAGGGCCCTTCAGAATTCCTGTTCAAACCTTATCTCTGAGCAAAAGCAAATTCATGAGTATGGGTCATTCTCCAGGTGAGTATAAACGATATGGATTTGGGACCACATGAGATATGACTGCTAACAGTGATTTACTCAACCAGTCACCCATTGTATATAGCATTCTGACTTCCTTTAGGGCCATTATCTATCCTAAATGCAAAGGATATTCAAGGTCCTTCCAATTATAGCCCCAGTCTATCTCAGAATTTCACTGCTCCCTACTTTCAATCCACCATTGCCAAACAATCAAGCTAGACCATTTGATGTCTCACTTTTGTACTTTTGTAACTTCACTCCTACAAAGGATATTTAAGGTCTTTCCAAAATACCTCCATGTACCAATTACATCTAAGATGATCGCCATGGCTCTTCTTCAGCCTAGAAAAGACCTTTGCTCTCCAATAATACATTTCCACCTATAAAAAACTTAACAGCAAATCACTCTACCCTGGATTAAATGAGCTGTAGTGAGTTCACAGTCTCTGAAGTGTTCAAGAAAACATCAGACAACCACTTGGTGGGGATGTTGTAATGAGGATCCCATGAGTGTGTGGTGAGTTGGACTCAGCAACGGTCAAGGCTTCTCAGCCCTGGGAGCCTTGATTCTATGATGGTTATTTGTGTCCTTGTCAGTAAGCTTCCTGAAGGCAGGGCTCATCTCACTAGTATTTATAGTTTCCTCAATACTTTAAAAAAGAAGGGAGGGGAGAGCAAAGCAGATTCTCTAAAAAAAAAAAGTTATTATGGATGATTTCATGGTATTTTTCTCATACTTGCTACATTCAATTCTAGGTGCATCATTATCACCAATATGAAAAACAGTGTTTGTGTGCCTATTATGTTAAGGTGATTTATTTTAATTCTGAGAATTCCAGGAAGTAGAATACATTCTGTCCCAGATCAATTCTAATCAAGGAAAATAAGTCACCCAAGGAGCTCATAGTATGCCCTAAATAAACAGGGCTAAGTGAATGAATGACCAATGTACAAAACACAAAATAAGATAGAAAATAAATGTTAAATACAAGGAATGGATTATTTCCAAAGTCAGAGTGGACATGGCAGGAAGTTTTAAAAGTTTCATAATTCGAAGTATATACAGAGGTAATCCCATATGATCCTCTATTCCACCACTGTAAAAACCAAATCCTCCACTATCAAGGGTGAAATGACTCACCAAAGCTCACCAAACTAGCAGGTGACCACAAAGCAATAATACCCAGCTGTCCTAAATCCCTACCCATCATTCTCTTCAGCACAACCCAGGACCATCATCCATTGTACCCCATAATCACTTTTATTTTTTATTTTTCTTAGTTAATTCCATCTGCCTTGAATCAAATTATAGCATCCCACGGCTAACTCAGGCCTTTGCTCCTTGTGTCTCTAGATTCTCTGACAAGAGAATATTTTTCAAAATATCCCCCTTGACAATGATCTTAACTATGGGGACATTGCCTAAACATCTAATATTACCAATAATCTACTCTGGATCTGCCATACGTGAAAGTATCTCTCTGCTACATACACATCCCCAAATAAGGGTTAAATGCACAAGTTGGCCAGTTTCAAATCTTAGCTCAACCATTTACTAGTTATATGGCCTTGGGCTGGTTACTTAACCTCCCAGTACCTTGGGTTCCCTGTCTATGAGTCTAAAGTAGTACCAATTTCATAGTGTTGTTATGAGTATTAAATCAAATAACATATGTAACACTTTAAAACAGTGTCCAAAATAAGTACTTATTGATTTTTTTTAATCCTTAGCCTTTATCAACTTTTGGCCTAATAAGTCTCATATTCTTACTTAAAGCTATATGAGCTTTATATCTTTTCAAGTGTCCTGCATTTACCTTGCAGAATCTTCACGGAAGTTTCATTATTTTTTTTTAACATTTATTTGTTTTTGAGAGACAGAGACAGAGCATGAGTTGGGGAGGGGCAGAGAGAGAGGGAGACACAGAATCCAAAGCAGACTCCAGGCTCTGAACTGACAGCACAGAGTTCAACATGGGGCTCAAACTCATGAACCATGAGATCATGACCTGAGCCGAACTCAGGGACTTAGCCAACTGAGCCACCCAGGTGTCCCTCATTATTACTAATACAATAAAACAACGATGAGGAGGAGGCCGACGATGGTAGCAGATAACAATCTTTGTCTATATGCTGTTCCAGGCCCTGCTGTAAACACTTTACATTCATTATCAATAGACCTAGGAGGCAAATATTCTTATCTCCAAATTACAGATGTGACCTATAAATGTTAAGTAACTTATCCAAGGTCATCCAGCTATAATTGGTCAAACTCCAGGTTCATGCTCTTGCAATTTACTGTTACTATATTTGGTCAGCAACTCCTTACCACTATATTTCTCCCATTTATAATACTACTGATATTGCTCCTGCCCTCCTTCATCCTCCATTTTTTCTAGAACAGTTTTAATCATTATTTGTATCCTCAAGGACCTTACAGTGAAAGCAAGGAAACATGCATACAAAAAATCACATTCAAATAAAATATCCAAACTTGATCAAACCTATCCACTTCCATCATACCTACTTCTCTCCACTTGGCCATAATAGTTTTTAAGAGCATATATAACCATAGTACCAAATCACTACTTAAATAGTTTAGAAAAAGTAAAAGAATATTCTAGGGAAATTCAATCAGCTTGTGAGTTCAAACTGGTTTTAAACTCACTGGTTTTTAGGAGAAGGGGGCAGGCCAGGGGAGGCTCCATGGTAGAGCTTTTATGAAATTAGAGTCCGGATTTCTGTAAAAGATAGTATTTTAGTACAGAAACAGTGGGGAAAAAAAAAAACCTCAGGGAATTACCTATATGATGTCTGAGTGCTATTAACAAAGGCAGGTAATAGGCTATGGTGAGTCACCGCTGACTGTCGGATTATCTTGTTGAGGATCGCTGCTGCCAGAGTGTCAAGGTCAGGATAAGACAGTGGAACAAAGCAGCAGTGAAGAAAGCTCATCCCCCAAGCCGACCTCCTGATCATTAGTGGTACAGGGGACATGATGATTATATCATGGTCTTCCATGTGTAGCACACTTCATAGTTTATAAAGCACTTTCACAGTCATTATCTCATTGTGTTTTTAAAGATTTTCCTGTGGAAGATTTAGTAATGAACCAAACCCGCAGAGGAAAACGTCACTTATAGGAACACATTTCCACAGTTTAAGAAAAGATTCCTATTTTGAGTTGAGTAACCCACGTGAGAACAGATAAACACAGGAGATGATGATTTATTAATTAAATATGCATCTCAGATACTATCCTGGGGAAACAAATTAATACACAGGTCTCTACATTCAAAGAGCCTTAGGCTAGATGAGGGAAGAATGCACATGTCTTGTAAAGATCACAATTACTACTACGCAAAGTGCCAATGAGAGGTACAGTAATTGTTGCTGAATTCCAGATGAGTAGAAATGAACAGTGAATGGAACAGTGAATAAATGCATCATAGAAGATGGAGGATTTGAGCTGGGCCTCCAACAATCCTTAGAATTTGGAAAGTTGCAGGGCCAGGGATGGGAAGTGACGTTACATAGTTAGCATACAGATTAGCCTATGTATATTAATTTTCATACTTTAAAAGAATTCTTGAAACTGGAATTTAATGAAAGAGATAGAAGATGCTGGGGTTTTGCAGAGGCATACACAACTCCTTTCCAAACAATGCTATAAGTCACCACTAATTATACAGGGGAATCCACAAAATATGAGAAATTCTTATTAATGCTTTCAAAGAGAAGCAAACTTCATACAGATATTCTTATATCTGCCTTCTAGGTAATGAATTAAACAACTACTGGGAAAAACAGGTGAAACACAGAAGACTAACAAGTGAGCAGACTCTCAGGGGTGTGACGACTGAAAGATGGCACGCTGAGCTAGAGAAGTGATCCAAACTCCAAAACTAAATTCTGATGGAATACATTTCACGAAATGTCATGTCAGAAAACCAAGGCTGAGTTCTGACACAGATTGCATTGCCCCTCAGTCGACCTACCCTCTTCCCAAGCCATTTCTCAAGCGATAAAACATGGAATACTTCTCCAAATGAACCCTGAGGGTAAAAGACACTAGTTTTGTATAAGATGGAAAGACAGTTAAGAAGCCACCCACTGTATATTCTCAGGGCCACTCAAACATTATCAAAGGGAAAAGAAATAGCATGGCAAACATGCAGTCCTGCTAGAAAATAACAACAAAACCAGGAAAGGGAAGGAGGAAGCACACCATGCGAAAGACAAAGAACCAAACATCTCAAGGACAAGGAAAAATATCATCATAGCCTTATGCTATAAAACATACCTAATGAGAACAAAACTTCAATAAAAGAGGGGCTCACATGAATGCAATTTAACTGAATGACTCTTCTGCCTACTACATACACCCTACCTCTTCCTCTCCCACTGATTACAGCTAAAAACTCTGAACAAAATACCTGATGATTCTGAGAAGTAAACAAAAGCAGGTATACTGTCAGAAGCTACCTACCAACAAGTGAGTTTCCAGGTTTATTTCTCTTTTCTCCTTGGGACTTTTCCCAGCTTTAGGCCCCAATAACAGAGCTGTGTGATAGAGCAGCACTATGGGAAGCTAAAACTTGTTCTATTTCTAGCCCAATTTTTTTTTAGCTGAAGAAGTGAGAAAGAGTTCCTTGAGGAATGGAAGGCATAAAGGGAATTCCATGGTGCAGAGAGTAGAGAGGGGAATATTCTAATTCTGTATACAAAACCATACAACTTTCTGGTACATCTCTGAGCTCTGCATGTGAAGGACATATCCAAAGCACTTTAGTAAGGCTCTGAGAAGCTACCTAAGAACATAAACCACCACCCATATTCCATACTAGCTCCTGGGTGGTCTCTGCACAAAATAGATCAAAAGAGGATGGCAAAGGCTTTGGCAAATGAATTGAGACTGGAACCCACACAAAGCAAGGTTGAATCTGTGCTCTGAAAGTAATGACACCGATTCCCTGCCAGAACAAAGAAAAATCAACATTGTTTTGAGGGTTATAACACAAGTCCAATATCAAAGAAACATAATGTTCAAAATGTCCATGATACAGTCCAAAAATTACTCAATATACAAAGAAGTAGGAAAATGTGACCAATATGCAAGGGAAAAGACAATCAGTAAATATCAACTCAAGATGAACTAGTTGCTGGAAATATCAAATGAAGACTTCAAAGCAGGTATTATAAACGTGCTTCATGAGGTAAAGTTAAACATAATGAAATTAATGGAAAGTAGTCCTCAAGAAAGAAACCAAAAATATTAAAAATTTGGAAATTTTAGAACTGAAAAATGCAATATGTGAAATAAAACACTCACTGGCTGGTATTAGCAGCAGAATGGAGATAATGGAGGAAAGATCCAGTGAACTTGAAAATAAACAAAAATAAATTATCCAACCTGAAAACAGAAAAAAAAAATGGAAAAAAACCCCAGAATCTCAAGAACCTAGGGGAATCTCAAGAAAGGTCTAACATACATGTCATTATAACACCATAAATACAGGGAGAAGAGATTGGGCAGAAAACAGATTTGAAAAATAACGTGCAACAACTTAGCAAATTTAGTGAAAACAAAATTTAACATATTCAAGAATCTCAGCCAACCCCTAACAGGATAAACTCAGAAACCATTTTTTTGAATGGATTGAATGGATTCAAACAATTTTTTGAATGGATTGAAAAAGAAAGCCTAAGGAATCAAAACAATTCAGAACTAAAAAGCAATTTGGAAAGATGAAAGAACAGAAGGACCACACTAAAAATTAAATTACTTACAGAAAAACAAGACTGAGATAATAACAGTGAATGCACATGAAAAAAGACAAATTAAAGAAAATTAAGATGATATTTGTATTCTTACAAAAAAGGAAACAGAAAGCATATTCAAATATATGCTACAAAAAAGTCTCCAATATGTAGGGGGAAAAAGTCTGTACACCAAGAGAGCTTACCAGTTTTCAAGAAAATCATACATAAAATGATCAACAGTTACATGAATCTTCATGAGCTACTGAAACTCAAGGCAAAAACACTGTAGAGACATCTAGATTTAAGAATTGCCCACAAGGAAGAAAAGTCAGATTGACTACGTACTCAACCAGAATCACATTTAAGGTCAGGAGAATATGGAGAGATACTTATCAAATTATTTTTTAAGGCAATGTGTAGCCTAAAAATATTATACCCAACTCACATATCATTCAAATAAAACAGACACATGGAACTTAAAGAATCGAGAACTTGTATGCCTTTTATGAAAAATAAAATAACATGAGAAGAAAATCCACACAATTAGAGTTTAAATAACAATTTAGCAATGGAAAAGCCATGATGAAAAAATTGGTAATGAGTCCTGAGTTCACTTAAATATAGAATCAGTACTAAACAAATATGGAAAGCATTGTTACATGGGTTAACACAATTGTCACTGACAATATAAAGATAACTAACAAAAATTGAGAGGTACAGGGAATGGTAGGAGTTGTAATCTTCATCCTTCAAAAGAGATAGTGATCTTGTCTAAAATTGGCACATATGGTTAAAAAAAATAGTAACTGTTCCAATTTCAAAACATACATACTCTCTATTCCTACCAGTAGTGGAATTGCGAATCCTATTTTTATAAAAGTAGGAGTGTTTCACCTTTCCCTCTTTCTTCTGTACATGGCAAAGCTGCTCTCATAAGGATAAAATATGTTCATAAACAAAAGTACTATGGTGCTATGTTCTAACTAAACAACATAACTGTCCAGAAAGAACAAACATATTTGGAGTATACAAAGTGTTCTACCTGACTCTGTAAAGACAGACAGACAGACACACACACACACACACACACACACACACACACACACACACACTCACAAATGCATGCAATATCCACCTCTAATGTGTGGCTGTATATTACCTATTCCTAAGAAGTGGTTATATTCCTATAGGCCTGGTCACTTCTAAAATATCCCAATTGACTTGTGAATGGATATATACAGATTGCATGCCAGGCCCATTATAGCCAGATGATCTAATTTGATGATAGAAATGCCATTTTCTCAATTCATTTCTTTAATTCTTCCAATTTATATGCAATAAGTTTAGATAGGATTAACTAAAAAGAGGAAATATGTGCAAATATATTTCTCTTCCCGGTGTGTTTTATTTTAAGATCTTCATAAAAGACTCATATAATGACTTATTCTAACACCTGAAACTTGTGATATTGAAACAGTTTATGATACACTATGAATGATTCAGATACCATTAAGACAGTAGAATTGGAATTCCAAATGATAGTGACAAATGTCTTCAAATGTTCAGAAATGTATATCTTGCTTTATCTGAGAAAAAGACAGTTTATAGAAATCCATAACAGAATATAAAAAATACTTGAAGATAATAAAAATTACTGTAACAAGAGAAGTAGTTGTTAGACTTACTCTGTTAAGAACCTAACATGGATCACGGGTGCCTGGGTGGCTCAGTCGGTTAAGCTCCTGACTCGGTTTTGGATCAGGTCATGATCTTGCAGCTTTGTGGATTTGAGCCCTGCATCAGGCTCTATGCTGACAGCACAGAGCCTGCTTGAGATTCTCTCTTTCTCTCTGTCCCTCCTCCACTCATGCTCTCTCTCAAAATAAATTTAAAAAATTAAAAAAAAAAACCTAACATGGATCATCTCATTTCATCCTGATATATCCCCATTAGTAAATGTCTTTTTCATTCACCTCATCCCAGAATATTGTATCAGGGAACACCCTGGAGGACATGGGATTCTGCCTCTACCTCTCTGCTTCTAGAGAGGTAGTTGTAAGCCACCCTTAACCCCCCACCTCCCATCTGAGAGCAGTTCTGGGCAGAATTTAGGCACCATGACTTTTATGTCCAGATTACTCTTTAGAGAGTGCTACCACTGAGGTCTGCCACATGAACTCAAGTACAAATTGTATGCAGATATGGCAAAATTTATCAAAGTAATACACAAATAACAGATGTGATATCATTCTATTTACAAATAAAGCAATACATGTTAAGCAAATGCTGAATGAAATAGTTTGTGTCTGTCCTAATTCCTTAATATAGATAATATGATATTAATAACTATTAACGTCAGTTAAGTATGAGTTTTAAAAGTTTAAATCCAATGGTTGTCAAGGCATAAATATTCTAAATGTTTACATAAAATTCAACCAAAAACATCCTAGGATGCAAAGTTCTTAGATTTAATGGTGTCCTCTAGCCAAAAGGTTAAGTCCCTCCCTGAAGCCAGATTAGAAACTTCTGGGTCTATAAAAGACACATGTGGAGATATTTGAGCTTCAGAGCACAGGTCGCTCACACACAGGTAATTTATATAGCAGTGTCATAGAATCCCTCACTAAGAAATTTTCCCTAAGGGAAAGGATGCTCACCCATCCCATGTATGGTTATATATGCAAGCCTACAGGAAAAAGTAAGCAGTCCTCTAATCAAGCATTTTCCAACCTGTGTTAGGGGAATAGGCTTACTCTGACAAAGAATTCCTTGACTGTGTTTGATAAATGCTGAAAATTACTCTAGGATCTCAAAGTCTTATATGCTAATATATACTGTTAATGTCCAAGATGGAAATAGAATGTAAAGCATTTCCCAAACCTTTTAAGGACAGAACTCTTTTTTTCAGAGTACACACACAAGCATACATCTGACACAACCTAGAACAGTTTCTCCTCATGGACCTTGGTTTCCAGGCTCTATGAAAAGCCACAGAAATCTGGGAACAAAGCAGCCCTTGGATGACACTGGTGAGAGCGGTGTCTTATACAAGTCCCACCCTGGCACGAAGGGACTCATCTTCCACTGAAGACAATGAATGTTAGTGGACATACTGTGACCCTCTTCCCCTGGACAGACCTTCATGGCCAAAAATCCAAGGGGTCTCTGTGACTATCACTCAGGATTCCTGAGACTTTCATCTCAAGTGAGGTTAGGTGGGAATGATGATATGCTATCCTCTCAGGAGAGTATAAAGTAAAACCTAGAGTCCCTCCCTATTTCTTGGATGGAGTAGGGGAATGGATGGATCCTTTAAGCATCTTAGCTTTCCTTACTGGGTGACTCCAAAGGGAGGCCACAGGTAAGTTAGGGGTCCCTTCTTTCCCCCTGAATCAAGGTTTACTCTTTCATTCCACAAGGCTAAACCCCCATTTTGTATACTTTAAGTCTGTGGCTCTCACTTGGTCATGCACCTAGGGAATTAATTCGGCAAAAATAATCATAGCCCTGGGACAAAATTACCTCCCAAAGTTCTACCGACCTCACGTAGTTCTTCCTTTATAGATTTTTTCAGTATCCATATGATTGTGTGTGCATCCACAAGTAAGCAATGTACAGACCCTATTTTGTTTTCATCGAACCTATAATTCTGGCCAAAATGAGATCACAGATTGACCTACAGGAAAACAATACAGAAGATCAATAAGGCTAAAAGAGAAAATGTATATTTAATCACTCACAGTGAGAGCATTCCTTTGCTATCAAGCAAAGGACTGGAAAGTTGAAAACTTCCATTTCAACTGGAAACATGGAAATATTTATTCTTGCTTTGCATTTTATTCTTGGTTACATGTAGATCTGCAGAGAGATTGTTCAAGAGGTCACTCTTGACTTGGCCTGAATAGCCTAGTGTTTAGCATTTAGGCAAAGGACAAGGTTGGGGAAAAGATAGCTATTCTTTGTGATTATTTCCAGTGCACTTATCAACTCAATAAAAATAATTATTATTATTGATGGAGACCTTACCACTGATTAACAGGCCAAGTTAATTGCTTCTGTGAGCTCACACAACTCTTAAGTGTATATCATGGCGTCAGTAAAGAGTATGCAACTGCCCCCAGCTTTGTGGACAGGATGTGCAATGGCATTGATTTAATTAGAGCTTTTAGACTGCAACCTGCAGTCCTTCCTGAGCCATTCTCGGCTGGAGACTTCCTCTGTTGTTTTTTAATGCTGCTCTGAACTGGAACAAAGCAAGGTGCCCAGTGAGAAGCATTGAGTTGCATCACAGGGAGGATTAAAATGCCCATTATGAGGTAAGACTAGAGTCACAGCTGAAGGAAAAGAAGACAGGCTATAAAAGAAAATGGGCTGCAGGCAGTAAAATATTGATTGAAAGAGACTGAAAGCACCACAGCATCCAAACTCCTTGCCCTGCTCTGTAAGATCTAAGTCCAGCCAACCTCTTGACTTCATGATATACCCTCTCTCCATAATGCTAATAATGCTTCAACCACACTGGTCTTCCTCCTGACTCTCTAATACAAGGCACTGGCTCCTTCCTTGCATCTCTGCACCTGCCCTTCCTCTACCTGAAACCTACCTGACCCCCAAACTTATCTTCATCATGTAGGCCTCAGCCTAAGTGCCTCGTCCTCAGGCAGACCTCTTCTGACCATCCTAGCTAAAGGAGACCCTCTCCCCATCTGGATGCTTTCCATTGCACTGCTAATGCATTTTCTTTGAGGAACCACCCAACATTATGGTTTATTTGTTTGCATGTTTACTCTCTAAAGGTACCTATTAATATGTTAACTATACAAAAGCATAGACTGTTTGCTCTCCTCACTGCTATATCCTCAGTGTCCAGAACAGGGCCTGCATATAGTAGATCATCTATAAATATGGACAGAAAAAAAAAACAACTAATACTGGGTAGTGGATTGAGTGCATGGGAAATCAACATTTACCTCAAGGCTACTATTTCTGGCCTACTCCACATGGCAACATTGGATAGAATATGCATCAGATAATATGACATCTAGGTCTAGCTCGGTCACTTACTGGCTGTGTAACCTTGAGCAATTTATTAACCTCTCTGGACCTCAGTTTCTACCTCTATAAATGAGTTTACAAAAAGAACCAATAATATAGGGTTACAATTTTTTAAAAATACATGCAAAGGGCTTAGAATAATTCAACTTTTAGCAAAGGCTTAAATGTGGCTATTGCTGTTGTTTCTGCTCTAATTAATTCTTATTATACACATTGAAAAGTAGCAGGGACCAAGGAACCTTCAAGGATATGCATCACTTTTTTAAAAAGTCCTAACCTAGCACAGTCTATTATTCATCCAAGATAACAGTGCGTATCTATACATGTTCTCTTCTATCTCAATATATCATGTAGTTGACAAGTTCAACAGCTGAGCAACCTCATCTTCTGGATAGACCAGTAAATTTGCACTGTCCATATCTGCATAGCCCTGCCCCCTTTCTGGCATACTCATGAGCAGCCCTTATGAATAATTTGGTTGGAGAAAGCAAAGTTTGCATTGTTGAAAGCTACGGAAGAGACTCTTAATTCAAACAGTATTAGGTTGGTGGATGAGGCAAATTGGAGCATGTAAAATTTATTGGACATCATAAAAGGGAAGCAGGGAGAGGGCCAAGGAGTTGGGGGGGTTCAGTTACTGCTGAATTGCCAGCATAATGACCTGCAGCACATCACAGTGTGCTACCCAGGCTAGGAAGCACTCTCCCTGATGATTGCTTTATGTCACCACTGATGCTACTGGCCCATCAACTATGACCCCAGGAGCAGCAAACCCCATCATAAGAAAGGGAGAAATGTAAATTTCAAAATAGATATATAAATATTCGGTGGCCTAGTGTTCCATTAGTAATTTATATTCCTGACTTTGGAATGCAAAAATGTAAATCCAGGGCCCTTCTAAAGTCAGAAGTCACCCAGGGTTCATATAATAATCTCTCTGACAAGGGCTAAGCTGTGGCTGGCAATAAAACCTATGGGGCCAATAAGCTCACTAAACATGCTGGGAGAAAACGGGCTACATACACTCTCTACCTCCAACCGTGGGGGAGAGAGACTGAATGACTAATCAAGCCCATCCCACAATGTCAGACATTTCCCTGATGCAACGGGGTCTAAGGACAGAGCTGATTTACTCACCAACAGGCTGACATCCCTGTAAGCAGAATGCTCTAAAGCTCATTCTCAAAGCTCTAAGGAGCGTGGCATTTTTTCTGATTTACTGCCATTTTATCGCTGCTAGAAATGGACACAGTGCAGATGCCCACAGTTCTAAATGAAGGTAAAGGTGATGTCCTTGATGCAGGCTCTCCTAATGTCCTCCTTAAAAATGAAATCATTAAGAGTTACATCAGATTGAGGTTGATCTAACATAATAGGGGTGAGGGAACCAAAAGGGGACAGAGTAGAAATACTACAAGGCCCAAGAAATGAAAATCCTTTTGGTACAGCCCCATGGAACGGAAGTACAAAAGCACGTGCTAGCCCAGTCATTCCTGAACATAAGAGAAGAAAGAAGCAGAGTGCCCAAAAATGAGCGAGCAGGAGGAAAGGAGATGATCTATCCCGACCTTCTAAGGCAGAGAGGAAACTACGATGCAGGGGACTATGTCAGGATCACAGAGGTGATTAAAGGCAGTTTTGGCCCAGAACCTGAACCTTCTAATTAAGTCCTAGTCCAGACCCTGGGCTGTCACATTTCATATCTCATGGGGGGATTCACATTTATACTAGTACGTGCATAAAAGTTCACCCTCCAGGCTTGGCAGTTAGGGAAGTGTCTTACATTATATACCAGGCTGAGACAAAGAAAATACTTTAGGAGCTACATAGCCAAATGCGTGTAAATCATTTCAATTAGTAACATACACTGTGTCAATGGATTTCATGAACATCACTTAGAACAAGATACAATAAGTATCCAAAGTAACAAGAAAAATTTAAAGAAAACCATTAAGTAAACACTAATACCAGTGACTACAGATTGGGAAGTTCCATTCTAGAAATATCTTCAATGAGTTTTCCAAGATGATTGTGTCAAATGCAACCCTTGGCACAAAACTGATTACCTCTCTCATGAGAGCAAAAGCCATGGATGGAACACATACCTTCATTCAAGAATATTGTGTGTATACTGGAATATTATCAAGCCACTCAAAAAAAAGAAAGTCTAATACAGACTATGGTATGACATAGATGAACCTTAAAAGGGGTGATAAAAGAGTTTTCAAGGGGCACCTGGGTGACTCAGTTGGTTAAGCATCTGACTTCGGCTCAGAGTATGATCTCACAGTTTGTGGGTTCAAGTCCTGCGTTGAGCTCTGTGCTGACAGCTCAGAGCCTGGAGCCTGCTTTGGATTCTGTGTGTCCCTCTCTCTGCCCCTCCCCTGTTTGCTCTCTGTCTCTCTCTGTCTCTCAAAAAATAAATTAATGTTAAAAAAATGTTTTTAAAGAGTTTTCGAAATAGACTGTGATGGTGGTTGCACAAAACTGTGAATGTGATTAATGTCACTAAATTGCACACTTAAAAATGGTTAGGATGCCAAGTTGTATGTTACTATATTTGCTGTTGTTGTTTGTTTTTTGTTTTTTTAGGGAGCCTGCTTGGGATTCTCTCTCTTCCTCTTTCTCTGTCCCTTCCCCACCTGTGTTCTCACTCTCTCTCAAAACTCAAAAACAATAAATAAAATCTTACCAAAAAATTGAGAAAAATTGTTAGTGCGCCTCTAGCAAGGAGCCGGCAATCCTGTCCCTGAAAAAAGTAGCCCATGATAAAGCAAGTATAATTCTCCATATTCTATCATTATAGGATGAAATACTCTGAAAAAACATCCAACTACATTTGTTTTAGAACGAAAACAATTAGTTTTCTACTAACACTAGTATTAACATTTTTGAACGCTTATTACGTGCCAGGCATTTTGATACACTTTTTGAGGATCTTACTGAATCTTTCCAGCAACTCTATAAAGTACTCTTAGTATCACCTTTTCCAAATCAGCTCATCAAAGGTTAAAGAAGGTAGGTAATTGGCCTGAAATCACACAGGGATTAAAGCTTAGTGCCAGTATTCCAAACCCAAGCAGTCGGGCCTATACTACCTTAGCAACTATGCCTTCATCCATGCTCACTTAGAAATCTTGCAGATGATTAATATACTTTACCTATTACACTGATACCAGAAAAATGGGGCGTTAGAAAACAGATGTGAACAATCTGGTAGCTCCCTGACCATGATCCCTCACTCAATTCCAAATAAAACAATAGTCTTCTGGTTTGTAAATCACGTTCTGGATGAACTAATAGAGTCACCTCTAACTTGTGAATGAACTAGTAACAACATCAAACCAATAAATACACATACAAAGCTGAAGACGTGATTCTTCTATCACAGTGATCAACGTCCAGTCACCTTGAGCCCAAAAGAGCCTGATAGGTCTCCTCTGTCCTCTCCCCATAGTCTGTTCTTAATTACAAACACAGGGCTCCACACCAGCCCTCCCATGTGCTCGTTATAGACATCCAAAGTTGCTGCCCACGTACAGAGTGAGGAGCACGTCCTGGCACTGGGCCATAGTTGGAGATGAGCACATGTCCCAGATGCTCCTGGGATACAGTAGGCAGACACTGGCTGCCTTGCGTGTGAGCACAGCGAGGGGAAGCAATTTTGTTAACCAGGGGTCAATGGTGCTTGATGAAATCACAGAGCCCAAGATTGATTTGGAAAGTCCTCATCGCTGAAGCCTGACAGATGATACTCTCAGCCCACCTGGAAGAACAATAAAAATATTGCTCTCCAATAAAGAACTCCACACTCCTCAACCTTTCTTTTGGAGGTGGGAAGTTTCTCCACAGAAACATGAATAAAGTACAGGGAAAGGCTAAGGGGTGAGGAGAGACATAAATAGGCCTAGATCAGCAATGTCTCTGTTTCTGCTTCCTGCTATCCATGCACATACACACACACAGTGCCCCCATGCAGGTCCCAGAGGTCACCAGGATCAAATATAAATTTTGAAAGTTGAAAAGGGGGAATCCATTTCAAGTGACTTAAAGGATAACTGTCATGGGAATTAATATGGTTGGAATGTTTAAAATTGCCACAGGTTCCTCCACTTGTGAAAGGTGTCAGGTTCCTGTCTTGCAAGCTCAATGTCTGTCTGTGATACCACTATGAAGGGTTTATGCTATCACAGACCGTCCTGGGCTAAGAAAAGCTTATTTCATTTGCTGAACTGCACTTAGAAATTGGCAAGGATGAGTCCAAAAGGTTAGGCATGGGGCATGATTCTTATCTCTCACCATTTCCCATATTATTACAGCATCCCATTAATTTTCCCTTCTCATGTCTGAAAATATACTTTATGTTCTTCACTATGTCCCTTGCTTTTCATTACTCAGGACTCCCCTCCCAAAGAATAAAAACAAACCAGATATAAGGAAGAAGAATCTACACTTCTCTGATGGGGCAAAGCTTCTGCAGTTTAAGGATCTGAAGTGTTGAATTGCCACTCAGACACCATGAGAAGCAACCGGGTTGATTCAAATTTTTGTAGCTACATTCCCCCAGCTAAAATAACCATCCCACCTGTAAATGAAAAAACACATTTCAACAAGCTTCCCTCCAGCATTAAAGGTAAATGCACACATCAGTGCTAAAAGGGGGAACAAAGGATGAATGAACCAAATTCTCAGATTTCCTTTGGAGTAAATTGGCCCCTTCCAAATGGCAGTAAGAAGTTCAGCCCTTGCAAGATCACCTGTCAGTGTGTCGTGATGAAAGCCAATCCATCATTATGATGAGAGATGAGTCTGAGATGGTTGAAGAGAGCTTTCCATTCTTCTTAAACCTGTGGGAGGTATCAGAGTCCACAGTGGTTTTGCCACTATAACAAAGGAGGGCTTCCGAGTTTACAATGTTAACTATCTCAGGATCACCTATTACCAAAATCCACTTACTTCTTTTTTTTTTTCAATATTTATGCCTTTTCAACAGATACATCTCAACTCTGTGTGTAATCCTTCCACTTGGGCACAGAGTCGCATGTATCACATAGCAGGTACCATGCTGGGTGCGGGATACTGGGGAACTGACAAGGCACAGTTGCTGCCTGGGATTACAGTCCAGTAGGGGAGAAAACACCATCCATATGTGAGACAAGTTATGCAGAAACTTGAGCAATGTGTTATGAAAGAACATGTTATTGATGCCTAAAAGGCAAAAGGATAAAGTGACCATTATGTGAGTCTGGGGAAACAATGCCTCAGCAGAATCATTCCTGAATTCAAATAACCAATCAACTCCATTTCTCAAACTGTAGTATTTTTGCTTTATTATTTTTGAGAGAGAGACAGAGACAGAGAGCAAGCAGAGAAGGGGCAGCGAGAGAGGAAGACACAGAATCGGAAGCAGGCTCCAGACTCTGAGCTGTCAGCACAGAGCCCGACATGGGCCTCGAACTCACAGACTGTGAGGTCATGACCTGAGCTGAAGTCAGCCACTTAACCGACTGAGCCACTGGGGTGCCCCAAATTCCACGCTGCTTTTAAAGGATTCTTTGCAAAAGCACAAAATAGAGACAGAATGAGATACATCAAGGACCATGAACAACTGCTTCTTTGGGAAGTTCCTTTTTCAGTCCCAGATTATAAATAAAACAAATTGAAACACTCGTTACAAACAAGTTTGCCTTGAAATGAACTTCAGGGAGAGAAAAAGACCTCAGAGGTATGCTCCAAAGTCAAGATCAATCATTTGAAGTTTAAAAGGCGCCCTTCAAAAGAATGACATGTGACTTTTTTCTTTCAATTCTGAAAATGAGTTGAGAAACAACTGTAAAGACTTCCCCCAAATGCTAAGAGTAACATCTTCATAAAATTCCACAAAATGGATTCTACTTGTTTATGGGGAAGATTTTGTGAAGGCACATTTGTATATTCTGTAGACAAAATGGGTATCAAGGATTCAGGGAAGGACAAATGGCAGCAAGAATGTCCCCAGTGAAGTAAGGCACAGGCCAGGGCCAAGTGTGCCAATGGAGGGTCACAAATCTGACAATATTTCTTTCAATGAACTTGCTGGCATGAACTTGCCAAGGGGATTCCCTTTGGGGACAGAACTCAGAACCAGCAGAATTTAGGGACCAGAAACCATGGATGTGGAACCATGGGAAATAATCCACAGGTTTATTTATAAATATACAAATATTTATGCATATATATGGATATTTATGCATTGGCACTATCCCAAGCCAAGGGCTAAATAAGTTACACAGGAGAGAGGTGAATGACCAAAGACCATTCAGAGAAGGTGTAGGTGCCAAAACACAGGTGCCAGAAGGGTTCTTTCAGATCAGTAACCCTAATCATTCACTTAACAGATAATGAAACTGAGGCCCAGAAAAGGATTTATCCACTCTGCTCAGTGGTAGAGCCAGAACTTAAACCTGAATACAGCTAAGTGTGCTTTCCATCACCCTACTCAGCCTTCTTCATGGAAAATCATCCACAAATGATAAAGCACATCAATGAGAAGCTGGTGGCAGGAGTAGAGCACACTGGGAGCATGAGGCTGGCATAAGTGAATACTAGTGATGAGGATTTCAATCACCGAGAGCCCAAGCAATTCCTGACTCTAAGAGGCAGGCATTTGGAGTTCACTTTCTAATTCTACAGCCAAAATGTGTGCTCTCCACTAACATTTTTCTTTCCCCAACAACCCTGCAAATCTATGTACACTTCTCAAATGTCATTCTGAATTTCTGTTTTTTGTTTTCTTATTTTTGGTCATATTTGTGCTCAGGTGGTACCCCAAAACATTTACATGATGGGTTCGTCATGCAAAGATGCTATCTACCTTTGTAAATCTGTTACAAAACTATTTGTACACATGACTTTGAAAAAAAGCATGCAACACAAATATTTACTGTTCACCTTGCAGACCTATTATGGAAAGTGTTTGTGTTGCTTTTCAAGACTTATGAGAAGTGAGTTTAAACAACTTCAATAAACCTAAGTAGACAGCCAAAATCTAATTCTCTCCTTGAAGCTGTGACTTAAGCATATCAATGTAGTCAAAGGCTCTTGGTGGGGCGCCTGGGTGGTTCAGTAGGTTAAGCGTCTAACTTCAGCTCAGGTCATAATCCCACAGCTCATGAGTTCGAGCCCCATGTCGGGCTCAGTGCTGACAGCCCAGAGCCTGGAACCTGCCTCAGATTCTGTGTCTCCCTCTCTGCCCTTCCCTTGCTTGCTCACTCTCTCTCAAAAATAATAAAATAAAATAAAATAACCAAAGGCTCTTGGTTCTGATGCACAGCATTAATTCATTCTTCTCCTGGTGACAACCAGTAACACAATTTTCTTTGGAGAATCAGTACTTCCCATCTTTCATTTCATGTGGTTCAGATGAGGCAGACCCCATCTCCTGGTACTAAGTCTGAGCCAGAGGCTGGTAACTGATTTATGGATTGGAATGCAACTGAAATCCAGCCAATGAAAGTCAGACTTGCAACTCTGTTTGAACCATTGGAAAAAAGTTTTCTTTCCAGGGAAGGCACTAAGTTGGCCAGATCTTAGTAGGCCAGCTAATCCTTTAGCTGATGTTGGCTATCTTACCAAAACTTGTTAAAAACAAAAAAAAAAAACCCTACCAGAACTACATAGGAAAGCATGAGACATACTGAGAGACAAGCTGAGACATGAAGAGAGAAACTACTGACAAAGTTATCTGAACACCTGAACCTAGCACAACCCTGTGGGTATGTGGTATTCATAAAAATGTCCGCAATAATTCCTTTGATCCCTATACATAGTCCACTTTACAAAGTGACCTTGCTACTCCTCTGAGAGGTGGACTCTATTTCTCCACTCTGGAATATGAACTTAGCCATGCAACTTGTTTTGGAAAATTAGTCAATAACAGATGCATTATATTACATTTGTTACATTTGTTACATTTACTTATATGTAAATTCTGGAAAGATACTTGAGTTTACACTCTCCTGTTAGGGAAACCTCTCTGTCACCAGGGCACAAGCCCAGGCTAGCTTCCTGGAAGAAAGACCACATGAAGAGTGCTTCCAGCCATCCAGTTGAAGCCCCAGGGAGGCTATCCACCCTGGTAAAGCCAGCCCAGAAAGAACCACCCAGCCAACCCAAGGATTGCGACCTAATAAATAATTTTCATTTTAAGCCATTCAGTTTTTATGTTGGCTTATTGCAAAGCAAAGCTAACTGACAGAGCATTAAATCATATATTTTTTTCTTCCGCCATTTGAATTAAATTTTTATCACTTATAACCAAAACAATACAAGTACCCAGTGCCACACCTAGCATAGTTGATACCTGGAACAGATTATAGTTAACACTCCTTCTCCACAAAGAAAAATAAAAAAAGAAAGAAAGAAAGAAAGAAAGAAAGAAAGAAAGAAAGAAAGAAAGAAAGAAAGAAAACAAAAAAATTATTTTCAGTTATAATCATACAACCACCAATAATAATTTTTCTTACTTTGTTTTTGGTTTTAAAATAGCAATTGAAAAGAAAAATAAATTAAAATTTAAGGATATAATTCAAATGCATTTGAAAATTTCAAG
Organism: Felis catus; assembly: GCF_018350175.1. Classification (NCBI taxonomy): domain Eukaryota; kingdom Metazoa; phylum Chordata; class Mammalia; order Carnivora; family Felidae; genus Felis; species Felis catus. The sequence continues at coordinate 36,515,762 of NC_058378.1, read as the reverse complement.
AATGAACAAAGAAAAATAGTATAGCTTATGGTTTGTCCTCTATTTTAGTGTTTAAAATGTGAAATACATATAGATTCTGCAAATGGTCTCACAGAATGATAAAACTGAAATAATTCAAGACCTGTTTCTTTAATTTTCAATTATTGAACTATGTCTATTTCAAATCCATTGTTTAGATGCAGGAATATGTATTACCAGGGTTTTGAACATATTGACCACCCAAAATAATCCCCAAAGATACCAAACCACTATGAACTTACTCTCAAATATGTATAGCTGAGCTCACAGGTACTGAGGCTGCCTGTGCAGCTGGGAGTTCTCCAAACTAGAATATATATTAAAAGATAATTTTTAAGTTTATGAATTTAAAATTTTTTTAATGTTTATTTATTTTTTAGAGATAGAGAGGCAGAGTGCGAGAGTAGGTGGGGCAGAGACAGAGGGAGACACAGAATCTGAAATAGGCTCCAGGCACAGAGATGTCAGCACAGAGCCTGACACGGGCTCAAACTCACAAACTGTAAAATCATGACCTGACCCAAAGTCAGAAACTTAACTGAGACACCCAGACACTCAAGTGTACTAATTTAAAGTGTACATATATATTATTAAAATACAACATAAGTCATCAAAATTATTTAGAAGTTAGACTGAAAAATTTTTTTTTTTATTTTTTTCCAGAAGAGAGTATTTTATCACTTTCATTGCTTGAATTGCCATATATGGTGATGATAAAATATAGACTAAATTTCAGTTGGCTTTGTTATTGTTTTAAAACTCTCTGAAGCAACACTCACTGTCCTACCCTTGATACTCCACTGCCAACAGTACTGTTAATCAACTTCATCAATGGTGAGAATTATATGTAAAATAAAAATTCTCCAAGGGACCCTGACTGAAATATACCAGAAGTTTTGAGTGAATATGCTTGCACGCCAGAGAAAATTCCCAGGGACGGACCTAATTATTTCAATATTGACCTAAAATTTCCAAATTTTCTAGAAAGAAAGACAAATGAAGATAATTTATGGCTCTGAGTCTTTTATACAGTGATAAGGTAGAACTAACTTTTCATTAAAAAAAAAGTTAAACAGCTTGCATCATGATACTCTATTTCAGTTTAAAGTAAAATTCCCTTAATTCCAGAAAATCATTAACGTTCTCTGGACCAAGATAAGCCAACAAACAATATCCCATTTCTAATTAATTTCCAATTAATCAAATACCCACTTTAAGGTGAGTTTCCTCTATCAGGAGTCAGGTAAGGCCCCAGCTTTTCTTAGAAGATCTAAAGAAATAACACAGTGAGTAATATGACTGTAAGGATGTAACTGATCACATGATACCATTGATCTATATTAACCTATTCTCATTGACTGTACATCTGACTTGACTACATATATTATTCACTTGCTTTATAGCTGGTCAGTTGTATCTTAGTAAATTCAATTCCCTTTCAAACTGAAGCATATTTTATTTTCTCCAATATGTGCCTTTCTGCTACATTTTATTCTGTTTGGTATACTTCCCAATCAATTCTTTTGTGAGCTTCATTTCTTTTGGCACAAGGTATCCCTTGTTAGGATTTATTTCTTTCAGGATGATTTAAATCTATTTTGCCTGATGCTGCCTTCAAGCTACTGTAGGCCATATCCATTTCCTCACCAGTCCCATCCACTGGGCGATGTGATATGGTTCATGTTCCATCTTCCTGGTTGAGGAAAGATGTGCTTTCCTGGTTCGGTCTAATGTGAAATCTCGCTTGCTTTTTATCTAGCCTGGCAATGGCTGCGGACTGAATAATCAGAATGATGTGAAGCAAGGTGTAGGAATGTCAGTGTACTACAGGTACTCAATGCTGGTACGGGTAACTGCAGGCTCCTGATGTCCTCAGTGTCCCAAAGTCTTCTCTGTGAATAGATGCTTCTGAAATTCTAGGTATTATAGCCAATGGATGTAAAGCAGTACCACCATACCCAAGCTCTCTCTTGTAAATCCTTGTTGATTTAAAGAACAGCTGAAGTTGCCTTCTTTGGTAGTGTTAATTAGGAGTCGCTTTTAATTTGAGTTGGCCCTAGACTGTATGTTCTAAGACTTCAGAAGTTCATTTTGTACAATAAAGTTATTTTATTATTAATAGAGAAAAAAAGCAATGAAAGACATTGCATTTTAATGACCATTTTGGTATTTGCCCTCTAACTAATATGACTAGAAAAGGTCTGAGGGAAGGACACCTGGTTAAGCATCTGACTCTTGATTTCAGCTCAGGTCATGATCATGGACTCAGGTCATGATCTCAAAGTTGATCGAACCCCACATTGGACTCCATGCTGAGTGTGGAGCCTGCGTGGGATTCATTTTCATTCTCATTCTCTCTCTCTCTCTCTCTCTCAAAATAAATAAATAAACATTAAAAAAATAAAGGAAAAGTTCTGGAGAAGCCAAAGAGACAATATAGAAGAATGCTAGAAGGTAAGGCTGAAAAGGTCCCTGGAGGATAAGATTAAGGGGACCTAAGAAGCCAGGCTAAGGGTTTGTAGCCATATCCTAATGCAAAAAGTCTCAGAGAGTTTCCAAAGAGAGGTGTTGACATGATAGGAGTACATTGTTCCTATTAAAAAAAGTCAGAACTTCTTGAAATAAAATGAACCCGAAATAAACTCATGATGGCAGATGATTGTCCATGCCCAGAATGTGACAGTGCTCGAGTACACCTTGTTCAAACGGAAGGTATTTCCAATCAGAAGGAAAGAGAACAGCAGACGGGGGAGACAGGGAAGCCTTTGGAAACCAGGAAAACTAAACAGGAATTCATTTAGTAGACATACTAAAAATGTAATAACATTACAGAAAATAGATTAGAGAGCATAACAAATGCTAGCAGGATCAAATATACAAAATAAAAAGACTGACAGTATACAAGATAGGAGATCCCTCAGAGAAAGTGACCATGCCTAATTGGAGTTAATGACAGAGAAATTTGGGAACATAAACATTTAAAGACCCTTGATATAATTGGCACTTTTTTTTTTTAACCAGAGAAAATAAAAATAGTATTTCCATATTGACTCTAACGGGGCATGAAACTCAAGAAGGAAGGATGCCACTAAAAATAAAATTCTGGGTGTATAATTAATGAAAACTGACAACAAAGAACATTGGAGAAGGAAGAAGAATGAGCAAATGGCCAAAGAAATAGAAACAATCTGACTGCATGGGAAACATCCTGATGAACTCAGATTTTAAGAAGTCATTTACAAAAGCAACGCTCAAAGGAAGAAAACAAGTCTAATGTTGGAAAAGCATATTTAACAACAACAACAAAAACTCAAACGACAGAGAGAAGTCAGAATTACTAAGGTTTTGTTTTGTTATTACATTATCCATCCTGAAATTATATCTTCAGGTTGGAAAGATGAGCGAAGAAATAAAAGAGAAAAAAAAGGATAAATAAAAGAATAAAGCCCTAGAAAGTTTCAGAGATACATAAAAGGTTAGGTCTCTAGACCTAGACAAAAAGTATTTTACTTTATAACAGCAACAGAAAATAAAAATATAGATCTGATCATGGAAATCTTTATAATATTTCAAATATCAAAGAAAACAAAGTAGATTCAGGCAATTTTTTTTAGGAGGAAGGGGAGAGTCAGATTCCCATCAAAAATGCAAAAGATTATGTTAAATGTATGTTATGTGAGCACTTTGAAAAGATGCTAACAACTCCTAAGAGCCAGTGTCTTTTCATCCAGGATGATCCAGGCCAAATCAACCTCTCCCCTCCACTCCTCTTTCTCTCTGGTCTATTGTAAACAGCTATTAAACAGGTAGATCACTGAGAACATAGACATAATATATTGATTTCTATAAAACATCTCACAAAAACTCTCATATATTGCTCTGAAGAGAGAGAGAGAGAGAGAGAAAAGAAAAAAAAAGAGAGATTCTGGTCGATTTACAGCAGATCAACTACATATACTAAAAAACTGTTGTTCTTTGAATCAATGCCAGTGAGAATGGAGTTTCCTCCAGCCTTTCCACTGTACTCCGTCCTTGCCTCCAGACTGCTGAATAAAACCTAGAAATCTGTGTCCTAACAATAGGCTAAAACCAAGGACAAATAAAACAAGAGATAAAGCAAATATGCCCATGTAGGTGTGAACACTCAGCTTCTCAAGTGAGGGACAGGAGAGTTCTTCTGGGCAGTAGCTTATATAAGAAGAAAAGCCCAGCGGGCACTGGTTGACTCTGAGCTCTATTGTAGTAACCCACAGCAGATGCTCTGCGTCCTTGGAAGCCCTCCAGGCAACACTACAGGACGATCTGCATATCCTAGGTGGGGTGTGGGATGACTTGTTTTTTCCAACCCTAAGAGCTCATGACTCTAATATGAATATGAATCCCTGCCTGATGTCCTGTATGATTATTACTAAATAACCACAAAGAAGGAAATCACACAAAAAGAAGGTGATTAAAACCTTTTCTAAAGCCACTGATTTTATAACGGGCCACATACAAAAGCCACTCTGATATTTGCTCTAATTATTAGAATGCACTGGCCTTCCGATAACCAGTCTCAAGGACAGACATCCCAGCTGACCAAACCATCAGTTTAAGACAGGCAGAAAAATCCAACATCTCCCTCCCATGACAAAAGCGACCAGAATTGCCAAATCCGATATACAAAACATTTAATTTATAACAGTTAAAACCTGGCCTGTGACCAAGTCTAAAAGAACCATGTCTTATTTCACTTGCTCTTGAATATGTCTCTTTCAGAGATAAATGACTCTGCTCTTTGCCAGTTCTCTCCTCTGTTTGGTGTTTTGTTTAGCTGGGTTTGTGACAAGCCAAGAGTTGATGCATCTGCTTGAATGTGTAATTTAACTCTCTGGTCAACTTAGCTTTTTTTTTTTTTTTCCCTGACAATATTATGTCAAACAATCACATCACAACTGGCTCTGATCTCTTTGTTGTTAGCTAATAAATTAGAGAGTATTTATTATCTGCAATCCTTTTTTCCTCTTTTAATGGTGACACATTTGTGGTGAATTACAGGGCAGCTTTATAAACTAGGCTCTGGGCCAGTCTCAGGCCCTGCGTCCATGTGAACGTTCCCTCTCCCGGTTGGCCTCCCGGACTGGTGGTAAATCAAGGCAGCTGTCACAGCACACTAAGTTAGTGTGCGTCATTGGGGAGAGCAGGAAGCGTTGGGGGTATAATTCTGTCCATCAAACTAATATGTTATATCAGTAGCTTTGTAATCTTCTGCCATAACTTATGGGAAGTGACACCTAAGAATTCACTTTGAAGGCAATGTGTTCCTCAGACTTTAAGCCAAAACAGACCCGATTCACAGCAACTGTTCCTCTGTTTACATGAGTGGGTTCCTAGTGCTGGGGAATCGGGTCCCTATCAATGTGGCAGTATTTTTTACACATTCCACCACCGGCTGAACTCTGTTTACAGCCCTCATGGCAGGATTTGTAAACTTTTCAAACAGGATTTCTTCTCTTCTTTTTGTTACCCTTGCCTTAACCTCCAGTAGCCGGATAGATAAATATGCTCCCTGAATGTTATCATGACAAAGTGAATCTCTGACAGACAGGAATGAACGCGGGACCCATTTCCTTGTCCGTTCCCCTTCAACCTTTTCCTTGACAAATGCGGGAAATGGCTGCATAGGACAGAAGAAGAATACTCACATCACATGAAGGCAGCGTCAGCTTTTGTGGTGTTATTGAAAATGGCCACATGATGCTTAAAGAAGTGAGAGCAGATAACCTTAAACAGACGGTGTACTTTCTACAGCATGACATTGGAGCCACCAGACTCACATCATGTGTCCTTTAAAAGAATGCTTATTTTCTGGAATTTGCTCCTGGATTGTCCCTGTCTCCCCATCCCTCCCCCCAAACTTTCCTCCCTGGCTGTATTCTCAGCAGGCCAATGAGAGAAGCCCTTTGGGGGAAGATTAAGTAGTTCTGTGAGCTGCCATCTGATGGAAAAGAAATCTACAAGAAGCGTTCAAAGGAGCTCTTCCTCCCCCAGGCACAGAGCTAAATATGTACAGTAAAGAAATTTGAAAAATGCCTGTCCTTGCCATCCCCAATACCCCTTTGATTGATAGCAGAGAGGGTTTGCTATGATAATTTTACTTTGACAGGTCCCAGGCATAAATCCCACAGAGTTGTTGCTCTGGTTTGACAACCTTCGGAGGGCTCCAGTTAGGAACAGGAAACAGGCCTCTATTTTTCACCCTCAATGCTCCTTCAGGTGCAAAGAAAAGACCGTATGGAAAAAATAAATCCTTATCTGAGGGGGAAACCAAATTCAAAGCAGTTTTAATACTTATTCATCAGAAAGAATGTCCAACAGGGGAAGATGTGACCTCGGTCCTACTTCTTCAAACTTACATTTAAATCTTCCAAATAAAGAGATTTGAAGTCGACTCGCGACAAGAAATTGATACTCCTTTCCCATTCACATTTTGGTTTTACAAAGTTGTGTTAGTATTTTACTTCAAGGTCAGCCTTGAAACATGCCGTAATATTTTATAAAAATCATTGCTTAAAAGTAAAAATGCATTTGTATAGTAACATCCATGACTTACTATCATTTACTGAGAGCTTCCTACGGGTCAGATTTTATAACTCATCATGTCCTCTTAAACATCACAACCACCCCCAAATTAATTGGAATGTCATTTTACAAAGAGTCAAAGCCACGGATTTTTTCCAGCATTCATCTTTTAGGCACACTTCTTAAACATCAGGAGTATGTGGGAATCAGTGCATCGTCACCCAGCCATCTCCCCTACCAAGGATCTGGGAAGGGTGACTCAGCAGTGAGAAGCCTAGTCAAAGAAATCATATTTAACTGGGTTGAATCAAGAAGAATGTGTGGCATGTTAATTATACTGGAAATTAAAACAAAATTAAAATACATTAAGAGAAGAAGGAGGAGGAGGAGGAGGATGAAGAGGAGGAGGGAGAAGAAGAAAAAGAAGCTTCCTCATTATCATCATCATCATCATCTGTGACTTCCCCTAAGTAACTAGAAAATTAACCAGGACCCATCTTCCATACATTTTAGTTTTCTCCACCTAGAAATGCATTAGTGTGACCTACTGAAATTATTAAAGGGTCAAGGCCAGGCAGATATCTAAAAAGAAGGAACATTTCGATTTGCTTAAAACTTGCAGAAGCTGAAGATTTCCCTTCCAATTATCTACCTTGTACAAATGTGAGAAATGGTTTTCTCTTGGCTCTAGGGTCCAGTCTAACACTGAGAGGAGCCACACAGCTCTGATGCCCTGAGAATATATTCATCCTTCAATCCGACCACCTTGCCAGGCCTTGGCTAACTAGGTGCCATCCAAGTTTTGCAGAAAGTTTGCACTATTGAGAGGTGCCACCAGCAGGAAAGTTAGGATCCAGACTTGACACTCACAGAAAAACTGGGTCTTTAATTTAATAGGACTATAACACAGACCTTCACCCCAGGCCACGGAATTAAGCGCTCATTTTCTGGGGTCGATATTTTACAACTATACCCATTTTGTGGAGGAACTAACCATTGCCCAAGGAGCTCTAATAATTGCTACACAGGTCAGCCACAGAAAGTCAGTGGGGAAAATGAGAATAGAAAACAACAAGAAGCTCATAAAAGAAGAAGAGATAGAGGAGTTTTTTAAGTCATAAAACAGCTTGAACAAATTTCAAGAAAAGAAACTTATTAAATTAATTCTCTCTCACTCCACTGCCCCTCTAAATACCAAACAGGATGTGCTTCCTTGTAAATGTCTATAAATTTTGGGAGGAGAAAAACAAATCTGATCTTGGGTACAGAGCTCTAGGCTGCAAAGAACATGGGTGGGTTTCTGTTTCCCTTAGAGAAAGCTGCCAGGACAGCATTTTCCCATCAAGTGTTGATAAGAAAGGCATTTAGCATTTCATTTGATGGTCCTGTTGTGAGTGGGTGGTATGACATGATAAATTATGGCCAATGTCATATTAAAAGTTATAGGCCCATCTGCACATGCTCACTCTGTTCTTAAGCTGATGATACGCTATCCTGTGCAAAGCCTTCAGCTGTGGCAGATGTTGGGATGATGTTCCTCTCCCAGGACAGCTTTAGAAAATAGAATTCTCAAAGGTTTAGAGAGGTGATAGCTATCTTTGTAGCCCATAAGCAAAAATTAAACCAAACCCTAACCTTCTGCAAATTCAGCCCTGTTAAAGGTCTGATTCCCACTTTGATTCAAGTCCTTTTCCTAAAGAGCCTATCTACTTCTCTGTAATATGAGCATAAGATTTTGAGCCAGGAAGCCATTTTAAAAAGTCAGAAACAGGGGTGTCTGGGTGGCTCAGTTGGTTAAGCAGCCGACTTTGGCTAATGTCATGATCTCACAGTTGGTGGGTTCGAGCCCCACGTCCGGCTCTGTGCTGACACTCAGAGCCTGCAGCCTGCTTCAAGTTCTGTGTCTCCCTTCTCCCTCTCTCTCTGCCCCTCCCCTGCTTGTGCTCTGTCTCTGTTTCTCAAAAAAATAAAAAAAAAATTTTTAAGTAGGTAACAATCTCCTCTGCCCAAAACAAAAGAGGCACCTCTTAGAGCATAAAGAGACATTTTCAGGACTCCTAAAAAGTTACTTGGTCTTGACAAGCTACTGCCCACATAGACCAAGGAAGTCTGCAAAAAACTGACATGAAATCAACAATTCCTATACCAGGGTATCTCAAACTTTACACTATTAATATTGTGGACCGGACAATTTTTTGTTGTGAGACTGCCCTGCGCATGTTTAGCAGAATCCCTAGTCTATGCCCACTGAATTCCAAAAGCACTCACCTGTGCCAGGAGTAAAAATAAAAAAATGTCTCCACTCACAAATAAATGATTCTGGGGTGGGGGTGGGGTCAAAACTGCCCTGGTTGAGAACCACTAGCCTAGACTATTTGGGAAAGGCCATGTCACTGAATCTTTGTGAGCCACATGTTTTCCATAAAGAGGACTGGAATCAGTAGCACATATTGTCATGTGTCAAATGCCTTTCCTTATTATTGCAGAAACATGATAGGACTGAATGTATAGCAACATCCCTCAACTCTTAGCCAAAATGAAGGTGCCTTTACTGTAAGGTTCAAGTTAAATCTATCTCTGTACATGCAAAAAGAAAATAGTATCTCCTCTAAATATTTCTCTATAAGGTGAGTTTTGTTATACTCATCACTCTTTCCATAGAGACCTTGAATCTAACCACATGAGTCAGAGATTCAGTCAAGAAAACCAAACTCCAGGAGAGGTAATTCAAAAAGAGAAAATTCAATATGGGGTATTAATTCAAAGGTATTAGGGGAGCTGAAATGACAAGTAACAGAAGAGAAGGCTACCCAGGGAATAGTAGCTTCAGGAAGCTGCCACCATCTCTATTTGCAAGGGTCAAAGGGAAGGTTACTAGAATATGGGAGCCAAAGCCCTCTGGCAGAAGCTGGTCTCAGGGTGGCACAGACCCTGGGGGCTGGGACCATGGTGGAAAGTGCTTCCCACAGGAGATGGAACTAGAGAAGATACCTAGCCACTGCCAGAAATGACCATCCTAGACAGCTCTCTGTTTAGAAAAGAAAAACCTCGGCTTCTTCCCTCGTCTGCCCACCTGTAATCTCTCACCAGTGCCTCTCACTGGCTGAATCTGGCTTGTATCCAGGGGACAAAGGAGCCTGGGAAACAGTTTATGAGGATAAGCCTCTGTGACACATGTTGAGCAGAGCAGGGTTTGAGAATGGATTTGAGAGCAAACAGACAAATGACCAACATAACTATCAAGTTCAACTGTAAGGACAACTGAATGCAGTTCAGACCTGACTCAGGAAGGGGAACGAAAGTTGGATGAGTCTAAGAAATAAATTAGGCTGAGGAAAAAACTTCTCAAATAAACACCCCAAAACACTTTAAAAAGTTCCTTCTCCTTCTTGTCCTCCCCTCCCACATCAAGTTAAACTTGGAGGAGAAAAGCCTAGACTGGGATTGTTAGTAACTTGTGTGAAACTGAGTTAATGTCTAAGAAGATAATTGCTAGAAATGCTAGGCATATCAGTTATCTATTGCTATAACAAACTATCACAAGCTTAGTGGCTTATAACAACCATTGTATTTGCTCATGATTTTTTTGGTCAGAAATTTGGGCTGGGCTCAGCTGGATGGTTCTTGGGTGTCACCTGAGATCATTTGTGTGACTACAGTGAGGTGGCAGATTGGCTGGGGGCTGATTGATCCCAGGGGTCTCCTCTGGGATAGCTTCTTTGTGTTCCAGTTTATTTCAACCTCCAGTAAACAAACTGACCTGTTTGCATGGCAGTCCCAGGGTGTTCAGTGAGAGGGGAAGCCCCGATGCACAAATACTTCCTAAGCCTCTGATACATCATGCTTGTCAATGCCTGCTGATCAAAACAAATCACAGGGTCAAATCTAGATTTCAGGGGTGGATACAGAATCTTCACTCTTGTTGGGAGGGATAGTACAGTCACAGTGCAAAGGGGAATGAACACAGGAATAGGAAACAATGTGGCCATTTTAAATTATCACACTAGGTGAGTGGATTTCCCAGCAAGTTTTTCTAGACAGAGTATTCCAGTTTTATCCACACCTGAACATTTTGAAAGGAGATATAATTGTTTTCCAAACAGCAAATGTTTTTCATTCTTACAGAGGCACTGGTCTCTAAAAAAATGCTCCCTCAAAAAAGCCCCTTTGACCAAACTCACTCCATAAGAGTCTCATAATTAATAGCCAACCATGTCACCTGAAGTTAAGGATGTTGCCTCAAATTCAAATACAAGTTCAGAGAAGAAGACTCAAGACTGCCTCCATTTTCCCTGTGCCTTAAAGAAAGGGAAATCCAGATTTCGGCACAGGATTGCAGGGAAACATCAAACTAGGAGTCAGAACTATGGTTTCATATTCTGGAACCAATCATCTGTGTAAGCCACTTGGGTAAGTCTCTTCTCTCCAAGTCACAATTTTGCAAATTCGGAAGTTTACTCTGGAACAGCTGGGGCAGGAGTGAGAGGTAGAGGGGGAAAGAGGGTGAGGTGAATCAGTTGAAGCTGGCTGGTGGAAAAGAGTACAGTGTGAGGGGGTGTGGGAACCTGGAGAGTGCTACTTGTTCGCGGCAGTAAATTCACTGTTTTCCCTAAAATATGTTGGCACCTGATCTAACTGCCATCCGTCACAAGATCACCTCCAAGAACTCATCTGGCTCTGTTTTCTGCCTCTCCCAATCTGCTTCCCCACATGCCTCTGCTATACCCAACTTTGCATGGAGTTATCAAGTGCCCCTGGTCTTCAAGAAAGGGATGCTCAGTTGCAATGCAAAAAAAAAAAAAAAAAAAAAAAAAGGAGCACAGACACTCGTCCCTTCCTTCATACCATCTTGTTTCAATCCCACACACCCCTTAAAGTGGGGTTGCAACTGACAGGCTTTTACTTTTACATAAAAAGTACCATTTAGACTGATCCAGGCCCATAATTCTGCTCCACTCATTCCTATCGGTGCTTCTGGAAAAGCTGCAGACCTGACACCAAGATCCTATCACAGCCCACAGTTAGCTGTGGGTTAGTGTAACCTTCCCTGGGCCCCTGCTTCCAAGCCCTTCTTCCCCCAGGGAAGACATGTTCCCTAAATATCTGATTTCTACCCCCTTCATTTCAGAGGGAAATCTCAGGTTAGAACTCTAAAGAAAATAGGTTGTTTGGTCTGAAATATGAGATTGGAGGAGTTGGAGAAGCCCAGCAACTACTGCAAGGTCCCACTCTGAGCTGGTAGGAAACTGCATGGTTAGAAATGTGTTCTTTGATATGACAAAGGCAGTTTCCAAATTGGCCTTTTGAGGTCCATTGCCTCAATGAAACCCACCAGGATCTCTTCACACCAAAGTCTTCTTTCCTGCCAGTGAGAATTAAGTGGGCCTTCCATTCTCTTGTTTGGTGAGTAATAATATTGCAGTGGAGCATGGGAGCTGAATGGCCTGGATTTTTAATTTTTTTTAAGTTTATTTTTGAGAGAGAGAGAGACAGAGAGAGTGAGTGGGGGAGGGGCAGAGAACGAGAGAGAGAGAGAGAGAGAGAGAGAGAGAGAGAGAGAGGGAGAGGGAGAGGGAGGAAGAGAGAGAATCCCAAGCAGACTCTGCAACTGCCAGCACAGAGCCCGGTGCAGGGCTTGAACTCACAAACCACGAGATTAGGACCTGAGCCGAAATCAACAGTCAGACACTTGACTGACTGAGCCACCCAGGTGCCCCTCAACTGCCTGCATTTGCATCCTGGCTCCATCATGGGAAATCAAATGCTGGGTACTTTGGTCAAGTTTCTCAATCTCTCTGTTCCTCTGCTTCCTTGGCTATAAAAAACTGACGCAGGATTGTGGTGGTGATCAAGTGACAAAGTACTTGTAGAGGCTCCAGTATGTGGCACATAGTAACTGCAACAGTGTTAGCTGCTGTCATCATGTCTGTATTATATTGCTGATAAAAGTGTTATCTCATATGCCTCCTTTATAGTACTTGCATTTATCTAATTAGATAATAAGTTCAAGAGCAAAGATGATAAATATTTTTCCTATTTCTTTATCTCCATTCTCCTCCACCCCCACTACCACTCTCCATCAGCCCAGGGCCTGGTATACAATACATACCAGGGGGTAGGGACAGGCAAGTGGGGCCTAACATCATGGTGTAAGAGGAGGATGCCATGAAGTATGGGCTCTAGGAGAGACATGTTGTTATTGAACATGGCTTTTAATAATTACTAACTTAATAATTAGTTCAACTTACCAACTATCTCCTTGCCTCGGGGTTATAAAGTATAAAACGGGAATAAAGTTTTGCCTTAGAAGGTAGCTGTGAAGACAGATCCTTCACAATGTAGGGCTCACATGGGCAATCAAAAAATGCTCATTTCCTTCCCTTTCCTTCCGCCTCACCATTAATAAATTGATCAGATCAGTGCTGGGAGACATGGAGAAGTATGAGGAAAGCAGCCCCAGAAGAAAAGGCAAAGAAAAGGGGCTCAATGTCTCAAAAGCAAATACCACTTGACCTCATAACAAGGTCCCACCCTCAGGAACTCTTCTGCCCGCTGAACTGGGTTCAAAATGCCATTTACAGATGGTAAAACTGTCATCAACATAGATTCCTCAAGAGAAGCTGGGAGTGGAAATCTCAGGGTCCTTAGGAAATCTGCAGTTCTCCCCTTGATGACTGCTGAGGCTCCCGATGGATATATAAGACAACACCCTACATTTCCCTCTAAAATTGTCTTCCCTTCTTGCCTTCCCGCAATTTTACTATCCTCAGGAAGCATGCCAGACAAAAGATGTGGATCTATGGCCTGACCTCATGGGGGTCACCTCAAGTTTTTACAGAACCACAGAACATTAGGGCCGACATGAGCTACTCCAACACCCTCAAAATAAAGATGAAGCCACAAAGAAGTTAAGTGGTTGGCCCAAGGTTTTACAGCTGATCAAGGACAGAAATGAAATGTAGACCTGTGCGCTTTTTAATTTCACATCATTCTGAGGCCTCAGAAGAATATGGGCTTTCAAAAGCATTTATTCAAGTAAGACATACTCTAAGTTCCAACAATGATTTCTCTAGCCCATATTGGGCGGGATATGATCAGTCATGACTTTCTAGATCTAAAATCAGTGAACTGAACACATCCAGCAAAAGCCATTTACATCAGCTTCTTTCTGCAGCTCAGTGTATTATATGTGTTCCCATGTGCTGCCTGTTCTACAGGTCTGAGAATGTACCCTGAGACCTCCTCATGTGAAGGAAACAGACCCCAGCTGGCCAACCACACTGTGACTCCAATATGGACTTCAGCTGCTACACTATAGGTCTGTGTTCAGTGAACTGCATTTTTTAAAAATGTTAATATCTACATGGCTCTCACCCAACTGCCTTAAGAATACCAGCTGTACTGTGCTTCTGCCTCTCCTTTGACAGTCCTAAGAACAGCTCCTGAAGAATAGAACATTCTTCAGGGGAGGGCTGTTGGTTTTTGCAGACATTTAAGAAGAGAAGATGAAAGGGATTTCAAGTTGAAATGTCAAGTATGGAAAGGGATGAGATGGGACAGAAGAGAGAATCTGGTATGTTTCCAATGCCTTTCATGTACCAAGCACTGGGTTGGATGAGTTCTCATTCCTATTGCATTTGGTCCTCACAATGATGAGCATAAAAACCACAGTTTTATAGATGAGAAAATTGAGGCTTAGAAAGATTAAGAGACTTGCCCAAAGTCAAACAAGGAATTTGTTGTATAGCTGGTACAGTAGTTTCCAATGGCTGTTACAACAAATTACCATAAATTCTGTGGCTTAAAGCAACAGAAACACATTCTCTCCCAGTTCTGCAGGGCAGAACTCAGCGTGTCAGTAGGGCCCCGGTCCCTGTAGAGACTCTGGAGGAGGATTCCTCCTTACATCTTCCAGACTCTAGTGGGCAAGGCATTCCTTAACCTGTGACTGCCTAACTCTATAATCTCTACCTCCATCTTCCCATGGACTCCTCTTCTCCATCCATATCTCCTCTGGGTGTCTCCTATAAGGACACTTATCACTGGATTTAGGGCCCACCTGGTTAACCCAGGATCATCTCATCCCCGGATCCTGAATTCCATCTGCAAAGGCCTTTTTTTTTTTTTTAAGTCACTTTACATTCATAGGTTCCTTGAGTCAAGATGAAGATAAATCTTTTTAGAGGTGGGGCACCACTCAACCCACTATAGCTGGGTTTCTAACTGAAGCCTGTCTTACTAGTCCATTTTCTCATCACACTGTCAAGTTATTCCCTGTCTTTTCCTTTATCTGTTTTCTCAAGGATAGCTTTGGCCAAAATGACAAAAATTCCAAGGTAGCCACACAGTATAGAGAGAACACAGTCCTTCAATCACCCAGAGTTATCCAGAATCTTAGTTGACAGTATTGAAATTTAAGCCCCTCCCAATCCTGCTATTGTTCTAAGAACCAAGAGGGAAAACTGCCCCCTGAAAAACACTTCGCCGTTGCCTTTAAACATCAAAACAGTTGACTCCTTCCGAAAGTTCAGCCCTTCTTTTTCCAGGAGAAAAAGAGCTATCAGATGTCAACTTAACCTATAGCCACCTCCTAATAAGTTTAAGACAAAAGGCCAATACTTTCAAATAAGATTCAGACATAATGTAATAGCATTTGTTACCAAGCCCCATCTAATTATATCAGTCAATCTTTTATTACCAGACCCACAAGTGCAAAGAACTCTATTATAATCTCTTTATAATGATCTCCTCACTATCTCACTCCTCCAACTCTACAATAAATTAATCATCTGCTGCTCACAATCATGAGTAAACATCAACTCAATTAAGAACTGATAAATAAACAGTTCACTCTAAGGCTTGTCCTGATACGGTGGGAAGTATCACTGGGCGCCTGCCAGGGCACTGCTCGCCTGAAGTTCTGAAACGTGGATGGGTGTTTAAAGCTGTGTTTCTTCTGCTTCTGTTCACAGAAAGTGCTTTGGCTGTTGTCTTCTGCTCCCACCCCATGTGTGCAGGTGGAGAACTATTCCCTTGTCCTCTCTTGACCCAAAGGTGGAAGAATTGCTCATTTATGCACTGGGTGTTGTATGGAAACCAATTTGACAATAAATTTCATATATTTAAAAAAAAAAGAATTGCTCATTTATCCTTACTCTGCACTACATTGCATCACAAATCTGAAAGAAAATCAGTGGGAAGACAATAAAATGCAAGAAATTTGAACCATACCATATCAAACAGTAAAGGAGAAGGAACCCTTAGCATATGTTAAGATGCATGACTTTATACTGAATAGTTACATAATTGTTAAGGTTAAGTTGTGTCCCTCAAAAAAGATATGCTGGAGTCCTAAACCCCAGTACCTCAGAATATGAGTTTATTTAGAAATTGGCTCATTGGAGATGTAATTAGTTTAGATGAGGTCACAGCGGAGTAGGGTGAGTACTTAATCCAATTTGACTGGTGTCTCTATAAGATGATGTGAAGACACGGAGAGAATGCCATGTGGAGAGACATACAGGGAGAAGGCAATCATGTAGTGACAGAAGCAGAGGTTGTACGATGCATCTATAAGTGAAGGAGAACCAATAATTTCCAGCCACCCCCAGAAGCTAGGAAGAGGCAAAGAAAGATTCTACACCCAGAGCCTTAGAGGAAGGGTGGCCCTACTGATACTGATTTCATATTTGTGGCTTCTAGAAGTGTAAGAGAGTAAATCCCTGTTGTTTTAAGCCATGTGCTTTGTGGCACTTTGCTATGGCAGCCCTAGAAAACCAATACAGTGATTGATTACAACAAGAATAGTCAAGCTAACATTTTTGAGCAGTTTCAGCAGGCATTATACCAAGCATTTTGTAAGCATTAAGCACATGGAATCTTCACAATTGTCTTATAAAGTTGTAACTGAACCCACATTCATTCAGTTTCGAAGTTAGTACTCCTATTCCCACTTTACAAATGAGGAAACAAGGTTGACTGAGGCTAACAGTACCAGAGTCATAGAGTGAGTGAGTGGCAAGCCTCTCTAGTATTGGAGGCACTCACTTCATTCCCCCAAACAACACATTGTAAGCCTGATGAGGACAGGGTCATGGAAGTGTTATTCACCAGGAATCCCCCAATTGTGCTGCCCAGAGCCCCAGGGCTCCTCCGCCACAGGTATAGAGGATGAAGGGAAGCCAGTGACTGCAGGGGTCATCCAGCATTCTACCTCCACTTTACCTGGCACTCTCCACATTTATGTTTTGTGTTTTCAGTTCTCACATGAGAAATATTTAAACCAACTTTTCTGCTGCGTGAAGAAAAAATTTACAAACATTGCTACATAGAGGATAGTTCTTTTCCATAGAAGAATTGCAGGTAATATCTGCAGAAGGGATGATAGAATTAGAAAATTACCATTCTGGAACCAGTAATGAAATAATGGACCTGGGTCACCATCATCAAAAGATGCTCAATCACTAGGTGAGAGGTTGGTTGGGAACTTTACAAAAGAATCAGGCTAACACCATCTGAATCTACTGATTAGATATTAATTATGTGTCTGGTGATGTGATGCAAGAGGAAGCATACAGCACCACATGCAAAAAAAAAAAAAATGCACTTGAATCTAAGCATGCTTTTGATGTCCATCAGATTAAAGGAAATACACCGGATAGAAGAACGGGGTAAATTACACGGTAAGGAAGCAACTAATCAAAATAAGAAAGTGGTTCTTTCCCAAGGACAAATGATCGTATTCTTCCAAAAGACACAATGTGTAGTGACAGAGACAAAGAGAGAGAGGAAAGGTGGAAAAGAAGGCAAGAGGAACTATGAGAGAATAAAAGAAACAAAAGAGATGTAGAAACCAAATGAAATGTATGGACCTTGTTTGGATCCTGATTCAAACAAACTCAGTACACAAAGATGATTTTGAGATAATTGGGAAAGCCTCAAAAGGCTGTAAGGACACAGATGGCCCCAATGTTAGAAAATGCTATGGAATTGTTAATTTTTTTTAAAGTAGACTCCATTCTCAATGTGGGGCTTGAACGCACCAACCTGAGGTTGAGAGTCACATTTTCTACAGACTGAGCCAGCTATATGCCCATTATTTGTTGTTGTTGTTGTTGTTGTTGTTGTTGTTGTTGCTGTTGTTGAGATAATGGAATGGTGATTGCATTTAAGGTGCACATGTTCTTTATCTGTTAGAGAAGCTTAGTGAAGTATGTAGGGCACAGTGAGATGTTATCTCGGTTAAGGTTAGGAGGAAGAAGAAAAAATCATGGCCTCTCCCCTGAAACCCAAGTAAACAGTTGCTTTATCGAAAGCTGGGTTCCTCAAATCATGCAAAGTAATTATTTAGGGAGTAAAACACACTCCTTTTCCTCAGGATGTATAGTTTTGAGAACAGATTAGAGTTGCTTAAAAATTCTGTGTCAGCAAAGTAAGGTGTGCTGAAAAAAACATTTCTATGGAGGCCTCTGAGGAGCTAGCCTAGTTGGTGGAACTCACCCTCCTCTCCTATAATACCTGCGTGCTCAAGTCAAGGTGGAGGCTACCACAAATGTTATTACAAAATCAAGAAGGGAAACATATATCTCCACATTTCTATGTTTGTGATATGTGGGGCCCTTTGGCAGGGTCATTCCTGCCAATTGCAAGGGTGGTATTGTCATCAGACTGCTTACTGGAGCATGTGATTAAGTGAAATAACTTATGGCAAATATTTGAAATATCATGACTTCATAAATGTTAGCCATGATCATCCTCATCACAATTACTATTATTCTGTTGTTGGTATTGTGCATGCTTGTCATTGAACATTTTCTGTGTGTTCTTCCCCTTTGTGCTAGCTCTATCTGTGGAGTTAGGAGAGTTAGAAAAGTAAGCTCAAGAGTAAGGATATCCTTACATATTTCTCTCTATTCTCCACTCTTCCCTCCTCCATGCCTACCAGGGAAGGACAGCATTATGTACATAAGAGCTTTGCAATTAACAGCTATTTAAAAGCACCTGGGTGAGAAGGAATGGTGATGAGTATCCCTCTGATGTAAGGGCTGTGGGATCTGGGAACAAAAATGGCCATCAGAGGCAGCAGAACGGAGTGAAATTTCTGGCTCTGTTGCTTAGTGAGCAGTGTTTGGTCACGTTACTGAAAGATTTTGAGCTTCAGTTTCCTGATAAGTAAAGTGAGGACCAAGGTACTGGCCTCAAAAGGCTGTAAGGACACAGATGGAGTCCAATCTGGCTGCTGGCTCACCAATGGTGCCTCTCTTCCTTTCCAGAATGGGGACAGAGATGGTTAGCCAGGCCTCTCCTAACTATAAGAGGATGTACAAGGTTTGTGCATAGGAAAGATGTTGCTATGAACAGAATGTGTATGTCCCCCACCTCCCAAATTCATATGTCGAAGCTTGATCCCCAGTGTGATGGTATTTGGAGATGAGGCCTTTGGGGAGGGTATTAGGACATGACGGTAAAGCCCTCATAAGTGGGATTTGTGTTGTTTAAACAAGAGACTAGAGAGTTTGCCTCCCTCTCTCTAGTGTGTGAGGAAACCAGGAAAAAAGGTCTTCACCAGAACCTGAGCATGCTGGCACCATGATCTTGGGTTTCCAGAGCTGTGAGAAAGAAATTTCTGTCCTTTAAGCCACCCAATCTAAAGTATCCTGTTATAACAGCCTGAAATGACACAAACTTATGTATAATAAAGAGGCATTCTTGTTCCCCTAACTAGCAGTTTTTCACATTTCAGTTGGCATCATAGGCCATCTCCCTGGGGTCCCTGGTGGCTACAGTCCCCTGTGGCTGCACTCTCTGGCCTCCACCCAGTACTGCCCACTGGCAGCAGCAGGAGGCACTCAACAAGGCCCTAGAGGAAGGCAGGAATTGCCAACAAATGACTGAAAGGGTCAAGGCAATTAATTGCCTGGTGTTCTCACTTTGAAAAACACAATTTAGCAAAGGAGGGTGCAGCATTCTAAGAGCATGATAGCAAAAGCTACTGAAGTCTTAAGAGAGAGAGAGAAGGTAAAAGCCAATAAAAGGATTTTGAGTTTCCTTAAATTCCCTAAGTGTAATCTATAAGCTGTGATCTACATCTTATCACAAATAACTGATAACCTTGGGTGATTTGTTCCCTTTTCTGCGCCTCAGTTTCCTCAAGCGTAAAATCAAAAGTGTTCTTAACTTGAGCCCTTTACACCTATAGAATTCAGATGATATGAGAAAGAAATTTTGATGAGACAGAAATTACTGTTATATATAAAAATATATAGCTGTATATGTATTTATATAATACATAACTTATATAAAAATATACAGGGATATTTTTACTTCCACTAACATCTAAAGGGAATTTAACATTTTCTTTGATTATAAATGTAAGCAACAAAATGTCAATAAAAATTACAGGTATTTTCAATCATATGATTGCAGAAATCTGTAATACCACGTACATTCACCACTACTTTGTAATTACTGTGGATGTTAGATCCACTTTTAGATCTCATTAATTTATGTCAAGAAGCACATAAATTACTAAGTCATAAATTTGATTCTTAAAAATTTTGACAATATTATTTCAATATACTCAGTTTGCATTGTAATCCTATAGATTTGATTTTGTGCTCTTGAAAATCATCAGTCTGAGAATGGGCGCATGGGATTTACCAAACTATTAAAGGCATGCAGGCACCAAAAAGGTTAAGGAGCCTGGAAGGATCTCCAAGAGTCCTTCCAGCTATGACTTCATAGCTGGTTGTTTGCAACCCACACTGCTGATTTCTGTTCTCTGTTCTTTGGCTTTAGCCTAGTTCATCCAGTGGGGAAGCATACAGTCTCTGGAGCTAGTGTCTGAGGTTCTAACCAGCCTCTGTCCCTAACCCCGCTGTGTGACTGTGAGCAACTTACTTGGTCTCTCTGAGCCTAAGTTTCTTCTTTTTTCAAGTGGACATCCTTCCACCAACTTCTCTGGAGTTATTGTGAGAGGTTAGTAATGTAAGAAAAAAAAAAAAAGGTTGGTGCAGTAAATGATTATTGACGTTGTTCTTGTTAGATTTGTAACACGGAGCAGTAGCTGAATTTGTCACCCAAAAGTGTGCCTCTTTGGCATAAGGATTATTTTAGGTTGAGTAACTTAAGAAACTGCAGACGTGGCAGAAGCTCTGAAAACCAAGGAAAAGTTCCCATTTGTAAGGAACATTTACATTTCTAAAGCAAATTTCCAAGTGTAAGGGTGTCTCCCTCTTTATACCTGGAAGAGGTGGATGATTCAATCTCTAGATACTCTTCAACCGGGAAGCCAAGACTTCAATCTGCAATAACAACCTTATTCTTTACTGTGCTTTTCCTAGTTAACATCGCATAACTTTTTTTTTTTCATCTTTAGCTGAAAATGGTATTTAAGGTGAAGTTAGTCTTCCTGGGTGTCTCCCATGTGTTCAGGAAGTATACATGCTATTAAACTTTTGTTTTTCTCCTGTTAATCTTTTTTTTTTCGTTTTTGGTGGCGGGTTTTGTTGTTGTTGCTCCTGCTGTTGTTTTATCACAGAGGTGTCTCATCCAAAACCTAGAGGGGTAACCTAGAGGAAAACTTATTTTTCTCCTCCTACAACATCTTGGTGAGTAGTTATTATAAACCATTATCACGTAAACTGGCAAATGTCCCTCAAAGCAAATCTACGATGATTCAGACCAAATCTACTCTGCATTCACTATTTTTAATGCACAAAGAAGAGATACATCAATCGAATAATGGAAATAATTAGGAATCATTGGGTTTTACTTCACCCTGAATGGTTAAGGAATAGCCAAGAATGTGATACTTGTAAAAAAAGTCCACACTGAGTTTGTTTTTCGTTTTTTTGTTTTGTTTTGTTTTGTTTTTTAGAATTCCCTTTAGAATCCTCTTTGCTCTAGGATTGTATATGTTTTCTCCCACTTAATTTCCCCCCAGCAGTTTGTATATAAAAACTGATAAATCCTAATCTCAAACTGTGTGTGAGATTTTGTGGATATGCCCTGAATGTAAATAATCCAATCTTTCCCCAACAAACTGTTTCTGTCATAAGGCTATTTGTGATAACTACGGAGGCCACTCAGAGATTTTTGTTCTTCATTAGAGGGGTGATATCTTGGCCAGCAAGAATGGTTTTATTACTTTGCATAAACTTCTGTAGCTTAAAAGGAGCAGTAGTAAAGTTAGTTCAAGGCCCTTTATGACTTCTTTTGTTCTACAAAGTTGGGGAGGAAAAACATCAGTGAGGTATGAAAAGGCTGTTTGTTTACAATCAGTACGCAGATCCTCGCCTTTTTCATAAAAGGAAAGGAAACCAGCAGGAGAATTACAATACCCAGCACCTCCCTGGGTCTCTCTGTATTCTCCACACTCGTGTATTAAGCAGCTAGGCAGCTGTTGAACAAGTACTATCAACAAAGCAATCTTCTAGCCCTTTGATTCAGGCTATTCATATCTTCTGCCCTGAAATAAAATGACTTTCACAATTAAAACACCGAAATCAATGCAGTATCTATTGTCATGTCTGCAGGAGAAAAGCTTTAATTACAGCCATAGTTAGATAACACAATCATTACACCTCCTTAATCTCAAATACA
Organism: Felis catus; assembly: GCF_018350175.1. Taxonomy (NCBI): domain Eukaryota; kingdom Metazoa; phylum Chordata; class Mammalia; order Carnivora; family Felidae; genus Felis; species Felis catus. The sequence continues at coordinate 36,493,580 of NC_058378.1, read as the reverse complement.
AAACCAGCACCCTCTGAGTACTTTGCCACCCTTTCTTTGATTTTTTTCTTTTTCTTTTTTTTTTCTTTCCTTTTTTTCCCCCCAATGTGAATGGCTTTTTATCTAAGCACTTCAATTTGCATGCCTTTGCTCGGAGGCAGCTCCCCATGATATGTTAATTGCAGATTGCTTTAAGTACTAAAAGATTAACATAAAACCCTTTGCAAACAAGCTAATAGTTTATGATAATTTTTGCATGGCCTTTGTCTGTCTATCACTGGATTGCCTCTAGCTGTAATTTTATAAAGAAGCTGTAAAATATCATTTAAACAAGTTCATTTACACATAATTATTACCAGAATCACATTATTCAATTTAGATACTCCAGCCTATTAACAATCCATGAACTAAAATGTAATTAAACTATTTTCCTTTTATGAACCTATTCATTACAATGTGTGGGAGATGGATCTCTCAGTTTCACTGCAAATTTCAGCACTTTGTTGTTGAAATTGACAAGTCTGGCACTCATTATGTGCTTTTAATTATATTAAAAGTATTGCAAGACAGCTCAGATAAAGAATATATTTAGAAAAGAATGCCTGGAAATGCCAAGATGGTGTCATCCCCAAATATATATTTATTTTACTCATGCATTTTTTTGGGCTCTTAGAACAGTGAAAAATAAAATCGGGCTGGTTGTTTTAATTGAGATTTTCATAGCTCCTCTTAGTAATTTTTCTAATTTAAACTAAGGATAAATATCTCATCTAATTAATTGTGTTTACTCATTTTTCCAGATTTCTATCTACTTTTTTTCAAAAACTATAGTTGGATTTATAACCAAATAAACATATTCTCCCAGAATTTACATACAAACACACAATTACCTCACATATGAAGAATGTCATATTTAGGATTTGATTAAAAAACTGGTGAACAGCTTAATTTCTGATACAAGTTTTAATCTGTGTGGGAGCAACAGCATTAATGGGAAACATTTCGTCTCTTTTAAAAGGGGCGAGTTCCTTGCTTCTACTTGGTGCTGCTTGATTTAGGAAGTAACTCGAACTCTTACAGTTAGTGCAGACTCAGAACAAACCGAAAACTGGGAGTCGTAAGACCGGCTACTGATGAACATCTAAGTCTATATTAATGACACAGGGCATCCCAGTTTGGGTACTGCTAGAGCAGCTATCAAAGAGGAGCTCCATATAATCCTAAGTCTACCCTGAACACCACACCCTCACCCTAACGACACACTTGGTACATTGTTGTCCAAAGCTTTTGTTTTCCAATGTCCCATCTCCATCCTCTTTAGGATAGCCAACACATCCCTCCAAATAAAATCTGGACTGTATTTATTCTTCATGGATTAAATTATGACCAACATTTTCCATTAGAAACATTTCCTGCCCTCTACAGACCACATTGACTGACGTGGAAGCACCGGTAGCCTGCACCACTCCGTTGGTATTCAGCATGCATATTCTTATACAGGTAGCTATGTGCTTTGTGGGTATCTCCTGTCCCCTCGAACACATTGAGAGTTTCTCCTTTTATGCCTCTACCATCCTCTTATGGTCTAGTAGTGTCTTATATTTGGCCAATATTTACCCAAAATACTGTGTATGCCAATTAGATATTAAAGTCAACCACTTTCTCTATTAGCCACTATTGGCTCACACTTTGGAAGACTGGCAGAAGTGCCCAGTAATTCCTTGGCCAGCACCCTTATTTCGCCACTCCTCCTCAGGGATAATCTCCAAGAAGAAATTCAGATGATTACAAGGATAGCTTTGTAACTTGGCTAAGAGCTTCTTGAGAAACAAAAATCATCCCAAAATTTTCTGGGCCTTCAGAAATTCACTAATGCTCACACTGCCTTCTAAAGACTGAAGATCTGAAATGGAAGTAATACCCCTCCTTAAGGAAAAGTAACCACTGGTACAGTATGCCCCTGGTAGGGAGCTAGTTGTCAATCACACTGGAGGAGTACTGGGGGGAGGCGGGGGGCGTTGAACAAGAAATTATGTACCTCACTCTAAGACTCTTGCCTAAGAAAAGATTTAGAATAATTATTGAAGTCATTAAGTAGAGAGATAAAGAAGCAAACAAATAAATGGAAAAGATCCATGGCTAGCAGGGTTCAGTATATTTGACTGTTAAAAACAAGACAATAAGCCCCAAATGCTAAGCTCCATGTCACCAAAATGAGACTTAATTTACAGGTTCAGCTGTCCCAGAAATGGATTCTTAAACTAGCAGTCAGGAATCACCTGATATATTAGTTAGGCAGTCTTCCTGATAGACCCTTGCCAATCCCTAGAGGAAAGTATCCTTACAAGAATAAATCCACTTTTTTGCTTAATATTACTTCCTTGTTTCTGCTCCCTTCTGACTGTAAAAGTTTTCCATTTTGTACAGATCCTCAGAGCTTCTATCTGCTAGACTGAAGGCTCCCTAATTCATGAATCATTAAAAGAAGCCAATAAGATCTTTAAAATTTATTCTGCTGAATTTTGTTAATTTTGTTTTTTAACATCACTGATACACACACACACACACACACACACACGTACTGAGCACTCATTGGGTAACTGAACCCAAGGGGCATGTAGTAACCAAGGTCATACAACCCATGAACAACTACCCTAAATTCCTTTTTGCCATTCACATCTCACCAAATTTGATGGAATGTAACCAACTCTTACTTATCTAAACAAATCCAGGCAGAGGCCTGGAGAAGCCACAACATCCTGTGACTCAGACACCAGGGAAAGGCAATGTGATAGGCTTTCTATAGTTTTTTTTTTCCCATCTATATATGCATTTCTCTTATCTTGAACCTCACAACCTTGTTTGTTTTGTTCACCAGTGTACGTTAAAGTCTAGCACAGTTGCTAGCACATAGGGACAATACAATAAATGTGTTAAAAGTTAAATTAATTAACCTAACATAATTAATGAATTATAATAATTATTTAATTAAAATAATTTAATTCATCTAATTAGCCTAACATACTAGTTGGGGCTTTACTCCACAGTAGAGTCTTTAGAGCCAGGTATACCAAATGCTGGTGCATTTCAAAGAAATACAGATTTAAATCTCAGGATTAGGTTAAGAAAAAGTATCCCAAACTTGGAAATAAGGAAGTAGGGGTTCTAAAAAGGACAGAATAGAATATCCTTTCAATGGCATTCTTTGGCATTGTAAGATAGGTCCTCCCAAGGACTATTTAATTCTTCAGGAGATTATACTTATGTTTGACTTCATTGCTCACTACTTGATTATACTCCAGACACAGTGAAGTCACAAGTTAAATTGTAGGTTTTGTCTGGTAGGAAAGGAAAAGGAAAAGGAAAAGGAAAAGGAAAAGGAAAAGGAAAAGGAAAAGGAAAAGGAAAAGGAAAAGGAAAAGGAAAAAGAAATGGAAAAGGAAAAGATACTAAGAAGTTGTGACTATATTGCGCTGACACATTGGTCAGTTTTGTATCTAACGTAGCAATCTTCATCTAACATCCTTTTTTCCTTTTTAATATTTATTTATTTTAGGGAAAGCACAAATAGGGGAGGGGCAAAGAGATGGGGACAGAGGAACCAAAATGGGCTCTGTACTTACAGGCTGACAGTAGTAAGCCCAATGTGGGGATTGAACTAATGAACTGTGAGACCATGACCTGAGCTGAAGTCAGATGCTCAGCTGACTGAGCCACCCAGGTGACCCTGTCCTTTTTTCTTTTTTTTTTTTTTAAGTGCCTATAAATACCCAGTTCCTCAAAAGGAACCAGCTCTACTGTATTACTAGTACCTTCATTACTGACCTAAGTATTTGAATAATTTGAAATAATGATATATATGTTTATATAGCATTTGTGTGAGTCAGATTTTTTAACTTTTTGAAAATTATATTTGACAATATCCTAGGTCAGGCCTCAGCAACCTGTGTTAATGCCAAGCAGGGCCCTACTAATGCACAGGTCATATCTTCTAAGCTCTGATCTATGTATACATAAGGGCTATTAGAGGACAAACATGTAAAAGAACAGAATGGTTGGCAGTTAGCTGATCCCCCCAAATCTTCAATGTCTGGCAGGCAGAAGCATGAGGATAAGGTCAAGGGACAGACCAAAAAGAAAGAAAATTCCCTTAAAGACTATGGGAATGGAGTAGAGAGTGGCCAAGTAAACACAGAAAAGAGTGAAGGGATGTGTACAGTAACTGGTGGTAGAAGGGGCCTCACAGGACTCTGACCTATTATTTCTGTTTCACGAGAAAGAAAGTCTCATCCTTATAAGAAATGATTGGATTAGATAATTCTGAAGGTCTTGTGCAGCTCAAGTACCAAACATCCTAATGGTTCCATGATTCCATATTTTCAGAAGACTCTACTTCTAGTTCTATTTTCTCAGTGCCCTTTAACATTGACAAAGGGCTTTCTCACTGATTCCTCCCACCATACCTGGCATGGACCACCTTGCATTTGCTGTTCACCTATGCCCAGGAGCTGCACAGTTTCTGTCATCTCTTTGACCTAGGACTGCCCTAGGACACATTGTACACGCCTCCACTATCACACTGGCAGCTCCCATGGGGCTACAACTGACACCAATTCTCAAAGAAAGAAACTCTCTTGCTACCAGTGCAGGAACAGTATCTCTGCACAGCTAGTGGATTTCCCTGCTGGCTTTTTTTTTTTTTTTTTCACTATGCCCATAGTTCTCATGTGCAATTCTCAGACAGCAGAGAAAAGAAAATCCACTGACCGGCCATCTGAGTGCCCGCACACACCTACCTAGGAGGGCTGGAACCACCCCCCCCGCCCCCACCTAATGATCAAAGAGGAGACCTCATTTGTATATTTTACTTCTCAAGCTTCTGGCATACTTGCCTGGCTCAAAAACGTACTGCCTCTTGGTATCTATAAGTTGTAGGCAGCTAACTACATTCCCCTCCATGCCTGGGGGAGACTTTCATCCTCAAACAACTTTATTTAAACAATTTCTTACTTAACATGTTTTTCTCAGTGCTTCAAATCCAATCACTCCCTGCATTGCAGGGGAGAACTGCTACAGGACAAAAAGAACAACACAACCTGTTTTTATTTTAATATCTTCCGGGTCTCTCGGCACTGCCATCATTTGGGCTGTCAGCCCTTCACCGCCCGAGGTGGCTTCCCACTCTCTGCAGACAGTCTGCCTCCCCACTAATGGCACTGTTTGAGCGAGGGGGAAATGCAATTTTCCACTCCATTACAAGCACTGTGTAAAAGGACCTCTTTTCCTCACTGCACACAGATAAGGACCTAATGAAATTCCATTCACTAAGTATTACAATAGCCAACTCCACTCCAAATACAGGCGTTCTAAGCGCCTGCCAGGCCCCCCACTCCAGAAGCGATTGCTACTGAATGTCCCTGGATTGAATCCCGTCAGGATAAAAAACTACAGGGTGAGTAGGGAGAGACTCTGGGGGAAGGGAAGGCAACAAAGATGGCAGCACATCCATGGCTTTTGCTCCTCCTTCTAATCATTATGCCCGGATAGTATTTCTTAAGAACTCTGGTAGGAGCTCTGAAATTCTTGTGTTTGGAGAGAGCAATCTTGGGAGAGCCAACGTGCCCCCTAGGAGGTCTGGGCATCACGCACCCTACAGACATAGGTAACAAACATAAGAGAAGAGGGATAATGCACAGTTTGCATTTTAAAATGAAAATTAAAAACAGATGAGGTCCCTAATGAGTGTGTGAATCTCTTGAAATCTTGTTGAAAAGGTAAAATTGCTCCTTCATATTTTCCCATCTTTTTATCCTTATCCCTTGTCTACCCAAATCTCTTTTCCAGTCTATTTTCCCTTGATCCATGGGAAAGCAATACAAACAGTAATAGAAAATGAAATCCTCTTCTTCCGCCACCCCCTTCAGAGTGTCAATGTCCTAGCGGTTCTCTAGGTTCACCAAGGAGGCCATGTTCTCTCTTCTACCAATGCCTTCCATCTACATGTATCTTTGGATTTGCCCCACACCAGAACTCATCACTCTCATCCCCATGTCCTCAAGGTGTAATCTGTCACCAAATAATCCATGCTGCCAAAGACCACCTGATAAAGGTCTAGTTTGATAACAAACTGAGAGGCTGCTCCTAGAGACACAATGGTTTGGTTTCTAAGAATTAATTGTTAATGTTGAGTTTGAAAGCATAGTTTCTATATATATAGGATGCAATTTGGGGCCATGGAGCCCTTCTGTGAAATCTTCTTAATCATATTACCAAAGTACATCTATGTCTCAAGTAAGTCATGCAACTAAGCCAAGAGGAAGACAAAAAAATAGAGTCTTATAATATATATTAAGATAATTCATATCATATATATAAAAATGCTGTATCTATTTACATATAAAAATAAATATACATTAAACTTTTTCCTTCTATCCTCATTCCCCATTCTCATTTGTCCCCTCAGAGGCAATTATTTTAATCTATGTGGATTTTTTTATCATATGAATTCTTAAAAAATGTATTTTTTCACTTTATACCATATTGCAAGATATACCTATGTTATTATATGTCACTTCATTTGTTTTGGCAGCTGTATAATGTTCCATTAAAAATACATATGCAAATTTCAGATTTTGCTATTAAAAATAATAACCCCAAGGACTTTCTTTACATGTCTCCTATTATACACGTGTCACAATGGAATTGCTGGGTCATGGGGGTATATTAATGTTCAACTTTAGATAAATAATTTCTAAAAGTATAGCACTAATTTGTCCTCCTGTCAGCAGTATATCAGAAAACAATATTTGCCAGTCGTGTGTGTGAAAAAGTCTTATTGTGTTTTCTTTGCAATTTCCTAATCATTAATAATGTCGAACATACTTGTTCCTATGTTATTTGGCTATGAATATTTCCTCCTCTGCAAAATGTCTCTATTTTCTGTTAGGTTTTCTAAGGTATTGTTTGTAGTTTTCTTATTTGGCTTATAGGAGTTCTTTATATATTCTTAATACTGATCCATTATCAACAGTGTATATGAAGAATATTTTTTCCTAATTTGTAACTTGTCTTTTCCATTTTTTCAGGTGTTTGTGATTAAAAACTTTCTTCATTTTAGTAGACCAAAATTTAGCAATCTTTTCTTTTTTGGTCAATATTTTTGATGTCTTTTTAAAGAAACCTTACTTTTGTTTTGTGCTCAAGTATTTTTAATTTATGTGAGTCATATGGTTACATGTGTCATCTTTCTTTTTTTCACTCAAGTCCTCTGTTTCTGAGATTCACTGTGTTGTGCTACATATATCTGCTCTGCCACTGCTTCTATCGATATTCCCGGATACACATGCTCCACATTTTATCAACAACTCTCACATAGGACCATTTATATGTCAGGCAATTTACAATGTGATCAATTTGCAACTTTCCTTCCAATTTCCCTTTTCTCAAGAACACAGTAGTTAAGTAAATTGGGATGTGGCTAACTTCTAAGGTAGAAGAAAAATGTTTACTATATACTTTCATAAAGTCCTTTTGTGCACTTTAAAAGTATTTTGAATTACCCCAAAATATGACAGATGCACCTTTTTTTTTAAAAAGATTCTACTACTTAGCCTACATCTTGACAAACAGATTTCATCTCCTGTGCCAACACCTATCATTTGATAATGGCCATGTAGAGAGCTCTGTCCAAAGGATGCTGAAGCTGTTGGAGCTCAGTTGGAAAGCGAGTCATGATCAATTAACAACTGCTACTGTGAATGACAGCAGGCATGCCTTTCATTTGTCATCTCAGGGAGCACCCTCTTTCATCCCTTAAGGGTAACCTTGCTATTTCCCAGGTACACAGGAAAAGCCAAAACCTCCAAGTTCAGCCTATTTCCTAAAACAACGTCATGTGCTCCTACATGCTCTCGCCCATGCTAAATGCATAATATAACAGACTGATGAGAGAAACAGCTCAAGCCCATGTCTTTGGGTCCTGGCTGATGTCCCCCACTATCACCCCATGTACACCATTCTCGCCCAAGTGCTTCTAATTTACCATCTTAATTGGCTGTGAGATGATATTTTAGAATTAGATTTCCAAAGAAGAGAAACAGGCAGGTTCTAAGAACAGCTGCAAAGAAAATGATTTTCTTTTTAAGCACTGGCCCCATTAGTTATGCAGCAGGTGGTTCCGTTTAATCCAGGCGGCATTTACTGAGGGTTCTGGTGTTCTCAGCCCTGCACTTGACTCTAATAGCAGAAAATCAAAGCTACAAAATCACCAAGTACAGCTCCCGGCACATAGTGAGTGCCCAAACCAGTGTTAGTTTCCTTTGCCTTCTCGTTTTCTTGCTTTACTCAAAAAGGTCTCAGTTCAGATGGGCAAATGAGGCTTCCTTGATGTCACAACCACCCTACTCAATAATCTCTGAAAGTTTAGGTATTACATACCAGCTGAAACAAAAACTGAAAGAAATGATATTCCAAGGAGATAGCAATGATCTTTAGTTGGTAGAGCTCTTATGGAGTAAATAGTTTACATAAAACGTGCACTGCATAAGTATTTCATACAGGGGACATCTTACAGGAAAAAAAAACCCCACAAAATATTAAAGTTAGAAGGAATAAGAGAGATTATTTAAACCAACCCCTTCACTATATAAATGAACAAATTTTTCTTTTCTTTCATGTTATGTGACTTTTGGGACTGGAACTCCATTTTCATAACTTCTAGTACAGTAGCCTTTGTGCTATGTAATGCTGTATTTTATAACCAAGCTGAAAGTCTCAGGAGAATTAAGCCTGGAAGCATTTAGGTGAAATTCAACCAGGGACATACCAGTCCTCCTCACCTCCACAGGGCCATGATATAATACGTAACCCAGGCAGCTGGAATCCAGGCCATGATCCAGGTAAATGTGTAGTGCCCCTAACTTTGCATGACCTCCAAAGCAATCCCCCAGCTATGGTTTTAATTTTTAAAAATTGCTCTGCTTAGAATATCTCTAAATTTTAAAAGCTTTGCCATTAACAGGTTACTTCAAATTGTCCCTGTCAGCTGGAGCTGGGGGAGGCTCCCATGATGCTCCCCCAGTGAATAATAATTTGTTTCAAATTTTAAAGGACAAAACTTATTCTTGGCAACCTCCTGTAGGGAGAAGAACTATTTCCAATGCTCTTTAATACATCTTGAAATAATTTATGAAACTTTACGAATATATTATTTAAGGAATGTGCATTTGCAGTCAAACAAAGAATAATTATTCACTGCTAGAGGAGCCCTTTGAAGGGACATTATCTTTCCTTTCATAGGTGATGGCTGAAAGAAACAATGTTTCAAAGCCACTTTTAGGTTAAAAACCTCTATTTAGGAAATGAAAGTTAATTTGATTAGAAAAGATGTTTAATAAACCACCAAGTCTATAACTTTGCCATTGAGGAGAAATCCTGATGTCGTGTGTTTGAATTTGAGGAGATAACAACTAATAGAGATAATTACTTATACTTTGCAAACGATAGTCTAATTTTACTAAGAAGATACAACCAAGGTTTTGAGTAAAAATCACAAAGGTAGGATCTTCCACTCACAACTCAATGTGGTGAAGGTGCACTCCAAGACCCCCTATTATAGTCTGCATAACCACTGATGCAAGGATATACCCATGGTAATGAATGGTAGTGCAGATGCCAATGCGAAATAGGTCTTCAAATTACCAATAACATTCTCAAAATTACCTTTTTTAAAATTAAAACCATGGCTGTAACTGAAGACATTAATGGGATGGAAAATTCTCGAAGATTACTGAAGATCACATATGCTATGATTAGGGTACATTTTTGGAGATGCAAAACAGTACAACTCAGGATATGATGGTTCACCTTGATCCATTCATAAGGTAAGAATGAGCTCACAACATGAGAAGGAAAGGAAGTCAGATGGTTGGCCCTAGAATAGTTCAGCAATGGGGAATGAAGGGATTGAATTTATGGACATTGCTACTCCCCAACCCACCCAAAGCTAGACTAAGTCCTAGTTACTCCAAAGTCTATGCCACTTTCACTTATTTCGATCTTGATCTTCTACTGTATCAACTTCTACCAGGGTTATGAACACACTTCTTGGTATAGGATCCCCAATGTGGATGACAGATCCCCCCAGAATTTAGTGAACACATTTTCTCAAAGCTAATAAACCCAAAGAGACCTTTGGGTTATCTCTCTCTTGTTTGCCAGAAGGACTAACTGGTGGCAGTATTCGTATTTTTAGTGGGGTGTGAATGAATTATTGATTAGTCAGTGAACTTTGGCAGACACTTTATCCCAAAGTCGTGGAGGTCCAATGAGTATATGCTGTAATAGAATCTTTGAATGTGAAAAAATTGGACCCAACAGCTTAACCCCTTCTCATCTTCTATTCCTTTCTCAATTCTTACAGTATTTGGGAACCATAGTTAGCACTTGGTCATTTTTTATTTTATTCTACACTTTTTTGTGTTTATAATTCTGTGCCATATAAAAAGAAAAGTCTGTAGGGCAGAAATCGTGCCACATGTTACTTCCATATTCTCCACTCTAACAAACACAAAGTTGACTTGAAATAATAATGAGTCCCTAATTGTTGATTAATGGACTTGGGCCATGTTTCTTTTTGATAACCCTTGAGGTCATGTGAAATTAAGAGCCTTCTTTTTCTGCTTCTAGACCAAGAAATGAGTAAGGTGGTGGATTTTTTTTTTAATGTTTATTCATCTCTGAGAGAGAGAGACAGAGAGTGAGCAGGGGAGGAATAGAGAGAGAGGGAGACATATAATCCAAAGCAGGCTCCAGGCTCTGAGCCATCAGCACAGAGTCCGACGTGGGACTTGAACTCACAAACCATGAGATCATGACCTGAGCAGAAGCCAGATGCTTAATGACTGAGCCACCCAGGTGCCACATAAGGTGGTGGCTTTTTTAACATTAGCTCCTACACTGATGACCTATGGGCTTCACAATTAAGAAGTGATAAGATAGGGGGCACCTGGCTGGTTCAGTCAGTTAAGCATTCAACTTCTGCTCACAGTTCTTGAGTTGGAGCCCTGTGTTGGGCTCTGTGATGACAGCTCGGAGTCTGGAGCCTAATCTGGATTCTGTGTATGTGTGTGTCTCTCTCTGCCCCTCCCCCACTTTCTCTCTCTCTCTCTCTCTCTCTCTCTCTCTCTCAAAAATAAATAGACATAAAAAAAGAAGTGATAAGATAGTAACCTGGGTCTTGGGTTGGCTACCAAGACCTCCATGGAGAGGCCCAATCCCAATTCTGTGCTCCAGGAAGAATTATACTGGCAAGTGTCAGAGAATATGAGAATGACAGGTGTGGCTCTGAGGATATTTAGCTTAGGCCACCTGGGAGAGAAGCCGAGACACAGAGCAGTTCTCACCAAGAACAAAACTGAAGAACTCTCTGAAATAAGCACCGTGTTTCTATTTCAGATTTACCAATCTCCAAGGTTTCTCTGGTGACATTAGAAGGATACCCCAAATAACTGATGATTCTGTACACGTCAGCCTCCCAAAGTCCAAAAACCTATCTTGTACAAGTCACTCAAATGACATTTTTGTTTCAGCGCAGCAAACTATAAAGTCAAAATCCTAGAACACAGTTATTGATTGTTACAGTTTGGGCAAGTGAATTCTCCCTGGCTAGAGGATCACTTGATTTTATGTGTTTAACCCCTTTCAAATACTTTTTAGGTGTGTAAGATAAATAGGACTTCTTGAAAAGTCATCTGTATGTCAGTCTGAGGCAAAGTGGAAGGAATACCACAAAAAAAGACTGAATGCTTCCTCAGTCAAGAAATTGATAATCTAGGGGTGCCTGGGTGGCTCAGATGGTTGAGCATCTGAGTTCAGCTCAGGTCATGATCTCACAGTTCATGACTTTGAGCCCCGTGTGGGGCTCTGTGCTGACAGCTCAGAGCCTGGACCCTGCTTCCAATTCTGTATCTCCCTCTCTCTCTGTCCCTTTACCCCTCACACTCTCTTTTTCTCAAAAATAAATAAATGTTAAAAATAAATAGATAGATAGATAGATAGATAGATAGATAGATAGATAGATAGATAGATAATCTAGTCTGGAAGATAAGACTTACACATATGGAAAAAAAGGAGGGGTGGTAAATGCGGGTCAGACACTGAGAGCCATAGGAATTCAGAAAGAAGGGAAAGCACCACTGACTAGTGCAGTCTGGGGAGGCTTCCCAGAGGAGGAAACTCTGATCAGGCTTAGTGAACTATGATGCTCATAAGTTCAAAGAGAGAGGAAGAGCATTTGGGGCAGGTTGCACAAGATGAACAAAGGCATGGGAGATGATATGTAAAAGTTACATGGGGGCTAAAAAAGGCAGGTGAACCATGAGAATCAACATTCCCAGGATGAAGGGCACATAGAAAGACTCCCAACACAGGTGGGATGTAAGAGGCAATGAGTGGGTGGGCTGGAACTTGAAAAGGCCATTAAATCTAGAAGCTCTCAAACTACTTTTTAGCAAATTTCATAAAGAAAATCTTAGATATCCAATATATAAAATATGTAAATAAAAGCAGAGTTGTTCCTCCATATACCCCTAACCCCCAACACACATACACAGTGCAGTCCCTGACATTCCTTCGAGGAATCCAAGAGCACAGAATTGGAAAACAACCCTTAAGGTCCAATATCCTCCTCTTCATTTGTCAGAGGCAGAGGGGGAAAAAAATTAAGTCCAGAGAACCAAAGTGACTTGAAAGAAGCAATGGTGAGCCTCTGTATAAGTGGTCATTTTCTGTTCCCATCACTCTTCCTCCCACCTCCACCCCTCCACCACTGCCCCATCCCATAAACAACTAACAGCAATAATTTTGGTCACTGACACATTAAAATATATCCCAGATATCTGCTCACTTCCTTTTACCTCTACTGATACAATCTCACCATCTTTAGTTCCAGATTAATTCACAGATGTTTACTGAGCACTTACTACGTACACTGTACTCAGAGAATGAGTCAGACAGTGGGCTCCCCCTCCAGGAACACTGCCAGTCATTATGGAGGAAAGCAGTGTGAACAGGGTGGGTAAACTGCTGAATTATGTATTTGTGATTCTTTGCTATTTTGCATTCCATTCATACTTTTAATTCGAATGCACTCATTACTTAGCTGTAGTGCTCAGAGGACTGCCTCTTCCCCCCACCTCCACCCCCTGCTTGTTGTAGTAGCAGGGCTTGAAACCATGGTATAATTAACATAATTAAAGTATTAATAAAGATTGAAGGGGTTGGACACTGTGTGAAATGCTTAATTTTGTGTATCTTTAACTGATTGAATGTTTAGGTTTGCATTTCAGCTGTCACCCAAATTATGTGTAATTAAGCCAAAGCTTGGATCTGCCTGTCTCGTACCCAGTGCGGATGGCAGACAGATTTGATTCTGGGGAGAAGGTGGTAAATCTGCCCACTCATTTGTAGCTGTGTGCTTTCACACTTTTTATGCATCTCTAGCTTTTTCTCAGCGCATTCATCGATCAAATTATCCTATTAGCATGGAATGAAGAACAGATAGCTACAGTAGAAAAAATCAAATGCTTTCAATATATTCTCTGGCTATCACTCCTCACATCAACACTCTGTGAATTCTCCCTGGGTGGTGTCCTCTTGTGCTAGGGCTGCAGGGGCACTCTTGCTCAGAGAGGACCCAAGGTGATGCTCATAAAGTGTTGCAAGACGACAGGTCAGCACGGGAAGCAGCCAAGGTACCCAAGGGGCCAGGATTTATGTCCAGGGAGAGACTCACCTTGGGAACCCAAACTGCTGGGATACAAAAACCATTTAGACAAGTCATTTAAAAGACACTTTAAGAAGATATCACATCATTGTCTTGATATCAAAGGAGTCAATGCTCAGAGGCAAAGGCCCCAGAAATGAACCGGTATTCACAAAAGAGCTCTGTGGGCATTCATAAAGATCATGTGGCTCTGTCAGGTACAATTCAATTTCTCGATCATGTAGGATGTGCTCATTCTTGTGCTGGACATAAAGAGGAAACAAAACACATCAGCGTGCATGCACATGCTCCTTGCTATTAAAACGCATGCCATCTATTTGAGAGAGAAGAAGAAAACAGAGGCAAGAGCCAGCCCTACCAGACAGGACAAAAGGCTGATTGAACAACACAGAAAGCTGCGTTGGTGACCAAAGGAAATTAAATGACCTGCACCTTGTCAAGATGTGCCTCGAAAGACAGACCGGATTTACGCAGGCGGTTGAGAGGCCAAGAACATAATGAGGGCAGAAGGTTTGTCTGGAGGTAAGTGTCAAAAGGTAGGCTGAGCCAACACCCGCAGAGACAGCCAAAAATGCCCAGCCCAGGAGTGTGTAAGGAACAAGTTCTTGGAAAAAACAGGCACAGGATCCTGATAATACACAAATGGCAGGGGAGTTGATGGTGGTTGTACATTCTAATACAGCTTAGCACTCTAACACTGCTGTAGTGATTCACTATGGACTTGGGGGCTTCAAACAACAAAAACTTATTATCTCATAGTTCTGTAGCTCAAAAGTTCAGGGGGCTCAGCTGATGTGTCTGCTTCTAGTCTCCCAAGGCCGAAATCAAGGTGTTGGCTGGGCTGAGTTTTCTTCCGGAGGCTCCAGTGGAGAATATGGTCCCAGGCTCAGTCAGGTTGTCGGCAGAATCAAGTCCCATTTGGCCCTAGTATCCAAGTCCCTGTTTCCCTGTCACTTGCCTTCTGATACAGCCCTACCTCATCTTTCTTGACCCCCAATAGTTATAGAATGCCACCCATAATTTCCAGTTTGGGCTTCTTTAAAAAGGACTGGAGCTTAAAGACCCTTGAAAGGCAAACTGAACACAGACATCTTTATAATTCCTTTTTAGCTCCCTTGCCCAACCTCACAGAATTTGTTAACTTTTTATTTTTTCATTAGGTAACATTTTCTTTATGAACTCTTTCAAAACACTTAAGTTGGTATTCATAAAACAGCAGCTCCTTTTGTGTGGTAACCACTGATTCATATAATATTTAATAAAATTATATTTACAAATACCATATAAGGAAAACAGATATAAACAAGTTTTGGAATAGATACCACTGCATCTTGGTGAGAGCAGAAGTGTATGGACATACAAGAATGAAGTGGCCTCCTTACTGGAGTGTGGACACCAGTCAGCATATCTAATGGAGAAGATGGAAGTGGAATAATCAAAGAAGTTGCTTGGGTGGGGGTGGGTTAAAAGAGCTAATATGAAATAAATATGAAATAACTTTTAAGTCCTTGTGAGGGAGTAACACACACTCTTGGCATTATTTTTTAAATGATCACCCATTTGCCCAACCAAAAATAAATACAAAAATCAATATGAATGTGGCATAATTCTCAATGAATAGGACAAAATTAAAGGCAAAATGGCAGCCCGATCTTCTTTACAGGTCTTCAAAGTGTTAGCACAGCCTGGCGGCAGCAGCCCTTAATCTTAGAAACAAAGTGCCCTAAAGACTCATCTGAGCTTGAGAAAGTTAAAATCGACCAGATAGAGGAATCTACTGTGGTCACTTGTAATTACTCTCCTTCCTCTGGTAAAGTGTATCTAAAACAGTGTGCCATTCAGAGCAAGTGTTTTGATCAATTACACACACTGGTAGGTTAACACCTTGGTGGGTTTCTCCAGCTGATTCATTACCCCTGTTGTGGCACAGAGCAGCATTTCAAAGCACCAATAAGCAAGTCAGACAGGCTTGAGTTCGAGTCCCAGCTCTGCCTAACCATCCTACTATGAACAAGTTATTTAACCACCATGAGCTATAGTTTCCTCAATATGACACAGAAATGATGAAATCTATGTTTACAGAGTTGTGGCTGGAGCTAATATTCTCACATACAAAGAGCACTTGGCACAAGTAAGTCTTTGAGAAATGGTAGCTGACACTTCAAGGAAACAGGTAGGTTCTGATTTGGGAGGGGTGGAAATTGGCAACATAAGCCTTAATACAGGGGCTAAATGTGAGTCTGGGGCAATCAGGAAGTATCATAAGAGTGCCAGGCTTGAGAGTAGAAAGCAGGTACTGAGAGAACCTAGGATGGTTTGAGGCCGCTTGATGATTTTGCTCAGTGCTGACCTAGTTCACAACTCAGGAGCCTTGGGGATCCAGACACCTGTTACACAAACAACCCAAGTCACTGTCTGGAAGAATAAGAAATTTCTAGAATGCCGCAAGAGGATATTCCCAGTCAGATCATCCATATGTTTAGTTAGCTGTACAACAAAAGAATGTATTACATAGTGTTCTGTATCAGGTGCCAAGGACACACAGGAGATAATAAGGAGTTCAAGAGCCTTCAGAGTTCATGGTCAAGAAGGGGAAATAGACATTTATACTTATAACAGGGAAATAATTACACAAAAAATAGGGTGTTAATCCTACTTCGGAAAAATGCAGAATGTCTTCCAGAAAAGTTGACATGTGAACAAGTTCGTGAAAGGTGACAGGAGTTTGATGATCAGGGAAGAAGAAAAAAGCATTCCAGGAAGTGGATAGAGCACATGAAATGCACAGAGTTGCGAAAGTTTCTAACATGGGCAGGCAACAGTAAGAAAGTTAGGGTGGCTCCAATGGTTAGTAACTGGGCGGTAAGGCTGCAGTGGTAGGCTGTGGTATCCCATTGCTGGGTTCAGTTTCTGGAGATTAAAATCACTTTCTCTTAAATTAACAAAATCAAGAACCCAATCCAGATATGTATCTTTCAATCAACTGGAATCTGGGAAGGATATATGCTTTGCATCATCCCAATGAATTTATTATCCAGGTCAGTGTTTCTCAAACTTTAATGGGCAGATGAGACATCTGGAGGTCTTAAGAATGTATGATTTCTGATTCAGCAGGTCTGGGATGGTTGTCTCTAGGATTCGACATTTCTAACAAACTCCCAGGTGATACCCATACTGCTGGTCCATGGATCCCATTTTAAGTAGCAAATATCTGGATATCCCGCCATCAATAAATTTCTACCAATAATTACTTCGTGATAGTGGGGACTGGCATCTCTATATGTGTATAATCTACCTACTGGCAGCATTAAAATAAAGAACTTATACTAAGCCTTCTAGACCATATTAACAGTTTCTTCTCCATTGCCACCCCCTTCTCCAAGGTAATTTATAGAAAAATAATCCTGTATTTTCTAGTCCTCTCAGCAGCCTTGTGATTCAGACAATTCTTGAACCTTTCCCATTCTTTATCAACTAGGAATGTGAATGAAGCATCTAACCCAAATTTCCCAATTTCCTGTAGCTGAGCCACAAGGTAAAAGCCTGAACATTGCGACTGAGCAACTCTTTGGATTTCCAGTTTCAGACAGAAAAACATGATTCTCTTTCATTTTAAGCCATTAAGTCTGGGAAACTTTCCTTCACATTACTGAACCTGGGATCAAACAAAACTGCCTGGGGTAGATGATGGTGTTTGTTTAAAGAACTGAATCTACCTCAAAACCCCAGATGTATCTTTATCTAAAGAAAGACATGAGAGGCAGCCCCTCTGGTCTGCCTTCTTACCCCAAGCTCTATATTAAATATGCTTTTCACTGTTAAACAACTTCTTTTCTAAACCTCAATGGAAGGACATCACAGCTCTCCAGAGAAAGTTCCCCAGGAGCAGGTGTTTTTTCTTCTCTTTTGTAAATGTTCTCTTGGGTGCTAAGGTCAATCGGCATTTAGAGGATGCTGAGGTGCTATGGGCCCTTCTGTGTTTTCTTAAGTCCTAGGGGAACTACTACTTACTATGTGGGACCCTCATTCATCAAAACATCACTTTCATGGGCTTCTACAACACATTAGACTCTGCCAGTAAACTGTAGAAGATAAGGGCTTTCCCAATCTTTCTGGAAAAAATTTCCCATAAGGTCATCACTCTTTCAGCACAGAGTGCTCAAAAATATCCACCATATTGATTGGCCTTGGAGGATGGTAGTTCAAATAACATTTTTTTCTGGAAGGAAGAGGCTTTTTAATCTTTTTTTTCATGAACTATTAAGCCCTAGAAATGGCCATACACTGCCCCAATCTTAGGAAACAGATTCCAGGCTCTAGGTTTTCTAGAACATTTAGAAGAGAGGCACAAAAGAAGTGGTACATAAAAGGGAAAGAGCCCTTGGCCTAGAGTTGGGGATTAGTCTGAGTTTTGCTCCAAAACAAGAAAGTGGTAGATAGATGGGAAGACAGGTACCTGGATAGATAGGTGGATAGGTACATGGATAGATGGGTGGATGGGTACCTGGATAGATGGGTGGACAGGTACATAGATAGGTGGATGGGTACCTGGATAGATGGATGGATGGGCACCTGGATAGATGGGTGGACAGGTACACAGACAGATGGGTGGATGGCTACATGGATAGATGGGTGGATGGGTACCTGGGTAGATAGGTGGATGAGTACCTGGATAGACAGGTAGATGGGTACATGGATAGATGGAAGGATGGGTACCTGGATAGATGGGTGGCCAGGTACATAGATAGATAGGTGGATGGGTACCTGGATAGATAGGTGGACAGGTACCTGAATAGATGGGTGGATGGGTACCTAGACAGATGGGTGGACGGCTATATGGATAGATGGGTGGACGGATACATAGATAGATGAAAGGATGAGTACATAAACAGATGGGTGGCACAATCTTCACCAGAACCAAAATTTGTTTTCTTGGTTTTTGTTTTTGTTCTTACAGTGTCCTGACATAAATCCAGTATTTCACAATGCCTTTTCTGAATCACTTATCCCAAATTTATAACCAAACAGTAATTGTCTATCTTTCCAAATTATAGTCCTTTCTTACAGGAATGAAAACTTTGGGGTCATTTGCTCCCTTCTTCTCATTTTACAAGTGAAGGAACTGAGGCCAGAGGGGAAGGTATTTGTTCAAGTTGATAAGTTCACAATGTCAGAGCTGGTGAGATTCTACCAAGATGGGAAAACCTCCCAGTCACTTCCAATGTCTTATTGTCTCCACATGAATGAATGAATGAATGAATAAATAAATAAATAAGGAAATACACACACACACACACACACACACACACACACACACACACACACACACACACACACATATATCCATGCTCTCTGACATCAGAAAGGATTTTCATTCCCTTCTGACCAAGAGCCCAGCACAGGGCTGAGTTTTTTTAAAAAGTACACCACTGAATACCATTTACCAAAGAGTAGTTCTTTCTCAATGACAGGAAAATAGAGAGATGTGTTTCCAATTAGTCAGGGAAAGAACTCAGCCACAAATGCCTTGCCATTTAGTGCTGCTAAGCTGGTGATTTCTCCCCAAAGCAGGGAACTGGTATAACTGTCATCATCCTTTCTGTTATTTGCATCCAAAGAAGTCACATGTGTCTCAGCAATGTGAAATATTCTCTTTCATCTGCTTGGGAATTATCATCTAGTGTCCGCTCCTTCCCCCAGATTGCACATCATTAAGTTCCCCTTCCATGAGGTAAACTCCTTGACACAAACTTTCATGCAAAGTATTATGTTTTAAAAAGAGAAAAATCATTAAAGAAGGGTTTAGCTTTCCTTCATTCTGTAGTCCTTTTTCTAAAGGAGCTCCTGACTGCCTGATAGCTTTCTCTGGGCACAAAAGACTCCTCTTCATTTTGGTTAACACACCTGATAAAGCTTCATTAAAATTCTTTCCCAAAACAGAAAACTCCAGCTTCTGGATTCAAAATAAACGTATGCATTTCTAAAAGGAAAGCTGACAAGGAGAAGTTACATGCACACCATTAAAAAGTCAGAAAAGCCCTGACTAAGAACAATCCTTCAATTCATTAATGCCAAGCCGTTCCACGGGAGGGAAGCAGGACAGCACCACTGAAAGAAGCCACAGCTTTGTAAAGGGCCAAGTTTACTGAGTTGATAGAGTTTTGAGGGAGTAACAGTAAGGAAACACCTCACTGAAGAGAAAGAACCTCCTGAGTTTTCAGGGCATTAACATTTCACTCAAAAGTTTGGACGGAAAGGAAAACTTGATATGGCAGCGTGTAGACTGTTGCAGTAATGGCCCCCTATATCCATGTCTTTTTCACACTAACTCTGGGCTTAGCCATGGCATTTGCTTTGATGACAGCAAAGAAGATGCAAGCAGTGATTTGAAAAGTTCCCAAGCATTAGGGCTTGCCCTTTTGCTGTTCTTGGCACTCTGTAACTGCCATGTGAACCAGACAGGGACTAGCCTGCTGAAAAATGAAAGGCTACATGAAAAGAGATCCCAGTCATGTCGCCCATCCCAGTGCCCAGTTGAGAGAGTAGTGAGGGAGACCAGACACAGACAGCTGAGACCACTCTGGATCCAGAGAACTATCCAAGTGAGTTCAGCCCAAGTTGCCCATCTGCACAACTGGGAAATACATACTTGTTTTTGAAGCTACTAATTTTGGGGGATGGTTTGTTACCCAGAAAAAGCTGACAGACACAGCAGTTCTGGAACTCTCACTGAGAACAGTCAGTGAGATTGTTCACCCATCAGTTTTAGGTGGATTACCCATCACTCTCACCCATCAGTTTTAGGTGGATTACCATATCATTTCCAAGATTTGAGAAGCTTCTTCCTTGAAAAGATATATGATGTAAGGTCCACTAGCATCCTTGCCAATCATGAAAAATGCATCTAACAAATAAAAGACAGGGATTCTATAGGGAAACAATGTAGCACATGCTGAATCCCACTCAGAGAACACTTAAGATAGTTATGGCATGTGGCTACCATGGATTCAGATGTACCCAAGTTGGCCAATGGATTTGGAGGGAGAGCCACTTGGTTTGAGGTCTAACTCTGGCATTTACTAGTCCTGTGACTTTTGACAATTCATTTTACCTCTCTGTCTCTGTTTTGTCAATACTAAACTTGGGCCACTGAAAGTTAACATAAGAAGTCTTGTGA
This sequence comes from Felis catus, assembly GCF_018350175.1. NCBI lineage: Eukaryota > Metazoa > Chordata > Mammalia > Carnivora > Felidae > Felis > Felis catus. The sequence goes on along the minus strand of NC_058378.1, from coordinate 36,472,641 downwards.
GAAATGAAAAACATACACGTGAAAGTGATTTATACGTAGAGTGCTATATAATATCAAGTGTAATTTTTATGATGAAATTGATTAGTAATAGGGCTGTTGCTACTGGCCTAAACTCAAATAAAAAAAGGTTTTAAAACACCATGGTGTTTGCCTATGCCTGTATACCCAAGTGATCATCCTAACCTAGTCCTGTCTTGTGCAAGGAACAAAAACTCGTACATCTTGATCAATGAATGCCATCAGAATTTTAAGATACAGAGCTTTTATGTCTAAGAACCACATTAAAAACTGGCAAAAAAAAACATAGAAATGGAAAGCATTTGCTATTGTAAGAAACCCTACTGTGAATTATTTAGTAATTAGAATAATCACTTCCTAACGTATCTATCATTAGTTCCATTAAATACACACACATTTACATGCATGCACCCCACATTTTAAAAAGTAGGATCTTACTCCACATATCTTCAGAGAGTATTTTTAACTGACTAGTGTGCCACAGCACTCTTGTAAAATCAGAAAGAAAGAGGTTTAAGTGTGTGTCTTGCCCTGTGGACTCCAACTATTGCAAAACATGTGAAAAAGTATGTAGGGTAGAATTGATATACAAACTCTGTCTCAGCAGAAACCTGGGTTCTGTGCTTCCTGGGCTCCTGGACTCTAACTCAATAATGGAGTTACTTCCCCAGTTTGTGGGAGGAAAAGAGCCATTTATGACTGTCCTCTAGGAATTTTTCTTAGATCCTCACTGCCTTTTACTGTTGTCTCTGAGACAACGTATCATAAGACAGCATTTCTGATTTGGCAGAAAGTGACATGTTTAGCTGTTTTAAGTTTGGAGTGATATTAATAATGGTCTCCATATAGAGAATTCTTGCCATGTGCCTGTCATGGGTCCAAATACCTATGGTTATAATCCTCACAGCTATTCCATGAGATAGACACCATTATCCCTATTTCCTTTAGGAAAGGAGGTACAGAGTGGTGAAGTAACATGCACAAAGTCACACAGCCAGTCCGTGGAGGAACTGACATTTTCTCTGGGCAGTCTGACTCCAGATTCTGTGCTCTTAACTAGAACACATAAAAAATCCAGGGCATTCCTCAAGAAGCACCATGATTTCCAAATACTCTGCTCCCCGAACATGTTTGAGAAGCCCTGGGTTAACAACGTGGTAAAATAGAACCATTATGATAGAACTTGATACAATGCTAGTTTCCTGAATCTAAAGTCCCAACAGAAAACTTAATATTAGAACTGTGCTAATGACTCTTTGTGTATTTTATGCATAAGCGCGTGCGCACGCACGCACGCATACACCCACCCACACACACACACACACACACACACACACACCATACTCTACACCGCAGTCCGTTTACTGGATAACCTGCTTAGATTTATTTTATTTCATCTGTGAATGAAGATATTCCTCTTCCAATTCAATAAAAAAGCACAACAGAGCCGTAAATATAGAGATGAATGTAAGAATTCAACCGTTTGATTGCATTAATTCAAAGAACTGATTAAAGAGTCTTGATACAATGGTGGAAATCGGTTTGATTTATTAAGCTACATCATCCATGAAATCTACACAGAGTGGAGAAAAAAATTAAACCTGTCACTTTAAAGAAATACACTCTACAATAAAGCGAATGAGGAAAAGGAACTCCTAGGATAATTTATAAACATATGCATATCTGGAGAAACCAACTCACAACTGAATATTACATTCTTCCAAGTTTGTGATTGGGGGCAGCTCCCCCCTCACTCCTACCTGCAGTTCTCAACTTAGAAAAGGAATATTGCTTTGCTGTTGTTTCTCCTCAGCAAGGATCTGTAAGTTACAAACACTTCCTGGCAATTAGGAGACCACTGGCCTTTGTACTGTAGCATCACGGTGTTTGGTTGGCTCTATCCTGCCACATGGCCAGAGCCAAGGGTGGTAGCCAAAGGTTCCCAGCCTCAAACACTTGTAATCTGCCTCAAGGGACCAGAAGAAGCTCTTGACCAAATAATTCCAATAGGATACTTGCTATTTCTCAAAGTATGGTCACTGGCCTTCTGCATCATCACTACCTGGGGACTTGTTAGAACAGCAGAGCTTCAGCCCTCCTGAATCAGAGCCTGACTTTACCAAAATCCTCAGATGATTTCTACACATAGTAAAGTTTGAGAAGTCCTTTCCTAGGTTTCAGATGTCAACCAAAGCGTCGTTCTGTGCTGGGAACAATACTCTAACTGCAAAGTGGTAGGTGATTAGCAGGTTAAGATACTGGAAGTCTTAGAAATGGTTGGTAGCAGGCTTGGGAAGAGGCAATCTTACTGAGTCACTTTCACAGATTTAAAAGGCTTCTCATAACAGAAGATCAAGGTCTGTTCCATGAGGTGCCAAGGAGAAGGACTACGTAGTTTAGATCAGAGTTTCTCAATAACAGAACTACTGACATTTGAGCCCAACAATTCTTTATTGTGTGTGGCTGTCTTACACATCGTAGGGTTTTAATAGTATCCCTGGCTTCTACCAGGGCTGTCAGTATCAGCACCCACTGCGAATAGTAAAAATCAATTAGGTCTCCAATCAGTACCAACTATCTCCAGGGAGACAAAATCATGCCCAGTTGAAAACCTCTGGTTTAGATGACCAGTAGCTCATAGGAATCAACCCAGTGACATGATGGCTAGAAACAAAATACAATAAAGTATCAAATAGCACAATCTTTATAAGAATAAGTAGAAATTCAGATGAACAAAGGCAATGTTCTGGACCTATTTCACTCTGATCATTCCTTCTTGTATTAAATACTACATTGGGCTTTGCCCCCATACTTAACAACAACAACAACAACAAACCTGGCTAAATTAGCTATGTTGGTATGAAAGCATCCAATATGGTGACACATTGGGGAATTATGTTATATGAGGAATAACTGATGGAAGTGTTGTGTTAAATTTGGAGATAAGAAACATACGCCAGATATCTTGCTGTATATGAAGGATTATGTGAAAGAGGAAGCTGACCTATTCTGTATTAAGATAGAGCCAGGGACATTATAATGGATAGGGGATTAAGAGTGAGTACAATTCTGTAGTCAGAGATGCCCAGAGAAATGGGTTGCACTATAAGGTAGACAGGGCCCCATCACCAGGAGACAATATAAGACCAAGTTGGATAATCCCCTGTCACAGAGGAGGTAGAATGGACCCTGGCCTAAGTTAGAATATGACGAGATCACTCATTCATTTTATCATTTATGCATTCGATATTTATTACATGTCTGATACAATACAACTACATGCATGTAATATAAAAGAGAACTGCATGTTCTAAGATGAAATAGAATTAGTCTTGGCCTTTAAGGTATTCAGAGAGAGAGAGAGAGACTGCCTGGATAATCCACAATGACCAGGACCCAGTAAGTGAGGCAGGAGGGACCCCTGACCCAGCATTCTACTCTGTTCTAGGCACTTGATAAAATTTGCCGAATGAACGGTGCCAAGCAAAGCAAATTAAGGAAGATTTGGACTCTTATCCTGCCACTTAGCAGCTTTGGGACCATTGACAAGTCTCAGGTGAGCAAGAAGACTCTGGTTCCGATTTAAAACTAGAGGAGATTTCAGTTACACTACTGTGGTGTCCCTGTCCTCCTAGAGCTTCTAAATTATGTAATGAACAGTGCAGACCCTAAGAGAATAGGCATTCAGTATTAGCTAAAGAAATGAGATAATGAGTATCCATCATGCAAAGAGGGCTCAATGTGAAGCTTTTCCCCTACAGTGGATAACTATATCCTACTTCATGTGCACACTATAATCTTTCACTTCCTGTTAATTTATTTTCCTAGTTGGTAAAACAGACAGAGCTGTGCAGTTACTGAAAAGAAAAACAGCTACCACCAGTACACTTTTTTGTAACTCACACCTCGCCTCGGGCTAACAATGCCAAGGTCCTCTTAGCTAAACACTAATTATCATCACATGGACACAATTAACTATCATTTTCATGCAAATAATGGATCCAAACCAAATTCAAATGGTGAGGTTTTCTTTGAAAAAAAAAAAAAAAAAAAACATGGCACAATGCTGACAAGGAGACCAAAGTAAATGTCTCCATGTGTCTTTAATAATAACCTTAAAGGAAGACATATTTTATCCTAAAAGAAGTGGGTCAGTCATATGACCCTACTGAGCAAGTATTAAAACAGCTGTTCTATGCATAGAATAACATTCTTTTAATTTACTGTGTTTGCTTTTTAGACCCTATTTTGTTTTTCCATTTTGAAGAACTAAATGCCCCAGATGAATCAGTCAACAATATGTTGGCTGCTTTCACATTCAGCCTTCTGCTGTTTTATAATAGTGCCCCGATCTTATTTCAAGAAAAGAATGACAAACTTATAGCTGCAAATGCTAAATTTATGAGGTTCTTTGTGGCAGGCATTACTGAGAACAGGGCTGAGGAAATAGGTAAGACGTAGTGGAAAGAAGAAACCTCCATAAATACAAGTCCAGGCCTTGATTTTCATGCAAGCCCTGCAATTCAAGCACCAAAGCCCCACATGCTTGAGATTTTTTTTTTTTTTAAGACGTGTGGGGCAGCCAAAGGTGCTGAGTGCTAATTAGATGAACAAATGAATGGTCACCCTCAAAGGGCACATTATGCCTAGTCACAGCTCTTCTGAATGCCCTGGTTGCTGCTTAAATAGCTCTGTGACTTTAAATGGTACAAGGTCAAGAAGAGTTGCATTTTGCTGGAAACTTCCCAGCAGACCCCACACTGCTCACCAGGGTCTGGTGCTGTGTCTTTGCAAAAGTGACCAGTTAGGATGGGAGGAATGCAACCCTTTATATTTCACCAACACGATGCCAAATAATTAGTAGGAGGCACATTTAGCATTTGCTGAATGAAATGGTCCTCACCCCTTCTTCACTGTCAGTTTAGGGACCGAGTGGGTAGAACTTTTGAGAAAGCAAATTCCACTCGATGTACAATTAGGAAGCCTGTTTAAAAGGATGTTTACTTGAAGAGCATTCTAGGCAACACTAGTTTCACATAAGTACTTGTGAAAAAAGTTTTCACCAACAAATAATTTTAGGAAATGAGGACATATTCCACCGTCCTCCTGGAGATTCAATATTGCACTTTGGCACATTAAAGACTTAGGAAGCAAGAGAAGGAAAGCCTGCTTAATTTTCCTAAAACCTTTTTCTAAGGAGCTCCTCTTCCATATGACACCCATCAGAGATTTAAATTATTTGAATGACAAAGAACTTTTTAGACTTTTTATCTAGGTGTCTGACCCATTGTTGATCTGCAGGAACAGATGACTTGGTAGCTAGATCACCTTCTGAGAGTAACTTAAGCTTTTGAGACAGTAAGGCCTACTGTTTTCCAACAGCCTCATAAGCTAAGGAACTAAGCCTCATAGACTCATCATGAGACCTTGAGCATTTCAGAATCTCTATATCCCTTCAGTACTGTTGAACTCTTGAAGCAGCATGTCAATACATGGATGTATGAGCCTATTTGAAAGTCAAGCTCATGATCCTATTCAGCGATAGTACCACCCTCCTTGTAAATGATACTCCAGCAATACTGAATACCTGTAATTTTCCGACACACCACATCCTCTCAAGTCTCTGTACCTTTGAACAGATTCTACCCTCTGTCTGAAGGCCATATTAATTTCCCTGCCACCAAAATAGCAATAATGGTTGATGCAAGTTACAGCTCTCAAGCTAAACAATGAATTCATAGGTTCTTCCTCTTTGTTCATGAGTCACTGCTTCTCCTGAAAGCCCCAGTTAGAATTTAGCTCCCTCTTCTTTAGGCCTCCTCTTATACATGCATTGTATCACGTTTCACGGTGATTGTCTATTTAGACCTCTGATTACTTACGGCAACATTTTATTTACTTTTGAAGCCTCGTGCTTATGACAGTGCCCAGAAAACTGCAAATCCTAACACAATTTTTACTCAAAGATTACACATCCCTCTTTTTCTGTGTAAGGTTTATGGTCATATGTTGTATTCAATGCCACTGAAGATTGTGCAGCTATTGGAAGTACATAAAAAATATATACTTAGCTCTCTCTCTTCCCAGAGAAAATATGAAATCAGTATAATTGGGGTTAAAAACAACAATAAAGCAAAAGTCAGTATTCTGAAGGGTGAAAGAATCCCAAGTTGAAGTTCTGGGGAAATTCTTCGCCACGTGAAATCAACCAGTTGTGGACCTAGCAAGTACCTCTCCTGTAAATACAGTATCTTTCCAGTCATGAAGTTTTAGCACCACCTTAAAATATACTGATTGGATCAGGGGAACTAATTATTATTAAAAATGACAACCAAAAACAATCTCCAATCAAAGATTTGTTTAGCTTTTTAAAGAACAGAACCAGAACAATGATAATTTAATGCACTGCTATCCTTGGCAACAGCAAGTATGTGTATCTATCTAGGCTCACTGTCCCTTTGTCTTTCACCACACTGCTAATAGGCTTTGCTTTATAGGAGCAGCTATGGAAACTCTGACATATGTACAACTTCAAGAAACACGCTCATATCTATTACCAAATATTTATGCAACTTAGCCCTAGTTCAGCAATGACCACTTTCCAAAACACTTTAAAGGGCATTTATAGAAGTACACAGATTTAAAAAGAGAAGGCTACTTTAATAAATTTCTTTTTATAAATTCCTTAATTTGCTCTTAGATAGGTTACAGGCACCAAGGGTCACAAGTTCATAAAATGATTACATATATATATATGTATGTATATATATATATATATATATATACATATATTCATATTCATTCAGGCCTTAAATGTAAGCCCACAAACATTGTGTTTGGAGCACTGCAAGTTTGAGCTCCACTTAATTAAATCATGGGTTTATAAACTAGTGAGGGGACACCATTTCTTATCTCCCAGCAGGAATGAGTATAAAGAATTCCAAGTCAGTCCTAGCCTTTTTAGAAATTTTGGGGGAAAATATTTAAAATTTCCATCCACAACAGAATGCCTTAATTTATGACAGTTTATATAAATATTGCTTTGTTGCTTCAATTATATGCAGACAATGGAGTTTTAACTATTATCAAGAAATAGCAGTTTTCCAGACCTCACCTATTTGAATCATTTGTAAGATACTTGGGAGGCCACGCATTCGATAGCTACCACACCTTAAGATGATTGGTACTGAAATAGCCATGGATTAAGATGACCAAAATTACTCAAACCCAAGGATTTCCATATACAATTTGCCTGTAGACTAGTCAGTCATAGGCCATTCAGAGAGCTATTCCTATCAAATGGAATAGTTTTAGTTTCTCCTTTTGGCCTTTGGTCTTATCACTTGTTAAACAAGGGAATTGGAAGCTGGGGACAAACTGCAAGGTCACCTTGGAATTTGTTTTAAAAAAAGTGAAGATTCCTTAAGTTCTGTGACATATCTAGATAAAACGGTTGGAAGCAGTTCCTAGAAATGTGAATATTTAACAAGTATCCCAGATGATTCTAAAAGGACACACTAGAATCCACAAATCAATGAAACAAGTAACTGCTGGGTAGCTCCCAGTTCTAATATTGTGGGTATTGGTTATGGCTCTGGCAAGGACATCAACATAATTCCTGCGGGCCTTTCTTATGTATAGGACTAGACAGTCCCAATCCATACCTATTTTTGCCAAAGGGCACAAAATATGAGATAAATACTTGGAGTGCACAGTACCTCCATTACCTTGGCCAATTTGCTTCCAATATGTTCTTCCTAGTTTTGAACCTCGTGCCACTTCAGGAAGAGGTCCTATAACCCATGTGCTGCTCTGGACCCATGTGGGAGATGGCTCTTGTTAGCTTTTGTGACTTAGAAGTAAGTTGGATAAATCGCCTATAAAAAAAAAAAATCTCTTGCCCTTTGAAAGGTAATCAAAAGAGTCATTTTGGTATTTTCTCAACTGGCCCCTGGATTCCCTTCATGGGATTTAAGAACCCAACCCTAAATCAGTCTGTCACTAAACAGCTGCTTTCACTGCCTTCCTAAAAGGACCTTACAGGGTGGTTTCCACGCCTCCGAAATCTGACATTTAGAAGCAAACACCTGCCCTCCACCCACTCCCCAACTCACCAGCCACATTCCCCAAGTTGCTTAGCCATTAGCTCAAATACAACTTGCTGAGTTCAGTTGATTTAATCTAAGGCAGTCACTGGAATCAGCCCCTTATCAGGGGCTGAGGTGTTTGGGGAAAGGTTAGAAGGAATGAAGTGACAAAGGGTTCAAATATCCTACAGTTGGAGTTGAATAAATGGCCACTCATTTCAAAGCTTCAGATTTCAAAAGAAAACAGCTTAGGGCTAGAGAGGAAAATGGGGAGGGGACACCCAACACCATCCAGGATATATGTATTCTGTCTGATTTATTTAAATAGAAAGAGACATAAGTGCATTTATAAGAATTGCTTTAGCTTTTGTATTTATCAGTCTCCTCCATCTTACCTCCATTACAGCTCTGACAGAATCATTAATTTCAGTCAATCAATCATTTAACAAAAACTTGCAGGTGACCTCAACATGCCATATAAGCCACAGAGAACTAGTCACAACAGCAGTCTTCAAATTCCCTTGGAAAGGAAAATTAAGCCTGCTATGTGTGCTTGGGGCAACCTAAGCCGTAAATCTCTCTTTTCTGATCTCTTCATATAGATGAAAGAGCAGAGCCGCTCTGGGTTACATACAACAATTATGTGTTCACCAAACTCAGGGAATCGGCTTTCAGACAGCCCTAATCATTACCAATTAACCACGTCTGCTGACATCCTGTAAGAGCTGCCTTAGTGCTGCTGAATACCCGGCCTTCCCTTCAGGCAGCGAGTCTCTTACATTACAGCATATGTGTTTTAGAAGGCCTATTAATGTTTGTTGACAATTCCAAATAGAGGTCACCTGTTGTCATGGTGCAAAATACCCTCTTTCCCTCTATGAATGCCAGGCAGGGAGGGCAGCTTTGTTAGAAACACTTCAATGCGTTTCTATATTGCCACCAACATTCAGATCTGATGAAAAGAGATTTAGGGTCTCTCAACTCTTCAATGGCAGTTCCCACCTGCTACCACACACCCATTTGGGGCTGAAAGGAGCCTCTTCCTTGGATAATAAACTTGACAGAATATGTGCAGGCCCTAGGCCTCCACAGGAAGATGTCTAGTCACTGGCAACCAAATTTTAACATGAAGATTTACTGACATCATCACAAATGTAAATGTGGAAAGCGAATTTCATTCCACTGGATGCAAAGTGGACTTTTTCCATTTAAACGACCCTCATTTGGTCCCTAACAGTTCAGAACAGAGAATCTGCATTTAGGGATTCTGCTGCCAATTTGCATAGAAATCCTTGTCTGTACTTGTAGCATGTTTTTGCTGGGTTTGAAAATGGTGCTGTTTCAGTAAGATCTAAGTGGAATTGAACCGGCTAGCTCAGTCAGTAGAGCATGACACTCTTAAGTGGAGATTGGAAAAAAAAATTTTTTTTAATTTCATTCCTTAATTAAATTCAATAAATATTTAAATCATTTTGATTCCCCCAATTTGTGTCAAGGAAAGAAAAACATTATCCTGCAAAATGTCAAATACGAATTGCAAGCTTTTGAATCTAGAATCTATATCCACCTTGAGCTCATGAGAGTCTTAACAAGATTGCATTCTCCTTGAGGGTGAAGTTATGCCGTTAAAAGAGGAAAGCCCCACGGAGCCTATTGGAACTGGCTGCTGAGAAGGAGCTCCATACAGTGTTATTAGTTGTGATGAATAGCCGGGGTTCACGTCACCTCTGGAATCATCAAACCCAATGCAGTGTCTGCAAAGTGAAGTTCAGACACCTTCCTTTAGCAGTGGGTCCAAGGTGAGATTTGAGGTGCTCATAATGACAGCCGACGAAACAAGTCCTAATTCTGGCTCACTCCCAGTTACGAGTTAGCTGAGAGCATCTTGTGCCTAAGGCCCTGGCTCCCAAACTATGTGCTGAGGCCCCCCACATCACTGCAGTATACTCAGAGAAGCACTGTGGGATACTTAAATTAAAATGAATGTAAATTAATTTCCATTTAAAATGAATCTTTTAAAAGTTTGAAGTTTGGAGGAAAGCAAAGCAATATTCAACAGCTGTCAAACACCCCACAAACTACTAGCTTGAGGTAGCTCTCAGTCTCACTGTTCAGTCATGATGCCTTGCTTTTGATTAACTCATGTTTTTGTGAAACTTTCAGTGGCCGCTGTGATAAAAGGCAAGGACTATACAAAATCAGTGTGAAATGGCAGATGAGGGTAGTGGTGTCCAATCTGATTCCAAGATATGAGAAGCTGTGCACTACCCAACAGGTGCACATATTGCATTGGCAGTAATTGTGCCAATTTATTAAGAATCAATATATTTTCTTCCAAAGTATGTGTATTTTTTTCTAAATGACCACTAAGTGTTAGGACATAAATACTAATTTGAATGTACCTAACCAGTTAATAAACAGAACTCTGTGTACGCATGCTTAGAAATATCACGGAAGATAATTGAGACACAAAGGACACCATGAACTGAGAAAGTTTGGTAACCATCCTTGCCCTCTTGGGCTCGAACACCTTTTCTTTCTTTATTCTTTGTAACAAGCTTCAGTCACAGGATTCTGGCCTTGGAGCCTCAGGAAGCTCCCTATAAATACAGATAAAGCATACTCCCCCATCCACTCATCCTCCCCAGAGGAGCTTGAAGACAACTTGAAAATGAATACACACATCTACACATGGCTCACAACTGAGTGCTAAGTCCCCTCCATCTTCTCAGTTGCACGCACACTTTGAAAGTGTTATTCCATCAGGTGAATGTGGGTTGCCAAACTTAGACATAGTCCACCATCTGGGATGCAGGGGCCCCTCGAGAGGGAATCAGCCAATTCCAGTCAAGCCATAAGGAAATAGAGACCCATCACCTAGAGTGCTGCAATATTGCCACCATCACCACAGGAAGGGTTTAATAAAGATCCATTTCTCTGGTGGTGTTTTTCTCACCAACACCTCATTACCCCTGGATGCTGGCCAGTCCTTGACCTATTTTCTTTGAGTAGAGGACAGAAACAAATTACCAGGCTTTTCATGAAACAAAACGCACAGTAAATAAATTTTCTTAAACTACACAGTGCTATCATAAGCCAAGCCAGGAGAGGAAGCAATCTAATTTCAATCTGTGATCAAAACCAAATACAAGAATCAATGCAGCAGCCCCTCTGTAGCAATGCAAAGGGGTTTCCGGCTGACCTCTGAATCTCTGCCCAGGAAATGAGAGCAGGAGACTGGCAGATAACTTGATGGAAAAACCAGGGAGCACAACAGAAAGCCAGACAGGTTGTAATAACACCTGAGAGTTACCCAGGATCTCTGGCAGGGTCCTGCTTGCTGCCCCAAACTGCTGCTACCTCAATTGCCATTAACTACTTCCAATGCTACAATGAATCACCCTAGGTGCCTGGAAACTAGGAAAATGACACCCTCATTTTCTTGCAAATGTAGATTGTAATCCCCAAGACAGAAACAAGGAAAATTGAATGCCCTTCTCTGGGCTGCTAAAAATGAAGGGAGGTTCAAGACTTCAGTGATTGTCCTTCCCAGGACAAAATGGTCTCCTGACCTCACCTCACAGTCACCCAGAGGACACAGAATTAAAATCTGCCTCCCCTAAGTCTGGCAGGTTCACACCCCACTTTCCTTCTTTACCCATGTCCCCATCCCAGCCGCCAGACTGAAATAACATTAACTGAACCCAAGCACAGAGAACAAGGCATATTCCCAGAATTACTTTATTTGATCTTAATAACTCCATAAGGTATGGGGATAATCCCCATTTTACTGATGAGGAAATTGAAGCTCAAAATGGTTATGGGATGTGCTTGATGCTCCACAGCTGGTTGACTTGCATAGTTAGAAATTAAATCCACTCTGAGTCTAGTCCCGTTTCTTCCACTGCCCTAATTAATCAGAGGAATTGTTCTGGTCCCTTACATGATGAGGAAAGGAGCAAGCACTAGGCACACTGGATTATAAAGTGTTTTTAGGTGAATTTAAAAAAGGTATCTCTGGGGCCTTGGTGGCTCAGTTGGTTGAGTGTCTGACTTTGGCTCAGGTCATAATCTCATGGTTCATGGGTCTGAGCCCCATGTCAGGCTCTGTGCTGACACCTCTGAGCCTGGAGCCTGTTTCAGATTCTGCCTCTGTCTCTCTCTGCCACTTCTTACGTCATGCTCTGTCTCAAACACTCTCAAAAATAAATAAACATTAAAAAAATTTTTTTTATTCCCAAAAAAGGTATCTCTGACAGGACTCATTTGATATGTGAGGAAATTTTCTTGCTATATTTAATATACAATGCTTTTATTAGAACACCAGACATGTGCCTGGGGATCATTTTAAATGTACATTTGTACATTAGAATGTATACCATGTATCTCTATGACATAGACAGTGACCTTTCAGATGTGGCACCATCATGTAGAGCACTTTCCTGCCCCACCTTCCTTCATGACTCTGGACGGGCCAGGCTTAAAAGAAGGGCTACTTTATGCCTAATGGAAGAACAGTGAAAATGCAGAGTCTTAAACATGATCGGTAATTAGCAAATAAGCATTGAATCAAATGGAATCAAAATCCCTTACTTCAAGGAATTAAAACTAATATATAAACAGCAGAAATGCCATTAAAGAATGATTTTAAAAGCCAAATGGTGGTCAACAGGGCATAAACACCATTCAGTGAGCTGAAACTCAATAGAGTGGAGATCAAACCATAAAACCACGACAGACAGCATCCTTAACTAGTGGCCACATAGAAGCGAGAAAGCAAGGGCTATGATAGCAGGGACCATGCCTGTCTTGTTCACTGCTCTGTCCTCATTCGACATGTTCCTTACACAGCCCTGAAGGGAAAGGCAACTCTTGACAGAACAAAAATGTACGTCAGCTCCGGCTTAATGTTACTCCTCTGCCTTTTTCCACCACACTGGTGTTGCCCTTGGGGCAGGGGCTAATCTGCCAGCTTCTTGAGGCTCCAAGGCTAAACAGAGAACCTTTGCCTTCCAGGACCCCTATCTGGCACACTGCTCTGAGTGGCACATTCAGGAAATAAATAAAAAATAAACACACTGTCTGAGATCCCACGATTAACATTCCACACCTCAGGCTAAATGGTAGTGCCATCTTATCAGGCTCTGTTTGGAATGCGTAAATGGAAAAAAAAAAAAAATCCCACCAGCTAATGGCTGTATTAAGAAGTTCCATTTAATCACACGTTACATTATCTGGAGTTATTTTTAACAGATGCACATTGGATTAATAAAATCTACACAAAACTTGAGATTAAACAAGAGGTTTTTCTAAGTTGACAGTAAGGCCCACTTTAATACAAAGTCATATTAAACAGAAGCTTTTGATATTAGTGAAACCCAAAGAGATCCAAATTTTCTGGCAGTTGAACAGCAGCAAGCCATACTTTATTGTTGAACTCTTTTAATGTACTCTGAGAAAATTGTGTACTTAAAAAATTAATTGGAAACATAGCTTTGGTTCTTACCAGACTCACTTTGAAACATCTAAAGGATGCCTGGATAACAATGTGCCTGTCATCCAGCCTGGGTCCCCAACAGAAGGACAAAAGGACAATTAGATTTTCACATATCCCTGGGATAAATATGCTAAGAATTGATAGGTATACCCTATGACTCAGAGAAGGCAGGGGAAGATGAGAGAAAACATTTTCTTACAACCAGGAGAGCTCTTTATAGTCAAAACAACAATAACTGTGCATGGTTTTGTAGTATACAAAATATTTTCAAACCACCATTTTGTCTGGTCCTTAGAATCCCTTTGAGTAAAACACAAAGTACCATGAGTCACATTTTACGAGACAAATTTTAGTAGCTTCCTCAATTTTGCCTAAATCTTAGGAGTCCTAACCCTAGTGGAAGTTTAGCCATGAAGCCTTGTGAATTTCAGTAGGAAACCCAAGAGCAGGCTGTTTTTTGGTTGCACAGAATAGGTTGCAAACTTTCCCACATACTAACACAGTAACTTATCATTGACCATTGTCTATTTTGTGTGTGCCTAAAGAGTCACATTAGTATCACAAAGGCTATTTTTTGAATATACAAGATATACAAAGCCAATATCTTAAAGAAAGCTATTTAATCCATTATCTTACCATGGCTGTATTACACTTACACAAAAGTTCCTTTCTAATCTCCTAAGAGAGCATTTAACACATTGCCATTTTACTACTGCCAAGCCCTCGAAAGTTTTGATTCAGCATTCACAACCCGACTCTTATGACAAGTTGCCAATATGTAGATTAGATCCAATAATTAACGGGATTCAGAAAGTGCACATCATTCAATTTCAGCCAATTAAATGAGCACCATCCATCATTAACTCTTTATTGTTTGGGTCATTAGTACACATAACTGGGAGCTAAAAAGGAAGTACCTAGTGGGAACATTAAGGGAAGAAACAGGTTGATATCTTGAAAACTGCAATGCATTTACTTGAGAACTGGCCATTGGAGCATATTTAGGAGTTGAACAGTGTGAGCTCCATACCCAGACCCACTCTCCAGCACTTATATACTGTTCTTCCACAACTCCTCACAGAACCTTACTTTTCTACCCCATTTTCCCACACTTTCTAAATACTTCTGTGAAAACTACAAGACAGGCAGGAGATGTCATTTTGTTCTAACAAAAGAGCTGCTGTGTCTAATCATTCTCTCCTCTCTTGTTGAGTAGAATTGGTCATTTATCGCTTCAACTTCTGTTCATGGGACCAAAGAAGCAAACCTAGTGCTTCAGTTCTAAGGACAGTTGACTCAATATTTAAAAATGTAATTTGAGGGGCGCCTGGGTGGTGCAGTCGGTTAAGCGTCCGACTTCAGCCAGGTCACGATCTCGCAGTCCGTGAGTTCGAGCCCTGCGTCAGGCTCTGGGCTGATGGCTCAGAGCCTGGAGCCTGTTTCCGATTCTGTGTCTCCCTCTCTCTCTGCCCCTCCCCCGTTCATGCTCTGTCTCTCTCTGTCCCAAAAATAAAAAACGTTGAAAAAAAAATTTTTTTTAAAAATGTAAATTTGATTCTTTATTCAAATAAAAAAATCCATAAATGTAGCATATTTAGATCTGCTTCTGCACTCATATAAATCTTTGTCCATTTAGAGCCATCATGGGCATTTATAAATATATGTCCTACCTCACTCTTCCCAGCAGTGACCTGGGTCCTGTGTATAAGGCTAATTTCAGTTTTCTGACTTTAAAAATGCAATCTGAATGCAAGCTAATGCAAGCTTTTTTTTTTTTCTTTGAAATTTAGGGAGGTCTTTTTCTCTCAAAAGGTGGGTCAAAGTGCCTTGGGTTAATCTTTCCAGTCAACTAGTATAAATGTCTAGGCCTCTCCACTTCTGATAATCTTCACTGTAAATATCTCATTAACCACATTGCAATCCATTCGAAATATTATTATTATTTTTGATGAGGGGATCATAGAAAAAAATCTAGATAATGACAGCCTGCCATGGCCTTTGCTCCTTAGGAGCAAATTGCTATCACAATAACAGTTTCTATATTTTCAAAGAATTAGTGCTATTTGAGTACTAATGTATATGCAAAGCACACGGCTGGAGTGATGACAAGTTTGCTTTGTGAAGAAAGTTAAGGGACTATCTACCTAAATTGAAAGCATCCACAAGAAAAATGAGAGGATTTCTGCTCAGAGATGGGCAGACTGTCCTATTTTGGATCCACGCTATACTCTGCTCCCTTTAAATCCACCCAGAATCTAGGCCATGGGTTCCTGTGTCTGACTAGAAGGAAAATGGTACCTCACTGCCCCAGTTGATCTATTTTATAATTGGCTTGTCCTTCTCTCAAGTTCAACTTTGGCTAAGCTTGATGCTGATCAGCATTCTCTTCTGGGACCACCTTCTCTTCCAGTTTCTTGTACCCAGTCTTCACCCTTGAGATTGTATGAAGCACACTCTTAACTCTGTCTTCCTCCCACAGTTCCTTGCTGCTTTAATTAACACAAAAGTTCCCATAGCTCTCTTAGAGAGATTTGTCCTTTTCTTTCCTGGCACATCAGACATTTTCCAAATACCCTATTTACAGTGCACTAGCTCAATACTATAAAATTTGGTAGAGATAAAAGAACCTGAAATCAGGACTTCCCATGAGAGAAGATAGGCTATAACACAAACAATATGTTTCTCAGCTTCTTCACACTGGTTACCAGCAATGATGGTCTAGCCACAGTTAATTCATTGGTGCCTACCAGATGTGTATGGGGTGCTAAGCACTTAACATACAGTGTTTTATTTATTTTTCAGAGTAAATCTGAGATAGGTATTGATAGACTCATTTTGTAGATGAGAAAATGGGCTTCAAGAAGTTAAGTGTCTTCCACATTTCATCAAGGGGCATAAAAAATGCTGTGCAGAAAGCTAAGGTTTCATCTCTGCCATCCTAAGATGCAGTGCAATCTAATAAAAATGACAAAGGCTTCCCAGTCCCAAACAAGAAGCTGATTTTGTGATTCTTAATTTCTCAACAACTGGTACCACTACCGTAACTTAGTCCCAAAGGTCTCCAACAAATGAGAAGCACCTGGTAGGTTTTCAGTTAAGATGGCTTCATCTGTTTCTACAAATTCCCACTCCCCTGTTGTTCAAACATGGTAGGCACTCAATAAATTGTCCTGATTTATTGACTATTTTGATTTGCATTTAAGATTAGAAGGAGTTCTTATCTCTGGCCTCTAGCCTGATCCCAGGTCCTGGATCCTGGTACTTGTGGGCACACAGACTCTCCTCCTATCCTCAACATAAACACTCTTTGAGGATAAGCATTTCATAGCTTCTCCAAATATGATCACTCTTCCAGTTCAGATTTACAAGACAAGTCACACCCAAGTTACCGGGTGGTGCAGAGATAGATCAGTGTTTTCCCATTCTTGTGAGCAACTCAGTTGGGGTGCGTGATGGTCAAATAAGTAAACACTGCTGATACCTTCAGGAGGAAATTAGGAAACACTGAAGATGAGTGAAACACCTGAAAGCCAATGGAGATATTAGGACAAAGCACAAACAGAGCAAAAGACAAAGTCAGTCCCCTTAGAGCATGTACTGAATGATTGAGTGAGGATGAGCCCATGGTTTTTACTTGTACATCACTAACCTGGAAGATGTTAGTGAGTCCTTAAGAAATGTATACAAAAAAGGGAGAAGAGACAGTGTTCTCCTAAACTTGGGAACAACTTCCTCCACTGGGCCAGGGATCAGATTCCATCCTAGAAGGAAGCATGACTGGGAAAAGTGAAGAATCAAAGGGTAAGATACTTCAAAGGGGCTAACAATGACATTCTTATGGAAACTAGAGAGAATGTCAGACAGGACCCAGCCCATGTACAGACCCAATTTGTTAGGGTTATCCTGGAGACCTCACAGTGTCCTGACACATAGCCTTTCACGCACCCTCCACCAGTGAATTCAGAGGCAAGAGACTCCAGTATAGGTTGATGGGGCCAGAGAAAGATTTCTGGAAGAAAAAGATTCAAGCACCAGAGATTTCACTTAAGATATGGTTGACCTGACAAGTTAGAGCTCAGAATTTGGGCCTTAGAGGATATCCAAGTACGTAAGGAAGAGAGACAAAGGGCATGCCAGGCCACTCTGCAGCTCAGGGCTTCCAGTGCCTTGGACACTTCTTAATGGCCCTAAGTCTCAAAGCTAACTATAACAGTCTCTTTGAAAGATTCCTTCCCATGGCCTTGGCCCCCTCTGAGGCCTGGTCTCTGCTGGTCTCATAAGAGTCTTTCAAACCTGGGAATGATTTGCCACCTTTAGACTAACAGTAGATACACCAGCCATGCTTGCTACTATCCCCCACTTTTTGTTTTCTATCACCAGGTTTACCTGAGAACAAATCAACACATCTCTAGTTTTAGCCTTAAAAATATCCACAAAGTAGGCTCTCCTTTCACAGCAACCCCCCCCTCTGGGCCCTACCACAGCTAAGACTAATGATCCCAAGGGCCATGGTAGACCTGGAATAATAAACTGTTCAGCAGATGATATGCCATTACAAAAAACAGATACATGAAAGGTCTGCTTTAATTCCATTCACTTCTATATTTGATGGGGACTCTCGGGATTTGATGGAAATCTTGTTGATTAAACTTAGCTTTGAAAAAAAAATATTCCCAGCATGGAAACCCCTTTGAACATATTTTTGGGTTGGACAGTCCCATCCTCCAAGGCAGGAGACTACTCTTTCTAAGTATTGCAGGCCCTTATTGAAGACAGATCAATATCATCCTTCTATTGAGTCAAACTTGTTCTCTGAATACTTCATGAATCTTAGCCAGACCATCAGCCATTACAAAGAATAAATCTCACATTTCAGTGGCGCAGTCCTTCAGGTATTTGAAAATGGTTTCTATGACTTCTTGATGCATTTTCTTCTTGGTGCCCAAACACCTCAGGTTCTTCAGAAAGACCACATATAACCCTTGATCAAGAAGTCATCCTGCTCTAGTGAGTCCCTGCCTTGTAAACCAGCTTCTGCAGATGTGAACAAGGTATTCCAGTTATAGAATTACTCAGTGACCAGCTATTGGACTTCTATAGTCTTTAGCTTCCTCTCTGAGGAAGAATTCCATTCTGAGAATTAGGCCAGTTACTTCAGGGTCTAAGGCCCTTTCAGGGTCTAAGGCTCTAGAGAACACAGAGAACAGGGAAATGTCCTCTCTACTTCCCCATCCATTTCTCTTTGATGGCACCCTATTATCTTCAAGGTTACAGAAACATTTTTTTTTAATCAGTCACCCACTCTGCTCTACAACAGTAAACAGCAGTCTTTCAGTTAAACAGAAAAGGAAATGGAGAGGTTGGAGACATAAAAGCTGGTTTCAATGAAGTCCTCAATCAACAGCTCTTAAAAGTCTAATGAAACAACCAGAAATTCTTCAGTGCCTCCTGGAGCTGTATGTGGGAAGCTTGGTCTGGTCTCCAACAAAACTCTGTCTGGGTTCTCTTGTGAACAGACACCAGCAAACACCATCTGAGGGCTCATTATGCCTAGGAACATATTCCTAAAGTGCTTGCTGCCTGCAGAAAATATCACAGAGTCCTGGAATGAGGGATTTCCTCTGAGAGGTGTCACTGGGCATTTCTCAAAGATGAGACAAGCCTCAAGGAACAAGCTGCCACTTGAATAAGCTGCTTTTTCTGGATACAGTTGTGATGACAGCTGCAATGCCAAGTTGCCACAGAGGGAAATATTGTTTTGTTCTTCTGGTGGGCCATATCCTTTGAAGTGAGCAAGATGATCCCATGAGGTTTACTAAGCAAAGCTGGCCTGAGGCAAAATTGTCAAGTAAGGAACATTTCTTTACTACACTCCTATCCCTACTCTTGCCCTGAGTTCATAGGACCCATTTTTTCCCACTACTCTCTAGCATCCTCTGGAATCTCCCTTGTCAGCTAACAGCTCCTCTTGAAATTCATCTTTCCTGAGCCTACTCCCACCCACCTCCAAAACATGGCTCTATTCTAATGACTTATCTCACACTTCAGTGCTAATGGGTGAAAATTCCCTAGGATTCGTTTATCCAATTATAGCTGGAAACTATGTTTGTGGACATAGTTGTGGAACATAGTTTGTGGACATGTATGTGGAAACTGTGTTTGTGGACACAATGGGGACACTGTTGTAAAATTAAGGGCCACCCCAACCAATGTGAGTGAGAATCTATACCAGGAAGCCTTTCTGACCCCCACATATCCCAACCCACTCAAAGGTAATCAAGTAGTCCTCACCATGGTCAGTTTAGGTTACCACAAAGTTGTCTACAAGGCACATTGCTCACTCAGACCCATGGAAAATTCAAGTGAACGTCTGCTTATATTTCCAATATAGAACCCTTGAGGGCTATGAAAACGGCTGCAAGGGCCACTCACTTTGCAATACTGTTTCTCTGGGGAGTGAACTGACCTTTCTCATTCAGAAATCTCGATTACAGATGGTAACAAAAAACATTTTCAAAAGCATCTGGGTGCTGCTACTAGACCAGCATCCTTTGGTTAGAGATGGACAGAGTGTGACAAACAGCCAAAGTGGGTTAAGGAGTGTGCAAAAGTGAAGGTCGCAGAATGCCAATTTGCGGGCTAGATAAAACAGGAATCCACCCAACACCAGGTCTATCACCATCTGACCGGCTTACTGCATTGCGGTTTCCTCATCTGAAAAATGGTCACATCACCTACATCAAATGGTTTATGTGAAGACCAAGTTAAATTACACAGCATACGTTCACCAAATCTTGATTTCCTTTCCTTACCTTCCCATCCTCATTGATGTAGGCCTTATTACTTTTGAAATTGAGCACTCAATTATTTCATATTTGTAGAAGAGGGAAAAGGGTTACTAATCTACGCAATGTATGAAATAAGAGGAAGAATTTTAAACCTATGTAGAAAAACAAGCAATTTTCAAATAGTTGAGCATCTATTTACTACAATTGGTAAACTCTACTTAATTTTTTCATTAAATCTAGAACTTGGAAAGATATTTGACAAAACCTTGTTAACTCCCTTTGAATTACTATATTTACCATTACAGAAATCAATGTAATTATATTTCTTTT
The DNA here is from genome assembly GCF_018350175.1 of Felis catus. NCBI lineage: Eukaryota > Metazoa > Chordata > Mammalia > Carnivora > Felidae > Felis > Felis catus. The sequence continues at coordinate 36,451,921 of NC_058378.1, read as the reverse complement.
CAAGTAATCTATAATTAAAAGGGTGGTTTTTTTTTAAACCAGACTGGTTTACCCACAATTAATTGAAAATAGTTGGCTTTTCCTGTAATATTCCAAAGCAAGAGATTGAATATAAAACCCACAACCTTCACTAGATTGGCCTGGCCAAACGCTTTTCTAGGATTTGAAATGCTGTGGTGTATGTGGTGTAGACTTTCAAGTTGATGGCTGCTGCTAGGAAATGTGGTTGGTAGGTAGAGAAAGTCTTCTCCAATTAAAAAGGGTGCCACCAAGATGGGCACACTGGAGGAGTGTGAAGGCTCTAAAGGTAAGCAACCTTACTCATAAACTTCAACAAGCTGTGCTTTCTCCCTTGACCTCCTAGAGTTCAAGACGAAAACAATATGCCTTTGGGTGTTTGGGTCCTGTCTGGAAGATCCTATTGGAAAACCAGCCTCCATGTGTGTAAACTAGACATTTGGAGGCCTGAAGTGGTGCCACTAATTGGGTGGTGCTAGAAGGAACACGTGTTGTGTGTATTACTGAGAAAAAGATGCCTTAGCAGTGCTTTGATGCAATTACACACCATCCATAACTCCTCTTGGGTTACAGTCAACCCCAGTAAGTTATTAAGAGAAGCTGTGTCTGAGATTTTCTCTGTAGCTGTTGCTTCTTGTGTACACTGGGGTGTGCCAGTGTGTGTGCCCTCAAGCAGCACCAAGTTCTAAGCAGTCCCTCACAACTTCTGGAGTTGGAGTTGCCCTTCTATTGTAATCAGTTTTCATTACCACCCTTTGATCTCATCCCTTCTTGGTACACAGCACTTCATCACCTTTATTTTCTGTTGTAATTGCATGTGAAAGATTTCCCTTTTGATACATTCTGGATGCCAAGCTGGTACAGAAGAGTGTTGAAAAGTGTCATGTGACCTGCCGGCTTTAGAAGGAAGCCCATACACCTGTGGGAGACAAACAATTTTTCAGAGATGTGACATATCTATCATCTGTCCACAGGATATGAGCTGTTCTGTCTACTTAATAGCAAGAGGCTATGAATGGCAAAATAGGAAGTGCTGAAAGAAATCGGTAGCACACGGCATACCGTCTGGCAGGCCTCCCCAGGCCCGGCTGGGTGGAAATCTGCACAGTGCTTGTCACCGTGGAGGGCAGAGTGGCTAGTTGTAACCCTGTTTCTGTTCCCTGTCACACTGTCACTCAGGTGCCATCACCTGCTGACAGGGTCACACGGTTCTCAATGATAGTCCAGTCTCTATTCACACTGCATCTTATTACTGTTCAGAAAGGTCCGACACTGGGGCGCCTGGGTGGCGCAGTCGGTTAAGCGTCCGACTTCAGCCAGGTCACGATCTCGCGGTCCGTGAGTTCGAGCCCCGCGTCAGGCTCTGGGCTGATGGCTCGGAGCCTGGAACCTGTTTCCGATTCTGTGTCTCCCTCTCTCTCTGCCCATCCCCCGTTCATGCTCTGTCTCTCTCTGTCCCAAAAATAAATAAACGTTGAAAAAAAATTTAAAAAAAAAAGAAAGGTCCGACACCAGCCAGACATGATTCTAACAAAATATCCCCATCTCTAAGATAGATTATTGTCAGGGCCTGCCCTGCTCTGGCCCTCCAAGGCTTGATTCCCCTAGGTGCAGCTATTCACCTCTCCCCGTTCAGTCAGGGCCAGGCAGGTCTGTTTTCAGCTGGAGGCTGAGAATGCCTGAGGGCTCCAGGACTCTCTGTTACCTGTTGTCCTTACCTTGTTTGTAAGTCTTTTTTGCTAGGATCTCAAGGCTTCAGACGGCTTGTCAACAACAATAGTGACCACATCAGTGGCAGAAGAAACAATACTAGCCTTAATAATAATAATAGCTACTGCTTATTGAACACTTAGTGTGTGCTGGGCACTGTTTCAAGAGTGATACATGTATTAAGTCAAAGGAACCCCCCGCTGCAATACCTCTTGGAGGTAGGTAATACTGTTAGTCTATTTCACAGGCTAGGAAACTAGGTAAGGGCTCACAAAAAGATATATAACAGGGCTGAGGTTAGAATCCAAGCTGTCTTTGCCCAAAGCCATAACTCACAACCATTATGATAAACCAGCAGCATAAGCATATGTATTGTACGCTTGCTCCATGCCAAGTTGTTTCCATATTTCACTTCTAAGCCTCGGCACAATCTTCACCCTTGTAATATCTCTAAGACTAAGAAATATTAAGCAATTTTTTCAAAAAATTGTGAATCCTGGAGTTAAACCAAGGCCTTTGTAACTCTAGAACCCATTCTCTTTCCACTAGAACCATCTCTCCCATATTCGCTGAGGGATGGTGGGTCCTAGATTATTGTTATCATACTACTCTCTAACTTACAAACTTAAGGCCATGAGAACAGATACATTCTGCTTAGACCACTAGCAGGTCCTCGAGAACTCAAGGACTTTCTTTGTCACAATGAAAAGCTCAATGCACTGCAAGCATGAGGAGAAGATGTAGAAGAATAATGTCCTCCTTTTACTCAAAACTCCCTGACCACTTTTAGAATGTTCAAAAAACTTTGCATTCTGAGAATTAACTCCATTTTGTCATTCTTTCTATAGATTACTGGATGTGATGTGTAAAGATCTTTAAAAAGTTTTTGTATCTTTGTTCATGAGGATTCAGAGTTTTCTCATAATTATTTTGTTCTGATTTTGGTACCAGAATAACGCTAATTTTTATTTATTTATTTATTTATTTATTTTGAGAGAGACAGAGAGAGAGTGAGCTGGGGAGAGTGGCAGAATAGAGGGAGAGACAGAATCCCAAGCAGGCTCTGCATGGACAGCACAGAGCCTTATCTGGAGCTTGAACTCATGAACTGTGAGATCATGACCTGAGCTGAAATCAAGAGTCAGATGATTACTGAAGTGAGCCACTCAGGTGACCCCCAGAATAATGCTGACTATTAATGAATGCATAAATAGAAAATAATTTGCTCCTCTTGAATTTTGCTGGAAAAATTTGTGAGGAATTGACATTATCTTTATTAACTGTTTTGTAGAATTTACCAGTAAAGCCATATTTAAATCTGGAGTTTTCTTTGTGGCAAGTTTAACTATAAAATCTATTTTAAAAAATAAACATACGGCTATTGAATTTACCTATTTCTTCTTGAGAGTGCTTTGGTAGTTTGTGTCTTTAAAGGAAATTACCCATTTAATCCAAGTTGTCAAATTGGCTGGCATAAAGTCGTTCATAATATTTCTTTATTACATTTTTAACATCAGTGATATTTCCTTGTTCATTTCTGATACTGCTAATTTGTGCCTTATTTCTTGTTTTCCTGGTTAGTATGGCTAGATGTTTATTGATTTTATTAATCTTCTATGAAAACAAGCTTTTGTTTTCATTGATTTTTCCCTTTGGTTTTCCTCTTTCCTATTTCATTGATTTCTGCTTGTACCCTTATTATATTCTTTCTTCTGCTAACTTTGGAACTCTAATTACAGCCATATTAGTCTGCTGGAAGTGATCCCGTAGCTCAAGGTTTCTCTGGTCATTTTCTTCAGTGATGTTTCTTTCTGTGTTTCAGTTTGAAGAGTTTCTATTGTCATATCATCAAGTTCACTAATCTTCTGTTATTGTCTAAACTGCTGCTAATCCCACCCAATGTATTTTTCACCTAGACATCTCTGGAAGTTTACTTTAGGTCTGATTCCCTACCTTATATATCTCTCCCTAACATTCTCATGATTTCCTTTACTGTCTTAATCATAAAGAATATAGTTATATGTTTTAATACCTTTGTTTGCTAATTCTATCAGATGTGTTTGTTCCTATTGGTAGATTTTTCTCTTCATTACGGGTCATATTTCCCATATTTCATTGGGGTCAGACATTACAAAATTGATCTTGCTGAGAGATGGAAATTTTTGTATTTATTTAAATATTTCTGAGTTTTGCTTCCCCCATTTCCACTCCCACCCAGGACAAAGTTACTTATAAATAGTCTGGTTATTTTGAAGACTGCTTTTTAGTTTTGGTAGGCAGGACCAGGGCAGCCTTTAATTTTGCCGTATTGCTGAGACAATACTCTCTTGAGCACCCTACTGGATACTTTATATGCTATGATTTTTATACTCTAGTTAATAGGAAAAGCACTATTTTGGGTACTGTGTGAGTGAGCTCCCAAGAGCTGCTCTGCCTGTTCTTTTCCAGGAGTTCTTAGCTCAGCTTTTAGTAGTGTCCTCATACTTTGCTCTGACGACAGGTGAGGAATCCTTTATAAAGATCTCTGGAGCTTTCTCTCTGTGTAGTTCTCTCTCTCCATCAACTCTCCCCCTTCTGGTATTCTCGGAAGATTCTAGTCCAGGAATTTGGGTTTCCCTAATTCAGTTCTCTCAACTGAAGGGAACCAGCAGACTCTGTCACAGTTGGCACTCACTGTGCTCCTGCCTTTATCCACTCTCCAGAGAGCAGGTGGGGCAATTATAGAGTTTACCCTATTCTCTTTTTCTTGGGGGATCTACATTCTGTGCTGCCAATTGTCCAACATGTGTAAATTGTCAATGCATACATTATGCCCAATTTTTAATATTATATAGGGCAGAAGGGTAAATACAGTCTCGGTTACTCCTTCAATGGCCAGCAATAGAAGTCTCCTTGCCCAATTTTTATGATATACTTATGAAGGAGACTTTAGCTCCATGTGCTAAGGGGATATACCTCTTTGAGGGATCACCCACAGTCTGCTGGACTCATTGCTTATGGTTACATTTCAAATCTTTCTCCTTCCCTTTTTCGACTCACTGACTAGTTTGAAAGTGAAGTCTTAAGCAATGGGTAGTGGAGGGAATGATCATACCAATGAGTTTTGCAAGCCTCCTATTAACTCTAGCATAACTACTTTCAGGAAGCATGAGGAGGAAGGTCTCCTTTCTTTTCCTTCTTGAAAGGCCCAAAGACAATGTCATCTAAAGGCAAGTACAACATGAAAGCCATGCTTCTGTGGATATTAATCCCTTATCATTATAGGTTTCCAAATATTTTCTTCCATTCCATAGACTCTTTTCATGTTGTTGATTGTTTCTTTTGCCATGTAGAAGCTTTTTGTAGTTCAATGTTTGCTTTAGTTGCTTGTGCTTTTGGTATCATATCTGAAAATTCATTGCCAAAACCAATGTCACAGAGCTTATTCCTGTGTTTTCTTCTCGAAGTGTTGCAGTTTCAGGTCACACACTTAAGTCTTTAATCCACTTTGAGTTAATTTTTGTGAGTGGTGTAACATAGTGGTGTAACATGTTTAACCGACTGAGCCACCCAGGTGGCCTTCCCAGCACCATTTGTTAAAGAGACTTTCCTTTCCCCATTGGGTATTCTTTGGCTCCCTTATCAAATATTAGTTGACTATGCATGTGGAGGTTTTATTTCTAGTATCTTAATTTTGCTTTATTGGTCTATGCATCTATTTTTAGGCCAGTACTGCACTTTTTTTTTTTTTAATTACTATAGCTTTGTGATATAGTTTGAAATGAAGAAGTATGATGCTTCCAGCTTTGTTTTTCTTTCTCAAGACTACTTTGGCTATTTGGGGTCATTTGTAGTTTCCATACAGATGTCAGAATTTTTCTTTTCTATTTCTGTGGAAAATGCCATTGGAACTTTGATAGACAATGCATTGTATCTATAGAAGGCTTTAGGCAGTATGGACATTTTAACAGTATTAATTCTTCTGATCCATGAGCATGGGATATCTTTTCATTTTTTTGTGTCTTTAATTTCTTTCATCAAAGCCTTATAGCTTGCAGTGTATACATTTTTTTTTTACCTCCTTGGCTAAGTTTATCTTAAGTATTTTACTGTTTTTAATGCTATTTGAATAGGATTTTTTAAAATTTCTTTTTCAAACATTTCACTGTTAGTATAGGCAAATGCAACTGATTTCTGTATGTTGATTTTGTATCCTGAAACTTTCATTCATTAACAGGTTTTTTGTTGTTTTTTTCTTTTTTCTTTTTTTTTTTTTTTTTTGGTGAAACCATTAAAATTTTCTACATAGAACATTACATCACCTATAAATAAAAACAATTTTGCCTCTTCCTTTCTGATTCAGATACCTTTTATTTCTTTGTCTTTCATGATTATTCTAGCTAGGACTTTCAGTACTATCTTGAATAGGAGTTGTGGGAGTGGGCACCCTTGTTTTATTCCTGATCTTGAATGAAAAGCTTGCAGTCTTTACCACTGAGTATGATATTAACCATGGTTTTTCTTATGTGGCCTTTATTATGTTGAGGTGTACCCCTTCTATACCCAATTTGTTAAGTGTTTTTATCATGAAAGGATGTTGTATTTTGCCATATTTTTTCTGCATCAAATGAGAAGATTGCATGATTCTTATATTCTATTGATGTGATGTATTATAAAAAATATCTGATTAAAACAATGGAGGAACTGAATAGACATTTTTCCAAATAAGATATTCAAATGGCCAATGGATATACAAAAAGATGCTTGATATAATTAATAATGAGTGAAATGCAAATCAAAAGCACAATGAAATATCACCTCACACCTGTTAGAATGACTATTATCAAGACAAGAGATAACAAGTGTTGGGGAGGATGCAAAGAAAAGGGAACTCTTTTCCACTGTTGGTGGGAAAGTAAATTGGTTCAGCCACTGTGGAAAATAGTATAAGGGTTCCTCAAAATGTAAAAAGTAGAGGGGCACCTGGGTGGCTCAGTCGGCTAAGCATCTGACTTTGGCTCAGGCCACGATCTCACAGTTTGTGGGTTCAAACCCCGTGTGAGGCTCTGTGCTGACAGCTAAGAGCCTGAAGCCTGCTTCAGATTCTGTGTCTCCCTCTCTCTCTGCTCCTCCCCCGCTCGCACTCTGTCTCTCTCTCAAAAATAAATCAAACATTTTAAAAAATTAAAAATAATAATAATAAATAATAATCAATAGAACTACCATAACATCCAGCAATACCATTTCTGGGAATATATCCAAAGGATATATTGCAGCATTATGCACAATAGCCAAGATGTGGAAAAAACCTAAATGTCTATCAGTGGATGAATGGATAAAGAAGATACTTTAAACATACACACACACACACACACACACACACACACACACACACACAATGGATTATTATTCAGCAATGAGACAGAAGGAAATCCTGTCGTTTGTGACAACATGGATGGAACTTGGAGGCATTGCGCTTTTTCTGTGAAATAAGACAGAAAAAGAAAAATATTATGTATCACTTACATATGGAACTAAAATAAGCCAAGCTCAAACAAATGGTAGAATGATGGTTATCATGGATTGAGTGGAGGCAGGGGGTGGGGGTAGAAATGGAGAGATACTGGTCAAAGAGAACAAACTTCCAGTTAGAAGATGAATAAGTTATGGGAATCTAATACACAGTGCCGTGACTGAAGTTAACAACAATGTACTACACTAGAACCCCCTTATTTGCAGTTTCACTTTCTGCTGTTTCAGTTACCCATAGTCAACCATAGTCTGAAAGCAGATGATCCTCCTTCTGACATATCACCAAAAGGTCAACAGTAGTCTCACACTATGTCACAGTGCCTATATCATTCACCTTACTGCACCTCATCACGTAGGCATTTTATCATCTCACACCATCCCAAGACAAAGGGTGAACACAATACAATAAGATATTCTGAGAGAGAAAGAGAGACCACATCCACATGACTTCTATCACAAGTCTATTGTTATAATCGTTCTATTTTATTGTTAATTTCTTACTGTGCCTAATTTATAAGGTATACTTTATAATAAGTATGTATTTATAGGAAAAACATGGTGTATATATAGGGTTCAGTACTATCTGTAGTTTCAGGCATTTTCACTGGTGGTCTTGGAATGTATCCCCATGGATAATGGTGGGAGGGACTAATGTATAAGCTTAAAAGTTATTAAGAGAGTAGACCTTAGGTGCTCTCGTCTCACACACAAACACACACATGCACACACACACACACACACAATTATGTGATGCGATGGAGGTATTAGCTAACGCTATGGTGGTAAATGTTTTGCAAAATATAAGTGTATCTAATCAACAACTTATATACCTTAAACTTACACAATGTCATATGTCGACTATAGCTCAAGCTGAACAAAAATACCCCATTTTAAAAAGAAGAGGAAAAAAAAAGTCAGGCTACTGCTCCCATTTAACTACAAACTTAGGGACAAAAGGTCTTAAAATCAGCTTTTCTCTTTAGGCACAGATGTAGCTGTACAAAGCAGCACCAACTCTTTGTCTCCTATTATGAAGCAAATGCACCTCCATCCATGAGACAAACTCAGTATTAATATTGTCCTGAATTTAGTACATACAGTAATAATGGCCAATATTTATTATGTGTTTAGTGCCAGGTACTCTTTTAAGCATTGCATACATTTTAACCCACTTAATTCCAGAACCACCTTGTGAGATTGGTAGTCATATTACGGCTACTTTACAGGTGGGAACTTTACAGGTAGGAAATTGAGATAAGCTCAAAGAAGTAAAAGAACTTACTCCAGGTCTCAGAGCTGGTTAGTAGTAGAAGCAGGGCCTAAACTCTAGCAGTCACTCTTAATCAATAGACCAATGCCTACTATAAACAAATTCACTATATCTCTTGGAGACTAGGCCCAGAGACCCAACACAAGAATCTTTAGGAACTTAACATAAACCCCTGGCATAAACTTGAAGATAGATACATGGGCACATCTTGAGGATGTGCCTGTTTGTCAAGATATCTCTCCACTGTGTGGTAGATTGAATAAATCAGTTTTAGTTTTCTTCAAACTCAGGAGAAACATATTGTTCTAGTCTAGTCTAGTCTAGTCTAGTCTAGTCCATAAGTTACTGGACTCTTTGGTGGGGGAATGGCCTTAATCTTGTAGCCCCAATCCCTTGCTGAGCTCTGCATAGAATAAAATAACTTGCAATTTCTATGAGGACCAGAATTAGTCAAACAAATGGTTGAAAGTCTGTAGCCCAACTCCTTGGTAATTTAGGCAAAGGCTACCGAAAACTTCATTAGAAAAAGGGCCATCATCCAGAGGCGAGGTTTTGAAAACCCTAACAGTGGTTTTCAACCAGACACATTATTTTTTCCACTAGGAGATGACTAAAACATTGTGGGGATTCTTTCAGTAGTTCCAATGACTGTGGAGTACTACCTACAATTAGTGGACAGGAATAGGAGGTAAGGCCTCTTAGAATGTATGGGGTAACATTACACAATGATAAATTGTCCTATCAGAAATGACAAGAGATCTTTTATCAAGTACTATGTGTTGGAGTCTACCAGTTCTACTAGCCAAACAGGGCTATAATATCTTTTTTTTTTTTCATTAACTTTTAAAACCTTAAGAACCTTGAGCTTGCTTTCCTCTAAGACCCATGATCCAAGAGGACTTTCTGGCTACAGCTAGATCTCCACAGACCTACCACAGAGATTAAACCGACCTTGCTTCTGAGCCTTCTCAGATGATGGCTGACAAAAATTCCCAAGAAGACATAGACTCACATCCTTCTTCCTCAGAAATTCTAACATAGAGCCTCAGTTATTTAACCATTGGCCCTACAACCAGCTTCTGATCTGTTTTAATAGAAGGGTTGTTCCAACAGTGGAATAGAAAAGAGAAGCTCTAACAGAATAGGCAGTAGGAAAAATCACTGCTATTTGTGAAGGAAAGGATATTTCAGAGGCTCCAAAATTGTGGCTGAAAAGTATTAGAGAAATTTTCTTCACAGAATAGAGATCAGAATGGATTCAGACATAAATGTCAATACTTCCTTGAGCTGAATTATTCCGAGAACTGAAAACAGTGAAGAATGGTTAGTTGTAGCAATAAGATCCTGTTTTAGGTCAAAGAATCCTATCAGCAACAGATTTGATCCAATAGTGGTATCTGTACCAAATTCTCCTGCCAATAATTTTAGGTTTACTAGGGGGCAGGTTGGAAGGAGCTACTCTATGGGAAGGGAGACTGATTATCAATAGTTCTTAATTCCCCATAATATGGTTTCTGAGATGCATGTTGTCTTTTTCCCTCCTTGGATTTCTTTCTTTCCCCCACAATTCATAAAGTATCCATAAAGAGAATGTCATTCTAATTTCAAATCATTTTGTCCTATATTATGTATTGGCTCAAAGAAGATATAGTAAATCTCATGGAAAGCATATGTTTTACAATTCCAAAGCCAATGTTTAAAATAAGATCAAATTTTAAGAACGTGAAGCAGAAGAATGTGGGGAAGAGAGATATGGGAATAGATCTGATAACTTTACATTGAATTTTTTAGTAAAACATGATTATAGTAAGTTATACATAGATGATTTTTTTCTGTTCCTTAACAGTTGTCTATTATGCTTTGTTAAAGGAATTTCTGATGCCGTACTTTCATTTTCAGTACAAATAAATGTGTTAAAAAAAACCCTTTCTAGCTTCTGCACAGCGAAGGAAACAATCAATAAAGCCAAAAGGCAGCCTACAGAATCAGAGAAGATATTTGCAAATGACATATCTCATAAAGAGTTAGTATCCAAAATCTATAAAGAATTTATCAAACTCAACACCCACAAAACAAAAAACCCAGTTAAGAAATGGGCAGAAGACATGAGTAGAAATTTTTCAAAGAAGACATTCAGATGGCTAACTGACACATGAAAAGATGCTCAACATCACTCATTATTAGGGAAATACAAATCAAATCCATGATGAGATACCACCTCACATCTGTCACAGTGGTTAAAATTAACAACACAAGAAACAATAGGTGTTGGTGAGGATGCAGAGAAAAGGGAACCCTCTTGTATCACCAATGGGAATGCAAACTTGTGTAGCCACTCTGGAGAACCGTATGGAGGTTGCTTAAAAAAATAAAAATAGAACTACCTTATGATTCAGCAATTGCACTATTAGGTATTTACCAAAGGATACAAACATATAGATTTGAAGAAGTACATGCAGCCCAATGTTTATAGCAGCATCATCAACAATAGTCAAACTAAGGAGACAGCCCAAATGTCCATCGACTGATGGACAGATAAAGAAGATTTGGTATATATATACACAATGGAATATTATTCAGCCATCAAAAGAATGAAATCTTGCCATTTTCAATGACATGGACGGAGCTAGAATGTATTATGCTAAGCAAAATAAGTCAATCGGAAAAAGACAAATATATGATTTCACTCATATGTGGAATTTAAGAAACAAAATAGATGAACATATGGGAAGGAGGGGAGAGAAGAAAAGGAAACAAACCACAAGAGACTCATAACAATAGAGAACAAAAAGAGGGTTGATGGAGGGAGTGGGTGGGAAACAGGCTAGATGGGTGATGGGTATTAAGGATGGCACTTGTTTTGTTGAGCACTGGGTGTTGTATGTAAGTGATAAATCACTGAATTCTACTTCTGAAACCAATATTGCACTGTATTTTAACCAAAATTTAAATAAAAAAAAAAAACAAAAACAAAATCTTTTTTTTTTTTTTTTTTAAACACAGTTCCTGCTGGGAAACCCTATTAGAACATGGTTTCATCCACCATTGGTCTTCTTTCCTTTCCTTTTATTTCTATCTTTGCACTCAAACTTCCTCAACCTTAAACTCCATACCAGTTTCAAACAAACTGCCAAATACCATCACCAAGTTTACCAAATTCAAGAATAATGCTTATATTTGAACAGAGTGTTCAAACAGTAGTGGCAAAGAAACTGAAATTTGTCATTGCACAGCTCTAGAAACTGAAGTCATGAGGACTCTAGCGTATAATTCTACCCACAGGCACATTCTCTGGAGGAACCCTAAAATGAGGCCTCCCAATCAACATGAGAAACCAGCATGACCCAGATGGGTTCCCAGTAATGTGGCACAAGAACAACTTAACCAGATTTTCCTGGAGCTCATAGCTATTTTGAGGTGGCTCAGGAAATGGATGTGGTTTTGATGAGAAATTGTATAATTCAAAATCTTGTGGCTAAAAAGTCAGCAAAAGTTCTGTGGAAGAAAAAACAGATTTGCCCATGTTTCAGCTCATTATTTAATTTATAATTCATAAAGCAGGCAGATATTCCTGTGAACAAAACAATTATTCCTAAAGTTGGCCCCAAACAGACATTATTCTTTAAAATTGAGTGTTTATTTTCCTGCAGTCTATAACACTTATCTTAAAAATACAAAATAACAAAACAAATATTTCATGATCCACAAGGAAGGTCACAGAGCCTCCTTCTCTGAATATTCTAGCCAGGGGTCAGCAAACTTTTTCTGTAAAAGGACAGATAGAGAACACTTTAGGGTTTGTGGGCCACATATAGTCTTCTTCACATATTTCACATATTCTTGTTGTTTTAACAACCTTTTAAAATTGTAAAAACCATTCTTAACTCAGATGTACAAAAACAGACCACTAGTCATATCTGGCCCATGAGCTTTAGTTTGCCAACCCCTATCCTAGATAAACAGGTGGAAAGACTGTCTTTGAGAACTACTCATTGAAGAGTGAAATAAATACCCACCCTACACTCCCTGCTACCTCTATAATTTAATGGAATTGACAACGATAAATCCACACATTTTTCAAAAAGATTTTAAATCATCAAATCATACTGGACATTTAATTATGTGACAAAACAACTTTGTCTTAACAAAGACAAAAAAATCTTTGTACTCAGTCTCTTACATTGCAAACTCACCCTGTATATTATTACCTCTGATTCCTAATTAGCAAAAAAATTGGCATTTTTATTAAATGATCTCTAAAGAAGCTTCCAGCCTTGGTTCTCTTATATTCCATTAATGGCCCTCCAAAGCTCCAGAGGACTGTTGAGAAAATGTCCCAAGTGATCTTCACTGTATTTAGAAAAACTCAGTGAGATGATTGTCACCCTACTTGATGGTCTCCAGAAAAGCAAACTGTCTTCATTTTGCTCTGACTAAACCTCCCAACAGAGAGATAGCATTCCAATGGTTTTTAGCTAAATGTATTGTCATGAAAAAATAGACAATGGATTCATGAGATGAACTCATCCTCATAAACAAATGCTGGGGGCTTTTTAGTGGTCATCTTAGGAAGGAATCAGACACAATATAGCCCAGGAATCAAAATCATGTGATTTTTTTATAATTCTGGAAGCTTTTAACTCTACCATATTTCTTATTTTGTGATCTTCAAAGCTATTAACAGTAAATTCAAATAAAAGACAGCTTTCTGGTACTTAATTTTATACATTATGATTTCTTAAAGCAGCAATACATTGGACTAAGGCAAATGTGAGTTATGCAAAGAGACATCTTCTAGATACTAGCTGCACAGTAATGTTTGTGAGTAGCATCATTTTCTTCAAGTTGAAAAAATGTTTACTTTCTGTGGCTCTCCAGTAAGTAAAACACAGTCAATGGTAAAAGTATATTCTTTCATTGATTTACCAGACGTACATTTAGAATTGAACTCAGCCGCTGGTACTCATGTTAAGTAGGATTAATAAGATATTTCCCATCCTGCACATTCAGAAACAGTTGGTCCTGCTCAGATTTCTCCTCTCACTCAAGCTCCCTAAAGATAAATGAGCTTTATACCACAGAAAGGAAACAGGTCATTTATCTGACATCACATTATTTAGTGACATTAAAAATGATAATATCCATCAACAAGCAGCCAAACCTCAAGTAGGTCACACTGAGAACAAAGCTACGACTGTCTTTGATATATTTACAAGGAGATGCTGACTGAGCTGCCGTTTATGTTCCAATAATGTCACTATTGTCACAAGAAGCTCACGTTTTAATGTTATTAACATAATTTACCACATATTTATTTGGGACCAGGGAACTCTCTTTTGGTCTTTTCTGAACTTTTTATAAAACAACAACCTGGAATTTTAATGACAGGACCATGGGCATATTTGCTTTGGTGGGGAGAGGTTTTTTATCTTAAAAATATAGATCTTATATTTTATTTTCTCATTGTTTTAAAAAACTTACCATTACCTATAATCATTATAATGACACAGTAAGGCAAATATTATTATCTACATTTTCTACATAAGTAAGTAACCTTAACGTCAAAGAGGTTTGCTAAATACATTACCCAAATTGCTAAAGCTAGTAAATGGTAGATTCAGAATTGGAACCCATTGGTTGGTCTTACTCAGCCAGTGATCTCGCCCAATTTCTTTCACCCTCCCTTTCCCTCTCATTCCCTTTTTTCTATCTCATCCTTCTTTACTCCCTGCCCTTATACACTCGCCTATCCATCTGTCCATCCATTGTTCCAGCCATCCATCCACCCACTTACCTAACTACATACCTACATCTCTACCTTCCTAAACAAAAACTCTGTTTTTCTTAAAAGAATCTTCCTACAATGATTTCATTCCATCCCAAAGTAAACACCACAATGCTAAGTGCCTTAACAAAACTTAAGAATGTGCAAACAATACTTGCAGGGTTGAGTAATATTTTGGGTTCTGAACTTGAACTCAAGAAAAACTGTATGCGATGGATTGGCAGGAATGACCCATGGGCTTGGGTTATTCAGAGAATAAAAAAAGCCAAATGAATGGTAAACAAAGACTGTAAATTTAGTTATTGAAGATATTTTTTTATACTCTAAAAAATATGGTCTATGAAATTTGAACTACAGCTCCACCACTATTTAAAAACAAAGTGTGCTGGAATCCGGTTTTCTTCTAGTTGCACTCACAGAGCGGAATCAGCAACAACAATGGTTCCTCATATGGTTAAATTTTCTAAGATGCCAACTCTTATCACATCTTATCCCCCTTCATCTTCCTCTGTCCTGTTAAAAGACAAAGCAGGAAGTCCAACTGGACACTTACAGACCCCCTGAACTAATAAGTGCCCCTCTGTTCATCATTTGTTTCATGCATTTTAGTTTGCCTATCTTAGACTGTGTCTTTCTAATGTGAGAACAGCCTGGTAAGAGAAGAAAATATGTAATATGACACTTTATTTGCCAACATGACTCCAACCAACTGATTTTGCAAGTTTTATTTGTTTGTTTGTTTCCCAGAACTGATGACAGTGTAGACATTTTTCTGATATGAAAAAGGAAGACTGACTTTAGCACATGTCCAGCATTCTCATTTCTGACTGGCAAACGCATCTTGGCTCCCTGGCTACATTCTAATCAGAATGAATTACACATATAATTCAAAATCAAGAAAACTGCTCAAGTACAACGTGTGAGGCTTCTGCCAAAGTTGAAAATCATTAGGAACCATGATTTTGGCTGAGCACACAGCTCTGTTTTGAACTCTTTTATTTCTGTATTATTGCTCATTCACTTAAAGAGAAATACATGAGGCAGAGACAAGATCTCTTTCCTTTTTCATGTTTCTCCAATTTATCTTCTTTGGCATAATAAATTTCTCAAGCCAGAGTTGAGAGTTGTCTTTTGTTTCCCTCTGTTTTTCCCATTATCTCGTTTATCTCTCATTTATTTTTTTAGTTTTTTCTCTTATCACAACAGTTTCTCGGGACATCATAAAGTTGGAATGAATAACCTCCCACCCTTCTGTGGTTGCCTACAGATATTTCAGGCTCCACTCTCTTGATCACATGACTTTGTTACTTTGGCATGTTTGGAAAAAGAAAGAAATCTGAGATTTTGCCTCAACCAGAACTGACAGCTCAACTGTAGTAGGCTACTTTTGATAAATAAAAATTACTCATTGCATGAAACTTGCTCTGGTAGGAAAATAATTTTAAGGAAAACCTGCTTATGTACCCTTGCTTACTCTGAACAGCTGAGGGAGTCCAACTGATCATACTCTCAGTGGGATGTATTGTGAAGAGCGCTGGACAACAAATACTGGTCTTAGAACCTAATTTTTCTTTTAAAGCCAATTTTTAAAAACTCTTATTTGGAGCATTTCAAAAATATATTTGTACTCATAAGTATAGAGACAATGGTATAATCAATGTCCATGAAAATTTAAGTCAACAAACAGTTGATCTTACTTCTACCATACCTACGTTCATCCATTTCCTTTTCTACCAAGCAGACTTTTTAAAAGTTAATCCCAGACATCATATAATATCTTGCATATATATGCCTAGGTATTTCTAAGAGATAAGGCTTGCAAATTTTAGAAACATAATCACAATATCTATAATACTTATAATTCCTGATATCAAATATTCAGTTCATGTCCAAATTTCCTGGGTCATCTCACAAAATTTTTAATATTCATTTTGTTCAAAAAGAGGTAACACTGTCCACATAGCCAGCACAACTCCTGATGCAAGTTTCTTCATTTGAATGTAAGAACATTAATGGCTGCTTTTATCTTAGCATAATCACTTTAAAACATATTTTTCCAAATTATAAAACAAAGGACATGAATTAACTTTTAAAGTTTTCACCACATATGTTTATCCAGAAATAAGATTATTGTTTTGTTAACAAATGTATGATACTATATATATTTTTCTATTTACCATGGGACTTTCTTTGTGATCTATTCCCATTGATCATTTTAACTTCTGTCTAGAATTTCATCTCATGAAAAGGCTGCATTTTATCTAATCCCCTATTAATGGATATTTATTTTGTTTCCAATTTCTCACAAAACTGTGTCATAATGGGCATCTTTATAAATGTTGCCTTATGCAAAGATGCAAAATTCTTCAGGACATACGCCTATGTATAAGAATTGCTGGATTACTGGGAGAAATAACATTTTTAGCTATTGCTAAATTGACTGATTCCTAATTGATTGTACATCCACCAAGAGTAGATGAGAATTCAACACAATGATTTTCAACATTTCTTGAAACTTTGATATTCAATGAATACATCCATGGAACGTATTTTTTAATGGCTGCATCTTTAGTAATATTAATGGTGGAGACAAATGTTAGTGATTCTGACATTTCTAATAGTGTCTTCTATTATTCCTTAGTAGCACTGTCTTCTTAAAAAAAATATATGACAGTTTTCATTGCAAGACCCTGAGCTGAAGACTCAAGCTAAATCACAAGGGATCATGTACTTCCTGGTCTTAAACTTGGAGAAACAGAATAGGTGCCTAAAATATAAGTAATAATTTAAGGTAGTTGACAGCAAACCATCAGTAGAGTCTAGACCTGCCATCAGTCTGTAACAAGGGAAGGGTCACTGGGGCCTGGTTTAGATGGCTTTATACAGGAAATCAAGAATGAAGGTTAGCAGGAAGAAGAGGCAAAGGAGATGGGAAAGACAGAAAAAACAAAAGAAACATTAAGTGGTTTGTCCAGAGTACAAGGTATGGATTCAAGTCTCTAGGACATGGAAGAGATGAGGCAATAGGCAATTTATGGAGGGTCTGCATGTCTCATGAAGGTGACAATCTTGGCCAATCCAATCACTTTTTGTTATCAAGGTGCCATTGGAGTCTCAGACTCTCTTGGAGATCCACACCAAAGCTGCATTTAGGGTCCATTAAAGCTGCGCCGTATTTCCTTCCACTATCACCTGTTGTAAAATGGGATCCAGGAACTTATTTGCTAATGTAGAAAATGGACAATCATTTCATTAGTCCCAAATTTATCTTGATCCAGTTTCAAAGAACAGTCTCCCAACTCAATATTAAGGGTTTAGTGATTAAGTTCCCTTCAGTACAGTCATCACTACAAAGGATTTAGAAGATCTTGGTCATAACACCTCAGTCTTCTCCTTTCCATGCCAAAGACTTCCAATTATTTCAGTTTAATACATCCATTAATTGAACACTAACTATGAGCCAAGCTCTCCTCTATGCAAGAAGAACCCAGATGGAAATGTGTAGTCCAGCAAGAAAAGTAATATAGTAGGATATGTGAAATGACAAAAGTCTCTACAGGGAACAGAAAGTGCACACTGGAAGGAACCTGATCTTACCTGTTCTTCTATACATGTCCCATCATTCCCATACATGACCCCCTTCCCCACCACCTACCGTCTTGTTCCTGCTTATGTTTTCTGACACTGTTTGGAAAGGACAATGAAGCAGGCAATGATACCTCCCTCAATATCTTCAGCTCACTCTGATTCATGAAGAAAGAGTCTGCCTTGTCCATGTTAGAGGAATGAAATGCATAATTATGAGTTCCCATCATGAGCTTGCTGCTAGCTATCAGGGCCCAAAGAGGTGTCCTCCAGGGTTTCTGAGCCCTTGGAGAGGGCTGGTGTTGTGTTTTCTGGGAGGAACAGCTCACACAAGAAGCTAAAGGGCCCCATTAACCTAAGCACAATAACAATGACACTTCCAATTAGCCAGAAGCTGTTAGGTTTAGCCATTTACATTGCATAAATCCTCTTTTCCTGACTGTGTTTGAGTTACTTTCTTCCAGCACAGATGGAGAAAGTGATTTTTTTTTCCTTAGAGGAAGTCTTCCCAGATGAACCACATCCAACACTAATCACTCTTTTGTTTCAAGAACACAATTCTATATTAGACTTGGCTTATGATTGTCCTTGAGTTACTATAATTGGACAATTTAGTTACATTATAAGGTATTTGAGAGCAGAGACATTTCCTATTTCTAGCTCATTCCAGGACTCCATAATTGATGTCTCTTTTTATACCCAGAGGCTGATAAATTATTGCTAAAAGTAATATTCATAATAGATTATACTAACAGTGAAAAGAAATCCCAAAATCTGAGCACCCCAACATAACAAAACAATATCAGTTGTGGGTATGAGTGACTCTCCAGATGTCTAGTAATCCAGTTACTTTGGTGTTGTGACTACAGCACTGCAAAACACAAAGTGACCTCTAAGATGACCTCAGTTGGGAAGAACGGCTGAAAAGTTGCAAAGGGGCTTTTTACACCTCAGCCCAGAAAAGAAGGGAAAACCAGATACCAGTGAACGCAAGTAGTGTCACCTATGCTAATATATTTCCTCTTTAATACAGCTTCCAGTGAAACTTAACAGAAGACCATGGGGGAGAAGAAGGGGAAAAAAAAGAGAGAGGGAGAGAGCCAAACCACAAGAGACTCTTAAAAACTGAGAATAAACTGAGGGTTGATGGGAGGTGGGAGGGAGGGGAGGGTAGGTGATGGGCATTGTGGAGAGCACCTGTTGAGATGAGCATTGGGTGTTGTATGGAAACCAATTTGACAATAAATTTCATATTTAAAAAAATAATAAAAAAAAAAAGAAAAAGAAAAAGAAAATACAGCTTCCAGGTAAGTGAAACTTTGCCCTAAGGCAGAATAAGCAAGTGATGATCTCTTTTTCTCTGGTAATAAAAGCACTTCTTCTGATAGTCTTTAGGACAAGAAGTCAGAGATTTTGGACATATCCATTCAATCCTAGGCTTCAGGTTACTGCTGGCAAACTAAGAGTGGCCCAGAGCAATATGTTCCTTAATCATTAATTCATGAGTCTCTGGAAAACCAAGTCTGTCTTCTTTTCCTTTAGTTAGACCTGGTGATCTTTATGAAGGGTAACTTATTCCCTTATGATTTTCTTTTGACTTAATTTTTCTCATTTATTTAATAAATGTTATTTACTAGAGACTGCTGGTTGTTTCTCACTGTTTATTTTCCTATTCTTCTCTAGAAACAGAACTGCCAGGTCATAGATGAGAACATGCAACTAGGTGTAGTCAGATGAGTAAGTTTTGGCAAATGGATGTAGAACAGAAGACTTTTATACAACACCTAGTTAGTACCCTTAAAGGGAATGAGCATGCTCTGTCTTTATTGGGAGGTGAGTCTTCTTTACCACAAGGACTGTAAGTATAGCACATGAATGAGCTACAAGGAAATGGGTCCCTGACCTGGTGGAGCCACTGCATCAGTCCTGCCTTGCTTATGTCTGAACCATGACATGGGGGATAAATAAAGTTCTATCTTACTGATGCTGAATATATATATATATATATCTCCATCCTAATTAAGCCAATGTATCAGAAGTTTTCAGGTATCAGGAACTATAAGACAGAAAAGGCCTTGATCATAAAGGCAGATCCTTAAGGCTTCTGAAAGGGCAATACTGGTATCCCAGACTATTCCCAGGAATTTCTCCAAACAACCTAAAATGATATCTACTCCATATAGCATGTGAGACCATGGGACATGGGAAAGCCTCATTTGACCCTTGAACTCTATCCCCTACATGAATCATTAAAAAGGAGCGTCTCCCTCACTGCAAGCCATTTCTTATATGCTTATTTTGGAAGACACAGAAATTGACTATGGTGTTTGTTTGGTTCAGAGGCTCTAAGTGTCATTCTGAGTGTTATATATATGTCTTATTTTCCAATTCTAAATGGGGACATGCTCCTCTGACACATGGTCTGATATGTAGTCTGACAACCAAACAGAATACCTGGAATCAGACAGAACATATACCTTAGCAAAGTGTGTCAGTTTGTCCTCTGCTCTGTATGTATTAAAGAGGATGTATCCAGCAGAAGTCAGGATCAAGCATCAAGCAAAGAGAAACATGGCCAAATCCAATGATTAAGAAAAGCAAAAGGGGGTGTCTGTATGGCTCAGTCAGTTAAGCATCTGAGTCTTGATTTCACCTCAGGTCATGATCTTGAGGTTGTGAGATCAAGCCCCACATTGGGCTCTGCACTGAGCTGAGCATGGAATCTGCTTAAGATTCTTTCTCTCTCTCTCTCCCTCCCTCCCTCCCTCCCTCCCTCCCTCCTTCCCTCTATCCCTCTCTCCCTCTCTCCTGCTCTTTCTGTCTAAAAATAAATCTGAAAAAATTAGAGAAAAAAAAGAAAGCAAGAGGTTATATCTGGGACAATTTAAGGCAAAAAAAAAAAAAAAGAAAAGAAAAAGGAGGTATGACAAATCTGTCAAAGAGAGAGGGTCTAGGTTAAGAATGGCAAATAATGTCATATTTGTGCTGCCTAACACGCTTTACATGCAGGTGTCAAATGTCATTAATCAATCAGAGTGGCATAAGATAAACCTCAGACTTTTAACACAACAGTCCATGTATCCACTTCTAAACATTTGAGGTTGGCATACAAGTTAAGACCTATGATCCAGCCAGCCAAGTCTCAGGGATAGTGACTCTAGTGAACAAGAGTGATGACAGGCTTGTACTCTTTATCCCATTTGGTGACTCTTGTAGGTATAGGTAACACTGCATCCCGATCGCCAACATTAAGTCCCTGGACTATACTCCTGATGTAAAAAATTGCACTGGTCCTAAAATAACCTCACATTCCAATGAAGAGCTTACTATATGATTTAAACTCTTAGATTATCAGAATTAGATAGAAATTAACTTAACCTGATAAATATTAGGTTAAAAAAAACACTAATAGTATACAATCTTTTTAAAATCAGGAACCAGACAGGAATGCCTGCTCTCTAGTCTTCTCAGTATAAGGTACTGAAACAACTGGATATCCACAGGCAAAAGAACGAATTTGTAACCCCACCTCATACCAGATACAAAAATTAATTCAAAATGGATCAAAGACCTAAATGTAAAAGCTAAAACACTGAAACTTTTAGAAGGACATATAGGTTTATGTCTTTATAACCTTGAATTCGGCACTGTTTTCTTAGACATGACACTAAGAGTGAAAACAATTAAGGGAAAAACTGACAAATTGGACTTCATCAAAATTAAAAACTTTTGTGCACAGGATACTATCCAGAAAGTGAAAATATAATCTATAGAATGGGAGATAATATTTGCATATCATAAGGGTTTAATATCCAGATTATATAAAGAACCTTTATAACAATAAAAAGACAACTCAATTAAAAAATGGTCTAAGGGTTTGAATACGCAATTCTCTAAAGAACATATACAAAGAGCCAATTAGCATATGAAAAGATATTCAATATCATTAGTAATTAGAGAAATGAAAATCTAAACCTTCACACCCATAGGATATCTATTAAAAAATAGGAAAAATAACAAGTATTGGCAAGGATATGGAGAAATTGCTAGTGGGAATATAAAATGGTGCCACATCTGTGGAAAATAGTTTGGTGGTTCCTCAAAAAGTTAAACATACAGTTAACATATGCCACAGATCCTCCTCTTAAGTTTATACTCAAGATAACTGAAAACATATTCACACAAAAACTTATACAAAAATATTCATAACAGCATTATTTATAATAGCCAAAAAAATTGAAACAACCAAAATGCCCATAATTGATGAATGGATAAATATGGTAAATCTATACAATGGAATATTATTTAGCCATAAAAAGGAATAAAGGTCTGATACCTGGTACAACATGGATGAGCCCTAAAATCATTATGTTAAGTGAAAGAAGATAGACACAAATGGTTACATACTGTATGCTTCCACTTTTATAAAATTTCTAGAAAAGGAAAATCCATACAGATATAAAGTAGGTTAGAGGTCTGAAGAAAGGGGAAAATTGGGTTATGGGATTGCCTTCTGGGATGATGGAAATATTCTGAAATTGGATAATGGTGATGGTTGCATATCTTGTGACTATACTAAAATCGAGTGAATTAGATACTTTAAAATAGTGAATTTTATGAGATTTTGTGTGAATTATATCTCAAAATAAATAAATATATAAAAATTAAAGGATTCTCACTGTTTCTACCTTGTCCTAGAGGCCTTATACATTATTGTATGATACACGCACATGCACACACACACACACAAACACACGAAAACTATGACACTGACAGAAAGAAACCTCTAATTTTTCAATAATATGACTATCTACTGAGGAAACCCATACCACTCAATAAATAAAATTTCTGTTAGAACCTTGTATAAAGGATCAAAATATAATGTCCATTTCTTTATACATCAGTAAGAAACAAAAAATGCCATTAAAAATACACAATTGGGGCACCTGGGTTGTTCAGTCAGTTAAATGTCTGACTTCAACTCAGGTCATGATCTCATGGCTCATGGGTTCAAGCCCCATGTCAGTCTCTGTGCTGACAGCTCAGAGCCTGGAGTCTGCTTCAGATTCTGTGTCTCCCTCTCTCTCTCTCTGCCCCTCCACAGGACATGCTCTGTCTCTCTGTCTCTCAAAAATAAAAAAAAATACACAATTTACAACATCAACAACAAAAATAGTTGGTGAGAAAATGAAAGATTCTTGTGTAGGTAATACTAAGACATTAAAGAAAAACTAAATACAATAATGTTTATAGTAGCATTATTCATAATAACCCCCAAAAAGAAACAGCCCAAATGTCTATCAACTGGTGAATAAGTAAAATATGGCACACCCATACAATGGAATATTATTTAGCTATAAAAAGGGACAAAGTCCTGATACCTGATACAACAAAGATGGACTTTGAAAACATCATGCTAAGTGGAAAAGGCTAGTCCCCAAAGACCATATGTTTTGTATGAAATGTCCAGAAATCTGTCAAGATAGAACATAGATTAGGTGCTGGCAGGGAGGAGAAATGGGGAGTGACTGCTAATGGTACAAAGTTTCTTACTGGAGTGATGAAAATGTCCTAAAATTAGATAGTGATAATGACTGGACAAGTCTGTGAATATACTAAAAATCATCAACTTTTACACTAAAGAACCTAATGAGAGGTATTTACTATATTTATAAATAAGAAGATTCAATTCTTCCCAGTTTCATCCATACATTAAGTGTAGTTCCAAAGAAAATCCCAATAGGTTTGTTGGTGAAATACAGTTGATTCTGAATTTTACATGAAAGATCAAAGGGCCAGGAAAAGCCAACTTACTACTAAAGAAGAAAAAAAAAATAGAAAGAATAAGCCCTAAATCCATACAAAGATATATGAAGCTATTGTAATTAACAGTATCTGGCTTTGGTTCAGCAATAGAAAACAGACCAATGAAACCAATAAAGAAGTCAGAAACAGACCCACTTATGGATGGAAACCACAGATACCACAAAGAAGGCAGCACAGCTCAGTGATGATGAAAAGAACCATGTAATATTTGTTTTAGGGACAAGTAATTGTGCACATGGAAACAATGTATAGGTAAGGGGCAGGTTATGGAAGTGGGCATTCCAGAAACAAAGCCACAGAATTTGAGTTATTTTATCCAAAAGTCAAGTAAGGACTCATGGATCCTGTGAACCGGTGACAACACTAGCCCAGGGTGGTGGGAGAGGCCAACGTAAGGAAGGCATGGCTGATTAGACAGAAGTTGAATGTTGGAGGTGCCTGTGACTAAAGAGAGGCTGGCTGATTACCTTCCTGAAAAAACTCCCTTCACCCATCTATTAATTTTTCATTCAATGAGTCACAAAGTAACCGGACATGCGCCAAGCACAATTCTAAGTGCTAAGAGCTAAGGGTACAAGGGCTTACATTCTTCTAGTAGTCAAACAGACAAGAAACACCTAACAAAATTATTTCGCATATTAACAAATGCCACAGAGAAAATAAAATGGGGTACTGGGATAGGGGGTGACTGAGGATGTTTGTGGCCCCAGGGAGTACTATAGAAGAATTATTATAAAAGAGGTGGTCAGGAAAAGCCTCTCTGAGAAGGTGAGAATAATCATCCTTATGGCATTCTAACAAGCTGAAATAACTATAGCTAAAAAGTTGGCCCCACAAAACATCCAACAGCAAAGGAAAATAAGAATCAGACTGTGTGGCAGGCATCCTGAGCTAACAACAAAAATCTTCTGACGATGGCAAGTGTAAACTTAAAGGCTGGTGTTGCGCTTGTGGACCCCCATCTTAAGCTGCCCTCCCTGCTTGCACCTGCTAAGGTCTGGAGGCCCCATCTGGACTGTCCAGAGGTGCACAGGGAGCACCTGAATCCAGCTGCCCAGCTGTTTTTAATTGAGTGCCTCTATTAATTATCTGAGTGCCGGCACCTCTCCTCCGCTCTTGGCTAAATAAAGCCACCCCAGTTGCTTGGCCACAAGCTCTTAAAGGTTAAAACAAAACTGTGTCTCAGTGGATGCAGCATTTGGCGCTTATCTAAGAGTTTTAACGTCATTTTGCAGTTAATAATTAGCTCTGCCTTGGCCCTCACAAAGGGTGCCACCAAAACAAAAGCAGGCGTGAAGTGTGTTCGCTATACTTGCCACTGGTATAAATAGGCAAAGGGATGATTAATGAATGAGGGGGGGAATTAAACACAACAGTGAACAAAGACAAAGGCCCACGGCTCGGCTGTCCGTGAACCAAGACAAGCCGTATCCAGAGTGCGGCTGCAGAAGACGACACACACAAAAATCCACTTAATGGACAGGTTTTGAAGACTTCATTTAACCTTGCGTTATGACAGCCATAGTGTTTTATTAACATTCTGACATGTTAAGGGGCCGGGGTCAGCTGGGGCTGAAACATGTTGTGGGGGGAGTCGCCAGAGAGGGGAGGGTGGGACAGATTTTTGTGTGGGTGACAGAGGGAAGACAGAGAAGGCCCAAACACGTTAAACATCACCCTTCAGGCCCCCCTTTGTGAGGCGAGCCAGAGCCGACATCTTTAAAGAGTTGTTTGGATGTCAAACAAAGCAGATGAGGCACCAACACAAATGCCCCAGCTGAAGTCTTTTGACAAGGCCTGTCCACGCCTCGAAACGGCCACATTATAGACTGGGCCGAGACTCAGGACTGGATGAGAAAGAACTCTGCTCAAAGGCGTCTGTTACAGAGAGCCGAGAGGCTTTCAGTGGTGATTTGCAGGCTCAGGAAGGATTGCTGCTTGTTGGCAGCCTTTATAAACTCTCTTCCAGTTAGTTCTAAGAGGACACTGTCCTCCAAGGATGCAGCAGTAGTCTCATGTATTTGGCCAGTATGATTTTGAGGGCCTGGGTAGAGATGAGCTGGGGGCAGTAACAACTGGCCAAACCCTAGGGAGCCCTAGTTGGCTTTCCAGGCACATCCCCACCTCTCTCCTCAAGCATTCTTCTCCCTCCTAGGGCTCCCGCACATCACCCAGGTGCTCCTTCTCAGAGGCTCTGTTTCCAACCAGGTGTCTGATGGGCAAGGATCCGATAAATTAATCCCTGTGAATGATTTAGGTGATAATGAGCTTAAAGGGTCTCCCCACCCCCTCTAGGCACATCTGCCTTTTAATGGTGGATTCTGACAGACCTAAAGTCCTCAAAGAACCATAGCAATGAAACAGTAATTGTGGAGTTTCAGGCTCTGGGGCAGGCCAGAAAGGGAGATATTTATGGGCTTGATGAACTTCCTGGTCTCCCCCTCATCACACCATATCTACGCACCATACATTCTGACATGACCTCTGTCAAAATATGCTGGCTTTTATTTCACTTTTTCTCTGCCTATGTCACTTGGATGTTGGAAAGACCACATGAGAAAATGGATATCAGATGCTTCAAAGATAAACATCTGTATCAATGTGATAGCTATAATTTACTGAATGATGAAAACTCAGACCAGAACACACCCTTAGTGATCAACACCCTCAATTAACAGATGAGAAAAGTGGAAACACTAGAAAATGTCTTCATCTGAGGCATTCAATGAATCACTGACAAAGTCAGAACCAGGTGAGTCACTCGCTTCAAGGCTTTTCTATTCCATTACAAGAATGACTTTTCTTCTGTCCTCAAATCACATCCAATCACACCCTGATTGCTAAATCACAAATAGTGGCCCCTTTATACACACACACACACACACACACACACACACACACTCTTACACATACAGCTTTAATGTGAGTTACTATACAAACGAACTGTGGAATACCAATTCTGGAAAAGATATCTAAGGATTTAGGGAAATTCAAATCAAGAGTCTAGGGGGTACTACTTTACATCCACTTGATTGTTAGAAGATAAGAAGTCTGACCATACAAAGTATTACAGAAGATGAGAATCCACAGAATCTCTCCCATCTTTGCTGATAAGAGTATAAAACTGGAACAAATGTCCAGAAAACAGATTGGAATTTTCTAGCAACGTTGAGGGTATGCATATCCAAAGACCCAGCAATGCTATCCCAAGAGAAACTCTAGTTCATTGGCATGAGAAGAATCATGTAGCACTATTCAAATAATGCAGTAATTCTGGAAATAACACAATGCCCTTCTTCTGGAGGATAACTTATAGATGGAATATTATGATGGAATATTATATAGTATTGAAAATAAACGGTAACTGTAAGCATCAGTATAAGTGAAACTTTGTAACAAAAATGTTGAGTTAAAAAAACAAATCCCAGGCAAAAACATCCGGCATGACATCTTTTCAATTAAAAATTTAAAGTAGCCAAAACAAATCAACATATTATTTAGGTACATAAATGTACGTACGCTAAAATCTTTTAAAACTGTAAGGGCATATTAAACACCAAATTCAAGATAGTGATTACCTTGAAGAGGACCACATATAAAAACAGAGGTTATTATCTGTATGTTAGCTCTTAGCTTGGTTCATTCACTGCATTATTAAAAATATATAAATGCACAAATGTAATAAAAATGCATCCACAGACCAATTGATGATAGTGTATCATAAACCAAGAATTATGATTGACTCAATTCCCTGAACCTGAGATTCATTTTTTAAAATCTACATTGGGAGAAAGCCAACTCCTAAAACAGAAAAAGATGTCTACCAGTATTGACCTTTAAGTTGAAAATTTCTACAAGCCTAAGATGATGGAGAAGGCATGGATAGAGAGAAAGGTGAAAAGCTGAGGTAACAGTTTCTCCCAAAACTTGCCCAATGGGATAAGTGCTGTGGCTAAAGAGTAGAATCTAGGTAAGAACACAACATACAAATGCATTACTGATTCAAACAGGAGACCCAGTGGAAGTTAGGACAAAGGCACTAAAGTTTTGGGCAAAGCAATAGGTTAAAATAAGACTGAAACAAACCAGGGAGACAGGGGAAAGATGCACTATGGTCAAGTAGGTGGCCAAAAGTAAAATCCAAAAAGACAGGTATAACTCTGATTTGCAAGCTTTCCAAGAAATCATACACTGGGCCTGATGGACAAAGGAGCTCACAAGCCAGATACAGGTCCAACCACAAAGAAATTTGTGACAAGGCTATAATCTCCAATCCAGGTCACCTTTCTAATTTAATAAGGTCTCATTAATTGGAACAAAACTAATTTGGAATAGCTGAAATAATCAGGCTGGAATGAAACTGATCTTTCAACTATGAAAATAGTGTTTACTTAGCAAATTAATAGCATGAGACACATCAGGTGGGGAATACTTAACCTATTTACAAGTACAAACTTGACATACATATGTACATTTATTTGTTCTATAACAATTAGTATGTTAATTACAGATGATCTTTAGTCATTAAAAGAGGTCCTCCACTGAGAGGCACAACATTAGCCACTAGTTGGCATTACCAGGTATATTTTAAGTAGTAAAACTGTGCTTTGAAAATAATCTTTTTAATAATTCTTTGCTGCCAAATGGATGGATTGGCTTGCTTAGATCAAAACAGATCTTATACCTAAACCCACAATCTAAGAAAAAAGTCCTCTGTTTCCTGGAAGATGATCTGAACAGAATCAGAGAATTGATCTGAGTCATCCCACTTTCTAAACAATATTTGAACTAGAGAGGACCTCTCTCTCCAAAGAGGTATTGCCTTTTCTCAACACACATAACCTCTGGTTTCCAGGACCAGACATGGTCTAAGAAAATTGCCAATCTTCTTTTTCATCTCAGTGACTATGATCAGGATGATTATCTGCACTCTTAGTCTGACATAGCAGTCAGGTCTCACTGGGTTTCTTAGGTGTGTCTACTCCTGTACTAAGAAAAACTGTTACAACTCTAAAACAAGTTCAGAAGAAACAAGAGTCAAGTTCCCTGTAAGTATCAAGTTTTAGAAGTGAAGATGCAGACATTGAACCAGGTAAGAGGTAAAAAAATTTTTAAAGTAGGAGAGGGAGGGTCAGAGGGGATAAACATTTTTATAAGAACTAGATGAACTACAGCTTTACACATACAGACACAATTAGGTAGGGACATATTACACTGCAAACGATCAACAAGTTTCTATCAACAGACATAAAAAAATACGGCTACCAAATCAAGACATCAGTTTACACAGAATATTTGAATCTGCATGTGTGAATGTGTGTGTAAAGGAGAAGGCGGTAAATTAAATAGGGGTTTATGAAAAAATAAATCAAATACTAGTAGAACAATATGCTAAAATAATTTTTTTTACTAAATTATAGTTGAAATATTAATATGATAAATGAGATGGGCCCTGCAAGACCATTTGAGTCATCGTCTAAGAACATCTTCCCGGATTTTTCTTCTTAAATTTTCCAAAAGGTCCATAACTGTGTGACTGGCCAAAAAAAAAAAAAAAAAAAATAGAACAAGAAAAAAATTTTCCAGTCCTTTTAGCACATGTACACTAGAATGAGTTTAATTGCTCTGAAGTCGTTTCATTTAAATGGTTCAAGAAGGAAGGCACCAGAGCTTTTTTTCTAATTTGGCAGCAAAAGGATACTGCATGTTTATATCTGCTCGTTTTTTTTGGAGGTGCAGATGAACATAGCAAACTAAAGGGCACTGAAAAGATAAGTTTCCATGACATCCACAATAACTCTTTTATATTGCCGACTGGCTATTCTATATGTAGCATTCAGAGGCAAATATAAAAAAAATGATGTAAAGCCAAAATTATTTCCTTGATAACACTTGTTTTAAACACCTCGCCACTAAATAGCTAAAAGTCTCCAAAGTGAATGCATAAACCATATAAAAGCCACAAGCATACATACATAAATTCTTAAGATTAAAGCAATAACTTCTAGAAAAAGGTGGGAGAAAACACACTACAATAAATCTATTTGTAATGGTATTTGGGCTCTACCAACTGCTTTCATTGGTCTCCAGTGGCTTACATATAAAACAATACATTTGATGTATGATTTCAATTCCTTATGGAAAACTGTTCTATCTACAAGCAGCCTGTCAAAGAGAATGCCAAAAAAACTCTTTCTGCGTCCCAATATGAGGCAGGACTTTAAGATATAACTTAAGGTCACAATCTGTTCTTGCTTGGTCAGGTTTAAGACTGTAATTGAGGAATGCCTGACCTGGGGGAGGCAAGGGAAGGGGGGCTGGAGGGTAGGTTTATTTATAATGAAAGAGAAATAGGCAAGGTGTCAGAGCTTGAAGTTAAATGGCATTGTTTCCCAGGGAGAGTGGCTCTACAGAATGGGCAAGAGATGGCTTGTGGAAGCTGCCTGGAACCTGCCCCAACCTCCCAACCCAGGGCATATGGCAGCTGTCAGCTACAGAAAACCACCCATGGACCCAGAAATCTATTTTCCTGTTACTGAAGGGTGCACTAGGGGGAGAAAAGTTGCTGCAGAATGAAAACAAATGCCATTCTAATTGGTCTGTAAATTGCAGCCCTTCATCATTAGAACACTGTTCTGCATTTCAGCCATCATTTTTTTTAATCCCAAATTAAAGTTGTCCAGGTTTAAAGAGGGAATTATAAAGTGAAAAATGTCTTCAGTTGCAGGAGGGCAATACTACACAAGTCCCGTGGGCTATTCTTCTTGAAATTACAATCTTCCCCAAACATCCTCCTAATTTAGCTCTCTCAACTCCCCAGTTCTTCCTCCTTCTCCTAACTTTAGAATCACCATCCCCAGGGATGCTCGCCGATTTCTCTGATCAAATCTCTTAAAGGGACATATAGCCTCATCAGGAGCCCAGTATATCCCTCTCCTCTTCCCTAAGTCAAAGTTTAGCTCTTATTGATACAGGGGCTGAATCTTTCAAAAGAGTAATTTTAAAATAAATGCATTTTGTTGTTTTGTTGTTGTTATTATGGGCTTCTGTTGTTGTTGAGCATATCATTGTGTTACTTGTCCATGGCATAAACTCTATTTCATAGAACAAGGGCCCAGCTTGAGCACATCTCATCACTTCGGCCAACTCCCAAGAGGACCTTTCTTGTTTTTAATCCTCTTCAGGGAAGTAATACCAACACTGCTGGAAAATCTGACCAAGTAAATAGCATTCCATCTGCAAATTCCATCTGCCTTAAGTTCTTCCCCTAGGCGCTTTCCTTCTATTCTAACCTGCATGAACAACAGGAAAGCATGGTTTTCCCTCATCGTGGTGAATGAATGGGGACTATCTTCAAGTAACTCTACATCAAGTGAGATTATTCAACATTATTTACAGCCAAGGAACTGCAAATTAGACACCCAACATAAAGATATCTTCCATTGCTGAGCTGAGATAGGAATGCCTGATATGAAACAAACATTCAAGTGTATTATAGCAACTCTAAGGGTTTTAGCTTAAGAAATGGTGGGTGTAGGATGGAAATGTCCAAGAAGGCTTTCCACAGGCTTAGGATCTCAACAGGAACTCAAGGGATCAGTAGTAATTAACTCAGAGAAGCAGAGAATGGACCTTCCAAAGGGAGGCAACAGCATAAACACAAGCATGAGATAGGAGTAGTTTGGTGTAAGCCGCCTCAGAGAACAAAGTAAAAAGGGATTTGACTGTGTAGGACACAAGCCAGGCATTGCTGAGCGCAGCTCTTTGGTTTTGCTTCCTGGATCTTTTTCAAATTTCACAACCTTCCCTTGAGAGACAGATCACAAACACTGCCTCTGGGTGGGGCCCTGATATGCAGGGGTCCTTGGCATTAACCTCATGGGACCACTGCCCTGAGCTTTTGATATGCCTGGCTTACCTCAGCCTGGTCTGTTATAATCTGCCATATAATCTGCCATATGGCTTCATAAAATAAAAACTGACTATATTTGATTAAAACATTCCAAAATATATACAGATACAGATACAGAAAGTTCAAGGATAAAAACATTCATTACATCTTCCATTTTACATAAATACATATTTTTACCCTTAAACTTTCTATACCTGTATATTTATTGGACAAATTTTTTTATGAAATGTAACCATTGTTTGCTGCTTTGGTTATTTTAAAAATATGTAAAACATCAGCTGTTTGTAAATAAAAGAAATTTCTGGAAAGGAAAACACAAAACTCCCTTCTTAATAACTCAACACTCAGTCATTTATGTGTACTAGACAATACTGAATACCCCTTCCATACCAGTATTTGAACTAGAAATTCAAACAACATTGAGCCAACTTTTAAGTTTTCCAATATAAGGTTTCCATGAGGGATTTTTCCCCCCAAGTGGCAACGTGACACAAGGAAATAAATATCCAGCACGAGGCCGGATTTCCTCAAAAACAGAATTAGCACAAGAATTCTTCTCCCCAAGATTCCTTATAAATGGCTAAACTCAGAGCTTACATGATAATTTTTTTTAAAGAAACCATCTTTCTAAATTCCTGATGCCTCTGGAATTAATTCATTCACTTCATGAACTAGAAATTAGTCTTTTCCTAGTAAAAATGTAAATTTAATATTTAAAAATGCCTCCTTTTTTCACAGTTCAGAATGAAATGTCTTATTTGTTCATTAATGTAAGAAATATTTATCAAGTAGCTAATTTGTGCTCACTCTCAGATGAGACATGACATGGTTCCCCCTTCAAGGTAAAAATCTAAGCCTTTGGGAATGCAAGCTGGTGCAGCCACTCGGGAAAACAGTATGGAGGTTTCTCAAAAAACTAAAAATAGAACTACCCTACGACCCAGCAATTGCACTACTAGACGTTTATCCACAGGATACAGCTGTGCTGTTTCAAACGGACCCACGCACCCCCATATTTATAGCAGCACTATCAACAACAGCCAAAGTATGGAAAGAGCCCAATTGTCTCCATTGATGGATGAATAGATAAAGAAGATGTGGTATAATCCAAAAAACAAATAATCCAGTGAAGAAATGGGCAGAAAACATGAATAGACACTTCTCTAAAGAAGGCATCCAGATGGCCAACAGACACATGAAAAGATGCTCAATGTCGCTCCTCATCAGGGAAATACAAATCAAAACCACACTCAGATATCACCTCACGCCAGTCAGAGTGGCTAAAATGAACAAATCAGGAAACTATAGGTGCTGGAGAGGATGTGGAGAAACGGGAACCCTCTTGCACTGTTGGTGGGAATGAAAACTGGTGCAGCTGCTCTGGAAAACAGTGTGGAGGTTCCTCAAAAAATTAAAAGTAGATCTACCCTATGATCCAGCAGTAGCACTGCTAGTTATTTACCCAAGGGATACAGGAGTGCTGATGCACAGGGGCACTTGTACCCCAATGTTTATAGCAGCACTCTCAACAATAGCCAAATTATGGAAAGAGCCTAAATGTCCATCAACTGATGAATGGATAAAGAAATTGTGGTTTATATACACAATAGAATACTACGTGGCAATGAGAAAGAATGAAATATGGCCTTTTGTAGCAACGTGGGTGGAACTGGAGAGTGTTATGTTAAGTGAAATAAGTCATACAGAGAAAGACAGATACTATATGTTTTCACTCTTATGTGGATCCTGAGAAACTTAACAGAAGACCATGGGGGAGGGGAAGGAAAAAAAAAAAGGGTTAGAGAGGAAGGGAGCCAGAACATAAGAGACTCTTAAAAACTGAGAACAAACTGAGGGCTGATGTGGGTGGGAGGGAGGGGAGGGTGGGTGAGGGTATTGAGGAGGACACCTGTTGGGATGAGCACTGGGTATTGTATGGAAACCAATTTGACAATGAATTTCATATTAAAATAAAATAAAATAAAATAAAATAAAATAAAATAAAATAAAATAAAATAAAAAATAAAGATGTGGTATATATATATACAATAGAGTATTATTCAGCAATCAAAAAGAATGAAATCTTGCCATTTGCAACTATGTGGATGGAACTGGAGGGTATTATGCTAAGTGAAATTAGTCAGAGAAAGACAAAAATCACATGACTTCACTCATATGAGGACTTTAAGAGACAAAACAGATGAACATAAGGGAAAGGAAACAAAAATAATATAAATACAGGGAGGGGGAAAAAACAGAAGAGACTCATAAATACGGAGAACAAACTGAGGGTTACTGGAGGGGTTGTGGGAGGGGGGATGGGCTAAATGGGTAAGGGGCACTAAGGAATCTACTCCTGAAATCAGTATTGCACTATATGCTAATTTGGATGTAAATTTAAAAAAATAAAAAATAAAATTAAAAAATAAAGATAAAAATAAATAAATAAATAAATAATAATAATAAATCATAAAAAATAAAAATCTAAGCCTTAAACTGAAAAGGTGAAGCAAGGAGGGTGAGATTTTTCACATTAAAGTTCCTGGATGATACTGTCATGGGGTGAATTGCATCCCCCCCCCCCAACATGGAGAAGTCCTAATCCCCAGTACCTGTGAATATGGCCTTATTCGGAAAGAGGTCTTTGCAGATAATCAAGATGAAGTCATTAAGGTGAGTATTAATTCCATAAATAAAAAGGGGGAAATTTGGATACAGACAAGATACCCATTGAAGGAAGACAATGTGAAGACACAGGGAGCCTGCCATCTTCAAGTCAAGAAACACCAGAGGCTACAAGAAGCTAGGAACAGGTTTCCCTCCAAAGCCCTCAGAAGAAACTGACCTTGCTGACACCCTGATGTTGGACTTTTAGCTTCCAAAATGGTGAGTCAATGAATGCTTGCTGTTTAAGTCACTAAGTTGGTGGCACTTTGTAACAGCGGCCTCAGGAAACTCATACAAGTAACTTCCAAAACTTTTAAGATTAATACCAAGTAGGTGACCATCTACCAAGGTAGAAGCCTTGAAGGTTATCAAAAACACACAAAACATGTAAAACCTCAATCATTGTGATATATGAGGCTACCATTTAAATCTAAAATTTAATCCACCTCAAAGGGATCATAGACACGCACCCACCTGGTTTTGTCACTCTACCTTTTATGTATCTGTATCAAATATCAAATACAGTGTGCCTGTCCTTGATTCTAGGATTTTATAACAATTGCTCTTTAGTTTATAATTTCAGGGTTAGAGGAAGGCTGTGAGGCCCTAAAGCAAAGGCCCCATCATCCTAAAGCCCTCAGCATGGATGGCGCACCATTAACTGGGACATCTGTGGGCAACATGGGCTCTTCAGGAGTCACCTCTGTCTACTGGTACAAGAAGGTCACTGTGTATAGGTAATTCATACTCACCAAGTTTCCATGTAAATGCTGATGTCATGATGATTTTCTACCTGTCACTGGCATCTTAACCTCCAACTCTTGAGGTATAGCCAGAGACAACCATTTACCCAATGGTGTCAACAAAAATCTATGTAAGGGTTCAAAATAATGCTTTATAATTTTTAAAGGTCATTGAATTATTCTCTCAGGAATGGTACCTTTGGTCTTTTTTTTTTTTTCATTTCATCATTATGTTTAGTCACCTCCCTTCTGACATGATTTTGCCTCATAGTGCTATTTCTTGCTTTTAGAATCCATACAATAGGTATGTTCATTTTTCATGCTTCTGTATCATTTAATGACTTGTAAGTAGTATATTAAACTTTATTGGAGGAAAATCATGTTATATTATACAGTTGAAGTTTTCTACCTTAATTCCTTTCTACCCCTAACCAGCTACCAATGAATCTGCAGGGCCTTTCACTCAAATTATATAACCAGGCCACTTGACTTTATATTTGTCAGTACCCTCTCTTTCAAAGAAAAGAAAATCAATAAATGGGATGCCTTTAATAGAGAGTGAATTAATAGAGATCAGTCCATAATAGAATTGCTATTTTCAGTAGTTATTGCCTAGAAATGACTGTTAGGTCATCACCTGGGTTTGTGGCTATAATGGTGTCACTAGGAAAGAGAGAGGATGGGCAGAGAGTGAGAGACCTTTGTATGCTGATATTCTGTCCAACTCTTAGCACGGGTCTGAATCCTAAAAGCAAGGCCCTAGGTGACTCACAGATAAGGAGCCTGCATCATCATCCAACTTTTGTCTCAGTATGAGTACAAAACATTTGGGCCTCACTTCAGCCTTGGGAACAAGATTTTTCTTTAAACCCGTGAACTTTACTATTCAGTCCTGCCATCATCAGATGGGCCAATTTCCCTAAAACCAGCTGGTCCCTAGACAACTCCCCCTGACATTCTCTCAGAGTCTGGACACACCAGGCCATGACTCATCTCTGTCAGGGATGGTTACAAACCTTGCCTTCCAAGTGGTTGATTAAAGCAAAGGGTCAGCTGCTGCCATGACGACAGTGCTCCTCAACCTCCTGAGATGGTGCTGTAATTAGAAAAGTACACAGTGCCCTGACCCCCAGGCCCTTCTAGAAGGGGCAGGAAAAGTGTTTTGGCAACACCAGAGCCTGTGGCAAGGGCAGAGCAGGCTGACCAGACAGCTGGGACTCAAGAGCTGTGGGCCTTGTCACCCCAGCTCTTCCCAATAGGCTCCCAACAGCTTTGTCCGACTTGCCTCCCTCACCTCCTATTCTCATCTCCCCCCTTCTGCAGTGTGGGGCTGTCCTATCTTTTGTTCTGGCAGAGATAAGATGTATAAATGATGAGTGGTTGACAAAGTGTACTCCAGTGCCGCAGGCAGCTCATCAATCATTTTCCACATGTCGACAGGTAATTGATGTAAACCCTGCAGGCAAAGCTCCATCAGGTGAGAGGAGGGAAGAATTAAATCTGCTGTCAGAAGCCAAGCAGCTGATCTGTATTTAACATTCTTTTTAATTTAGCACATGTTTGTTTTAAGCTAAGTTTGTAGGCTCCTCCTTGCTCTCCACACTTAGGAGAGTGGCCTGGGGTCTCTTAACCCCATCTCCCTTCAGGCCTGAATGCATTGGTGTCTTGGGCAAGGCTCCTGGGAAGGAGAACAGACGGGACCACCCAGGACTGCTAGGGAGGCACAGGGAAACTTCCTGCCTAAGTGAAGCTTAACATCAAAGGGCCGGCTGTCAGGCGATTATCTGTCAACAGGATCCAGGTTGGCAGGGCATGCTACCCACACACAAGGAAGGAACCATTTACTGCTTTCTTTACTTAACAACAACAACAACAAAAAAAAAAACAATAAAAATAACCTGACCCCATCTTTCCTTTATGAAATTGAGTAACACTTCCAGCATAGAGCTGAAGAGGTTTGGTTTTCTTACTTCCCTTGCTTCAACCAAACCATTCCAAAGTTAAGTCAACTGTAGAACTTACTGGTCAGCTGGAAAAATCTGAGACTCTTGATGAATGGTCAAGACACCGTAAGTTTCACACCCCTGCTTGACTCCAACTCATTGTTCTACCACCAACCCCCCAATGCTCACCTACATACACACACGTGCTCACAAAATTTTTCCACTCTGCAGAAATCTTTGCTTTTGGGGACTCACAGAAAATTACCACATGTACCACATTCACCACTTTTCAAAAGAATAATAATATAATCTATAAGACCTTAACTCCAAAGTGACCCTGAACGTAATCTTGCAGTGCCTTAGGGTCATTTGAACCAATACGATGTTACAAAAAAAATGTTCTGCTTGATAGAATGCTAGATAAACCAGCTTTTACTGGATTTCCTTTTCTATAAGGAAATGAGTTGACATCTAAAGAAGACTCAGTCCTAATGGCTAGGTATGGGTCCCTGAATTTGCCACTCTACCTTCTCAGCTGAAATCAGTCATGTCCCAAAGCAGAGGTCTGCTCTGCCTTGCTTTCCTGTTTCATGGGCTCAGAGATGGCAATCTCTATTTTGGTGAGGTCCAGAAGTGTGAACAATGGAACACATTATGAGCCAGATTCATGGACGGGCCTCTACTCCCTACTCCAACTCTTTTTCATGTTTGCAAATCTAACCTTGCCTTCCTCCCCGCCCCCCCCCCCCCCCCCGCCCCCAACCTCACAGACGGAAGGCTTACAGAGCAGGAGTAACTGTTGGGATCACACTGAATGATGCCTTCCAGATTTGTGTCTTGAATTGGACTAGAGATTTAACTAGATTCTACATTTTTTTAAAATGTGGGACACTAGCAATCATCAGCAGTATACATATAGTCATTCACTTAATCTTTCAACAAATGTTTACTACGTACCCATCATGTGCTAGGCACAGTGGCTGAGGCTGAAAGTATAGCTATTTATCCTATGAATCCTTGGTAGCTGACAAGTTCACAAAAATACTATGATATAAAGTGTCAAGTGCCCTGTCAACAGACAATTCAAAGAGAATGTGCTTGGCTAATATACACATTTTTGAAATGTACAGCCTCACTAGAAATTAGATCAATGCAACATGAATTAAAATGAAAGAGTTTTTTTCTTTTTTTTAACATCAAAATAGCAATAAGTGGGGGGAAAAAATAACACCCAGGGTAATAAAGAGTATGGAGGAAATGGGCACTGATACACAGACAATAGAAAACTAGTGGATTGATATAGCCTAAAAGACAATTTGGCAATATGCATCAAGACTTTAAATATTTTTAAGAATTTTTCTTAAAGTAACAATTAGACATATGTACAAGATTTAAGCATAAAAATATCCATTGAAACACTGCAAAGGATACATGATATGCACATGATGGGAGATAGAGGGCACTTCAGGGGGGTTACATTTGGATGAGAGGAATTAGGGAAAGATTCATGGGAGTAAGTGGCTTTATTCTTAGTCCTGACAAATGAAAGGGATTGTGGCATGCCAATTAGAAGGACACTTTGGGAAGGTGGGTGGGTGGGGATGAGAAAGGCAGAGAGAGAAAGGAGTGCAGAGCATCTGTGACAAGTGGGAGTTGTCCAACCTGGTGGGAGCAAGAGATTGGGAGGGGCCAGTAGAAGTGGAAAATGAGGCTCCCCACCCCATTAAGCTGCACTAGGTTTTGCTGGCTGGTGAACAGGTTCTTCAATGGGCAAAGGGGTGGCCCTATCTGCCTTTCTGCAAACAAACCAAAAAAAAGACATGACCAAAGCAGTGCCATGAGAAGTCTACTCCATTTGTATTGGACAAGGTAGGCGAGGCTGGGTAGAGATAGGAAGCAGGGAGACAGGCAAGGTTATCACAATAGTCATGCAAACGGTCTACCAAGAAACAGTACACCCCCTAGTAACACACAACGGAAAACCTAGTCTGGCTTAGTTTCACTGAACAGCAGCTTCTGACCAGAGATTGATTGATTTCTTTCTTTCTTTCTTTCTTTCTTTCTTTCTTTCTTTCTTTCTTTCTTTCTTTCTTTCTTTCTTTCTTTCTTCTTTCTTTCTTTCTTTCTTTCTTTCTTTCTTTCTTTCTTCTTTCTCTCTCTCTCTCTCTCTCTTCTTCTTTCTTTCTTTCTTTCTTTCTTTCTTTCTTTCTTTTTTCTTTTCTTTCTTTCTTTTTCTTTCTTTCTTTCTTTCCTTCCTTTTCTTTCTTTCTTCCTTCTTTTTCTTTCTTTCTTCTTCTTTTTTGTCTTTAAACAAAGTCTACTTATCGAAACACAGGCTAACAAATGATCAGTCTCGATTTACAAGTTATCAGAACCTGCTATCAACCCCCAATTAAAATTTCAAGATACGAGGGATTCTAAGACATTTTAAAAACACAGAATTACTCAGTAACAGAGGTGAGGTCCTGCACTAACAGCCTGCTGAAATGGGCTTGATCAATAAGAGCTTGATGGGCTAGAAATATGTCATCATTTACAAATATTTATGATTAATAAGTGGTTTTTTTTTTCAAAGTATCCTGGATGAATCTAAGTGTTGGGTGTGAAGCGGGTTAGTCCTCCTGAACCCTGTGGGTTTTTTGCATCTACTGATTAACAACAGTTCTGAAATTTTCCTGAAAAAATAATAATTTCAGCTTCCTCAATGCTGGTATTCAAATATACCGATGACAGCATTTAATGTTTATCAAATTCTCATTATATGCTAAGCACT
Source organism: Felis catus (assembly GCF_018350175.1). Taxonomy (NCBI): domain Eukaryota; kingdom Metazoa; phylum Chordata; class Mammalia; order Carnivora; family Felidae; genus Felis; species Felis catus. Next base: position 36,412,178 of record NC_058378.1, on the reverse strand, counting down.
GTTCAAAGTACAGATACTACCTTGCCTATTCCTAAAAATAATCTTATAAGGTAGGGACTATTATCCCATTTACACATGGTGAAACTAAGAGCAGAGAGGTTACATAATTCACCCGGGATAATGAAGTTAGTGAGTGGCAAAGCCAGGAACTGAACCCAGGTAGTCTGGTCAAGAGTCTGTACTGTTAACTTCTACTTTAGATTATTTCCCACTACAACACTTCTCACATCATTTGCAGGCACAGTAGTGGATGGTTGTGTATGTCTGTGCATGTACGTCTGTGTGTGTGTGTGTGTGTGCATGCAGTTGTGAGTGATGGGAAGGAGAAAAAACAGACACCACATGGTGAGGAGCAGGACTGTGGTGCACTGCACTGGGAGGATGCTCAAACTCAAAGACCGAAGATCAATAAACAAACCTGGTTTTAACAATAGGACCAGAGGGGAAGAAAGAATAGTGGTTCTGGACAATTCTTAGAACCCACTCTCACCCACCCAAGCATACTGGTGTGTATACTCCCTAGGGAGAGAAGGACACAGCTGAAAACCATATGCCCAAGCAGCCCAGCTGCAAGATCCCTCTAATACAAGGGTCAAGTCCCTAAGCCATTTTGCAGTGGGAGCTACAAATAGTATTCTGTATTCTACAAATAGTACTCTGCCACTGGAAATGGCAATAGCTTGCAAGGAAGTAGGAGAGTCAAGTCTGGTGGTAGGCCTGAACAGATAAGAGTCCTGAGGGGTGGGTCTTCCATGATGGAGAACCATCAGTGGGCAAGCTGGGAGCTTGAGCAAAATAAAGGAAAGCCAGCTCAGAGATGAGTAACAATAATGAAAAGCACACCAGCCCAGACGAGGGTCCACTTGTGAACTGGGTACTGCTGGCACCATTTATGGTGGTTAAGAAGCAGACTGGAGGGGCGCCTGGGTGGCTCAGTCGGTTGAGAGTCTGACTTCAGCTCAGGTCATGATCTCACGGTTCGTGAGTTCGAGCCCACGTCGGGCTCTGTGCTGACAGCTCAGAGCCTGGACCCTGCTTTGGATTCTGTGTCTCCCTCTCTCTTTGCTCCTCCCCCACTCACACTCTCTCTCAAAAATAAATAAACATTAAAAAAAATAAGCAGACTGGAATGATTTCTGAGAACAGACTGATCCTCCATAGTAGACACGTGATTGTGTTAATAACAGAGAAAACAATCCATAGTTTAAAAATTGTATTTAAATTATTTTTCATTCTCTTACTTGCAACAGAAGGTTTATTTCACTTAGGGTGTGTAAGCCTCCAGTTGGACTCCATTGGGCATCCTTCACAGATGTGAGGATACAGAAGATGCTTCTTGGAATACAGACAGGAAGTCTTCTAGCTAGCTAATTCACATTGTACACAGTATGTCCTACCCAAGAGTTACAGGTCTTTAATGGATACCTCTTTGATATGGGATCCAGGGGGTACCAAGGGAAATCATATCCACAACACAAAGTCTGTGGCCTTGTACTCAGTGGTACACTATTGGGCAGAGACTGCTCCATGGCCACTCTAGAATCTTTGAATCATAGAGGCGTGAACTTCATGGATGAGTCTCACAGCACTTTTTTCACATTGGGGAACATGAACATCAATTGCATCCATGAGGAAAGCCAAAGGAATGGCTTGACTTTGAGCTCATTTGGCACTTGGCCTTTCTTAAATTGCTGCAACAAGGAGTGAACTTTGTTGACAAGAGAACTATCTGGAATGATGTAAGGGTCCAGATTCCTGAGCCAGCTCACAGCCATCTCCAACTCTCTTGACCTGGGGAGTGCGGACAAAACTTCAACTTCTTACTCTTCCTTGTCCCCATCCACACCAACAACTGTGTGTGTGTCTTCCATTTGTATTACCCTGGAGACTCCGGATGCCATCAGTTTGCACTTAACCAGGAACCCAGTGGCAGAATTTGGAGCTGTCCCAGGATTCTGGAAACTCTCATTCTCCTCTTTACATAATCTCTAAGAAAATGTCTATTTCTCCCATTACTATCTAGACCCAGAGCTCCATGGCAAAGAAAACCAAAACCAACAAAACAAATAAACCCAACAACAACAACAACAAAAAGCTGACAAGTTGTTAGATAATTGATTTTCTTTGCCAGTTCTCTCCTTTTCTTCTTTCTCCTCCCAACACAATTCCCTGACTTCAATTTCACAGGCAAGTATTAGAGCAGGGGGACTTCAAACACTGTGATCTGGGCTTGTAATTGGTTAAATAGTAAAAAAACAAATAAACAAACAAAAATCAAACAAAAGAATTCATTGAAATGCTATATCTGTACTTAGACATTTCATTTTAATTTAAATCATGGGAATGAAACTTTTCTTTTGCATACTTTAATGGAGGGAAGTGGAATTTGTCATCCTAAAATATGCCTCTTTGGCATAAGGATTATTTTACAATGATCATTATTACTTTTTATTTATTACTGAAGTACAGTTGACATACAATGTTATATTAGTTTCAGGTATACGTCAAGTAAATAAGTCAGAGAAAGACAAATACAGTATGACTTCACTAATATGTGGAATCTAAAAAACAAATGAACAAAACAACATACACTGATTCTTTAAAAAAAAAAAAACCACACACACAAGAGAAAAGCTCTAAAATCTAAGAAGTGACCCTTTTGTAAGAAACATTTACATTTATAAGGAAAATCTTCATTTGTGAGGGTGTCTCCCTCTCTGTACTAGGAGACAATGACTAAATCTCTAGAATCTCTTGTTAATACAGAAGGCAAGGACTTAAACCCACACAACAACCTTGCCTTATCATTGTTTACTGTGCTTTTCCTGGTAACCCCCCATACTTGGCCTCCTTCCCCCACCCACCTCCAACATTTCTTCTCTTTAGTTAGAGATGGTATTTAAGGTAGTGGCTTGGGCCCTCAGAGGGCAGAGGAAGAGGGTGTTACTCAGTTTCCCTGGGTTTCTCCATGTAAAAAGGAGATACAAATGTTATTAAACTTCCTTTTGTTTTTTTATCTTAATCTTTTTTTTTTTTAATAACAGAAATATCTTAGCCAAGAACCTAGAAGGTTAGCGGGAAAATTATTTCTCCTCCCCCACATTAGCATGGACTCTTTGACATAAGCCAATCTCATTATTGAGCTTCTAAAATTTCCTGTTGTGTTTTCTTTAAAGGAGAAATCTAACTTTAAAACTCTTGCAAGGCAATATGAGTACAGACTCCTTCTAGAATTTTATGGGTTTTTTTTTCTTTTGAGTTTTACAGCTGCCTTGTCCATACTTAACTGACTGTATTTTTTTTTAAATCAAACCTCATCGAGTCTTACATCTTAGTTTTCACGAAAAAACAAATCCTCTGTACTCTCACATTTCATTGGTTTTATAACATTTAATTAAACTGCATTATTGTAATATAAACATAACTAGGTTTGGGAACAGATTCAACTGACTCTTGGTAAATACACAGTTCACCTGGTGAGACCAGAAGTGCCTGGTTGAATCACAGAGCCTGCCAGCTGTGCATATGTAGGATGACTGTGCATCACCCAGTATGTTCCATGGAAGAATAGCAGGTGTTGGTGAGTATACAGGTTGGTGAAGTGCAAAAGAGTTAAGTAGAGTGCTTTTACCATGTGTGTGTGTATGTATGCATGTAAGTACGTATGTATATGTACATGTATATGTGTGTATACACATTCACACATTTTTTTCAGATGGTATTTAGTTCTAGAGAACAAGATCACACACTTATTAAGACTGCTTAGCAATACCAATATGAAAAAATGGCCTTATTCCTACCAGCACAAACTGCAATAGTTAAGCAGGTACATGGAATCCTGATGTTCTCCTCAACAAATGTCAGTGCTCAGAATGGCTACACAGCCAGCATCCATTTGGCATTTCCCCTGTGAGCAAATAACTTTGTATCTACGTGGTTGGCTTTATGAGCAAGTAGCCTGAAAAGTCAGAATCTGCTTTCCAGGCTCAACTTCAGGGAAACATTTAGCCAGATATCTGGTCTGAGGAGTACCCTACTTTCTGTACAATCTGCTTAGGGTGGTTTTAGGTTGGCAGTGGAATGGGGAAGAATGTGAGAGCCTTTTGCCCAAGATCATTCTTTTCTTATTTCATGCAGAGAACCTGTCATAACCATAGCTCTCTTATGGTTTTTCACATACTACTTATCTCTGCCCAAAGTTAAATGGCTCAGATGAAAGCCTGAACTAAAGGCAACCTCTCCAGCAGGCTGGTCAGTAGTATATGAGATCCCTTGCATAAGAACACCAGGAAGAATAAGATGCAGCACAAGATGGAAAGACAAGAGGGTGGGGGCAGAAGTGGAGAGAAACCAAAGAGACAAGAAACAGAAGACAGGGTATAGACAGGAGGGAGCGAGGTAATGAACAGGGGAGAAACACCTGGCAAGTGGAGGGAGGTAGAATGGACCCACTACATGAGCACACTCTCTGCTTTTCCATTTCTGTGCAGCATTTCTCTTGCTATCTAAAAGAGCCCTACTAGCAGTTCCATAATTCTCACAGCCACAGAGCATCAAACAAAGACATTTTTTCACAAAATAAAAAAAGAGGTTGATGCATGCAGAATGCTTATAGATTATTAGCAATGGTGATTAAAAACAAAAAAGCCAAAATTACTGCATGAGAATGATAGTCAATCTAACGTATGGGAGAAAGGGAGAAGGCAGACTCTCCTGGATCAATGGTTAATGAAAAAGCCAGCTCCATCAGGAACATCTTCAAAGTTCCTGAGGTCAAACAAGCCATGCAGCCAGCTTCTTTCATGGTGGCCCATCCCCGGGGTTATTTGTAAATTTCTTAGGATAGCCCTTTTCTCTGTCAATTTGCACTAGTAGAGTTTGAATGTCAAAGCCCAGTGGGATTTCTTAACTTTCCTCTGTTGCACATCATTGCATTCCATGGCTGTCTGAGGACAAATGGGAAAGGCAGATGACTTCTCAATGTAGGGCCTTTATTACTCTCCCCTCTTTCCTTAAGCCCTCAAGGAAGCATTTAGGACACATAGCCAAGACTTTGAGTTTGTTCACTCAGCAATGGGCAGGGAAGGAATTATGCACATAAGTAAGACATATGGAAACATGCTCAGGGGCATTCTGTGATTGGACAAAGATGTCTTCTTTACAGAAATGCTATTCCAACTTGGGACGGCTTGCTTGAAGCTCTGACCCTCAACTGGATATGGACATGATCAGAAGAAACCCAGAGTCACCACATCCTCTTCCCTAGGCGGATGCCTGTACCCGTGGGGAACCTTACCAACTCCACCCCTCACCTTCACTTTACTTTGATTTTCTGCCTTGACAGATGGTAGGTGGTTTTACTCTGGGTACCCAGTCATCAATGTTTGCTTAATGTTTTTTTCTTAAAGAATCTTCCATCATTTCAGGTGTGATCCAATGAGTAAAGATAGATACTCAAAATCTATTTAGTAAATATAGCTTCCAAATATGCACAATTTAAACAGAGAAAGCTGTCCTCAGAAACAATATTTAATCAACATTTAGACGAACAGGAGATAACTTCATTACAAAGTGTTGTGATTTGCAAAGAAAGGGACTCCTGCAGATGAAAACTCTCCAAACTGTTTCCACGTACCCCACAGCCAAAAGCAGGAAGATATTCACCTAAGCTTCCCTCTACCAACCTCTACCCTCTGCAAAAGCGTTAACAGAAAGAAGTTAAGTGGAAGCTGTTCGCTATTTCCATTTTAAGTCAGCTGAAATGAATAACATTAGTTAAGCTTTTACAGAGGAGGGAAATAAAAGAAATAAATACTATCTTACTTGCCTTCTTCAAAGGTCTAATGAAAAAAAAAAAAAAAGATAATTTGAATCAGAAAAAAACAAGCTAGACTCTAATCCCTTTGAGTTCCAGTCTCTTAACATCTTGATTTAAAAGATACTTCCTAAAAATACCTACTTAGCTAACTAGAAATGTTACAACTAATAATGATTATGCCACCAATTTTTCCACTGAAAACATGGCCCCAGATTCCTGTTTTTATGATGAAAATGATGGGGGTTAGGTAGCTCCCAGTTGCTATTTATGACCTACCCACAGAGTGATTATCCACTGATATCTGGAGATTATTTAAGGAGTGGGCCAACAGAGCATGGAAGTTCACTTTCCAGATGGCGAAAGTGAGGCCCCAAAGTGAGTGTTTCTCAGAGTTATGGGGAGCCATCAATTTCTGAAAAGAAACTGCCTAGCGTTGTTAGTGTTGAGGACATTGGCCCAACCCCCATTTATTCTGTGGCCAAAAGGGCTGGATTCAGGACTCCCACAGGGGTCTAAGTCCTGGGGGTTTGGCCTGGTATAATTACTATTGAGTTTCACCACCAAGACCAGAATTCCTTTTATCAAGGGCAAATAGCTTGCCAGAGGCATTTTGATAAGAACTTACCAAAATATAGCATTAGCTGTCTTCCCTACACATTACTCCACTGTTTGTTCAATAGCGGTGACATTTAAACGGCAGTAAGGGTAGAGCAGAGAGGCAGCCTGAGAAAAGGTGTGAGTTTCATGTGTGCTGGCAGCATCAATTTCAGCCATGATACACTTGGCAAAGGCTGTTAGCAAAACATTGATGCAGAGGGTGTCAAAGAGTAGGAGGTGGGGCTCATAGTCCTGCTACCTCAGCAAATGATTCTGGGTCATCCTGGGGAACAGATATCAGGGGAAGAGAGCAAAATCTCAACTCCTTTTACCTGGGCCACCACACTGTGAATGCTCTAGATTTGGGCCTTTAAGGGATTTTCAGAATACTTGGTACTTGGTAGTGAGGATAAAAAGAGAAAATAGTACACAAGGAGTGTGTCCGGTGACAATGTGAAGGTTAGCATAGGAAGAGGAAAGCAAGGATCAAATAAAAGAGAAAAGGCAGAGGAAAGCAAGAATTAAAGGAAGGTTAAGAAAATGTGATGGTGAGGAGAAACAAGCTAAAAGACTGTCACCTCTTTGGTAGTCAATAATGATGATGATGATAATGATGATGATGATGATATGGAGAAGACTCATCTTTCATTCACCTCATCCACTCATTTACCCATCTACCCATTCAACCAGTTATTAATTCTGCAAATATTTGCTGGACTCCCTTACATGACACAGAGTTTGAGGTGCACAGGAAGATGCCACACATACTCAAGAAACATACAACCATGGAGGTGACAGAAAACTGACACAACTAATTAAGACCATGTGTCAAGACCATGAGGCACTGCTGCCCACCAGCCGGAATCCTGTACCTCATACCAGCTTCTTAGAAGCAACAAAAAGCTGCCTCATACCCATCGTTTAGGGAAAAATGTGTTCTGGGTTAGATCTTCAGAGAAGCCAGGACTACCCGAACCTTCCTGATTCTAAAACTCTCATATGTAAAATAAATAAAATAAAATAAAATAAAATAAAATAAAATAAAATAAAATAAAATAAAATAAAATAAAATAAAATAAAATAAAATAAAATAAAATAAAACTCATATATATATAACACACTGAAAGAACGTAATTAATAATAATAGCAGCAAACAACAGTATCAATGATTAACACCTATAGACCACTCATCAGACATTTTACATGTATTGACTCATTAACCCTCTTATTAATGTAAGGATCATTACACGCTCCAAAGTCAAAACAAAAAACACAGTAGAATTTAAGCCCACACAGTGTGAATCTGTGTTTGAGATCTGTCTGTTGCCATACTATGTGCCTCCACCAGGAGACAGCATGAAGCATGGCGAGCTGCAAAGAAGAGAACTAGATTGCATGAAGGACTGCATGCCAAATGACATGAGGAGAAAGCATGTTTCTGGAACCCCCAATAGATGCAGAGTAAAGCACCCAGATCTAGCCATTCTTCACATTTGTCCTAGGTGATTCAGGAGACATAAAACTTGTAGAGCTTTCATCTATGACCCGGAAGAAGTTCCAGTTGAGGAGAAAAGACTAGCCTCCATGACCCATGAGGAGAACAAAGGTCTGTAAGCACATAGTCAGCTCTGTAGCCTCGGGGTAAGGATGTGCTCAATGTGGCTCAAAGTAGAACCCAGAAAGGCAGGCCTGGCAAAAAACCCCTTAGAGTTCTAGTTTATTTTCACCTCCATCCTTCATTTGATAGGTGAGCAAGAGGATGAGTGGCCTCGGGAAGAAGGGGCTGTCTTTACAATATAGGGAACGTATTTTTTTATTTGATAAAATAAGTCAAGAACAACAATAACAATGGCAGCTAGTGTTTGTATATAACTCACTCTGGGCAGGCTATATTCCAAGCATTTCCATCTATTAACTCACTTAATCTCTGAGCTAGGGACAATTATTTTACAGATGAGGAGACCCCCAAAATGTTAAATAATTTGCCTAACATCACAAAATATTAAGTGGCAGGGACACAATTTTTACCCAGACTATCTGGTTCTAGAGTCCTAGAAGACTCCATAGGTAGGCAGAAAGAGGAAGATACCTGGAGGTGCCAATGGCTGCTGATGCCAACTGAGCTTGGAACCAGTCCAAGAAGGAGACAATCTGCCACAGCAGATGTTAGAGCATCAGATTCTGAGATGTGAGACGATAAGGTGTCTCACCCCACCCCACCCCCGAGACACTGCTCCTGGCTGCTCACACTCTCTTGAGGATACCAGAATAGAAAATGCATTTGCTATTCCCTCCGTTTAGAATTCTCATTCCCCTGCCCAAATAATTATACGTTCCTGCCATCAAATGTTGCCTTCTCTGAAAGACCACCTTTGATTATCCTACATGAAACAACATCATTTCCCGGTATCTTCCATTCACATTACTCTGCTTGAAATATATTTATTTATCTACTTACTTATTATCTCTATCTCTTGCCACCCTCACCTCAGAAGATAAGTTTCTTGAGCAGGAAATCAGTCTCTGTGAATAGTGCCTAGAACAGTGCCTGACACATAACATATCTCAATAAATATTTGTGGAATAAAGAGATACAGAATCCTCAATGGGAATCATGGAGGTATTCAGAGAAGAAAGGAGAGGAATCATTTACTCCCTTTCAGAAATGCCTAAAATAATGTGAAGGACACTGATTCCCATCATCATGAAGATTCCACTCTGAAAGAAAGATGTAGACTCCTTCCAGAGGAGAGCTGAATCTAAAGGTAGAAACATGTTCCCCATCTTAGAGGAATTTATCATAATGGAGAGGCAGCAACAATGATTCCTCACAGTGACTGAGAGGCAGAAGGAAGGGAGGGAGGGAGGGAGGGAGGGCAAGAGAGGATGAAGTAAGGGAAGAAGATTCTGTTCGTTTCATGACAACCCAGTCAGTAGTTGGAAGAGTTGAAATATGGGTCAGGACACAGTACCCACAGAGAAACACAGCAGGGCCACATCCCCATCTGACAGGCATCAAACAGATTCCAGGCAAGTATGTTTTGACTGGTTTCTGGCCTCAGACTTTTGGAAGCCCAATTCTCCCTCCTCCTTTAATATCTGATTCAGCTTCTCATAATGGCACCTCAAGCCCACTTAGGTGTTCTGGGAGGACTGAACAACTACCTCTGCCAGATTATTGCCTCATTAATTAGAGCACCTCATTAATCTTACCATTATCCAGACTAATTAGAGGATGCTCTCCTTCTCTCAGTCCTCTTTCTTTCCACTCATCTCTGTTCTCTCCTTGGTCTCTTCTTCATATTTCCCCCACCCCCCTGCAAATAAGACTCTCCCAAGACCATGATTCATTTACTTGAGCTGGCAAATTGAGATCCTATGTTTGGGCAGGGTGAAGATCATATACTAGAATCTCAATACCAACTAATAGCAAAGATAAAGTAAGAACAATCACACAAGCAATGAATTATATTTTTATTTATCTAATCAGGTATTAAATTTTCCCTCTTCACTTAAAGGTATTGGTCTTGATTCAGGTCCTTGGTATGTCCGAGTTCCAAATAATCCTGATCTATACTGACCTACTGGGAACAGCATGCACTGTTTGTTCTTTGTACTGTAGATAAGCATTTCCTCTGTTATCATCCACTTTTAAATATTTTCCATTGTACTGGCAAGGTCTTGTTGTGTTTTTTTTTTTATATATAGTTTTTATTCTTATTAGCCATCTCAAATGATCTATGAAACAAAGGTAGGGTAGAAAAATTAAAAATCAACATACACATGCAGACATGTCACCCACCTACAAATGGAGGGGGGAAATGAGGTTTAGAAGGAAAGACAGTCCAGGGGAAAGCAAGAAAAGCAACTAATGTAATTGAGTCCATGGGGGCTGGTATAACAAGGATGGATAGAAAAGATTGGGATCCAAGCATCTAGGAAGATAGAAGCAGCAAGGATACAACTGACAGTGATAATAGAAATGTGCACAAATGACGGTCTTATTCACCCAACACCAGAACCTGGAAGCTGCCCTTCAGACTTGCAGCATTTCACACTCAAAAGAGTCAACTAAAAAACCTCTTTGGCCTAAGAGTTCATGATTAAAATATAAATTGACTTAAATAAATTGCCAAAGGCAAGATGTATTATTATAATAAACAAGGATGTTCATTTGGTAGAAAGCCCAGAACCTCTGGAATGAACAGAATTACAAGGTTCCAGAATGCTGCTTTCCTGGAGGTCCTTCGGGAAAATACAGATTCATGGGTGGGGAAGAGGGTGGATATCCAGCCTCTGGACTTGAGAATGGCAATGATGGAAGGAGGAGCAGGAACATACCTCACCCAGAAAGTGAAAACAACAGCTCCCTTCTGAGATTTGCAAGGCTCTGTGAGTATCTGCAGGGCCTGTTCAGAGGAGAGAAATGTATGGTAGCAGAATGGGCAGAAAATCTGTTTCCACCTTTTCCCCCTGACTCTGCCTGCCTTGGAAGCTTGACATACTGTATGGACCAAAAATAATAATAATTAATAATAATAATAATAATAATAATAATAATAATACAAGCCCTTATAGTCTCCGGGAGAGATTTCTAGTCATTTTCCAGGATCCCTCTTCATTTTTAACTTATTCCATATGCTTTGCTACCCGCAGACCCCAGCCTCAGCAGCAAAAGCAATCTATGCTGCCCTGCCATTTAAGTGTGAGGAGCCCAGCTCTACTGAAGCTTGTCATCGTGCCTATTAGCTTGATGTCTTTATTCACAGACCATCTGTACCACCGAGAGATACAGAGGCAGCTAATGTCAATATGAACAAATGCCTCCTCTTTTACAAGAAATGTCAAACACAGGACAGGCTAAGAATGACCCCAGGAATACCAACAGATGTTCACTACAAGCCTCTCAAAAATCAATCCTTTCTACAGGGACTAATTAAGATGAAATAAGGAGCAAAAGTAAAGAAATTTGTGTCATATTATCAGGAACTTCATCCTCACTTTCCAAGCTCATTATGGGCAGATTGGCCTGTGCCCTTTGAAAAAATGCTAAAAGAGGGGCTGCAGGTACCAGGGCACCAGGGAGGCCTTCATTGGCCTCCAGCTCCAAACTGCAAAAAGAAAATCACTTAAAAAAAAAAAAAAGAAGAAGAAGAAGAAGAAGAAGGAGTGTTACTTACATACGCTTATTTTTCTGGTCTGGTTTCTTTAAATAATCACACACAGAAAGAGCCCATTTCCAGAAAGCTTCCAAAACATTATGTTTTTATATATAAAAGAGGATAAGGTTTGGCATCCTGGGCTTGGAAGTCCAGATTATGGGGCCATAGAATGGTCATTCACTGCAAGGTAAGTGAAGATCTCCTATATTCTAAATTTCTCATACATTTTCACCCTTCCTGAATGGGTTGAATCTTATGGATGAATTAGCCTCAAATGAACATAGGTTGGCATTGCTTGAATTTTAAATATAGCTCAGCTTTGCTTTTAAGTAAGGAAATTTCTGCCATCTAGAATAGTTGCTATTCTTCATTAAATTATTTGTCACACATTCTGGTTGGGTAATAAAATGAGCACACTACATCCTAGTATAGTGGTCCTCAAACATTTCTCTGCTGAAACACATGGTAGATGATGTTACCAAGCCCAACTCACTCTCAGGGGGTCACATAAGCTGAGATGCCATTCTCTCTGAAGTCATTAACTGTACCTCTTTCTCTCTGCTCAAGAAATTATAGAACAAGGCAAGTAACATGAATGAATCTGCTCTAATTTACACAAAGGTACATCAAAACAAACTTCAGTACTTTATCATCAGTAGGTATTTGTTTGTGGTCTCTCTCACAAAATGATTACCAAACTTTACTGCTGAGTCATATTAAGACCCCAAAATATATTTGAGGTCAACCAAAAGCAAAGCCTGAAGACACCTCCACAGCACCATGAGTCCCCTCAGTTTCTACCATAAAGCAATGCACACACATGGAATGGGTCAATATCTTGAAAAAAAAAATGGGTTCTTTTTGTAGATGATGAGAGACTCAACTTTTGACTTCTACATGTATATAGCGACAGGAGAAAGGCATGAGGATTTCATGATTCACCAAGAACAGTGACTCATGCTATACTAAAAGACATCACCACTCCACCAACACTACAACACAATAAAACTTCTGTCAACATACTGGATGCTACACTAAGGTCTGGGCATCACTTCATGCTATGTCTGCCAGTATTCCCAAACTTTTTATCAGCTCACAGAAGGGTTTGGTCTTGGATGATCCCCTTTGACTGTGGAAGTAACTCAATCTTTTGTATGGTTTCCTGAAAGATCACAAGAGCCAATATTCAAATGACTGCTCTTGGACCTCCAGGTCATTCTCTTATTTCCCTGGTAAAACTTTCCGATGCTGGGGTGAAATATGTGGCATAAATTAAATATCAGAATTCTAAAACTACTGACAGCATTTACCTATACCTGCCCCATCAGGTATAGAACTGCTATTTAAGGATAGCCCATATTAAAATGCCACATAATGAATCACTTTGGGGAGACTGAAGCATTAACATGCCTTTTGGTTGAGTCTCTTATCCCATCACTCTCTTGCTGACACAATCAAGTAAAAACCAATACAATCTCCACCCTTCCTTCTCCCTTCTTTGTGATCATTACACTGAGCGTGGTTTTGCTATTAAGTCATGAGATTCATCTCTGACTGTTAAGTTTGCATGGACAAAACCATAGTGAAAGGGGATCTATTTCATGCATAGCAAAGATTCCCAATTTGTAAAGTCATACACTAGAGATCAAGCAGATGCAGGGAGTTGGTTACTGCCCAATCCAAGTTCTAACCCAGTTGCTACTATTCTCGTGTGAACACAAGAGCAAGAGTTATCAGATAATTTTATATAGCAGACAGGGAATCTGGTAGCCCTAGAAAATGGTTGAAGAAAAATTCTAGCAAACCCCATTACAGTCCTAGAATGATTCTCCAGGGTGGGTCATGAACAGAGAGAAGATCAAACGTGTTAAGGACAGAAGCCAGACTTGCCACAAGAACCTCAACAAAATCCAGCTTTTCCTTTAGTCAAAACGGCCGTGATCATGAATCTCATCAATCAAAATGGCTGCCTTAAGAGCCCCACCTTTCTCTCAAAGAAGACCTCTGAGAAGACTGCCTGACCCAAGGGGACTTGGTGAGACTCTACTTCAACTGGGGTTTGAACCTTTGACCTTGAGGTCACCATGCTCCTGGGACAGGAAGGTGGGGATATAAGGGAAGTAAAAACCAAAGTCTTACTGGGAAACTCACATTTAATAATAATAATAATAAAATTATCAACAGATTCACTAAGGGTTTGTTACATGAACTGGGAATGGGAAGACTAGGGTCCTAGTCCTGACTTCTACCAGGACAGGGCAACTTATTTACCTTCTCTGAGCCTCAGTTTCCTCACCTGTAATCTAGGTGACCTGAATTAAAGATTTCTAAAGTTCACTCCAGCTCTAAAAAGCTAAAATTCTATGAATCCATTTTAACCCTCCGTGTAATCTTTTCTAAGTAAAACATTCAAGATGCTTTATAAGTACTGGTCCCAGAAAGCAATAACTTGAAATATAACAGATCTACCTGTTTGAATTGCACGTAATCCCCCCCTAGCACAGTGAGGACTTGTTCTAGTGCATCTGAAGGAACACACATGCCCACACAGGCACACATGTGGGCATCCCTCATTAATGCCCTCAGGGCCCACAGGGGCCCCAGCCCATCTCATCCCAGCACATAAACTACGAGTGATAACTCGCCATGTCACACGGTGCTTTCTGCACGTCCAAGCTGGCAGTACTTGCTACATCCAGGACCTGGGAAACATCTGCAGTTTTGTGATTCTTCCTCGTTTCCATTCCCGTGATGCTCTCTGAGCCTGCTCGGATCAGAGAAAGGTCGCAGGCTCCATCTGGCTGCCCTGCCCCCCTCCATTCTCTCCCTCACCACTCCGGTCCCCCCTAAGGAGTTTCTGCCCATTTTGTCACTTCCACCTGTTCTGACAGGTTCCCCTGCCTGACCCCAAGATAGCCCTTGGGGACATTAATCATATAACAGCCGGAGCTGTGAAAGAAACAAGGGTTTGGCTGGATACTGTTACCGTCTCTGTCACCTACTAATCATGTCCTATGACACGGAGGGGCTTAATCAGATGGTCTGCTCTCTCATTAATCATCCTGGGCTCACTCAAACTTCACAGAGAGATTAAAGTTTAGCTCCGCTGGCTCCCTGCACCTCCTCCCACCTCACCCTCGTCTAAAGCAGTTTCACTGGGGGTAGGTCTCAGGTTCCTTTTGCTTTGCCAACTGGCAGGGCGACATGGAGTGTCGAATGCCTACCAACACCACAACATTCAGGACAAGGAGGACAATTCCTGGCTTCCTTTCTTTCCTCCCCTCCCCACCTCACGATCCTCAAGACATCCAGCGACATGGAGACGAAAAATTCACGTAATGAGAAGGCTGGGAATCACAGACCTATGCCTGGACTACAGAGGCAGCTGCCACTTATATCTATGAACCTTAAAGAACTAATAAAGGAGAATTTTCTTGTGCTTAATCAATAGCAAGGAAAATTAAAAAAATCATTAAAAAATGACTCATTAAAATAGGCATGTATACTCAAGTGGCTGAAGAGTGGCTCCACCACCAAGGACGGCACTCCCCTCGGGGGATGCCAGCCCGAGGATCCTTGTCCCTTGCCACGCTACTGAAACTACAGCTTCACTCAAGTCAAAAATAGCCTGTATCCTTTATGAATTCTTTCCAAACTGAAATAAAAGTTACCAAAAGGACCCTCCAAAAACACCCCATACGTGAGAGTCAGAATATATTTTAGCTCAGCGAATTCATTCTTAGCCTGCTTGCAATTTTCTGAGCTTCAAAGGGGGAAAATCAAGTCCCAGTAAAGGGTTCTCTCTGAGTATTGGTTTTGTACGTGCTCGGGGTGCTGTTGACTTTTGCAGCGCTGTATGATTATGGGAAACAAGGATAATATTTGCCCTCAGCGCCAGGAAAGAACAAATATTTTATCAACATCAAAATCATCTCTCATCTGGCAGGGGAGGAGGCGCAGAATGCTCAGTTGTACACACGTAAGCTGATGAGGGCAAGAGAGGGGCTTCTGGGGGAATCATCTACCTGTGCAAACTTGACCTTTCAATACTGAGCATCGTATCCGTTGCAAAGAGATCTCTCCGTGACAATCTCAAACACTTCCATCTTTCCGGGTTCTCCTGCCAATACCCCTCACCCCAGAGTGATGGCCAACGTGCCACCATGCTGTCTTTCTCACATCCAAATGTGGAGGCCGGGCCTAGGACTCAGGCAGGTGGGGGACTTCTGTGGATATTTTGGGGGGATGAGGACTTGCCCTGTTGTTATGTTTGTTTCTATTCACTGATCCTCCACCACTAGCCTAGAAATGACAGTAGGTGGAAACACTATCTTTCATTACACAAAGTATAAATAGTGTAATCTATCAGCGCCGTCAATCACAATGATTGATTACAGGCTGTCATAGAGAAGAGTGACATATTAGAAAAGTTTTGTTAACAATGCCTATTGCTAGTCAGCCTGCCACAGAGGCTGGTGATTAATGTGTTGTCAGCCTGTAATCCCACACCCTTGGCTAATGAGGCAGGAATTTATCATCTTTACAGAGTGGCAGATGTCAGGGAGAAAGGAATCCAAGTGCTGGAAACAATATACTTTTTCTTACTAGGCCTGACAAGTCTGACAGGCCGAAAAAAACCACAAAGCAGCTTTGTATAAGCACCAACTTAAAACGAGGAACTTTTCATTTGGCATCTTCACTTTAAATAGTGCTGCAAACCAGCCTCCATCCCTTCAAAAAGAGAAAAAAAAAAAAAAGGACACGAAGAGAGGAGAGCACAAAGCTGAATTCTGTGAACTTTGCACCCCATTCTTGACAGCTGGAGACCCCAGGAAAAGGTTGCCATGGCAAGCAGACAGCTTGCTTTGGAAGAGAAGCCCAAAGTAACTTTTCACTTTTACCTGTGAACTTGTGACTGGCAGAAAAACATGGCATCCATTGGAGGCTTGGGGACAGTGACTTCCCTTGCCACTGCCTTGAGGCCGCTTTTACCTGGACACTCATTGTGTTCTCTAGAATCACTGCCCTTTCTGTGATGGATGAGAAATGGGGGGCAGGGGGTAAGATAAGAGACAGGGCTCTTCACTAGTAAGAAAGTGACGCAGCAGGAAAACAGGCCTCTTGGAAAATGACTTTCACTAGTGCCCTGCTATGACTTGAAATTTCAGCCTAACTTTTTGCACTCACCTTCCCTCCCACCCAACTCTCCCATTCCTCATATGGGGCAATGCCTAAAACTTCTCTAAGCCCCCCAAAAATCAAGCCCAATAAAGAAGGGGGATTCTCTCGAGGCCCTTTCAATAAACACCTTGTCCCTCTACATTCTATCCCCTCAACTGCACCTTCCACCTCTCCATACAATTCTCATAGCAGAAGAGCCTGGACTCCTGTTCAGATCCTTTGGGGCAAACCTTGTTTCTTCTCAGACACTGTGGGGTGCTTCTGAATGAATCTCGGCTATGTGTTTCAACTTGACCCAGATTGTTCACTGTGTTCCAAATAACTCATAAGCACCACCTCCCATAGAAGACACCTAATCTTTTCTGTGGGACACTGCAGATATTTCCAAACTTGACGACTGAAACTTTTCTCACAGCACTGATGTCGTCTACCCATACTACAGTGAGGAAGAAGGAGTTGGGGGGAAGGCCTGTCTGGTTTGTAAACTTCTTGTACCAGCACCCTGTGAAGAGGCAATGTGTTCCTTGTTCTCACGACCGTCTCCAAGGAAGGGGGCAAATCTTAAGTGGCAACATTCTGACAGATGTAATCCTTTCTCAAACACAGATACCTCTGCTAATGTACACAAATGCGATGCAAAGAAACAAAGAGGGACACAGCAACCAGAGGAGGAAAACTCTGCCTTCTGTCAACAGCACCCTCAGGCTAGAACACACAGCAAAGCATTAAGTATTCTCCAAGAGTCAGTATCCAAGCATTAAGATGCATGGGGGTCTCCAAGAGCAGGGAAACTCCCCTAGTGCACTGAGAGATGGGCCGAGTGGACCAGGAACCCACATGCCTAAGAAGAACCCCAGGGCAATGCCCAAAGCCCCTTAGGTCATCCCCAAATCGAAGGTGCTGAAGGCTGTGGGCCTGTGACAGGCCTGGGGTCAGAGGTTGGACAGCTGGGGGCCCTGGGTGGAAAGGAGTGCAGGCTCTTTGGGGGATCTGCACAAGAGGCGAGCTCAACCCTGATGCTAATCAGACAGCTGTGAGTGAAGGGTGAAGAGGGCCGGCGCCGGCTCCACTCTGCCCAAGCAGCCGTCCTGGCCGCAGATCTCACTTAGCGATAAGCAAGGAGCTGTGCAGACACCCCTCTGCCCTTATCCTGCACGCCCAATGTGCTGGGAGAGAGGTGCTGAGTGAGCCTCCCACCCAGGGCCTCCTGGCCAAAGGCAGGGGTGTTCTGTCAGTCTGCCCCAGACTCAGTGCTCACAGCTATGTACAGACAGAGCCCCCATCTGGCCCTCCCACCCCAGCTCCTCTGGGCCTGCCAGCTCCCCACCCCCTCCACCGCCCCCCCCCCACCCCGTTCCCTGCGCTCGCTCATGCAGCTTTCATTAACTCCCTCAGCTGGCAATTTCCATCCATTTGAGGACAGATTAGAAGCGGAATTCAAAAAGAAAGTCACTTGACCTCCCATAATGTGCTTCTCTTAATTACATTAAAGATTTTCAAATGCAAGCATACTGGGTTTGACAGGTAAGGTTTTAATCAACTTCAGGTGGCCACTTTTAAGTGCTGCCCATACTGGTGCCACAACGTTGGCGTCACCTACACTCCCAACATGGTTCTAATTTAAATGGCTAATTTTGACACGAAGAAAAGATGAGAGCCCACCGAGCCCCCACCACTTCGGGGGGGGGGGGGTGATTCTAAATTAGGATTAATGCCGCAAGCTGAAGCATGGTTAGAGGTTTATTTTATGGAGGTTGGAGCAAGTAAATAACATTTATCCTTTGTATACGTCTGCATGTAATTACAGTAAAGTTTTCTTGTGTATTAAAGTATACAAACTCTTTGAAAGTGGGTGCCTAATGTCTTTTTCTAAAGCTGTGTTATTATTTTGGTCAAAAGTTGTTTACATTAAACAAATTCAATTTACCAAACTTTGACATGTTTGCACAACTGCACATAATTTACACTGGAAGCCTGAGACATGACTTTCAAATGAACTTTCTCAGTCCTAACTTAGGGGATTGGGGTTCAAACATTTAGGTGTTATGGCCTGCTCGGCCAAGTTTTCATGGCCAGTTTCATCAACTTCACTGTCCTCTGCCTCAGTCTTGTAATTGTTCAGCAAATATATATGGAGTATCTGCTGTGGTCCAAGCACTATGCTGGCTGCTGAGGATATAACAAACAAAAAAGGATATGGTCCCTGTTTAGAGGAGCTTGAAGGTTATTAAAGGAAACGGAAAAGCAAAATAACACACAAAGGCATGTCAAATTGCAAGGCAAAAAGGCAACCTCTCCAAGGAAGGAAGGGTACATACTATTTGAGGATCCATCAAAAAGCAGGATCTGGTCTTACTTTGGAGAAAGGTTTCCCTGGGGAGGTGATAATGTGAGCTGAGAACCAGAGAACCTTTTGATCCCCTTCACCCATTTTGTCTACTCCCTCATCCCCCTCCCCACTGGCAACCACCATTGTGTTCTCTATGTATCTATGAGTTTTATTTTGTGTGTTTCTTAGATTCACCAGTAAGAAATATCATATGGCATTTGGCTTTCTCTTACCTATTTTACACAGCATAATGCCCACAAAATCCATGCATGTTGTCACAAATGGCAAGATCTCATTCTTTATGGCCAAGTAATATTCCATTATGTAGGTATGTGTGCATGTGTGTGTATGTATTATACCCTTTTCTTTATCCATTCATTGATTCATAGATACTTAGGTTGTTTCCATATCCCAACTGCTGTAAATAATGCTGCAGTGAAAACTGGGGTGTAGCTATGTTTTCAAATTTGTGTTTATGTTTCCTTTGGATAAATACCAAGAAGTGGAGTTGCTGGTTCATATGGTATTAATTTCTTCTCTAATTTCTTTTAGACTCGGCAGTCTAAAAGACTGGGGGACAAGACTGCTCCTAGGATAAAGACAATGTTCTCGCTAAGTCTCCACGTAGAAAAGATTATTTTCCCATGAAGGAAGAACTATCTCAGGACAGGGTCCCAGAAGGAACCAGAACGCAACACAAATTGTTCAGATGAAGAACCTTTCAAGGAAGGTCTCTTTAAAGGGCAAGGTCAGAGGAACAACACAGACAAGTGAAGGTATCCAGAGACTAGCAAGAAGGGTAGTCTGTCACCACCCAGGGCTGTGGAGCCAAGAGAAGGGAAGAGTGTTGACAGACACCAGTGAGGACCAGAGTCATGGAGAAAGAGCTCCCCTCGCCAGGGAGATGGAATTGCCTAGCACAGACAGGCTATAGAGAATCAAGAGATCTCTCGCTGTATTCTAGAAATAGTGTGAAACAGTGTGAGAGTGAGGTCCTGGTGCAACTCCAAAAGGCCCAAACTGCCTTTCCCAGGATGACCGAGGCCATGACTAGGTGGCACGGAACACTAGAACATCATTTCTCTTCATCCAAGCCAATGGCTCTCACTGGTGGTCCCTGGGTCAGCAAGCTCAGCATCACCTGGAAACCGGTGAGAAATGCAAATTCTCAGGCCGGCCCGGATCTACTAAATTAGCAATTCTGGGAGTGGGGCCCAGAAAACTGTCTTAACAAGCCCTGCAAGCTGCAGTTTGAGAACCACCGCTCTAAGTTAATAGGTTTCCTTTTGAAAGAGGTCTAATAAGCAACACCTGGAAGCACTGATCCAGCCCAGCCAAGGCAACTGATTAGCCACGTGCGGTCCTCTATACCACCCCACCCCTGCACCCATCCCCCCTGACTTCCCCCACAAACCCCATTAGACAAGGCCCAGAATCTGGGAAGCAGTGCGGCTCTTGTGAAAGATCAATGCTTGAAATAAGCTCTCTGAAGCTCTCACTGCGTCTGGACAGAAATAGCTGTTCTGGGACTCCAGGGGGGCATATTTTAGAATGATGGAGACTCTGTTACCAGCAGCTTCTGCCTCTGAGGACTCTCTTCTCACTCTGGCAAAAGAATGGACATGATCAGGACTCTGCTATTGCTAACACCACTGGGAGATGATGTATTTCTGCTAATGGCACCTTCTGTCGCTACAGAGAAGCTGCTCCAGCTTCCTCTTGTCCCGCAGAGAATCTGGCAGCCTCCAGAAGATGTAATAGAGACCTGAGGACATTTGGAAGATGCAGTACACAGGAAGGGTGTTTTCAATTTGATTTACCTTCCATCTCCTACAAGGAACCGATAGTTAGTACCACACTGCATCACAAGCCCAGCACGCACCAAGAGTGGGCCTGGGGGAGATTAAATAACCCTTGTCAAGTGTACGAAGGGTGATCACATGGATGCTTGTGACTACTGACTCCTCCAAAGACACAATAACAGAGAATTAGCTTAAGTACAGCAGGAGGGACTCAGGATGGAAATGGGGAAATCACACAAGGATATTTTATGGCTAGGCACCAATAGGGGTTCCCATCCACTGCCTGAAGAACAAATAGTTTGTGAATTTGTTCTCGGTACGCAATTGACAGGCTTGGAGGGAAAGCAATTATTTGGGGTTTAAGTAAGACCTTAACCTTTTAAATGCAGTGGGTGAAAATATTCAAGAAACTTAGGTTTGTACTGCAAAAGTGTACCATACACAAAATTGGAATACCTCCTAAATGTCAGACTGTACACATTTATTCACAGGCACTGATAACTATTGAAAGCAGAGGAATTATTTCAAATGGGGGTCACAGCAGTGTCAACAAGGCTTTCATTCGCTCATTCATTGTCTCATTTCAACAGCAAGCCCATAAATGCTTAGTGGGCACTGTATTAGCTTCCTAGAGCTGCTGTAAAATATCACTACAGATCCGGTGGCTTAAAACAACAGAAATTTATTCTCTCATGGTTCTGGAGTCCAGAAGTCTGAAATCAAGGTATAAGAAGAACCAAACTCCAATAGCTCTAGCAGAGAATCCTTTCTTGCCTCTTCCAGCTTCAGATGGCTCCAGATGTTCCTTGGATTGGGGCCACATCACCCCCAATCTCTGCTTCTATCTTCCCATGGCGTTCTCCCCTGTGTTTCCATGTATACTTCTCTTTCTCTTGTTTTATCGCTGAATTTAGGGCCCATCCTCATGTAGGCTGATACTATCTTGGAAATCTTTAACTTAATTACATTTTCAAGGACACTTTTTCCAAATAAAGTCACATTCACAGGTTCCAGGTGGACACATCTTTTTAGGGGGAGGGGGCACTACTCAATTTATTGTAAGTACGTACTATGAACCTGGTATTGTTCTAGAAGTTTGGGATACCTCAATGGAGAAAAAGTAACAAAAATCTTGTCTTAATGCAGCTGAAATTCTAGCAGGGGGAGGCAGATGATAAATGCTATGCATAATATTAAGTAAGTGTAATTTCTTAACAAATTATAAGTGTTCTGGAAAAAGAAGTTGTTCAGCACGGGAAAAAGGGGTCCTTGACTGCTGGGGTGATATTAATGGGGGGCAGTTTTCAGTATGAAGTGGGTCCAGTAAGCCTCACTAAATAAAGTAAGGTTTAGCAAAGACCCCATAAAAGCAAGGGAATTTAGCCAAAGGAATGCTGGCGAGAAGAGACTTCCAGGCTGGAGAAATAGCTAGAGCAAAGGAGCTTGCTTGGTGTATTCTAGAAGCAGAATGGAAGTCAGTGTGGCTAGAACAGATTGAGAAGGGGCAGTGTGATGGGAAGTGAGAAGCCAGATCATGTAAGGCCTTCCAGTGAAATGGGAAGTCAGTGGCCCAAAAACACAGTTGTTCATCTTTTCATCTGTCTACTCATCTATTCAAAGATGTGGCTCATGTTTGTGACCCTAGCAGGGAACTGGAAAAAAAACAAAACAACAAAAAAAAAAAAACAAAAAACAGAAGACACAGTCACCTGGGATGTTTAAAAGAAGGAATTATTTAAAGGAGTAAAGGCAACACAAAGGAAACCAATAGGGAGGCTGAAGCCCCGGGGCAAGCAATTACAGAACACAATGGCTAAAATGTGGGTGAAGTCTGAAACTGTGGAAAGAGGTGGATGGGGCTGACAAATGTGAACGAAATACAGTCCCGGGTGAACACAGCCAGAACCACAAATCTTCATGGTGGGAAGAGGAGTAGAAAGAACCCTACTTCTCTCTCCTCCAACCTTCTGATCTGTTAGTATGTCTCATTGTCCAAACCCAAACAGAAGCCAGAGGGCAATAGAGCCTGGGAGGTCAGGGCAGTGCCCATCCCCCAAGACACGGTCTAGGTAAAGAAGGGCTCACCTAGACCTTGTGTGACAAACAAGGAAGAGATGGCACCATCAAGTCTAGTCTCATCCCTGCAGACTCTGTGGAGGGTAAAAGAGCTGTGGTTCTTGGCCTCATGGTGCTTATGTTCGGCTGGTGGACAGACATTAAACAAATACACTAAAACAAAAAAAACAAAACCCTCCATAAGATCTTAGAAGAAATTCCACCCATACTTGGAAGAAAGGGGTTTTTAGCCTAAGGGCAGATACCAGTTTATACCCTGCTAAGTCAGCAAAAACTTTAACAGAAAATACACAATCGTTTTGGCTTGAATAATCAAGAGATGGATACGACTATTTCTACGATTTGGGAAAAGGGCCTGAACCTATTCTCCCATCACTGCAATGTGCTACCACAACCCAAAGGGTTGGAAGCATGTTCATTAGCCTCAAAAAGTGTGAGGATGAGACCAATTCCATTAGCTGCCCTTGTTCAAAACCTTTGCCCACAACCCCACACCACCAGGAATGCCTCAGCGGTTGCATATGTCACATCTACAGTCAGAACACAAAGGCCCTCGGGATCAGAAGAACACTAAAGGTCACTGTAGTACAACACGTGCATGATAGAGAACCTCTTCCATTAGCAACTTGAAGCATTCCTCAAAATATGAAACTCATTACCTTTCAAGAGAGCTCTGGTTGCTAGAAGCCACTTCTTTACGCTGAACTGCATTGTGCCATACTGAATCTTCTGTCTAGGAAGGCTGTGAAATTGCTAGAGAAGGTCTAAAGGAGACCTGAAAATCACCCTAGGAGCAGCAAGGAACTATCATGTGAGAAGAGTTAAAAGATGACCTCTATGCCTTTCTCATTTCAACAAAACGAGGAAATGGTGTACTAACAACTACCTATATACACATGTTCATTGCAGTACCGTTCACAGAAGCCAAAAGTGGAAGAGCTCAAATGTGCATAATGAATGAGATGAATGCACAATACATTGTGGTAAATACACATAGCAAAATATTATTTGGCCACAGAAAGAAATGAGGCACTGATACATGCTATAATATAGATGAACTTGAAAATATTACACTAAGTGAAAGAAGGCAGTCATGAAAGATCACATATTGTAAGACTCCATTTATAAGAAATATCCAGAAGCGATAAATCCATAGATATTGAAAGCAGATTGGTCATTGTTGGGGGCTGGGGGGAGAGGGGAAAGGGGATATGTTGCTTAACGAGTAAGGGATTTTACTGGAATGACAGTAAAAATATTTGGAACTAGATAGAAGTGGTGGCCACATGACACTGTGAATGTACTAAAGGCCACTGAATTATTCACTTTAAAGTAGTTATTTAATACTATATGAATTTCACCTCAATACTTTTTTAAAGGGGGAGGATAGTAGGATGGGTAAAGACATAATCACCAAACTCTTGGTGATTATACCATACCAGAACTTTTGGTAAAGCCAGGTTTACTATCAGATAACAAATCCAAAAACCTAATTACACCAAAAGGCAGCACAGGATGAAAAATATAAATTGTTCAGAAAGATACAGATCAGTGCTTCTTGAACAATCTGCAGCAATGGAGAAAATTTTGTTGCTGTTGTTTTGAATTAAATTTCCAATCTGTCATGGACCAATACTTCTATAAAATAAAAATAAATTACTAGGACTTCCAGCTTCTATTTAGAATATAAAAAACTGGAAAGAGTATCACTTATGAACCACCACCAAGAGAAAGCTTACTAATTTGCAAAATCATGATCTTTCCCCTATCAGAGAACTAAGGACCATGAAACCTTCAGACAAGTTAGCAAGAATAAGTTAAAATTTGTACTGGATTGCTAACAGCCAAGTGTGGGCTAGCAGTGAGAATAAACCCTTCAAAGCTACAAACCCAAGGGGAATGCACACCTACTCTTCTCCAAGGACCTCACCACAGGATCACAGACAAACACTGGAGATCCAGGGCAGCTGTCCTCCATGATACTGGAGATGGGGAATGAATGCTGCCATTATCCTCACAATGACTTTTCCCCTAAGAACAAAAGCCTTAAATTACCATGGCAAATTTTGTCATGCAGGGGGCAGAGATAAAGACCCATTGCATCTGGGGAGAGGGTGAAAGACTAAAGACCCTCTACCCCTGGGCAGGGATGGGAAACAAGCATCGGCCCAGGCTAGTAGAGATCTCCCCTAGTTGGGGAAACGTCATCAAGGAGCAAGTCTCCACCTTGTAGAGCAAAGAGTATCACCAAAAATAAATGGAGATACACCTTCATGACAAAGAGCTCTAGTCACCAAGATGGCATAACAATCCTACAACCTGAGAATTTCAACAGAGCTTTAAAATGCATGATGGAAAGATAGACAAATCCATAACTTCAGTTGGAGATTTGATCATTCTTCTTTCAGTAATTGATGAAATAAGTAGACAAAATCAGTACAAATAACAAAGGCCTGAACAACACTATCAACCAACCTGGCCTGACATTATAAAGCTCTATATGAAACAAGAACAGAAATACACGGCCTTTCCAAATGCACATGGAACATTCACTAAAATAACCATCTGCTGAGTCATAAACCTCCACACATTTAAAAGAATTTAAAATATACAAACTGTGTTATGTGACTGTACAAAATTAAATTAGCAATGAATACAAAAAGAGGTCTAGAATATCACTAAGTATAGGAGAATTATGCAACAGGTATCTCTAGAACACATAGGTCAATAAGGAACTCATAAGGAAATATAGGAAATATGTTTTAACTGAATAAAAAAGCATAAAATTTGTGGGATTCAGCTAAAGCAATAGTCAGAGGGAAACTGATAGGACTAAATGCCTATATTATATAGAAGAAAAGGATCAAATCCATAATCTAAGGTAAGAAACAAGGAAAATAAGAGCAAATTAAATGTAAAGCCAGCAAAGGAAACTAATAAAGATTAAAGCAAAAGTCAATAAAATAAAAAGAACAATCAATAGAACCAAAATCTTGTTCCTTGAGAACATCAACACAATTGCTAAACCTCTAGCCAGGCTGAACAAGATAAAAAAAAGAGACAGAGAGAGAGAGAGAGAGAGAGAGAGAGAGAGAGAGAGAGAGAGAGAGAGAGAGAGAAGATACAAATTACCAATATCAGGAATGAAAAGGAGACATTAATAACACAGATATTGCAGATATTGAAAGAATAATAATACTATGAACTTCAGGCAACAATATTCAATAACTTAGATGAAACAGAAATCCCTTTGAAGACAAAAAATCATCAAAGCTTATCTAAAAAAGAAATAGATGACCCAAGTAGGCCTGTATCTATCAAAGAAATTAAACACGTAGTTAGAAATCTCACAACTGGGACAACAAAACCAACAAAAAACTACAGGCCCAAGTAACTTTACTAGTGAGTTTATGAAACATACAGCTAGAGACTAATACCAATTCTACAGAAACTCATCCATAAAATAGAAAAGGAGAGAACACTTCTCAACTTACTTTATAAGGCATTATCCTGACATCAAAACCAGATGAAAACATTACAAGAAATCTACAGACCAATATCCATCATAAACACAGATTTAAAAATATTCAACAAATATGAACAAATCAAATTAAGCAATATATTAAAAATATAATAAACACATCATGACCAAGTGGTATCTATCTTGGGAATGCAAGGCTGGCTTAACATGAGAAAAACCATGTCAGTCTCTCTACACACAGAGAAAGGAAGATAAAGTGCATACTAACCTCAAGAGATAAACATTGGACGAACCATAGCATCATTTATGATAAAAACACTTAGCAAACTAGAGACATAGGGACATTCCTCAACCTGATAAAGGGATCTACAAGAAATCTACAGCTAACTTCATACTTAGTTATGACAAACTTTCCCTTTAAGATTGAGAACAAGGCAAACATCTCTACTGCCATTATTTCTAATCCACTTAATACTGTGGAATCATGGTACTAAGGTAGTGTGACCCTACATACTGTTGGTTCTAAGCTGTGCTCTAAGGTAATAAATAGAAATAAAGAAGACATGGATTGAAAGGAGGAAGTTAAACTGTCTCTACTCACAGATGACATAATTGTCTACACAGAAAAATCTCAAAGAATTTGCAAAAATGCTCCTAGAAATAATAAGTGAGCTTAGCAAAGTCATAGGAAAAGTTATATTTCTGTAAGCCAGCAATGAGCAACTAGAAATTTAAAATTTAAGAAACAGTATTATTTGAAATAACACAAAACACATAAAATACTGATGTACACATCTAACAAAATATGAGCAAGATTTACATTCTGGAAACTACAAAAACACTAGTGAAAGAAATCAGAGATCTAAATGGATGAACAAAAATGTTCATAGACTAGAAGTTCATTTGGTTAAGATGTTCATTATCTTCAAAATGTCCTGTACGCCTTCAATGCAATTCCAGTCAAAGTTCAGTAAAATGTTTTCTAGAAATCAGCAAGCTGATGCTAAAATTTATAGGGAGAGGCAAAGGAACTAAAATAGTCAAAAACATTTTTTAAAAAGAACGGTGTTACAGGACTTACACTCTCTGACTTTAAGACATACTATAAAGCTACAATAACATGTGGTACATGGCAGTGTGGTATTTGTGAATGGACGGACACATAAATCAGTGAGATAAAAGAGAAAGATCTCACATATACATTCTACAAATAGATTCCACAATTCATTTTAACCTAACTGCAAAGGTAATTGCATGGAGAAAGAATAACCTTTCAATAAATGAGGTTGAAACATCTGGATACCTCTGTACAAACCCTGACCTATGCTTTATACAATATACACACAGTAACTAAGAATGAAACATAGACTTAAATGTAAATCCTACAGCTATAATAACTCTAGAAGAAAACATAAGAGGAAATCTTTGTGATTTTTAATTTTTTTAATGTTTATTTATTTATTTTTGGGGAGAGAGAAAGAGAAAGAGAGAGACACTGTGAGTGGGGGAGGGGCAGAGAGGGAGGGAGAGAGAATCCCAAGCAGGGTCCACACCATCAGCACAGAGCCCGGTACAGGGCTGGAACTCCTGAACTGGAGATCGTGACCTGAGTCCATACCAAGAGTAGGATGCTTAACCAACTGAGCCACTCAGATGCCCCTGTGATTTTGTATTAAGAAAATATTTCTTAGCTATGATACCACAAGTATTATCTATAAAAAGAAAACTTGATAAATTGGACTTCATCAAAAGACAGTTAATAAAACTAAAGGGCGAGCTACAGACAGAGATAAAATATTTACAACAACTTGTATTCAGATCACATAAAGAACTTCCAAACTCAATAAAAAGGAATCAATCCAATTAAAAATGGGCAGGGGCGCCTGGGTGGCTCAGTCGGTTAAGCGTCCGACTTCAGCTCAGGTCATGATCTCACAGTTTGTGAGTTCGAGCCCTGCATCAGGCTCTGTGCTGACAGCTCAGAGCCTAAAGCCTGCTTCGGATTCTGTTTGCCTCTCTCTCTGTTCCTCCCCTACTCACACTCTGTCTCTCTCTCACAAATAAAGGTTAAAAAAAATTTTTTTTTCAAATGGGCAGAAGACTTGGACAGACACTTCACCAAAGAATATGTATGAACCACAATAAGCACATAAAGAGGTGGTCACCATCATTAGTCATTAGGAAGATGTAAAGCAAGACCACCAAAAGGTATCAACACACACCTATTAGAATGGCAACAGTTAAAACAAAAACAACAAAATTCTGACAACATCAAATCCTGGCAGAAGACAGAACAATTGCAACTTGCATACATAGGTAGCTACATACCATGCAAAACAGTGCAGCTAGCCACTTTGAAAAATAGTTTGGCAATTTCTTGCAGTGTTAAACATACACCGAGACGCAGCAATTCACTCTCAGGTATTTGCCCAAAAGAAATGAAAACATGTAACCACACGCAAGGTTCATGTTCGTGCAGAAACTGCACATAAATGTTAACAGCAGCATCATTCATCATTACCAAATTCTGGAAATAACCCGAATGTCTGCCAGCTTATGAATGGATGAGCAAATTGTGGCACATCCATACAATGGACTACTACTCAGCAGTAAAAAAAGAATGACCTATAGATAGATATCCTAGAGATATCTATATAGAGATAACCATAGAGATATCATATGCATTATAAAAAATGAGAGAAGCCAAACGCCAAACTATACATTCCATTTACATGACTGCATTTATTCCTCAAAAAAGCAAAAGTCGAGGAACAGAAATCCAAACAGTACTGCCGGGACGTGGGGATGGTGGGACAAGTTAACTACCAAAGGGGCAGAAGGTGATGTGTCAGGAAAATGTAACTATTCTTTATACTGTGGCAGTTATACTGTACATGCTTCTCCGGACTCATGGAACTCTACACTAAACAGGGTGACTTCACTGCATGTAAGTTATTTCTCAATATATCTGACTCCCAAATAAATCTCTACTTTTCTCGATGTATGTCTTGGGAAGACAACAACCATGTACAAAAAGGCACTGGAAAGAAAATATGGATGGAGTCTTCCCATTTATGTGAAAAACTGAGGGGATGGTAGATTTGCATGTATGTATAAAATGTGAAATGACTTTAATAGTTACTGTTGTTAAGATGAGCATTTAATATGTATTTTTTGTATTAAAAATAGCTTCTAAAATGAAATTACTGGATATGGAAATGTTACTTTCCTTTAAAATTTTCTGAATGCTTACTTATAATTTCTGTACTTATCTCATGGATCTTTAATAATCTGCAGACTGGCACCAGTCCATGGACAACTTGTATAGATAGTTTCCAGGAATAAAGATGTAACATATATTTTAAAAATTAAACAGTTAAGAATGAGTAATATTATAATATATAACACTATGTACTTTTTATTAATCCATTTACTTTCATAATACATGGTTTTCCTAAGCAATAAAAAAGGAGATTGTAAATGAACATGTAAAATATAATCCCATTTTGTTTCATAAATATATATCTTTCATATATGTTTATAGAAAATGTTCTGGCAATTAATATATCAAAATATGACCAGTTATTATTTCTAGATGGCTTATTATATTTAAGTTTTATTTCTTTCTGTGACATTTATTTTCTGATTTATTAAAATATACATGTATTAATTACATAATGGAAAAATAAAAGACCTCTACTTAGTAAGTCAAAGGAACCAAGGTATTTGCAGTATACCTTTCCATTTCATAGGCCAAGCTCAGAAAAGACCTATAGATCTTCCACAGTGTATCTGTAGGGGATACTGGCATGCCAAATTCTAGACTACCTCTTCTGAAAAGTACTGCTCTTTTCAAACTCATGTTTACTACTTTCTTACTATGTGTGAAGTAAACTACCAAATGGTACAGAGAACACAAAAATGTGTGAGATAGCCTATGTCTTCAAAGACATCCTGGGCATTTTAGGGGTTGCATGGACAAGAGGCTTGAGCTCTGCAAGAGCTCTATGGGACAGGAGAGCTCAAGGTGAGCCATCAACACTGTTTAAATTAAGGAGAGCCTGGGAGAGCTAAAGATCTTCTAGAAAGGGACCAGCAATAGTCAAAGCAACATAAGGGGAAATGTGAGACCTCAGTCCACTGCAACTACAATACAGCTGTGCAAGTGGAGCTGAGTTGGAAAGGTGGGTCAAGGCCAAATCAAAAGGAGTAGCAAAGGCCATAATGAGGAGTTTGAGCTTGCTGGTACTGGGGAGCTACTGAAGATTTTCATAGGAAAGAAAGGCCCACCAGGGTCATGTGAAATTGCACTTCATGTTGCCTATATAAGTAGCACTGTGTAGTCTAAGTGGGGCTGGTCCTGGGAGAATCTTGGGGGGTGTCAATTATTTGAGGGGAAGATTATTAGAATTTTAACTAGGGCAGGATAAATGAAAAGAGGAGAACAAAAGGAGAGAACCTGGAATACATTAACCAATCAAACATTGTAACTGAATGTATATAAAGGATGACGAATGAAGGAGAAGGAAAAGCTGACCTGAAATTTGAGGCACAAGTGAAACATCCAAGGTAGTAGATGGAGAACAATGTTCATGGAAACTAGTAAGTGAGCAGTGAAGTGGTGAGAACAGTGTCAGAGACACAGAGTTCTGTGTATGGACATAAAATATAGAACAACTTTCAGGGACACCAGGAGAGGATTCTTCAAACAAAGACTATCTGAGGGGAGTCTTAAAAGGAGTACAACATGGACATTTTAGCTTGTAGCAAGATTTGGATGGATATGGGCTGTGAAGGGCTTGTCAGCTGGAATAGGGGGTCATTTGTGCAATGTGTGTTCAAAGAGAAAATGATCTCACTAAAAGAGAAAGAAGTAAGCCCAGGGCAAAGAGAAGAAGGGCAGCAAGGAATCCATGGAGGCTCACAGATATCTGTTGGAACACGTAAAAGGCAAATGGGACCCAATAAAGAGACTAAGAGATGTTCAGAGAGGTGATGAGGACGTGAGAATAATGCAAAGGCAAGTGATGCAGAAGAAAGCTTTCAAAGATGTTGGGCAAATCAATCAAGGCTGAGGAGAAGCCATATGTGGCTCTTTGGAACTTGGCAGTGACCCTGGGGAGAGTTGCATGAATAGAGTACCAGGGGAAGAAGCCGGATGAATTTCAAGAACATGGACATGATGTACAAGGTAAAGAATTTGGGTGGGGCTGTTTTTAAGTGAAGCTGTGAAGGACAGAGGGAGACGGAGGAGGAAGAGGAAGAAAGGAGCATGGAGCAGAGGTGATGGTAAAGTCAGGCAAGGCTTTGTTTTCTTTAAAGAATCAATGCAACTTTATCTTTCAGGTAGGAGAAGGAGCTAGTGGTAAGGAAAGAGAGATACAAGGCCTAGGCTGTTGTGTCCAGGAGGAAGACTACTGCTGGCAACAGGTCTGACAGAAGCAAGGGAGAAGATATTTCGTCTCTAGCTGAAACAAAAATTTTTGAACTTTTTCAGTTCATGGTGCCTTTAGTGTCTCAGTAATGTTCTTCATGGAGAGCTCAAAGGCCAAAAGAAATACCTACAGTTCCATTTTATGGAACAACTTAGTTGCCCTAACAACTTAATAGCCATTTTTATTTCATGCTTCAAAGCTCACACTTGTTTACTAAGGGGATGTGTGTGTCTGTTGGGCCCTGCACAACTCTCCAAGCTCCAAACCCTGAAATCATTGATAGTGGGCACTGCCATTTGAATTTCCTGCTCCGTATGGTTTTCATACTGTTCTCATATTTTATCACAGCAACAGCCACAAAAACACTACTTTGCAGAGGTATGGTATAATGGACAGAAATGCAGCATGATGTAATGCTGAAAGTGTGAACTACCTGAATCAGTAGTTCATAGGGTGTCTGAAAGATGTCGCACACTGCTGCATTGTCTTCAAACATTTTAAACATTCTGTAGCATCCTATGAATCTACCATGGCATTCCAGGTAGTCTCAGAATATAGTGTGGGAAAGATACACCTATGGGGTTGGGGAGGAGAGGGAGAGGATGGATATAAAGCCTCCTAATGTAGAGAGGAGGAATGTTGAGGTGGCTCAGAAAAGCAGGCATCCAGGCCATCATCCAGTGGTTTCCAGCGTAGCAGCCTTTATCCTACCAATTTACTTTCATAATTAGGATCTAGGAGCCAGAAAGGCATGCTAAGCAAGTCCCTCACTGTATAGCCTATATAACTCAATAATTTCAGGACTGCCAGTTCGTACCACCCCAGTTTACCTGCAGGGTGTGAAAGTCCTCAACTAATTTACACATGACTCATTAACCAGGGGAAATCATTTAAGTGAACAATAGCTAAACATTGACTAAGGTCACCATTTAACCTTCAGGGGAAAATAACCCTTGCCCATCTGCATATGGCCGAATTGTGCCAGAGGCCCTGGAAATGCCAACAGCCTAATCCTGAAATATGTTCTTGGTGTTGCTAGGTTGCTTGGCTGAGGGCCTAGAGAGGCCAAGAAAGTGTCAGGAGCCAGTACAAGTGGAGGAGGTGGCAGGACTGGGCAGGTGGAGGGGAGAGTTAGGGTGGAAGGTGTGTGGCAAGGAAGGAGCACCTTGGGTGGGATGAACAGGGAGAGTTCCCCTCAAAGACTGTGAGTCAGGTGCCCAAGACCATTAGGCTAACAAGGAGTGAGGGATACAAATGCCCATATGTCAACCTTCCACTTGGCTCAGATGGCACCTTCTCCAGGACACCAACGACTTTCTGTTCCTTCAGTTAAAGGCATGTAGGGAAACTGGACAGAGTTCAGAAAGAGGTGAAAGGGAAGGAACTAAGTCTTTATTAAGGGAGATTAATAAAGTCAAAGCTATGGCCAGAAAGGTGGCCATGGGTATCTTACCATATATCCTAAGATTTTATACACACACATACATAAAAACACTTCATTCAGGGGATACACGAGACCAAAAGCAGGCACAATTTGGAATAGGCATACCATCAAAGTGAAGGATACTAACATTTAGTGAGCACTTACTATTTTATAATTCTTAGTGTAGAGATTATTTCACATTGGAGGAAAATGAACCCATGGAGTTTACTAATTTGTTCCAAGTCATACAACAGGTAAATGGCAATGAATCCAAAGTCCTTCTCCTTTCCTGTCTAACTTGTTCCCACCACCTACCTAACCTCCCCATCACCAAACTGAAATTCACAATAGACTCCTGAAGTCTCAAAATCTAGTGTTCCTAAAAGTAAGAGAACTGGTATTTCTTGGTATCTCCCATATACTCAACATTGTATTTGTCACATTATTTCCTAACTTTATTATTCTTTAAACAATTTAAAATACAAAACAATTTTAAGATACAAAAAACATACAGGTGCCTTTGTACCCTCTGCTATTGAACAAAGATTAATATTTTACCTGACTTGCTTAAAATTTTCCCACTTTCTGTAAAATGCTTCCAATAAAGGTAAAGTCCTGGGCTTCATTCCATCTACCTCTCTCCCTTCACAGAGTTATGTACTATCCTGAGGTTAGTGTATAACATTCCATGTTTGTCTGAGTAATTTTGCTTCATTAGTATGTATCCATAAGTAATATATACTATTAAACAGATTTCCATAAACGATACAGTGGAAGTATATTTCTGCAACTTGTTTTAACCCAATATCATGTTTTGAGAGTAAAAACTTGTTTAACAGTTATATAGTATGCTGTTGTATGAATAAATTACATTTTATTTTCCTGCTCCCCTACTGTGGGACAGTTGACCCAGGTATTGTTTATCTAGGGATGCCATAACAAAGCACCACAAACTAGGTGGCTTAAACAACAGAAATTTATTTTCTCACAGTTCTGTAGTCTAGAAGTCTAAAATCAAAGTGTTGGCAGGGCCATACTCCCTCTGAAGGCTCTGATGGCCCCAGAGAATCCTCCCTTGCCTCTTCTGGCTCCTGGTGGCCCCAGACATTCCTTGGCTTGTAGCTACTTCACCATAGCATCTGCCTCCATATTCACATGACCTTCTTCTTTCCATGTCTCTGTATCCAAATCTCCCTGTCCTCCTCTCTTTTATAAAGACACAGTGATTGGATTTAGGGCTCCTCCCAATCCAGAATGACCTCACCTCTGTTCCTACTTCAGTTACATCTGCAAAGACTTATATTCCAAATAAAGTCATATTTTGAGGCTCCAGGTGGACACGAATACTTGGGGGAGATGCCATTCAACTCATTATAAACTTTACTTTTTTATATTATCCATATCCTGCAGTGAATAGCTTTATACATACCTTGTGTCTCTGTGGGCGCAGAATGAGTGCTTTTCTAGCACTGGTACCCAGAAGTAAAATTTCTGGAGCACAGGTTTTACTTTTATCAGGTGATACCAAATTAGAGCAGGTACAAGTAATACAGAAGTGTTCTTCTATGTTCTTCTCTCTGCACATCCTTGCCAAAACCTGATGCTGTTATTAATTAGTTTTTCCCCAGATTTATGGGTCTGAAGTGACATTTCACTATTGCTTTATTTTGTCTTTCCCCAATTATTCTGTATTTCTTCAGGGAAAGAACTCATTACCACCACTTGATGATGGCAAGAAGTTTGGGAAGGGTAATGAGCCCAGGTTTTCTATCCATATCTTTCCTGGCAGTAGAATTCTTCCAAGCCAGTACACGAACTGGTTTCTTAGGTAGGGCTGCCTAATTCAAAGAAGTCATTGTGACTGTGTTCCTTCAAATCTAAGTTAGGCTACGCACTTCAGCGAGACAAAGAACTTACAATATGGTGGTGAACAGGGGGCCTTCGCACACACAACACATATGAGGATATGCATCAAAGAGACAGTGTAGACAAAAACTAGACTATGATCTGTTTGAGAGTGAGGACTGGGTTCTCTCCCCACTGTTTTGCCAACATCTGGGCTCATAGTAGGCCCTGAGTAAATGGACACATGACAAGGCACATGGCTGAACTGTTAAATGCACATGGGCTGGAGCAGTTACAACAGGTTTCATATAAGAGATGGGGTATGAGGCTGGGCACTGCTGAAGGAGCAGGATCGGGATGTAGAGAATCAGGGTAATCGGAGTAAGAGGAGCAGAGCTTCAGAAGATGTCTGAGATGGAACCATCATCATCTGGAGACTATGCCAACAAGGTCCCCTCTCCCAGGCAGAGAGGAGAGGCAGCAGCTGTAACAACAGCTAGTATTTAATACAGGTTAATACTGCTGCACACCAGATGTAGAATGCCTATACAACAAACATGACTTCACTTAATCCCTACAACAGCCCTAAGGAGAAGGAATATTATTAGCATCACCTTTTGGAGGCCCAGAGGGTACTTGCAGTGGACTGTCCATGGGCCGATGCTTGTAGGGAACGGCTCCAGGATTTGAGCACAGATCTCTCTCCCTCCCGAGGCCATGTTCTTTAACATGCTCTTTATTGTTAATTATAGTAAAATACACCTAACATAAAATTTATCATTTTAGCCACTTTTAAGTACATAGGTCAATAGTATTTCGTATATTCACAGTGCTGTGCAACCAATCTCCAGAACTTTCTTCATGTTCCAAAACTGAAACTCTGAACCGAGTACTCCTCATTCTTCCCTCCCCACTGCCCCTGGCACCCACCATTCCACTTTCTGTCTCTATGAACCAGGCTCCTCTAGTTACCTCACAGAAGTACAATCACACAGTATTTGCCCTTTTGTGACTGGCTTATTTCACTTGGCATAATGCCTTTAAGATTCATCCATGTGTGAGCATGCGCCAGAATTTCCTTCCTTTTTAAGGCTGAATAATATTCCACTGCGTGTATAGACCACATTTTTTTCTTCATTCATCTGTCAATGGACAGCTGGCTCGATCCACCTCTTAACTATTCTAAATAATGCTGCTATGACTATGGGTGTACAAATATCTTTTTTTGAGACCCTGCCTTCAATTCTTTGTGTAATTGCTGGATGATATTCCAGTTCTATTTTTAACTTTTGGAGGCACCATAATGCTGCTTTCCATAGTATTCTGTATCCCAACCAATAGTGTGCATAAAGGCTCCAATTTCCCCACATCCTCTTAACCTCTCTTTCATACTGCTACCCATAAGCAACCTCACGATGAACTGACTGCTAAATAAACCATACATCCTCAAACCAAACCTAGCCAAAGTGAGACTGGCTTCCCTTCAGCTGTCAGCCACCAATCCATTGCAAGATAAAGCTAATGCTTAAGAAAACAAGAATATCCTCTAATGCAGGAAGGATTGCTAGGCAACCACACTCAGGTCTCCACCATTTGGAGGGGTTGCCCTGAGCTCAGAGATGTTCCTCAGTAGCTACAAAGTGCTTAGCAGAAGCCTGTGCTAAGCTTCTCTAGGTATTTCATGACCCCTCTCCTCCCCCAACGTTCAGTTTATTTTCCATCACCAGCATCGTCAGTGACTGCACTGAAAAGCTGTGTCAATCGCTTCTTTGTCTGAGGGAAGGACATTTATCATTTGCTGTTCTAAATCTGAAAACACATAACCAACCCGTGGGTGTTGGCTCACATTACACTCTGTAATTTCAGTTAGTGAGTTAATGGGAAAGATGCATTAACATTCTGTTTGTGGTTTAAAATACATATTTACACAGTTTGACTTTTCATATCCCCAAACTTATAATTTATCCATCATTATGTTCCCTATTCTCTACTCTTAAACATGAACTGCCCTCATTTAGGTGATGAAAGATGGGGAGGCAGGCTGTAGTGGTTTCATGCATATGGAAAGCCGATCATCTCAACGCAGAGTGGTGCGCTCTCGCCCAGTGGTTGGGGAAGGAAAAGGCTTTGGCCGAAATCTCTGAGTTAATGGGTTCACGCAGAGTTGTTGCCTCCAAACATAACAGACAAGGATGACTGAGCTGGAGCCTTGTGTCAACTCTACCATTTTATGTTTGGGGCCAGACAGAGCCACGACTCTGACTGTGCATACCAAAAGCTCAGATTCCCACCCAGAGTGGCTGTTGAGGATCCCAGGACATTGGTAAACTGCCTATTTCATCTTCCTATTTTATTATAAAATATCTTCACTTAAAAATTTTTTTTAATGTTTATATTTATTTTTGAGACAGAGCGAGACAGAGCATGAGCAGGGGAGGGGCAGAGAGAGAAACACACACAGAATCCAAAGCAGGCTTCAGGCTCCAAGCTGTCAGCACAGAGCTGGATGCGGGACTCGGACCCACAAACTGAGAGATCATGATGTAGCCAAAGTCAGACGCTCAACCAACTGAGTCATCCAGGTGCGCAAAAATATCTTCACTTTTTACCAGCACTTTTAACATCTTCAAATCATTCTTAAATCACAAGTGTTCCCCTGATTTTGCACTGACAAACTAAGGGAAGAAGTGTTGCCCCATAGAGAGGATGCAGGCTTTGGGTTACTAGGTTCAGATGCCAGCTCTGCCACCTGCTAGCTGTAGGAACTTGGGGGAGTCACTGGAATCCTGAGAGTCTCAGTGACTTTATCCATAATAGCAGAGAGATGAAAGCTACCTTGTGAATAATGGCTGGTATTTGTGGCACACCTCCTCAGTGCCAGGGCATAGCACTCTACCCATTACATCTCATTCGGTTCTGCTACAATTCTGTACAAAGAATGGCAAGCAAAGTGTCTTTTTCATCACTAGCCTCAGTGTCTCCTCCCTCAATGATACCCATAAAGGAGGAACTTAATTAAAAAAATGTTTGGTGTGTGTATAATTAATCACAGGGACATAAAGAATTGTCATATCAAATTAATGAGAACAATTAGGAAGACTTTTGTCTAGGAAGAGCCAAAGACTAAGAAAGGTCCCATCAGAATCCATAGAATCATAACAAGGATAAATAAAAACACTTGTTCATTTTATCCTAGAATATGGTAAGGAAGAAGAGAATCTTGAAGATCAGGCAAAGGAGTTAATTTCAAGATGATGGAAGAATTATTTTATTGATCTTGTAAACTTACTGCCCCAAGAGTTGGTACAGGCTGACAAGACCAATGTATCACAAAAAGGTTTACGTAAACTCACTGATAGACCCAAAAGGAACTGATTGGCTAGTTAAAAAATAAATAATTAGGAAGTAAGTTGGGTGCCCATCAGACTTCCCTTTTGAGGGACTGTGCTTCCCTCCTGCCTGGCTTCCATTCAGAAACTGTGTGTTGTTTCCTAATTCACATTCCATTTCCCTTGGGGCCTTCTTGCTTGTTGGCAACCAATTAAATCCCCACCCTCAAACTCACAAGATACTCTGAAAAGAACATACATTTTAATGGAACTCTCCCAGAGAAAAGTGACCATATCCTGAATCAGAGGAACAAAGTTTTGTGGGGAAGAGGAAGATACTTTGGGGGAGAGAGCTTCTCCCCACTGTGGTCATGCAGCCACATCCTCCTCCAGGGACTGAAGATGGCTATGGAAGGGGCAGAACAGAAGGTCCTCTCTTCTAGATTACAGCACTGACTCTCTCCTCCATGACAGTTCTCATGGTTGAAGAGTTTACACTCTCAAATACTGGACAAATCAAAGTCTGTGTCATTGAGCAGCATAATGGTCGCTAATTTATCTTTTAACTCCTTTTGGGCTTCAGCCTAAGCCCCTGTATCTTTGGCTCACTGGTCCTGTTTCTGGCCTCTGGAGTGGAATGGCAGATACTGATACCCTCCTCCTCTTGAAGCCCTTCAAGAGGCTTCAGATACTCAGCACAGGCCTTCCGGAATCCCCCTAAGTTCTTTCTTTTCCAGGCTAAAAGCTCCTTCCATAGTTTCTCTGACAGCCTAGCTTAGAGAACCCCTATTTACCCCCCTAAAATGCCTCTGTGACTGATTTTTCATGGTAGATGGGGATTTTTGGTCTTCCATGGGATAATAATCAGGAAAGCCTATGAGATGTAAATGCTCATCCTATGTGGAAGTTATAAAAAATATAAAGGCATACAATAAGTGTCAGAGTTTCTAGAAACCTTATAAATAATCCAGTCCCCACTCTACTTTGTAGAGGGATTGAAGGTCATAGGCAAAAATCTGGTTGAGAGTCCCAGCACTACAATTTGTAGACAAGTACAAATAGTTCTGCTCTAGAAGGCTTTCCTGGAGGAAGGCAGCACCTGATATGTTCTGCTATCACAGGATCATCCCTATGTAATCCCTCCACCTGACACTGGGGTGCACTGGCACACCACCCACCCCCCCAGGCGGATCCGAATGCCCGCCAGCACTAAGGATGATTTACAAGGCCTGGGAGTTGATTTTCCAAGAAAACACTCCATATAATTGGCTTTGGTATATCTCTTCAGTGGTGATTTATTTGTCTAGGACAAGCCAAAGAACATCTCTCCCCACCTCTGCAAAGCCTCCGGTCCCTGGCCCTCCAAGTTCAGCAAGTTTCTGGCCAGGGAATGTTCTTCCTCTCCGCCCACTCAGCCTTTTTTTCTGTGGTTTGCAATCTCATTTGCTAAATATACTGAGATGCCCTGTACACAGTGGTCTATAGTTCCAAAGTGTGCCTGACTTCCTTTGGCTGGGCATATCACTCATAAATCACTGCACTGGCAGCTGCCATCCATTTATATCTATGACCCACCAGGAATGAAAGTTCAAGTTCTTCCACAGTAAGGCCTTTTTTATTCAGGACCCTCCATGAGACTAGAACCTTCTTTCCCCCAACCTCCCCCACACAAGTACTTAGCAGAGTGGTAGGCACAGAGAAGGCACTCAGTGAACACTTACCAAACACAATGGTTAAAAAATATTCAAGACATAACTTTAAACTTGGCCACTTACTCAGGAGTGTTGAGTGACAATGGCAGGCCGAAGCTAAATTACACTGAGTGCAAACCCAGATGAGGAGCATGATGAAGCACATTCTGAGTGGGAGAAGCTAGGGCTCATTGAAGAAACAACCAGTAAAGTTTCTCTCACCTTGCAAACGGCTTCAGATGTTTACTAACCTATAGCTGCTTTCTACCAGCGCCATGGACATTACCCACTGCCAAGCAGTCGTTGAAGGATTTCCTGAAAGGTGAGGATCTCCCAGAGAGGGAAAGGTAGAGAGTGTGCTTTGGCAAGAGTAGGATTCTTTTATAAAGGTTTAGAAGGGCACTCTGGTTATTGCCACTGGACAGGCCCTACGTGCAATGAAATGCTCTGAACTCAGGTAGTGCTGGGCTTTCTTGAGAAAATGGGGTGTGGGCGGGGGCCAAAGAAAATCAGAATACATCTTCACTAGCCCCCAGTAGAAAAGTTTGTTTTAATACATGTCAAGGGCAGTCTTTAAACTTGAATAGAGTATAAACAATGGGGACAGGCAGTATAAAGCATGAAAAAGAGGAGAAGGTGGCACAGGGGTAGAAGTAGGCAGTCATTGATCCTTACAGTAGAAACAGGTGCTGAGGACAGAAGCAGACAGGCTATCTTCTGGCGATATCCTTCCAGAGAAGCGGGATTTGGTGGGGTTGGGAGAAAAAGCCAGGGTCACTAAGAAAGGTGTGTTTAGGTGACATGAAAACAAATGCCTGGAGTCAAGTCTTCCCTCCAATCTGAAGACTGTCCTCTAGAAGACTGTCCTCCCTTAGTGATCCCCAGATAAACAAGATGGTGGGTGACAGGACAGAGAGCTGGTTTCCCAGAATATTGGACAGTGCTGGAGCTAAAAGAAAGGAAGGTAAGGTAGGGGCCATTCACTAGTAAAGCAGCCCTAGCCTCCAGTCCAGCCCCAGCCTCAGCAAGGCCATTCTTCAGGAATGCATATGTGGGGCGAACACACTTGATCTTGGCTAGCGAACAAGGCTTTCTCCTCTCCGCTGCTCCAGGGGACTGTGGAAAATACAGTGCAAGATTGCATTACCAATTTCTGTTGGACTAACACAATGAAAACCCATATCTAATTTGCTGTCCACTATCCCCCAGGTCCCCTTCAGCATTTACTGCTTTCCAAATATCTTCCTCCCATTGAATATCTGTGTTTCAGATTATTTGTCCCCAGATGTATTAGGATGCATTTACTGCAGCTGAATCTCATCTAGTGATTTCCTGTCCATATGCCTGACAGCTCCAGGTCCCTTTATGTCACATCTTTGTCATTGGTGGGGTTTGTAATACCTCTCCATTTAGGGCAATATACAGATTTAATTAGCATATTCTTTATAACCTTTTCTAGGTTATTAACAAGGATGCAGAACACAACTGACACCACAATCCCAATGGCATCCTGTGGCCTCTGAGTCCCATTATGTGTCTGTCTCCAGTGTCATGATGAGTGGCCTATTCAACACACCAAAAGAGCTTTTGCCAAGTTCCTTTGACCATGAAGTAGGCAAAAGGATCCTCGGTCCAGTGTAATGAAAATTACATTGAACTGGGACCTAAGAGAAGGAGATTCCAGTCTCAGTTCTATTAATAATTATGAGCTATGTGACCTTGAGTTAGCCACTTCTATGTTCATTCAGCTAGCAGTGAATATGTTCATAATTAATATTCATAAAAGATTGAAGATATTAATAGTTATGATAATTCTAAGACCTAATTTTTATTAAGCTACTATTATGTTCCAGATACATTACATATATTATTTGTACCCTTCACCATATACCTATGAAGTTTTGTAAGCTGCATTTTGCAGATGAAAAAATTGAATTGAAAGAATATAAAGGACTTGCTAAAGCTCACAATGGTTACAAGCTGTGACTTGAAGTGACAGCTTTCTGCTTTGAAAAAAAAAAAAGTGAAATATTCTTGCTAAGCCCACTGGCTGCTTAAAGAGATGGTATTGAAGTCCAGGGCTCCTCTTCTACCAAGTTTTCCCTTCTCCTAGCTGTTTGTCCAGGTCACAAACACGTCTTCTTCAGGTCCTACACAGTGCTTTGGAGCATACTATGTGCCAAGCCCTCTGCTAGACAAGAGGCTTCAGCCATGATTGATTCAAGGTCCTCAAAAGTTGATTCCTGAACGTTGTCTTTCTTATAATATCCAAGTAAAGAGGGGTTACCGAGAAAGATTCTGTGGTCAAACAAATTTGGGAGACACTGAGTTAAGCAAGGTTCAACCAATTTTCCACAATGGTCCCTAGAGTATCTCTAAGGCCATTCCCTAAAGGAAAGAGAAGATGCATTTAACTGTAGGAACCTCTTAGGTGCAGCATCTCAAAAAATCAGTCCACCTTGGAACAGACTTGGGGAAACGCTACAGTAATGAACCCGAAGGGGACTGGTGTCTTCTAAACCACGCAGCCTCCAAGCAAGCTCTTGCCTGGATTTCTGGAGCATGGGCTGTCCAGAGATGGCCTTGGGCCCATGGACCATGTTGTCCAATGTTCTAACAGCATCTTTACAGTCTGAACTGAAAGCTCATAGAAGTCAGAGAAGGTTTTGGTTAGGGTTAGGGTTAAAAAAGAATATGAAAACCTAACACATTAGTAAGCATACATACATATATAAAACAAACATGTATTAATTAGTTACAGGGAAGAGAGCTAAATGAGATCAAACTTATTAGAAATCAGAGGAATGCAAATTAATACAAGAATAATGTACAATTTTGCACCTATTAGACTAGAACAATTAAGAAGCCAGATGATGGCAAATGTTGGTGGGCTGTGGGTTTACAGGAACCCCCATGTGCTACTGGTAGGAGTGCAACCCAGCGGTTCCATTTTAAGATATGTATCCCATGCAGTTCTTACACAGGACCATTAGGTAATGTCAACAAGGATTTTCATTAGAGTATCATTTGTGGTGGTGGAGACTTGAAGGTAACTGAGTTGAAAGTACCCCTGGGAGATGGTGGTGGAGGCCTGGCTTGGAGAACTGTGTACAGTTAGAAGCAAGGATTCAGTGGATGCATGGCAATGTGAGCTAGACTGTATCAATTATACTTTCTTATTCTCTGTATGCTTGATGCTCTGGCATCTGGGGCCCAGCTGACTCTGGAAAGACTCCTCCTCCAGTGCTAACCAATGAGAGATCATAAATAAATCACCAGGTAGCCTTTCATATGGAAACTCAACAACCCAGGGCCCATTCTCTGAACCACCTTCT
Organism: Felis catus; assembly: GCF_018350175.1. Taxonomy (NCBI): domain Eukaryota; kingdom Metazoa; phylum Chordata; class Mammalia; order Carnivora; family Felidae; genus Felis; species Felis catus. The sequence goes on along the minus strand of NC_058378.1, from coordinate 36,368,674 downwards.
CTGTCAGGCTTTCAGGCTCCAAGAGGCAGCACTCCTCTCCCCTACTCATCCCAGAGCCAGGTACCAGGCAACTCAGGACACACCCTGTGTCTCAGAGCCTGATGAAATCATTCAAACTAGGAGCCCAAAGCCGGCTTACCTTGCTTTCCCTGTTCCTTCCTGAAAAAAACACAGTAAAGCCTCTTGCCCATACTTTCCCCTCCCTCCCTATGCCTCCCGAGACCCACCCTGGTGCTTCCCCCATTTAACCCTGGCTGGTGTGGTAATCACCCTCCTCTTGGGAACCATAAGTAACAAGCTATCTTCTCAATGGCAATCATCTCCTGATCTGTTGACTTCACTGTACCTGATAATAAAATCTATATTTTATTTTTTTTATGTTTATATATTTTGAAAGAGAGAAAGAGGCAGAGAGAGAGAGATGGAGAGAGAGAATCCCAAGCAGGCTTCACACTGTCAGTGCAGAGCCTGACATGGGGCTTGATTTCACGAACCATGAGATCATGACCTGAGCCAAAATCAAGAGTCAGATGCTTAACTGACTGATCAACCCAGGCACCCCCAGAATAGTGCTTGATTTAAAAACTAAGAAACAAAATAAAAAATATACATAGTACCATTTAACTAATTAAATGCCTTAAAACACTGTAAACAAAACCACAGACATGTTTTACAAGGACTCATTGGACATCGGAGTGGGAGTGCAGGGTGGGAAAGGGAATTAAGATGGGATAGAGAGGAGGAAAAGAAATGAATAAATGAAAGAGAAGCCTTGGGGTTGGTTAGGGAGGATGAATCATATACTATCCTATATACACTCCATGGCTATAGCTGATTTTATATAAAAAAACACTTCATAGGCAGTCAAATAGTGATATTTTTATTTTTTATTTTTCAACGTTTATTTATTTTTGGGACAGAGAGAGACAGAGCATGAACGGGGGAGGGGCAGAGAGAGAGAGGGAGACACAGAATCGGAAACAGGCTCCAGGCTCTGAGCCATCAGCCCAGAGCCTGACGCGGGGCTCGAACTCACGGACCGCGAGATCGTGACCTGGCTGAAGTCGGACGCTTAACCGACTGCGCCACCCAGGCGCCCCGATATTTTGATTTTTAAAATGAACCAGTATTAAGTGTGAATACTACAAACTGGAAGCCAACACAAAATCTGATGCTGAACATATTGGGAAACATAAAAGTGCCACCAGGGCCATTCCAGATACTTCTCCCTCAATTTTCTTCTCTGTCCTCAAAAAGGAAGTCTTTAATGGGAAGGCTGAAAGCAAAACTGGTCACTGCAGCCATGTTTCCCACCCAGAGTTCTTGGGTGGAAGCATCATGGCATGGAGACATAGCCCACTTTGAAAGGAGTTATTGCAAATCTGCCCATTTAAAGCATAAGCAAACTCTGACTCATCGGGGGCCTTTGGAAGAGGCATCTGCTTCTGAGTGCATAGTGCATTCCAGTCTCTGACTTATGTAGATGAAACAAATGGTGCCCTGGGCACACTCATCCACACATTGGTCTGAATTAGCTAATAAATCATAATGCAGTAGCTAATAACAGCCATAAAGCCTTTTGAGTTTTACAAGGTGTTTATAATGGGCAACTCACTATGATTTATATGAAAAACATGCGTCAGCTCCTGAGACAAAGCTGATATGTGGACAGTGGCCTTGTGGTGTGACCTCTAGCAAGCATCCAAATAAATCGCAGGATTTCCCCCTGGTGCAAAGCAGGCCACTGTCTCATACACATATTTTCAGGATACCACTTGGTAGGAAACTGAACTGCCAGGCACATGCTGGATCTTCCCTGATAATAGGCCACGAAGAAGAAGGTGATTATCTCAATGCAGCCCCATGTAGTAAAAGATGATACCTACCAAGGATAGGGCTTCAGGACCACCTATATGTTTGCCCCATGGGGTATAACAGAAGATATACTAAGTACATTCCTTTCCCTGACAGTTGAGAAAGCAATACAGACACGCAAATAGTAGAAAATATAATATGGTTTATGAGGGACTAGTTAAAGGGAAGCTCTGGGTCATGGGAATTAACTAAGGCCGTGATTTCACAAGAGGGCTTCATAGAGGACAGGATCTGGTTGGGCCATGCAGGATGGGAAGAGTTTATAAGGGGGACAGGACAGGAGAGACAGTCTCTAGAAGGAGAAAGAGTGAGTCAGCAATAATAATAGCATATCCATTTTGAGAGAAAAAACAAGGAGGAGAAAGAAAAAGAAAAACTTGAGACATACTGACCTAGGTGAACTGAAAAATACACTGAAGAACAACGGGAAATGAGGTCAGAAACGACAATGCAAAATCAGAGCTGGCATCAAATAGCCGCAGGTGTCCTAGACAGAAGGCTCTGTGCAATGAAGTTCACAAAATTTCTGCCAGGTAAAGACCAACCTAATTAAAGGAGATCAGCAGGATGAAGTCAGTCCTTTCCCTTTTTCCCTACTATTATAAAAACTGACACAGGATGACTTATCCATAGCATATTTCTTAGAGGAAACCCATCTCCATCATTACCAGATGATTCTAGATTTGAGTCACAGCCTGGTCTCTGTGTACTCTGATGTCTTGGGAGAAAATTTTATCCACTTTGTTTATTTTCTTTCTTCCAACAATTCTCAGTTCGTTCCCCTTGGTTTACATTTAATAATGTCAAGACTTTGTTTTTCTAATGGAATATTGTTCTTTTTTAATGTCCAGCTAATTGAAGTTGCAAGCTTTTTACCAAACTACCCCAACTCAAGGAGGACTTCATTGTGGAAAGCCACTTAGGACTACTCACACAATGTACACCTGAAGAGACCAACTCCTCTGGGCTGAGCAGTATTCTTTCCCAATGGAGGCTACCTGGGCAGCCCAAGGAGAGGCAGGACACCTGCATCTTGCCCTTTCTATCTAGTGGTGCACATAGCTACAACCCTAACTCCCTAGGATTCTTTCTTCCAGAGTCAATCTGAAATTTGAAAAATCAGTTTAAAAATCTCTGAAAAATTCTATCCATCTAATAGTCAGAATGTGATTACAAAAGTGATGCTATTGGGGCGCCTGCGTGTCTCGGTCGGTTGAGCGTCCGACTTCGGCTCAGGTCATGATCTCACAGTCTGTGGGTTTGAGCCCTGCATCGGGCTCTGTGCTGACAGCTCAGAGCCTGGAGCCTGCTTCGGGTTCTGTGTCTCCCTCTCTCTCTGCCCCTCTCCTGCTCATGCTCTGTCTCTGTCTCAAAAATAAATAAAAACATTACAAATTTTTTTTAAAAAGTGATGCTATTATAAGGTGCATAGATAAAGTTATTTATAATAGTCAATCTACAGCATCCATATGCCTTATCAGACACCCAGAGGAGGAAACATTTGAAGGCACCTCAGCACTGTAGAAGAGATCAATGTAGAATAAGACCTAAGTCAATCTTCCCTAGAAAGTGCCCCCTATGAAGGTTGAGGCTGTGTTTCAGTTACTTTTATACCCCAAAACCTTCCAAGGAGCCATATGCACTTAGTAAATATACATGGTGAGTGGGTGGGAGAAAGATCTGACAAGCAGAGGCCTGGCTTTAAGTAGGTAGAAACTTTGGAAAAAGAATGAAGAAGAAGGTCTTCCCAAAAGGATGCACCTAGGTCCCTTTTTGGCTGTTTGATGGAATGAGAAGAAAAGTTGTCACCTCTATGCATTAACTCTCTCACATCTTTGGCAAATATCCTAACTGACCTAGTGCTGGTTTTCCTCCTTGCAGTGAATGAACAACCCAATAAGATTCTCAAGAGACAAGAATTTCTGGTGCTCCACTCCCACTCTGAGAGTGGGAGGTAAAGGTGAGATAACAAGTTGTATACACCTGGACCAAGTACACCAGGGTGTACGTCCTGAGAAATAACATGAAATATCTTATTTTGCAGCTTGATTAACCTATCTTGGGTTTGGGAGATTTAATTTTCAATCTGGCCTGAAAATACTTCCCATCTTGAAGCTTCACCCCGGTCTCCTTCCATCTGAACCTCCAGTGGCAACGTTATCCTTGGTTGGCAAAGCTAAAATGTACTTACTCTATCTTCTGAAAAACAGAGGATCCTGAGCAGCATCTTTTTCCCTTGACACTCCAAATTCTCTTTTGAGAAGACTCCAAAAGAATTTCTCCTAATCTTGAAACTCATATAAGATCATAAATAAATGGCAACCTCCCAGTAAAGACTGAGAAACCATGACCTTGGAAAGTCGACTTCCTTCTAGCATGATCATGTCCCTGATGGAGGACAAATATGTCTCAATGCTTTTTAAAAATATGAATATTTTTCCTTTCCATTGGTCATAGACAGCATAAATTGCCATTAGCTGTGACAAAGACAGATAACCTGCCCTACAGGAGAGAGACAGCAAAAAGGCTGAATGCCTTGTCATTTTCCTATAACTTGAAGATGTCCAGCTGTTTGTAGTACATCTCAAAATTTCACCCTGCTAGAAAAGCTTGTTTTAAATCAAAGCGAGGTGAAATATAATTTGCCTCTTAAAATACTTTGGTCATCATGAATTCTGAGTTTGAGGATAGCGGCCTGCCCCGGAAGCTCTTTCAGTTTACAAAAGCGAACACTGGTGGTGTGAATATGTCAGCTGCTGCCTGCCAGATACACCAGAACAAATGTGATTCCAAGGCCAAATCCCTGCCTCCAGGAGGCGTAGAGGAAGTCTCAGTGATGTGGAGCACAAAGGCAAGTGAACTGTGGTCCTAAACTAGGTTAAGTCAACCTAGTCCCCATCAGGCAGATTTGGGACCATCTGGAAGCTAAACACAGAACCTGCTTTTCTTTCTACTCTTGTGTGTAGACAGATCATACTCTTTTTGCACAACAGACCACAAATCTGCAATTAATGGCCCTTGAAAAAGTCATAGCCCACTCTGGGAGGCATGCACTGGCCTGAGTTCCAAGGTGGCCCCTCTAGAAGCGCTTCCATCACTATTTTGTGTCCATGGAAGGAACCCTACAGACAGTGCCCAGATTTCTCAGGCTCTCCTTTCCTGAACCATGTCTTCACATCCCCAGTCCAGAAATCTCCAGAACAGCCAAGTTATATATTATATAACAGCAAAGCATAGGGCCAAGAGGAGACCTGAGTTCTGATCCCATTTTCATTTCTTTCTGGAATATGCAGTGAATCCCACAACCTCTCTACCTCAGTATTCCACATTTGTGAGATAAGACGCTACCTGTTCTGCCTTTTATCAGTATTGTAAGGATCAAGTGGAAACATAAGTGTGCAAAAGCTTTCAAAATTAATGTCTCTCCATCCTCACATTCAGGATTTTGAAATGAAAATAATTAAACAGAACAGAAAAACAAAAAAGGAAGAAAGAGAAAAAGAGGGAGAATGAGACAAAATTGTACTGAGCCTTCACTTTGTGCATGCCCTGGGATAAGTGCTTTATAGGCATCATTTTCTTTAATCCAACAACCCATATTTCATTAGCTCCATTTCAAAGGGGAGGTAACTGAGGCACTCCTTTACACAAGGTCACAAAGCAAGTGCAAGAGCTGGGACTCGAATCCAGGTCGTTGAACACTACAACCTGGGTTGTACAGCATGTCACCACAATATTCCCCTGAAATCACAAAGACCGGAAGCTTCAGGTACCACCTCGTGAGCCTGAGGTTCTGTTCATGTGACTGCAGCACAAAGTCAGAGAGAGACCCTCAAAGATAGATGCTCTAAGTTTCTTCATCCATTTGATAGATGAGGAATCTGAGCCCTGGAGAAACTTGGGAGGGAGGGAGAAACTTGCCCAAGAACACCCACGGGCTGGCTGTTACAGTACAACTGACACACAAGCTCTCAGTGTGGTGGACATTGGTCGCTGTTTACGAAAGACATCTTCTGTTCTTTATGGGTACTCAGCTAAGCAGCTGTATTAGTTCACTCGTGCTGCCATAACAAACACCACACTGGGTGGTTTAAACAACAGAAACTTACTTAGTCTCAGTTCTTGAGGCTCGAAGTTCAAGATCAAGGTGACATGGCCTCTCTGCTTGGCTGGTTAACAGCTGCCCTCTGCATATGGTTGTCCCTCTGTGAATGTATACCCCTGGAACCTCCCTGTGTGTCCTAATTTCCTCCTCTTGAAAGAACCACAGTCATGCTGGATTAGATAACCAGCCCTAAGAGCCTTGTTTTCATTCAATCACCTCTTTTAAGGTCCTATCTCCAAATACGGTTAAATTCTGAGGTACTGGGACCTGGGGCTTTAACATATGAAGGCAGTGGGGGTGGGGAGCGGGGTAATTCAGCCCCTAACAGCTACATTTCCCAGACTCTCTTGCAGTTATGACTGTTCATATGACTGGGTTATGGCCAGTGGAACAGGGGCATTACTGAGGCATTTTACCTCAAAAGCAGGCCCATAAATCATTCAGACAATCCCCCACACTCTTGCTCTTGCTCCTTCCCTTGGCTTCCATGAAGTTAAGATTGCCAAGACCTAAGGAAAATGGAGAGCCATTGGATAAAAGGAGCCTAGGTCCCTGACTGGGCACTCCTCAGTCTCCATCCATATATCTTCTGTGCACTGAGAGTGACTAAGCCCCCAAGATTCAGGGGCTGTTTGTTATAGCAGTTAGCCTCTCCTGACTAATACACCCACCCCTCAACCAGTATTCATTCCATTACATACCAAGGGTCAGTGAATATTACCAAAAATGAGAAGTAAAATAACAGACTGGCACCAGTTCCAAGGTCAATGAGCAACCCAGGTGGGCTGCAGAAAAATGAGAGAAAAAAAGCACTGGCCTTTTTGGGGGTACCAGGCCTCTCCATGAGCACAGATCTCTAGAACCTCCTCTCACAGACTCTCATGGGGTCTCCTGGCCCCTCCTCCCTACAAGGCTAATAAATGAGAGGGGGAGGTAGGGTGCACATGACAATGATCCCTTTCTTATTTAAACAGACCATTTTTCTCCCCAATAAATGCTTTTTTTTGTCAGCTCAAATAGTCCCCTTTGATAGAAACCTGAAAATAATTAGCCTTAATAGCTCTGCTGTGAATAATGTGCACAAGAAGGAGGTAGATGTTAATAGGAACCTTCCACTCCAAAACTAAGTCACCCTCTCGGCCTCCCTCCCCAAAAAAGAAATGTAACAAGAAAAAGATTATAGGTTTAGCACTACTTGGGAATAAATGTATATTTGAAATAAATGCATGAAATCCTTTAAAAACAGCACATGCTGAAAACTTCATATTTAGTTTGATTTGCTTTCCAAATCACACAGACTGCACAGTTGCATACAATCTTTAAACAAGTACAACCCCTGAGAAGTGTGGATAGATTTAAGAGAAATAAAAGCACGATCAGCCAGCTTGTAATCTTCTTTTCTCTTTTTTCCTCCCCAAAGCTGCATTAAATTGCCTATTGAGAACAATAACATATTTGTGCTTTTATAGGTAGATGATTGGTATTATGCAAAGATTTGGCTAACAGTCTAAAGGCACATTCACACTGATCAGGAGTGCATGCTGCTAATAATTTTTGGGATGCTCTAGGGAACCCGTAATTCCCTGGGACTACAACCTAGCAGGTCAATGCAGGCTTTGTGGGAGCTCCCACAGATTCTAAGCCTCCTTCCCAGAACCATTCCAACCAATCAGACCTGGGGAAACCCATTCCCAAAGAAAGCTTTGGAAATGTGAAGTATCCCTTTTGCCCTACATTCTTCCTCTGGCCAGGGTAGGCATGATGACTCATCCAGGCTGGACAGGCAACTTAAAATGGCAGCTAGGCATTTTTATGCACAACCTAAAGCTGCTTATATGTCCACACCCTGAGATGCAATAAATTCATTCCTGGAAAATTATCCTAAGGCAATAATTTAAAAGAAACACACTCGGACACAGAGTGACATACATCCACACCCACCTACCCACTCACCTCCCTCCACACACAAGTAACAGTATTTTATACACAAGATTAAAGTATAGAAATGGTGGGGAAATGGTTTACTAATGGATGGTACTTTCATCAATTTGATGAAGAACTGTACAGTCCATCAAAAGAATAAATTTAAGGACTATGAAATAGCACAATACGAAAAAAATTAGGTAAAGGCAGAGAGCATTAAGCACACATATAATACCTATAGAAAGGGACACAGCTTAGAAGGCAACAGAACAAAATGAAAAGTTACAAGAGTTAGCATGTAGAGTATACAGCTGAAAGATTTTCTTTGTTAATTTCCCTTAATGGGATCATAACATTGTTTTTAAAAACATATAAAAACAAAATAAAACAAAATGAAATGGTCCCTGGGCCTTTTAATCTTCAATTACCATGTGTACGTCAGAGCCCTGAGATTCAAAATCCAAGCTCAAATATAATTTATAATTCCCCTTTTAGGAAATTCAGGAATTGCTTCCTAAAGAAGTTTGTGAAGGGTGGTAATATTTGGTTGCACGGACAAATATAATCAGACCGTTGCCAGACTGTTTCATCTGAGATACAGAAAAAGAAAGTTGCACATAAGCATCTAGAAACATGGAATTTGGGAAGCCCCATTACAAAACTGCTCCACAGAGAGATCTGTTTACACACACACACACACACACACACACACACACACACACACACACACACACAGGTGCAGCAGCAGCAGCAGCACTAAAAGAACTTTTGTTGTCATATAGTACAACTTACAAGAATAACTCACATTTTCTACAAACCGGAAACCCAAAGGAAAAGGCTGTATTGCACACCTCACATTCATCTCTAGGAACAGCTAAGTGACGTTGGCCATCAGCATGGGTCCTGCTCCCCCTGCACCAAATATGTCTTTCTGTCATTCCTTACATGCTTATTCATACCTTAGAGAGGTGAGTGAGGCAGGGAACTTCCTCTTCATTCTCCATGAAGCTCACACTGATTTCTGGCTAAGTGGCCTACCTTTTCTAACAGCTGTCCTAGAGAAATAATAGAATGTCACTGAAAGAGGGACCTGAAGATCTCACCTAAATTACTTTTTTTATTAAATCTTTTTTTTTTCAAAAGAATTGTTTCTCTTTACTGAGCACCTACTATGTGCCAGGCACCATCTCAGATGCCTAGCATGCATCTGTTTCTTATTGCCATAACAAACTTGCATGGCAAGTGTCATCCCCTGACACAGACGGGAAAAATTATAGCTATGGGGTGACTTGCCCAGGGTCACACTCCTTGAAGTGGTAGAGAGAGATCGGAATCCAAATCTTGGGACCCCTTGTCCCGAGCTCTCAGAAAAACCATCCGTGCCTCTTTGGCACACTCGGGGGGGACTCAGCATGAGCGGCTTTTCTGCAGGGGTTATAATTAGTTGTCTGGTCCCAGTTGCTTGCAGGGTAAACAATGTCTGATAAACCCACAACGCTGTAAGTATTTATTACATTGCAACCCAGCTGCCAACTGTCTAACCATTTTAATAAAAAGCTATTTTCTAAGGTTTATGTTTTATTGCGTGTATGACTCCCTTATTGGTTAGCATTTTGGAGTTGTGGAAAAGGTTATGAATTTAGAAACTGGCTGCATTCATATCATATTTAAAACTTAATGCTATTTTATTAAAGACATATGGGCCTCCAAAGTACACATATTAAATGTCATGTAAGAAAAGTAGCAGTTTAAATCATGGTCAAATTCATTTTTGACGTGACTCCTGAGGCTTCCCAAGATCTGAACTATTTCTTTGTAAATCTGGCAGTTTAACCACACTCATAAATCACTTTCAAAGCATATTATTTCTTAATTTTACTGCATTAGAGAGCGTTTGGCCTACACAGTGAACTGTTTGTAGCAGTTATGTGAACAAAGTTGCACATTTAGTCATATAATGTGCAAGAGAAGTGGGGAGGGGAAGCGAAGAAGGAAGAGCTTTTCATTCTTCAGTCTGTTTTACTTACTCCTTCCATCTTTACCTAACCAAATGCAATTCATAGCATTTGGATTGGGCCTCTGTAAGCTCAACATGCAGAAATCACCAGTTAGTACTGAGGGTTTTTGGAACACAAGGAAAACAAAAAGAATTTGTAACTGAATCTTTTCCAAAACATCCTGTGACTAGAAATTACAATGGGTACAGAAATTAGACATTTAAAAAAATATTATACTTAATTGAAACAGATTTTTTTAAGTGTGTGTCTTTGGGTAATACAGCTCTTGGTCATTTTCTAATTATCCAGAGATGCAGGATCTCAACCTGGGGTTTTCAAAGCCCTTCTCATGATGAGATAATATTCTCTGGACGTGTGTAAGGACCCCTCTGATTTCACTGCCTGGATTTCTCCATTTTACTATGGGGTAGAAGGGGCAGACTCCAAAGACAAATTCCAAGATCTCACCATCGGCCTTGATTTCTAGATTCACCCAGGGAGTTGAAGGGGGATGAAGAGAGTTGAGTCCAAGGTCACGCAAACCAAAGGGCTTAGGGGTTTATCTCTGCAAAGCAGAGACCCCTTTGCTCTAAGTGACATCCACTTGGGGCTACAGCACTGCCGTCCTCCTGTTTCCAGCAATGACAATGGAGCGGTCTCATCCTCCATACTGTACTCACTTTTCTTGCACCTCCTTTTCCCCCTGGCTCTCTCCTTCCACCATCCCCATAAAAACAAACAGGACTTACGCAGTGCCTGGGGAGATCCTCAAAAGGAGGGGCCAGGGCCTCTCCTGGATGATCCTAAGGTCTTCCTTCCCTTGCCATATTCCCTTTTGATAGGTGTTTTATCCTCATCAGAAGGTAGATGCTTAACAAAAGCCTTAGAAACATTTTATTTAAAATTCAGGTTAGCCACCAGATATATAGGGCAATACCCCCTCTGTGGACTGAATTATGTCTCCCAGAATTCATATGTTGAAACCCTAACCCCCAATGTAACTGTATCTAGAGATAAAATCTTTAGGAAGCAAATAAGGTCAAATGAGGTCAAAAGTGTGGGGCTCTGGTCCGACAGGACTATGGCCTTATAAAAAGAGGAAGATTGGTCAATCTGCTCACTCACTCTCTCTCTCTCTCTCTCTCCCCCTGCCCCTCACAATGTGAGGGCTCAGCAAAAGATCAGCCATCTGCAATCCAGGAAAAGGGCTCTCATCAGAACCAGACCATGTTGGTACCATGATCTGGACTTCCAGCTCCCAGAACCATGAAAAAGTTCATTTCTCCTCTTTAAGCCACTCCATCTACGGTGTTTTGATATGGCAGCCTGAGCTGGGGGCACCTCAAGCCAAATTTACCTTCCCCGTGTTCACCCACACAAACCAATGATACAACAATGCCACGAAAAAAATAACTGCTTTGAAATTACACAGCTAAGAACACTAGCTGCCCCTGGTTCCACATACCAGAGACAGTGTTAGCTCCTTGAATATATTATCTCATTTAATTTTCACAACAAACATGGCAAAGAGGCATGGCCTGCTCTGTATTAACAATGGAGAAATAGACAGCAGAAGGGAGAAGTTCAGCCTTTACTCCAAAGTTGACATGAAACGCTGAATGGGACTGCCCTCTAAATGGAACAGCCAATCTGACAAGAGCTCATGAACAAAATAAGAATCATACGTTTCCTATGGAATACAATAGCCAATAAATTCAGATTTTAAACCTTCCCAAAAGAGCAGCTGGAGGCAACTCCTTGAATCATGTCAAGAACAAAAATGAAGGTTGGGTGGTGGGAAGGAATGAATAAAAATGGGCCAAATAAAGCACAGGAGAGGTCACTAAGCCATATAGCCTCTGTGACACTTCAAAATGCCAACAAAAACTAAGTGATTTACTTCTAAATTTCACTCACGAATTAAAAGCTTTATGGAGTGGAAGTCCCACTTAAAATTCCCCACTTCAAAAAAAAAAAAAAAAAAGAAAGAAAGGAAAAAAAATTACTGCTTTGGAGCCTAGACAGAGAGCATTAGTTCACTGCTGAAAAAGAAATAATGAGTTCTAATTCAGGTAATGTAGCTCAAAATTTACTGCCATATTTTAAAATGCACATGAAAAATAAAATTATCCTAAAATGTCCTTGGTGAAAAGGCTGAGTGTAATTGCTATCACTGACAATAGCATTGAACTTAGCTAAATTAACATCAAAGGAAGCCCCAATTACAGAGCATCTGTGCATTATTGATGGTGCCCTGTCTGTTAATCTAAGACACTCTACTGTAAGGAGCAGAAAAGCAAATAAAAGAGCTAATTGTACCACCAGCCTTCAGAGACCCTAAGGGCAGACCTGCCCTATCATGCTGGTGAAACACAACTTTGCCTGGTCAGAGGGTCGGTGAGGAGGCGTCTGGAGCCAGATCGTGTACATGGGCCCCAGAAAGAAGCCATGGCAACCAGAGTCAACAGAACCATGAGGAGGCAAAAACACATTTACCCCAGAGTTATTCCCAACTCACAAGCTGGACTCAGCAGCTACCTGAGAATGTAGATGGCCCTGGAGATCTGGGCGGGGAGCAACGAGCTCTCTGGAGAAACAGGCAGTTGAAAGGCCTCCTAACTCTTCTTCCTTATAATAAGAAACTCCTTCTTTTTACTCATCAAGGATCCATTTAGGGCAAAAGGCACCTTTGGGGGAAAAGGTAATTTATTCAATGAGAAGAAGCTCTCCTTTGAGCATCTGGCTCCTGGCTGAACCCAACTGTGTTGAGGATGAAAGTACCATTACTGTAGCTCATGCTAATACCTATGTATGCCTTCTTGGCTCTCACCTGGATGATCTCCAAAAAGTATGTGTTAGCCACACTCAGACAGACAGATCACATTTTTATTTCAATCAAACTCTGTGAAGACTCATGCCTCTATTCAAGTTGGATAACCTAAGAGTATCCCACTACTTTATCCTATCTATTTATTATTGTGCTTCTTAGGCTTTTGGGGACAATGAAAACAACAAGTAAATGTTAAATAATAGAGACATCCCTTCCATCACTAAGCTTACGTGAGTTTTATATCTTCTTAAAGTTCATTCTTCTTGTCTGCTGTTAAGAGCTGCATTGTATCCCCTCCCCAAATTGACAGGTTTAAGCCATAGCTCCCAGTAGCTCAGAATGTGATTATGTTTAGAGACAGAGCCTTTAAAGAGGTGAATAAGCTAAAATGAAGCCATCAGGATGGGTCCTAATCCAATATAACTAGTGTTTTAATAAGAGGCGGAAATCTGGACACACAAAGAGATAGCGGGGATGCGCACACATATAAAGAATACCGATATGAGGATACAGCGGGAAGGCAGCCATCTGCATGCCAAAGAGAGAGGCCTCAGCAGAAGCCAATTCCCACCAACACCTCGATCTTGGACGTATAGTCTCCAAAATGAGAAATGAATTTCTGTTGTTGAAGCCACCCAGGCTGTGGTATTTTGTTACAGCAGCTCCAGCAAACTAGCACATCTGCTATTAGTTGTAAGCAGTTTGGAAATAACCAGAACTCACGAGCAGAAATTAGGACCATGCCATCTTCATTTTACCCTTTTTCCCTAGCCATAGAATTATAAATACTATTAACATGAATCAAAGTTAACTTCAGAACAATGTTCATGATTTTCCCCCAGTGGGCCATCCATCCAGCAGGCTTCCCTGCCTTCTAGGATGTCAATCTGCCTGGGGGGTTCAGGCTCTACCATCTGATGTTTCCACAGTCCCAGAAGGGACTTTCTAAGGAAGGCAGAACTTCATGAAGCCACAGAGTTCACAAGGAGAGAAAGCAAGGCCCTGGACTCACTTAGGGGTAGGGACACTGATGCTTTCCTGATGTCCCTTCATTCAGACCTCAGTTGCTAGCCTTTTTTCTCTGTTCCTAAACAGCCCACTTCTTCTCATTCCTGGGCTCAATCACCAGGCTCAAAGCAAAGAGTTAGTGGCGTGGTGAGTGGCAAGTGGCAAGTGGAATAAAGCATGTTAAGGTCAAGGTGTTGTTCAGGCTGACCAATGCATGGATCACTGGGGAACAGCTCCCTGACAAGCCCTGACACTGAACACAGAAGGCAGTGTAATGTTAGCTTGAAACATGCATAACTTGAATGCAGCACCCCAAGTGTATTCTATGAGAATCCACTTTCTTAAGGAAGCATCTTTATTTTTCTCTCCTCTTTTCTTTCCTCTCAAGCTAATTTTTAAAAATAACAAGAAACCTAAATTGCAAAAGCAAAATACCAGATACTATCTTCTTAAGTGGATCATGAAAATGTCAAGCTGTAAAGGCACAGTTTACAGATATAATCAGTTATAAGGGCTCCATATCAATCATTACCAGAGACCCCATGAGTAAGGACTTTTCATAGCCCACTTAAGGAGCCTTAAATTCACTCCTTAAAACTGAAGCAACTAATACCATAGTGGACAGGGTCTTTTGGGAAAGAAAATTTCAAATAACTTTTTAGAAAGCCATGGATCCATTTTCAAGGGAGTTATTACTGGATCTCTGACAGCCAGCAGCTTCTTCCTTATCCCATAAACTGAGCTGCTTACTACCACCCAGACCTGCCCCCAAAGTCCAAGGGAGAGGACTCTCAACTTCAGCTTTGACCTCTCTGGCCATCTGAGCACCAACAGTGGCCAGGGCACTTTGCACGCTGGAAAGCTTTGGGCCAGTGGCTATCTCTCACAGATTTCTACAACACCTGCTCTGCACACAGCACTATTATTCCCTTTCCTAGCACAGACATACCCATATCTTCCTCCCACTTCAAACCTTGCCAAGGTTCTTCCTCATCCTCAAATTAAATTGCAAGTTTGGCCTAAGAAACAGAAACACAGCTCATCCCCTGCAATTCTCTGCCTAGACCATGCATTTCACCATGATGGGCTGGGGGAAGGAGTGGTCAGAAGGTCAAAATGGTAATTACAAAGTTACCTTTGGCTCCCTTCCATATCCTGGCCTTTCTACTCTTTTACTCCTACCTCCCATATTTTCATGCCTGTTAATGAAATTTAAGATACAGAGGTGAAAGAATGTGTGCTTTAGAGCCTTACACAGACCCAAGGAAGAACCCGATTCTACGTTGCTCTGTAATTTGGGGTGATGTAACTTCTCTGATCATCAGTTTCCTCATTTGTATGTTCAAGTTCAAGGAGACATACAGAGATACTATTGTTAGTCACTGACACAATATCTAGTACACACTGGACACAATACATGCCAGGCATTATATATTACTCATCTATCAGGGAAGTTTCAACACATCTAATAATGTACTACTGGGCAATCAGTCAACCCTTAGGCTGGCCTTGCAATCCTAATTAGTGAAGCATCCAGAAAGCCTGTATAAGTTGGTGCTGTGACACCAAAAACTAAAAAAATGTGTCCTAGTTACAAGCTCTGGTTCAAGTGGCCAGGGAAGGACCAGAGGGCAGGATGCTTGGATGGATGGCCTACCTATTAGGTTCCTGCAGCAATAGTACTCAAAATCCTAGTGGCTTACAAGAAGTTATTTCTTGTGCAGAGGTCTGTGGTTGGCTAGGGTAGATGTGCATCAGGCTTCAGCTTAGGTTCAGGTCTGCTCAATGTGTGTTTCGTGTTGTTTTCATAGCAAGTGGCAGACATGCAAGAGGACTGAGTGGAAACACATGGTACCTCCTAAGGCCTTGGCCCAGAATGGGCATGCTGTCACTTCCACTCACATCCCATTGGCCAAAGCATCACATGGCCAGCGCCAAAGTCAGTGGGATAGGGAGGTAAAAAGAAATACACAATTTTAGACAAATAGTGAAATCTACCACATTTGTCGCAATTGTGAAGTCCCGAGGCTGTACAACATATCCTAGGGATCTAATCCCCTACAGAATGCCACTTACTTCCATGACTCCCTAGGCATGGCTCTGTCTAAAGACCTGTGGACAAAAGTGAGCACGGTAGAGGGAGGCCCAAAGGAGGCAGAGTGTGCAGCTGAGCCACTGGGATGCGGTGAAAGCCAGTGACTCCAACAGAGGTACAACAATCTCTCATGAGGCATTGAGCCTGATGGAGAGTGACACCTGCACTGTGCTCAGCACCTGGCCAGGCCCCATGGACTTGCAGGAGAGGCTCTGAGAGACTGCCTTCAGCACCAACAGTTCAGTTTCACTTTCCTTCTTCCCTCTTTGGATTTCAATTCTCCATCCTCAGGGCTTTGCCAGGGCACAGGAAATACAGCTTTCCTGTCTACCTCCGATTGCAGAGCGTTGCTATCCAAAAGCAAGGCAATGAAGACATACCAAAATTGTCTTCAAAGAACAGTACTCTGAAAGCATTTACTTGAAATCCAAGATGCCATGGTGCTAAAAACGGAGCAACATAAAGTCCTTCCCCCACGCCCAAGTGAATGTGGCAAACTTCGAAATCAGGAAAAGGAAAGACAGACAGACTGCAAATTTTTGGCTTCTGGTGTTGTTTCTAAACACATCGCCCAAGCATCTTCCAAAAAATAAGTTAATTTAAAATTTTTCCTCCTTTCAAAATTTACTATAAAGTACCTGAAAATAGAATCTAAGTATGTCTGTAGAGAAGAAACACCTGTGTGAAAACAGAAAAGAATCATAAAACACTAACATACTCAGGTCATTAGAAATACCCAGAAAATAAACTGACGTTTTTAGTTTTCTTCTGAATATTTGGCATGGTAGAGAACTTTCAACATATGTTATTAGCTCATCACCTCTTTAACTGCCTGTATAAGTGGTTTACAGGGGTGCCTGGGTGGCGCAGTCGGTTAAGCATCCGACTTCAGCCAGGTCACGATCTCGCGGTCCATGAGTTCGAGCCCCGCGTCAGGCTCTGGGCTGATGGCTCGGAGCCTGGAGCCTGTTTCCGATTCTGTGTCTCCCTCTCTCTCTGCCCCTCCCCCGTTCATGCTCTGTCTCTCTCTGTCCCCAAAAAAATAAACGTTGAAAAAAAAAATTAAAAAAAAAAATAAGTGGTTTACAATACTTATTCATAGGCATACCCTGGCTTTATATACAATATGTATTCCTGAAAACAGGGAGTCTAGAGTAAATGTTAGTAATTACAATCAGTTTAGAGGTAGTTTCTGATAACCCGCTAATTTTTGCGACTGAGCTAGAATGGCATAATTGGAAGATACAAAAGACATACATGCTATGTTTCCGAACAAGGTAACACCTAGGGAAGAACTAGACTAGGCATCAAAACAAATAAACCAAGCAAGCCACCAGGCAGTGCTCCTTTATGGTACACACAAAAAATAGAATGGCAGCTAAGACCAGGAAAATCTCATTTAAACTACACACAGATTTGTGGAGCACCTCAATATGTTTGCTGAGGAAAGCTACTTTTTACTTCCCACAAGCCCTCATATGAGCAGGTGGTTTCCGGGAACTCTCAGAACACCGCACACTGTGAGCCCAGAACACACCCTGCCCTCCCAGCAACACTGCCTGTGGAGAAGCCCAGGCCCAGCGTTCATGGAAGCCATAGGTTTTGCCATCCTAAGTAATCCCAGGGTAAATCCTTTGGAAAACAAACATGCAACCCGGAATGTCTCCTTCCTGCCAACACACAGATTCAAGTTATTACATTTTTTTAAGGTAGAGGTCCCTCTCCTGCTTTTCCAGAGGACCATATTGAAGCAATAAAAACAATGGACCACCTTTCATGATGGATCTCCCAAAATGCTCTATTGTTCCCAGTTCATTTTTTTGACGAGTGTTGGCCGAGCCCCTGCCTGAGACCAGGCCCTGGGGGTATGGGGGCAATAAAAACAAGCAAAGTTCCTGCCCTCGCGAAGCTGACATCCCAGTGGACCAGGAGGTGCTTCATTCTGACAAAAAGCTGGCTTCCCGATGCTGCCATTCCCTATCTTTTTCCTCGGTTGCCTTTCGTGTGTGTGTGTGTGTGTGTGTGTGTGTGTGTGTGTGTGTGTGTGTGTGTGTGTAAATCCAAAAAGGTACACACAGATGAAAGGAACTAAAGGAAACCAGGGAGTTATGTCCTAATGCCAAATGTCAGGAGCAGGACTGTGCAGCATGGCCATGGAAGAAGGTGATGCTCAGACCCGAATAGCTTCCAACATTCAGTGTAAGGTCAGGAATCAAAAAGATTTCCAGAAAGTACATGTACTCGGAAGTTTATTCCTTTAATACATCACATCTCCCTCTCCCTCCTTTCCTTTTCCTGCCTTGCGTGCGCGCTCTCGCTCTCTCTCTCTCTCTCTCTCTCTCTCTCTCTCCCCCCACACACACACACACAGCTTCCATCCCACCAAAAAAAAAAAAAAGAAAAAACCCAAAGATATACACACACACAAATATATAAACCATACCAAACTACACAAAGACACAAAATACACATGATAGGAAACCCAGGCATGCAAAGGCAAGCATCATATATTTTCAAGGACACACTGACACTCACAAACATACCGATTACCTTCTCTTACCTATAACAGAATGGCCATAATTACGAGCAAAAGTACACACATGTCAAAACACTTTCTAACACAGGCTGTGATTCTCAGTCCAGCTGTCCCTGTCCCTCTCTGCACTGCTTCTGTCCCTCTATGCACTGCTTCTATAAGGTTCTGAAGATTAAACCGTTGGTAGCCAACTTCATATACATGCCTGTAAACAAGAGGGCTCAGCTTTAAATAATTATGTCAGAGAAATGACAACTGTGCTCTTTGCCAGAACAGGGATGAATAATTACAAAGCCAGGACATAATTAAGCAATTCTGTCGGATTCTTGAACTGTCTGATATGTAGGGCTGGCATGTCCACCATGCACACCCTTCTGGACAGGCCTCACATCCCTTTGATTTATGTTTCCTGATGCGGCAAGGGGGATCACGGTCTGGTCATCACAGAAGCCTTTCTTTGGGAGCCTCAACCTTCTCTGCACCTACCTTGGTCCTCTTGGCATCGACAATGGCATGATTCTGTGGCCAATATTTGCAAAAGACACATATTTTCTTTAAAATTCCAGGAAATGAACACAACCTAGCTGCTGTAGGTCCCTTAACTAATAACACACACACAAACATGCATGTACGCACGCATACACACACCAGTCTAGAAGAGTCCATTGTAACATTAGCTATCATTTCCCTAATGAAGGATGGCATCCTTCTGTAGGACAATCAGTGCTCAGACAGGAAGCAGCTTTTAAACAACAAAAGCCAAAAGGCAGCAAACAAAGGGGAAATGTGTCATCGTGAGAGAAGGCAAGCGAGAACTCGCACTCAGGCGCCAGGGCCTTCCAGGTACCAAATCAAACCTCTGTGACATAGGGGGTTTATTAGTTCCTGGACGATTTTGCATTTGCGTCAGCTGAGAACACCCAGACTGCCTGTTCCCTACCTCTAAGGCAAGGGCTGTGATTGGAGAGGCATTTTCCATTCTCGCAAATACTTTATGTCAGGAATAAAATGAAAACAGCTCCCCAAATCACGGCCTCCTTGATCATCCATCAGAGCATTCTGCTGAATAAGCACAACAGGCCGCTGCCGCCTGAGAAAGGACAGGAGCCAACTTGAGATTCCGATTCTCTTATGAAAAATAGGTCTTCACCAAGTGTGCTCAGCACAGCGTTGGCAAATCACGGGGAGGAAATTGCTCTCCACTTAGAAGCCGACTCCGGGTGTACACATACCTCCCAGAACATACATATGTATATACACACAGAGATAGAAAGTGTATATACACACCTGCACAGGAACAAACATATGTCTGTGCACACTGTGAGCAGGCGAGAACCAGCCTTTTTAACACCAATTTATTAATTCAGCAAGAAGCTCATTTGGCCTCTATCTGCAAGAAAAGTACCAGTGTGTTTCTCTGAAAACAGGCAAAAGGGAATTGCCTGGCATTCAAGAAGCATACAGTTTGATATGAAACCAGGAACACAGGGAAATCCTCTAGTGCACCTGAAGCATCATGGTGTATATACAGCACTTACCTAGAAACCTAGACCCTGGGTTCTAATCCCAGGTCTGCCTGTGTTGGACTATGGGGGCCTTAGGAAACTACATCCTCACCCAGTTCCTTCACCAATAAAATGAGAACACACACCAGGTGATTTCTGAAGTCCCTCCAGTTTGGAAATCACGTAACTCTACAAAAAGGTAACAACTGAAGATCCCCGTGTTTTGTCAGAGTATTTTTGTCTCTTCTCAAATAACTAATGGGTATTTTTATGCTTAATACTATTAGTAAAGATATTGGAGTCAATCACACAAACATAAGCTAATTCTGTAATTGATTAGAAACTAATTTGGGACTTTGAAAAGCATTTCTACTGATGCTGCTAATGACTCAAAGAGCCAGCTACTACTGGATTTTAAGTAACCATTCCCACTTGGTTTCAAAGGCCGGGGAGGATTTCAGTCCCTGCTGCCCTCTCTACTCCAAGAGAACAGTTCGGCTTTCACCTGTTTTCTACCTTTAGGCCTTCTTATGAGCTTTTCATTTTGAACAAAGAAACACACGGGGAAAATGTCTGGCTCACTGCTCCAGAGCTAAGATCCGAGTAGAAGAACGTGGCTTGGTGGTCAGACACACCAGTAAAACTACAGTTCCCATGCTTACTGATCGGGCTGCCTAAGTGACACCTCTCGGCCTTCGTTACCTCACCTGTAGAATAAGCCAATGCTCCATTCCTCCTCCATTGCAGTGTTCTGGAAGGACTCACAGATCTGTGTACAAAGAACCTTAGGACAGTGGTGAGCACACAATGAGCATCGCACACAAATATGGTGGCCATTATTTTTAGTATCCCTTCAGATTTTCTGTGATAATACAGAGCTTCCCCTGTCAAAAGCAAGGAGAGAAGGAGAAATACTGATCTATCCTATAAAGCGCATGTATATGTGAAGGTGGAAAATGTAGAATGGGTGGGAACCCAAGGTATCATAAACAGTCCACATGTTGTCCTTTGTTTGGTGATGTCAGCTGCCTCTGGAATCTTTTAAACCTCCCTCTCCCCGCAAAAGAAAAAAAAAAAAAAAAAGAAGAAGAAGAAGAAGAAAAAAAAGGAGGCCAAAAAATAAATTATTTCATTTGGACAAAATTACAAAAGCTGGAATAACTAAAGGCAGTCATGAGCAATACATCAAATCTGTGCCTCGATAAGGAAAACTGTTAACACTTTAATAGCTACGAAACAAATCACTCAATTAATTTCCCACATGCTGAAACAGGTAACAATACATTTATCTGCCAGTATTATACCCTCCCTATCATATATTTCCACAACTGTTAGCAATTTTATTCAGCATAACAGGAAATAAGTTGCACCTCATGGGTTCAGGGAAAGAAAGTGGCCTGAGGTCTGCCGCCGGCTGAGCAACTTGATGGAAGAGGTTTCGTTTTCTGTTTTGGTTCTGTTTGTTTTTTCCTCTTTCCCTCTTAATCATTTCCAATGCACGTGCAAAGTACTCCAAGTCAATAAGCGAGGACAAACTAGACCTCCAGGATTTCTGGGCCAGCGTTTTCAACACACAAGAGAGGGTACAAAAAAGGAAGTAGCTAGGTAGCTCCATGGGGCCCCAGGGCACTGATGGACCTCCAAAGGGGTCATCAAGGATTGTCAGGTCCATTCCCCAGCCTTGGGCTTCACAGGACCCCAACTCCTCCCAAAGAGATAATTTTCCACACCCTTAAAGACTTCCTTGAATCTGAAGCCAAGTCTCCCAGCCACATCTCCCCTGCCTCATCAATGCTGTCATTAAGATGACACCATAGTCACTTCCATGGCCTCCATGCAGACTCAGCTTATAAAGGAAAGGTCAGTAAAACTAATCCCATGAGCTCTGGAGAGCTACATGCAGGAAGCATACACTAGTCCAGGTCACACTGTCAGGAAAAATGGCCTTTCCTTCTAACAAGATCTCTGAGAGCTATTGAGCCCTCATACCTGAGGACAGAAGAAAATCACCCTTCCCTCCTGCTATGGCCCCAAGAAAAAAAGAGTTCTTAGTCACTAGAACAATCGTACCCACCCAAGAAAGATTAAATTCCCCAAGCTTTCCTCTCTTTCTTTTCTCAGCAACAGACCTCTAGAGGCCCTACCTTATAAATGAAACATCTTCAAGAAGAAGACCTCAAATATACCCCCCAGAACATCACCATCAGGCTGCGTTATTGATAAAAGAGCCATCTGGGTGAAATCACCCTACAAGTAAGGTCCCTTTAGATTACAGGAAAATCAAATTTATTCCCAGTCCTACTTGTTTGGCCAACAATATATCCATGGATAAACCCTAATAGGAGATCTCTCCTGAAATCTAAACACAGGACATCCTCCGCACTCAAAGAATAACCAGTGAGGCAAGACATAAATTCCTTGTGAAGACGAGAAAGTAGGCAGCTTACCTTGGGCTTCACCACCTTCATGAATGACCCTCTGACCAAAGCTTCCTCTCGTTCTTTTCTGGTTACTTTCCGGGCATCCAGAAACTTCAAATTGGGCAGTTTGTGCAGAACAAAGCATCTGAAAGAAAAGAGTCAGAGATAACTCAGGGGGGAGGTGATGCCCTCAAAGATCCATGCAATTTGTCTCATGCCCAGGAATCCACATCATTAAGTCTTCAGAAGGTTAGATCTTGGCTGCTGCTGCTTCTTTCTTTCATAATGAATGATCACCCTTTGCAGAAATCCAAATAATTATATTTTACATAGATACCCAACTAAGCCTTAAAAATGCACAGTAATGTTTGCTCTTGATTCAAAGGTAGACACAGACACACACACACACACACACACACACACACACACACACACACACACCTACCTAGATCAGCCAGGAAGATCCTACTGATGTATTTCCCTTCCTCCATTCTGGAAATGGGCCCGGCTTCTTTGCTACACACAAAATTCTCAGTGAAACTAACGTTACAACCTAATTGTACCATTTATGTCACTGCCATTCCTGTGGGTCATCTGTGTAACTCTTATCTCTGAGATAAAAACAAATCTTCAATTTGAAATGGAAGCAAGAGACACTGACTGGCCATCCAGGGCAATAAACTAGAATGCAGGTTGTAATAACATGGTTGACTTTGGGATAGAAGTAAGAAGCACATATAGCTGAGAAATGCTTCCTTAAAGAATCAAACAGGGGTCCTGAGGATTTTTTCACCATCCCTGAGTTACTTCCACACTAGTACTATGAAGATTATCAAGGTGAAACAAGAAGAACTTGTTTATAGGGGATATTTATTTAATAGCCCAACAAATACTAATACAAATTCCCAAGGAAAGAGTCTTTGGTGTCCATCATGGCCTCCAAGGATAAGCTAATGACTATTTGTGTGATGAACTGTCCTCAAGCAGGTATATTTGGAATTGAGGAGAAGATCCATGTGGCCATGGGATAGGCATATAAACATATAAATAAATATATAAAAAATATAGACACCTGCTTATACCTCTCCTTCCTCAAGGAAAGTTACCAACCCACATGCTTTCCATCGAGCCCCTGTACCTGATCACTCAAAGGAGCTATTATTGTGGTCCCTGAGTGGCTTAGTTGGTTAAGCATTTGACTAATGATTTCAGCTAAGGTCACGATCTCATGGTCATGAGATTGAGCCCCAAGTCAGGCTCCATGCCCAGCATGGATTTTCTTTTTCCCTCTCCCTCTGCCCTTCCCTGCTCTGGCTTAACTCATTCTCTCTCTCTCTCTCTCTCTCTCTCTCTCTCTCTCTCTCTCTCTCTCCCAAACAAACAAACAAACAAACAAACAAACAAATGAGCTATTGTTTAGACCTTGTCCTGCATAAGAAGAAGAGGTAAGTACCCAATTTCAAGAGCAATACATTACCTCCATAGGAATCTCTCACTTCCTTCCCATACCCAGCCTCCTCAGTATTCACTCATCTTTCAAATCCTGACCCATACAAACTTTTTGGGGGCATCTCTAGCCTGTACTGTTTTCTCTCTTCTCAGCACTCCCAGGATACACTGTTAGCACCATACCATCTAACATTTTGTTGTTTTGTAATCATTTTAATCATTTTATTGGTGTTTATGTGATGTCTTCTTAAAGGAGGGACTTTTTTTTTGCTAATCCTCTTATCTTAAAAAGTAGCATTAGAATGCACTCAATAAAATACCAATTTATTTCATTTGTACAAATATTTCTTGAGCATCTGGCATGTGCCAGACCCTAGGTATACAGAGGTAATTATAACATGATTCCTGCCCTTACAGGGGCGTTCAGTGTAATGGGGAAGAAAGACTCACATAGAGAAAAGAGAAATCAACATAGCTAAGTGCCAAGATCAGGGTTATGTGCAAAGTAGTTCTGGGAGCACAGAGAAAGGGACCTACCATTACTTACTGAATGACTGAAAACAAATGTCTTGAGGATGAAGAGGAGCAACAAGAAATCTCAAGGGATCTTCAAAGAACCAAATCCTAAAGCAACCCTACACATTGAGCTTTTTCTCAGGGCAAATGTTACCTGGGGTATAAAGCTTGCCCGCCACCTCCCAGGTCCCACATTCATAAGACACTCTCACATCACCAAGTGGCCTCCATATACTTGCCCAGGTATAAGACTTGACTGGTTACTGAAATGCTAGAGAAAATAGCTTCGAGGCTTCCAGCCCAAATACTCCTTAAAGCGAAAATACTCTGAGTTCTTTTGAGGTATGCTTTTCTTCCCCAGAAATGTCCACCCAAAACATCTGAGGTCCAGGATATCTGACTATATACTTCCTGCTTCTTCCCTGGTCTCAATCTAGTATCTTTTTTCCAACTTCTCCCTGAGCCTCACCCTTCCCTCTCCAAAGGCCCCCTAACCTTATCCAAAATCAGAAAGTTTCCACAAAGTCCCAATGACCCTTCTATCCTCCAGTAGAACTCCGACTGGCCTCAGTCAGTGTCAGAGAAAACTTCCATCTTCTGCTTGTAGCAGCAAAGCCTTGATGACAACAGATTCTTTCAAATAAAGACATGTACAGACGGAAACAATATGTCAGGAGTGACGCTCAGAGGAGTAAAGACACCCACTAAGTGTAGGGTGGGAAAAGATGAATATTCAGGTGAAGAAAACATCAGTATTAGAAAATCAGCCAATGTTTAATGATGGAATGAAAGATGTCTTCACAGGGCTGGCAGGAACCATGATGACAACAGACAGCACGTTGTCATTTTGCCCCACTTTGGATCACAGCCCTGAAATCAAAGGAGAGAGAGAGCGAGCGAGGTGCTGGCTTTTAAGCTAGTTAAAAATTTTAGATGACAAAGAGCTGCTGTTTTCAGAGCACTCTTCTTATACAATCGAAGAAACAGCCCATGAAATAGGCTGCCAGTCATCTCTGAAACTAGGGGTGATTTGACTCCCATCCTGACCGCCAGCCTGGGGTTTCTAGGTGGTTGATGCCTGG
Source organism: Felis catus (assembly GCF_018350175.1). Lineage (NCBI taxonomy): Eukaryota > Metazoa > Chordata > Mammalia > Carnivora > Felidae > Felis > Felis catus. The sequence goes on along the minus strand of NC_058378.1, from coordinate 36,343,333 downwards.
AGAGGTTTGAGGGACACGAGCAAGTCTCACCCCAAGTAATTCGGCCTGAGACTCAGCCCAGGGTCTGAAGTTCCTGCCTTAGAGATGTCTTCATACATTCACTCACACAACAAATAATTATTGAACTGCTAGCACCCACCACATACTGCATGAATAAAAGTGATGCACAAAACAGACAAGGTCCCTGCTCTCAAAGAGCTTCTATTCCAGAACAGCCATTCTCAAACTTAAAAGGGTATCAGCATCCCCTGGACGGCTTGTTGAAACACAGATCACAGGATCCCACCCCCAAAATTTCTAATTCCCTACGTCTGGAGTAGGGCCCAGAATGTACATTTCTAATAAGTTCCTGGAGGGGGTGGGGGAGCTGATGCTGCTGGTCCTGCTGTGTACCACTGTCCAAGTGAAAAAAACACCATGAAGAATAACAGCTCCAGGATTATGAGGTTGGTAATGTGGTGAATAATCTCCCTCCCAATTTCGCTAATGATCTACCCTGCCCCCAATGTCTGTGGTACACAGTGCCCAGAGGCGGCCACATCTACCAGAGGTCTTCCTGCCCTTTGGTGGTTTGGAACTGACTCCAAACATTACTGCCAAGTGATAAGTCAGTGGGCTTTCTGCCTGCCTGTCCCATCCCAGTCTTGGGAGATCTATTTCCCTTTGTTCTAGGTCATGTCAGGGTGTCAAAAGCTGCAGCTTCAATCCCGAGTATAATACAAGTTTGCCATAAAAATACAACAGAGGATTCCCAAAGCCACAGAATGAAGGCTTTTACAATATCAATTCAACCCTTGTAAATTTAATCCAGGGTTATTTGTTGCACCAAAATCTCTTTACCGTGATGTATTACTTAGTTACTGGGGTTATCACAGCCGTATCCTAAAGTTGCATAGTACATAAAACATTTCAGTTAACAATGCAGGAAGGTTAACTCCCCCAGATAACCTGCAATCACAAGGGCTAGTCCAGATGACATGCCTCTGTCAGCTTCCACGAGCTATTGATGGTTCAATCAGTTTGTTTTGAAGGTAAAGTACAACAAAAGGGCAGTAAACTTATTCAGACTGTCAACAGGGGCTATCGGGAATGGGGCTTGCAGGTAAGTAATTCTGGGTGTTTTAAGGCTATTATCAAACAGCAATGGTTGAAGGAAGAGACAGCTACTAATAACACAGAAGGCAGCCATCATAAACCACTTTATGGCAGAAACCCCCGTCTATAAATCCTGCGACACCCGGAGACAGCTTCAGATTTATAAAACTGCTTGTTAAGCCAGGGCACTGCTTAATGAAAAGAGATCGGTCTAAGTTCTGAGTTTCACATCCCTAGCTCCAGAGGACAACTCCAATTTTCCTGACCTTCCCAAGGTGGCTAGGCGAAAGCCATGGGGCGGGGGGCTGGAAGTCAGGGGCACTCTAGACCGTGATACGGAAGGTGAGGTTATCGAGAAGAGATCAGGGATCCTGGGAAGGTGTGTAAAGACCCATCTGTCTCCGTCTAAAGGCAGATTCTCTAAAAGTGAGACCCACACAGAAAGCTTTTCAGGCTCTCTCTCTTTTCATATTAAATGCTCCATTTTCTTAAAGGACTCCTCAAAGGAGACACCTGAAACTGGCAGGGGGAGAAAAGGAAGAGCAGAAAGGCTTTGGTCTGTGTTTGTTTTTTGCTCCCAAATCAATTTTCTCTGCCCAAATCCCAAAGCTCTGGCATTTTTCATCTAGACTTCAAAGGGAGAGAAGGGTGCTCTGTCCTCCTGCTCAAACTGCTACCCCAGGGGAAGCTAGCTGTTCCAGTAACAGCACAATCACAGAAACACCAAGACGGATCTCCATTGTCTGCTCCCGGGATTGTTTCTTTCTCTGAAGAGATTCTACTAAAGAAATACCAAGTTTCCAAATCCTAAGGAAATCAGAATACAAGGTCACCTGGAGTTTTTCCCTACTTCTTTCCATTTATGGCAATATGGAATGGCCATTCTTCCCCTTATTTCTTGCAGGCACTCCGATGCATGGGGGTGGGGTGGGGGAGACACAGTGCAAGCGACTGATACCCTACCAGGGGCCCCTGAAGTCAGCAATGGGTGACCCAGGAATCGTTCTCGGTCTTCCACAAAGCTTAACAGAAGAGTGAGCAGGCCAACAAAACATCAAGCTTCTCTGCTTTTGACCAGATTACATCAACCCCGTTTGGTAACACTGGTTACCTCATGCTAATCAAAAGCATCAACAGCTAAATGTGTCTAATGTTAAAAAGTTAGCAATGGCTTAAATGTAGCTAATTAAAAAACCTAAAGCTTATTAAAGAGATCTAAGGGGGAGAAAATTAACAAGAGGAGGGGTCTTCATAACAAAGAGCTTGGAGACTAACAGGGCAGAGGACAGAACGAAGACCCTGGGCTCATTTTGCTATGTGACTTGGTTCAGTCTCCGCCACTTTCCGGAGCTTTGGTTTCTCCATCTATACAATGAAGAGAACGGGTTAGATGATGCCTAAGCCTCTCTCACGCTTTTAGCCTGCTTGATTTCTATATGCTGCAAAGTTAATTTACAATAAACACATCCATAGCCTCCTTTCTTATTACTCCAATTTCCTTATATAACCACCCCCTCACACCTCCAGGTAAAGGAGGGCAGTGAGAAAAAGTCAATAAAGACCAGAGTAATGAATAAACACTGTGAGTGGAATAACTCCAGATGCTCAGAGAGATGACAATGATCTCACTCTAATGAGCCGAGGTGAGCTCACCTACAGCATTAATGAAGGCCTGACAACTGGCAAAGGCCAGCTGATTTTCCTCACAGCTCACCGGCAGCATGTTTGAAGTCTCCGTGCAAACAATACACCCACAGGACAGAGCGAGGCCCTCTACAGAGGGTAACCAGCAATTACTCTGTGGGCTTCTGTCACTTTGATCTCTGGGTCGTGACCTTTGCTTTCTTGTGATCTTCAAAGCCCAGATTGTAGATTAGCTGGAGAATGCTAGCTGGGTTATGTAAGCCACAAGTTTTACAGCTCCTCCTCAGCTGGGAAATGGTGGCAGCCCAGGACAGCCAACAGACTGCGGAGGGTCCCTCCCTCTTTCCCTTTGGCTGAGTGCTACAGACACTGGGCAGGCCTCAGGCTGCTTTCTGGGAGGGAACAAAGAAAGGGTGTCACGTTTTAAATAATTTAAAGTTGTAAGAAATATAGAGGGGCCTACTGAGAAGGCGGGAGGAAGGAGAGGCCAAGCAGAGACTGGAGTGGCAGGAGAGAATGAATGGCAAAGGGTTTAATGACAGAAGTAGAGCTTAGAGGCCATGAGACCAAATCTCTTATTTGACAAGTCAGGTCTAGCTCTTATGTACTGTTGACCTTCATTCCGCTGTCTTGCCTGCAGGAACAAGAAGGAGAAGAATTACAAAGGAAGACAAGAAACAGACCACTATGGGCACCTAAGTTTCCCATACCTGACTCACTTTTTGGCTAGTGTTGAAGTCCACGGGAAGCCTTGAGTGGTTTTTTAGCATGACGGTGGCCTCCCAAGGCAAACCACCTCACCGCTCTCTTCCCGCCCAAATGCTGAAGGCTGCTTGTTATCACATTCACCCTCATTCAACATTCATCCCAAAATAGCAGCACAATGTGTACACACAGAGCAAAGCACGGGCGGGTTTAAGCTCCTATAATAACATGGCGATGGACATTTCTTAGCCATGAACTATGATGAATGGCAAAGAAAAAAATCAAGGCATGGTTCGCTCCTGCCCCAGCAGGACCAGGGCACAGCTCAACAACTTGGTAGTATGTTCATGCTCACATACAGATTTAATGAGCCCATTTTATGGTGGGGATGTGTGCCAAGAAAATCCAACTGTGTGCACAGGGGGTAAGGAAGGAAAGAGAAGGGGTGACTTGGGGGAAGGGAAGAAGGAATCAGCAGAAAGTGAAGCATCTGTGAAGCCATTCCCAATAACTCCATAAATCTAGTCACTTCCCATTTCTGCTCTGGTGGTTGGCCACAACGTGACCTAAAAGTGGGCTGACCTCTCTGAAATCAACACCTCCCGTAGAAATGAAACAGACGTACTTGTTTTGATGTATGGCTGGGTGACATATTATAAATATTACATCACATAACCACAGAGGATGCCAATCAATAAGAAATTTTTTTAGACAGCACTAAATGAGCCATGGGTTCTTGCTTCTGAATACACTCCCTTTAAGGCTCCTACTATTGCTTAAATGATTAATAGAAGACATATTGTCAGAAAATGTAGTTAAAGTGAAAAACAGTAAACTGTAGAAATATCATTCATTTTTAAGCAATTTTCTAGTGAAAATGTCACATAAATTTACATAGAGGCCCTACTATTAGGCTCTGGGTAACAGCTAGAAGGAAGGCAGACCTCATACTTTGTGGAGGAAGGGCCAAGAAAATATTTTACCAATGGTGGGGGGGAAAGGTGGCTGCATTGCTTTGTAGAAAGTAAAACACTGCAGGAATTCTGGATTCAAAAGTCTTATTGTAAAATCCTAAAATTTCTCAGGGGCAAATGAAACTCAAATTCCAGGATGAACAAAGCAGGGCTGCTTACAAACCAGAGAACAGAATGCCATCACATACACATTTATCTCTCCAAATCCAAGTGTGAGAGTACTTGTCAACCAGAAATAATAAAAAATAAAATGAATAAAAAATTTAGGATTGCTGGAGAATAGGCCCACCATTCCACTCGATCATCATATGCTGTGCAGTGAATGTGTAACTGGATGGACACACATTTAATGTTCCTTCCAGTGTTCTTAGTTCCTATTTCTCTCAGAGCGTGAGCATCTTGCCATTGTTGTGGGTGGCTTATGGATTTTCTAGAGTAATTTTGACTAGATGTGATTTCAGCTGTATGTGTCTTTAGAATCCAACTCCTCCTGCCAGCAACTTTGCCACGTGTGCATGAACAAACAATCTTCCCAGCTCCATCCCTCAACCCTGACGGACCTGAGGTAGTAAGGTCAGGGTTAGTGGGTACAACAGCCAGCCCATGCAATGAATCACTCCTCTAGAACCAAACCCTCCCTGAAGGATCAGCAACCCAATGACCAGTGCTCAGATTGAGTCTCAAGGACAGTTCCTTGTTTATTAACTGTGATTGTTGACATCAAATGGATCTGATTCCAAATAGGCAGTAGGCATCAGAGGTGCCCAGAGGGCCATACATTTCTCCGTAAGCACTTAGCTTCTCAGAGGAAAGAATAATTTTCAAGCTGCCTCCAGAGAACATTTATCTGGCCCCTATTCCATGGCCAGCATTACTTTAGGTATTGAAGAGTCTTCAAAGGGCAAGAAGATATACCCTTACCTACTAGAAGCCATCCTCTGGATGTGGACACATACAAAGTAGTGAGAGAAATATACAAGATGGAATATATAAAATGGCATTAGACAGCAATGGAAGAACTGTAATGGCTTGGGAACAGAGCATCTCAGAATGCTAGAGCCAACAGGAATTTTAAACACTACTTAGTCCAATAGTTAAGTGAACATCCGAAGCACCTATTGACTATTTTGTTGCATTTGGCACTCAATTAATCAAAATGCTTTGGATGATTCAGAAGTACAGCCTTGGTGAAGGGTCACTGATCTAGACTATCCTCCCCATTTTAAAGCTGGACCCCCACATCAGATCTTCTTATCTGGCCCTTATTTATATGGGTCTTAGTATTTTTACCATAGTGAACAGTTATAATAAAAAAATAGTACTAGCTTTTCTTTTCCTTTTGCAAACTTATAAGCCTTCTATTTGAGACTAAATAGAAGATGAGGGAAGTGAAGCTTTTCACTCTACTTCTCTCATTCTAGGGAAAAAAAACAAAACAAAAATGTGCCTACAGTTTGGTTTACATACAGCTCCATGGATGAGTGAATGAACACGTGTGTCAATGCATGTGCACATGCATACAAAGACACACATACGTGCATGCACATGCATATACATACATTTGTACAATTTATTGGCTTAAAGAGTTAAACATAGAAATTTCAAGAAAAAAGTCAGAAACCAAATTAAAATCTCCTATACCATGGTTGGTTTACTAAAAATGTTGACTGAAAGAACTTTCTTGGACTTACTTGAACCTTCCAAGACATATCTTATAAATTGCTGCACAAAGATAAAATATGTTTTAAGAGACCCCTTTATATCTGAAATCAGGCTGTTAAATGCTTCAGAGTTGATAAGAGTTTTAAATAGGCAAATTAAGTTCTAAGTGATTAAGCAACTTACAGGGTTGATTTAGAAATGTATAACTCTTCACCTGCTGGGTATTAATCATATTTCTCCTAACAGAATTCACATTGAAATCTACAGAATCATATCCAAATGAATATCTTCATGATAGAAAAAGATTTAATACCTCTTTTCGGAGTAGGGTTAGAGTTTTATTCTAAGATGGCTTAAAAACAGTCTAATAAAACCCCTACAAAATAAATCAAGAAACCTAGAAAATGAGATTAAACATACAAAATGCTTCCCGATAAATAATACTGGACTCCTGCTGTAACTTTATGCATCCATGTGCATATATGTCAAAAATACACAGTGTTCAACAGCCTTCAGTATTTCTTACAGCTTTGCCTTTATACAGCATCAACTCCCCTGACTGCATTCCTTCATGGGTCACCACAGATTTTTATAAGAGTCCCAAGAGAACAAGTTTCTTTCAAACCATTATCCTCTTTCCCCAATCCTTCTAAATTTATTATTCAGGAGCCTTACCTGCCCTGAATTTGCTTCCTTACTCCCCCTCCCCTTTCCACATTGATTCAGGTAGGGTGTTCATGAGAGCAATCATAATGAAGAGAGAGCCTACACATGAAAAGATCATCTAAAAACATTAATAACAATAACCAAAACAAAACAAAACAAAACAAAACCAATCAAGAATGAGAGCACACAGAGTTCAAAATGAAGAAAGAGAACAAAATAGGTATGATCAAGAAGACTCCCTAAGAAAGGGGGGTTTAGATCAGGTATTTCAAAGCAGATGGTTTAGTAGCAGAGAGGAGGAAGAGAAGCATTTCTACTTAGACCCCATCAGAGCACACAGCTGGTGGACAGTGAGGCAGAGCTTTATGGAACCAAGTTATGGGACTTCTGAGACTTCCTCTGGGATCCCACGTAAGCTCCCTACCTTTAGTGGGAAGTGCTCTCTAAAAAGTTACTCTGAGGCTGACCAAAGGAAAACCTTACAACACAGAGCACAAGTAAGCAAAATATAGCCCATGGGTCAAATCTTGCCTGCCCCTGGTCTTTGTAAGTAAAGTTTTATTGAAACATAGCTGTGCCTATTCATTTACAAGTTGTTTATGGCTATTTCTTCACTATAACAGCAGAGTTGAATAGTTGTGACATAGACCTTAGACCACATGACCTTCAAAGCCTAAAAACATTTATTACCCAGCTGTTTACAAAAAAGAGTTGTCAACCCCTGACCTAGACCATCTGGAAGCTTTTCATGTTTTTTTTTTCTGTTTGTTTGTTTTTTGGGTTTTGATTTTGGTTTTTTGTTGTTGTTGTTGTTGTTGTTTCGGCTCCTATGTCCCTGACAAAGGGACACAATGGCTACAGTTGCCAAAAGGTTAAAGTTTAGTATTATCAATGGAAGTCCAGTAATATCTACTATGCACCCCATAATATCATCCCCCCCCAAAGATGTCATTTTTCCCTTTCCACCAGGCTCAAACTCCTAGATACTCACCTGTATCTTTTGTAGTCCTCCTCATCTTTTTCCAAGGTAATCAGCTCATTGGGACATGCCACATTACCCAGCAGGCTGAGGTACTCCAAAGCTGGTGTCACTTCTGCCAGGTGATCAAGCAGACTCTCCAAGTCAGTGATGTGACAAAGGTTAAGGATTTGGATCCAGGAAGACAAAAGCCCTCATAAGGAACATAGACTATAACTGAAGGCACAGCACAATACCTGACAAGTCCAGTCTGCTCCCAAGAGGTGACATGGGTGAGGGTTGAAATCAACTTACCTGTGAGGTATCTGGCATGGCTAGTTTTTCACTCCTGCTGGGGACACAGCCCAACTTTTCTCTGGGCATGTAAGACTAAGTCCAGATCACTTGAGAGGGAATGAATGAACTCAAGTGTTTTATCACACTTTTCTTTCCTTTATATTTGTTTGGAAAATGATGAAGGGTATATTCCATGTGGTAAAGTATTTTGCTATTTGCCAATCTATAAAACTTTTTTTTCTAGTAATGAAAGCAAGACTTGTTTCCAAATGCCTCATTAAAAATATATTCCCATTTTCTCCTTTAGGGAGTAATTTATCATTAAAACATATAGGAATGGCATGGATACAAACAGGGACTGCCATCCTCCTATGATCTGAGAACCTGGTGTGGAGCTAAGCGTTGCTCAGTAGACTCCCAGGTGGCAATAAACAATGAATTGTGGAGAAAGGAGAACAAAACTAGAAGACAAATGGAATCAGTTAGGATACATTTAGTCAAGCCAAGCAGGTCAAATGTATTTGAGGAGAATCTCTTGTGATAGTAATATTCAAGAAGGAAAGAATATAGAGAAAATGCCAATAAAGGGCATGGTGGGGAGATCATGCCATGATCCATTTGCTCAATGGGATCCACTCAAGGGAAACACTGAGACCTCTAAACCAAGTAAGTCAAGAGTCATAGATTCAGGCAATCACAGGTACTGGTAAGGACCTAATGACAACCAAGTTGTCACATTGATATACATGGACTCCTGGTTTGAGTTACATGCAGATGAACCTTCTCCTAGGCAAGGTGATGACTAGACAAGCCATGAACAGAGGCCATGACTACCAGAAACTTATGGAAGAGAGGTGGAGCTCTTATCAGCCAATATCAGCAGATGGAATGGGGTCTTTGCCAGGGAGTGACAACAGAGCAAACAGGGGCTAATATATAAGGGTGAATGCGCCATACAAGAGTCAAAGACTCAGGATTCAGTGTCCAGGAGTGTGGTTCACTTAGCCTAAGAGAGAAAAGTTAAAACCAAAGAGAATGGATGCCTTTACTTTACAAGGGTGTTCTCTAGCTATGAGATGTTGCCCCAATTTCCTCATATTTCATTTCAACTTGTCAGTTGAACACCAAATCCAAACAATGTCAGAATCCATTCCCTAACATATCTGCCGAGGGGTCACCAAGAGGTAGCTCATTCTATCATAACAACCATAAAAAAGAGTTTTTCTTTCCCCTGGGACTGAACTTTCCTCAAATTCCTTCCCACTGACCCAATTTAATGGCTTGGGGTCTCAAAGAATAAGGCATTCTCCTCTTCCACATGATGACCTTCCAGACAGTTGAAGCTCTCATATCTTCCTTAAATCTTATTTTCTCCAAACTAAGTTCTTTCAAGCATTTTTTATACACAGGCTCTGTGAACATCATGTACAAAAACAAATGCTATACCCTGAGAGTGAGACAGAGACAAGGAGAGGGACAGCACAAGCAAAAGAGGGAAACCCTAGTGCAAGAGGGTCAGAGCAGCTCTCCACCACGGGTTTCCATTCGCCAACATCATCCCCATTTCCTAAACAAGGCAGGACAATGGACTTTCAAGTTATCAGTCCTTCAGATCTTTAACAAATAATGTCCAGGAATAACCACAATGGACCACTGGAGTGAGGATGAAAGACACAGAAGCATGTGGAGAAGACAAGAAAGAAGGTTCTGCCAGGGAGGTAAGATTAGAAGGACACATGGGTAAATGGCCAGGAGTCAAAACATTAAAGTATTTCATCACTGAAGACAAAACATACTCACTACTTTTTAAATTACAGTTCAATCATCAAACTCTTTAAGAAAATCATTTAAATAAAACTAATTGAAATGACAAAGAACAATTTCAGGGAAAACTGGCTTTTCAGGGAAAGCTATGCTTCTCAATCATTGCTACAGGAGAAAAAGGGAAGCTATTAGTGCTGCCCTTAGACCCTAGCAAAGGCACCTCATGAGGCCCTATGCTTTGGAGTAACTTTCTCAAAATGTTTTAAGTCTGTGTCTGGTATTCAGGAATCACCAGGGCCAAAATGTCATTCAGTCCCAGTCCTGGTTTCTGCCCTTCAGGGTTAGTTCCAACCTTCTACCTTTCACAAGGGATCCATCAGATGTTCTAAGGAGCAGTAGGACTCATGCCTATCAGGCTGTCCTGAAGCCTCAAGGCCAGGCCCTGGTGCCAAGGAGACAGCCAGACAAGCTGATCACTCACCTCCACTAGTCAGCACACTTTCTTTTGTGGGACTGTAAGAGAGTGGATGGCCAAAATGGCACTGATGTACTGACTTGGGGTGTTTCAAATTATTTATGTAGACAATGGCCCTAGAGAACCTAGGGGAAGCCCTTTCCACTATGGGTGAAGAAGTCCAACCAAAACCTATTTCTCTTATAGGGACCAACTTCTTAAACCTTGGATATTTTTCATCTACTGTATGAAGGTAGGAATGTGAAGGAATGGAACTCAAACTGGGAAAGGTTTTTAAGTTGAGGAAATATTGGGCAACTGAGCTGGACTGAAATCCCAGTCATTTCCCAACATTAAGTGAGCAGTGACAGGAAGCTTCTCATGCACAGTCCAGGGAAACAGGCTTCATGTGTAAAGTTACCACAGAGCTAATAAAGCTTGTACGTGAGGGTTCTTGCTTACGCAGGTCCCTTGCAAGGATAATAGAATCACATGGTCATACGTTGTAAAAATTGCAAAAGTAGGTTATTTAAACTGCAATCAGTTAAGATCACTGTCTCTCTCCACTAAAGTACATATGAGGTAAAACTTATATAATTATATAATAAAGTTATAAAATAAGTTGCAGAAAAAATAGGAAAAATGTTTTACGTAGGTATGTCCCACATAAAAAATTGTTACTTTTCTGAATATTTTTATGTTTGTGGCATTTGTCAAATGAAAAAAATTTAATTTGCTTTTATATATTTTTATTCAAAATAGACATTCATCTTCAAGCCTAATTTTGAATTCATAATTATGTAGCCTTTTCCTTTAAGAGGGAATTAACATAAGTTTCACACTCAACAAAATCTCTGTCTTCCCCCTGAGCAGGAGATGTGGATTCATTAAAATGTCTTGGTAATGGGAATTTCTTGGGCAAAAGGTCTACAGGCTTCAAGAAGCTTCAGCCATCGTGCACCAATGAATCCAAAGAATGGAGCCTGCTTCATTTAGGGTATTTTGTGTGGCAGAAGATACCCCCTGTCTTTTTAAGCCTTTCAAATACCTGCTAAATGATCATCTGGGCTAAGTCAGGGGGTCTCCCCCAAATCCATACTAGCACCTATTCTGTGGATGGTCTGGACTAGAACTTCATTCTATTGACACACCTCTGGAGGATAGAAGATGAGAAGGAGTTTTAATTGGCTTCTTGGTCTCCTGGGTCAGCAAGGACAAACACAGCCCTGTCTTACCTGGCTGGGAGCTCTGAGATAGAACCTGTCACATTCCTTCTTTGTCCAGTTGCACAGAAAATTAACCAAAGGCAACCAGCAGAGGGAACCTGGTGTCTCTGACTTACTAAGACCAAGGGCAGTAGATACTTTCAGGGATTCTCCTAAGGGTGACATTCCCCTCCCCTTTTTAAATGTGAAGCTACAGGGCACAATTTCAATTCTCTTCAACTGACTTCTAGCACACACCTGGCTTCCCTCCTCAAGTCTTTTCTAGAATACTTGTCATTTAGGTTTTTTTCAGGTTGTCTACACAAAGTTGCTATTGCAGAGTCCAGCTGTCATAGGTATGCTTGCCAAGAGAGACTTTTTGCAGAAGGCCCAAGATCAAAGCAACATGTTGCCTTGAAAGTCTGGAGAATGAAGGAGGAGGGGAGTCTTCTGGTGTCATGTCCAGTTACACAGGTCTGAAGCTGTTTCCCTGGTAAAAATGGGAAAGAACCCTCCCTCTGTGATCAAGCCCATGTCAAAGGGCAACACCCATAAGACCTGGGAGGATTTCAACCGGTGCTTACCCTAATACAGGATTTCTGAAGGCTAACTCCACGTTTTGCACAACATATTTTCATTTTGATTCACACACACATCAGCAATATCATATCCAAACAATAATTGAGGAAATGGGGGTCAAAGGTCACATAGTAAATGGCAGAGTCTAGATTCAAACCTGTTCCAAAGAAATTAACATTTCTAGGTGATAAAGTGACTCACAATTTCCTAACACAGAAAGGAATGTAAAATACTGAAAAATGAGGAGTCCTACAAGCTTTTGTGGGAGACCACAGGTACTGTCATCCAGCTGTGTTCTGTACCTGAGTTTTCTTCCAATTTGGGCTTATTCATTTAAAGCAATGAGACTTCCTCTATCATTAAAACGTATCGAGAAGCTGTAAAGTCTTTGGGCGATAAAGCGATTTCCATATATACATTATGCCATTTCGATCTTTCAACAATACTCTGAATTATCTATCACCCATTTTACAGCTAAAGAAACTGAAGATTCAGACGAGGTGCAGAGACTTCCCTGAGTAAAACAGTAAATTGCTGTGGGAAATCTAGTCTGGCCTTCTGATTCAGTTCACTCGCCTCCTCACCACAGCCCAGCTGTACAACATGTCATACTATTTGTCCTTCCTGTTGGTACTATAATTCATACCGTCTCTTCACACGTGTGCTGAAGCAAACAGGGAGACATTAAATGAAGAAACAAAGTGTGATGTAAAATGAAGTCAGCTTATTACTCTTCCCCTACCCACCCCAAAAGGGAGAATAGGAGAGAATCATTTGATTGTGCAAAGTATCTATATTTTCCAGACATCTCAATTGTTCCCTTTTGGGGTTGGGTATTCAGACATGATATGGCTGAGATCATGACCAAGTATCCAACCCTACTGGAGAAGAGCCAAGGACAGTGTGTGTATGTGCATGGGTGTGTGTGTGTGTGTGTGTGTGAGAGAGAGAGAGAGAGAGAGAGAGAGAGAGAGAGAGAGAGATACACACACACACACATATACACAACGTGAGTGTTGGGGAGATAAGGTCAACTCCATGGCCAGTGACTACCAGCCCAGTCTAAATGAACCAAGGGAAGAGGAGTAAGATAAGCTATGAACCAGGAGATAAAAAGGTAACCTGGGAAGTCCAGGCTTTAAAGTATACCAGGACAAGACAGCAATGCTGAGAGCTTCACAGAAGTGTAACAAAGGGCCAGCAGAACAAAGATGGGAGGTCAAGTAGGTAGTGTGCAGATGAGACGTGAGACATTGGTCGACTGAGAAAAAATTTGCCAGATGCTGGGTTTGTGCTCTGAAATCCCTTTCATGAGCTCCCTCTGCAGCTGGGTGCAGGGTCTGGTGCGGGAGGGACAGGGCAAGCACAGGCAACCGACTCCTCCTGTATTTTAGTTCCTTTCCTCATGCATTGATTTTACCTACTTTGGGTTTCAGAGTCTGGGGTTACAAATCACCATACCTGGGTTCTAGACTGAGCACTACCAATGACAATCTAGGTGGCTTCAGAAAGTTCATACAAAAAAAAAAATGTTCAACTCTCTCAGTTTTTTCATAAGAAACGAGAGTACTAGGACACCTAGGTGGCTCAGTCAGTTAAGCGTCAGACTCTATTACAGTTCAGGTCATAATTTTGTGTATGGTTTGTGAGTTCTGCACTGACAGTGTGGAGCCTGCTATGGATTCTCTCCCTCTCTCTCTGTCCTTCCCCTGTTTGTGCTCTCTATCTCTCAAAAATAAACTTAAAAAAAAAATGAGAGTATTCACCAATGGTACCCACCTCACAGAATGATATGGATGTAAAATTAAGTTATAAAAATCAAAGACACACTCAAAATCTATGCTCTGACCTTGGTTATAATGTAGCTGAAGTAAGATCAAATAAGTTTACATAATTCTCTAATAAAAATGGCAATAATACTGACCATTACACAGAACTTAGAATAACCCTCACAACAACCTATGGGGCGGGTACCATTATTGTCCCAATTTTGGAGACGAAAGCAAAGCATTGATATGTTAAATAGCCAGTCCAAGAACATGCAGCAAGTGGCAGGGCCAGGGTACAAGCCCAGGAAGTCTGGCTTCAGAGCCTGTTCTTAACCACTATCTGACAGTACCTCTTGCCAAAGGATAAAGCAGCCCATAACCCATGTTTGCAGGATCCAGTAACAGAGCATTGTTCAAACATACCTCATTGAGAGTAAAACCAAAATGGAAAACTCTATGTATGCAAACAGATAAACAAGCACACCAGAAATTAAAACCAAAACAAACTTCTCAAAAGAACTTCAGGTAGAATCCCATTTAATAGCAAGCTTTCTAATATACTTAAAATAAGATCCAATTTGTAAGAAAGAACTAATACTTACCTTTGTAGCAAGTGAATAATTACTTGATTCTAGGTCTCTCTTTATTACAAATATGAAGTCAGTTCTTAAGGAGATGAGACACCACGGTCCATGTGCAGGATCACTACAGGAGTGAGGCATGCCTCTGTGTATACACACCTGGTACAGTCCCCTATCACACTGGCTCTACATTTGGTACGTGACTTGCTTTGGTCATGGAGCAGCAACATCTGAGATGCAAATAGGGCTTGAAAAGTACTTGTACATTAGGGCTTTGCTCTTGAAAGAGCTGCCCCATGCAGAGCGGCCTGTGTTAGCCTATTGGAAGCATGTCGTTCAGTCAACAACCAGCACCAACTTCCAGACATATAAGTGAGGCAATTTCAGACCATCCAGTCCCAATCAGGCCTCCAGATAATGGTGGCTGCATATGGACCAAACCAAAATCCACAGGAGAACCATGCAGTTGAGCCCTGCCCGAACAACTGACACACAGAATGTTAAATAACATATTTGTTGTTTTAGTCACTAACATTCGAGGTAGGTTATTATGCAGCAAAGCTAACTGACAGAGCCCAAATCCAAGGCATTTCATGGAGTAAGGAATAGCAATGTGGAACAGAGCAACTCTTAAAGAGTCAGGGGTATATTCAACAAGAAAGTAGCAGAGTCAGTTGGCTGAAAAGGTAGGTCAGAAGTATTAGGTTACAAGGGTGCCATACGGTGTTACTCTTGCTTTTACCTGGCTTTCATTCTGTGACTTCTGGCTCGAGTATGTGGGGAAATGAAGCCAATCTTCATGATCATACCAGTAGACCAGAGGAGAAAGAAGTCATGCTGCATCCTAAAACAGCCAACTAGCACCTTTTGTATCTAGTGCTAATACAGTATTCTCCATCAGCACAGCAATATAACTGGCCAGCTTTACGGCTACACATCCCCTTCTGCGACAATTCCCCCCATACCACTATCATTTCTCCCTCAGCATTACTGCTACAGATTGGAGAAGCTGAGGAATTAAAAAGGAAAAGGACTCAACCAAAGACAAAGAAAATCCCTCAGTACTGTAGGGCCAAGAGGCCTGCTAATCTCTGGTGACAGCAACACTGAGAATACAACCATCCTCCAGCCTGATTTACTACTTTAAGAATGAGAAACATATACAGTGGAATATTGCTCAGCCATAAAAAGAAAGAAATCTTGCCTTTTGTAATGACATGGATGGAACTAGAATGTATTATGCTAAGCAAGATCAGTCAGAGGAAGACAAATACCATATGATTTCACTCATACGTGGAATTTCAGAAACAAAACAAATGAACATATGGGCAAAAAAAGAGAGAGGCAAACCAAGAAACAGAATCTTCACTATGGAGAACAAACTAATGGTTACTAGAAGGGAGGTGGATGGGGGATAGAGGGGGGATGGGTTAAACAGGTAATGGGGATTAAGAAGGGCATTTGTAGCAACGAACACCAGGTGTTATATGCAATTGATGAATCACTGAATTCTATACCTGAAACTAATATTGCGCTGTATGTTAGCTAGCTGGAATTTAAATAAAAATTTGGAGACTGAAAAAGAAAAAAATGGAGAAACATTCTATACAGCAGAGGAAACTATTTAAAAATGAAAATGCAACCTAGTGAATGGGAAGAAATGACTGAAAATCATATATCTGATAAGGAATATCTAAAATATATGAGGAACTCATATAACTCAATAGCAAAAAAACGATTTGATTAAAAAATGGGCAGAGGAACTGAATAGACATTTTTCTAAAGAAGAAGTACAGATGGCCAGTAGACACATGAAAAGATGCTCAACATCACTCATCATCAGGGAAAGGTAAATCAAAACCAAATTAAAATGAGATATCACCTCACACCTGTTAAAATAGCTTTTATCGAAAAGACCAGAAATAATAAGTGTTGGGAGGATATGGAGAAATAGGAGCCCTTTTGCACTGTGGTTGGGAAGGTAAACTGAGGTAGCCACTAAGGAAAACAGAATGTAGCTTCCCAAAAAATATTAAAAATAAAAACGCTGTATGATTCAGCAATTCCATTTCTGGATATTTATCTGAAGAAAATGAACACTAACCCAAAAAGACATCTATACACTCATGTTTAGTGCAGCATTATCTATAATAGCCAAGATATGAAAACAGTCTAAGTGTCCATCAGTAGTTGAATATAAAAGAAGTTGTGATATATATATATATATATATGTTATATATTATAATTATATCACAGTATATAATAATATATGTAACTATGTATTTTAGCCATTAAAAAGAATAAAATCTTACCATTTGCCACAACATGGATGAACCCTGAGGGCATTATGCTAAGTGAAATAAGTCAGAGTAAGACAAATACCTTATGATCTCTCTTACACATAGAATCTAAAAAACAAACAAACAAACAAAAATCCAGAGTGGATTCCTGTGCATTTTCATCATATTCTGTGCCACGTTATGAAAATGAACCCTCTAAAATGGGAAATAATAATTCTTAGTAAATTCATATGAAACATGAATCTTACTTCTTAGTGTAACCTAATCACACTAATCAGGTAATCTGTCTATCATCAATATTAACATCAATATTTACTCAATGCTCCTCAAATGCCAGTGGTACAGTGGAGAGCAATACGATAACCTACCTATTTTGAACACTTAAGTATCCAACAAATACTTTTCGTTGATTATTAAATAAGTCAGAGGTCAATAAAAAAAAATCACCCACTAGTTCATCTGTAGACTGGGATTATGCAAAATGATGTTCTTTCACAGTTGGTGTGCTATTCTTTTACTTGTTTTTCTCAGGCTGGTGCTGAAATGAGCTTGCATTTCTTAGCATGCACCAATAAATGCGACAGAGCACTGGCCAGGAAGTTATGCTGAGGGAGAAGAGGAATTGAGTTTGGGATTAGCATTTGTACAGCATTTGCCAGACAAAGTCCTTGTGGGTTGATCTGTGGGCTGTTCTGGAAGTCCTTCTCACAGCACCATTTCTTATATTGCCAACGTCACAATAAATATCCCAGGGCAGAAGTAGCTGGTTTTTCACCCATGCAGAAACCTGTTTTGCTCACGTTATCATGGCACTTTGATTCCAACATGCAAAAAAGGCTTTCATATTTTTTTTTTCTTTTTAACCAGTTCTCCTAATAGGCAAGTGAAAGCTGTGATGTCACACATACACACAAAATGAGAAACAGAGGTTTTCAGAGGCTGACCTGTCCATAGCCACACAACTAAACATAATTAAGCTGACTCATGAACCCAAGTCCAAAGGCTAGGACTCTACAGTGGCATGGGACACAGGATATAAGTACTAGGGCCCAAAGGAGGAAATTTACCATCCAGTTATATTCTAATAACCCTTCTGTTCTTGAATGATTTAAGAATATCATCCAAGTGATCACCTAAGACAGTGATACAGGGACTATAATAATTTTTCAAACAATGAGTAAGAAACTTGGTTGACCAAAGGATAGGAGAGGAAAAAAACCCATCAATATTGCCTTATGATAAAGACTGATATTTATTTGTAAGCCCTCTCCTTCCACTTCTATTAAAGTGCCAATTTATAATGACCATCGTAGTATATTTTACCTAAAAAGAAAATACTGTCTTATGACTTAAAGTATAAACAGCAGTTAATAAATGATTTTGCCTCTCATTCTTAAAGTGGACATATGCATACATGGTTTTATTTCATACTCTACAGAAAAGGCTCTGATCCCTTTTCTAGTTCTAACTCGCCATGAGAACATGAACAAGTGACTGAATTACTCTAGATCTCAAATGTTTCACTAATAAAACAAGGTGATTAGACTTCAAGTCTGAAGCAACACAAGAGAATGGAAAGAATTTTGGATATAGCCACAGTTAAGACTGAATCTGGGATCTAGCATTTTGGTAAATATCTGGCTTTGGGTCCATGCTTGACCTCCTTCCTCATTCAGGTAAATGGAGAAACTGCATCCATCTCCCAGGGTTTGGTAAGAATAAAAAATAAT
Source organism: Felis catus (assembly GCF_018350175.1). Lineage (NCBI taxonomy): Eukaryota > Metazoa > Chordata > Mammalia > Carnivora > Felidae > Felis > Felis catus. The sequence continues at coordinate 36,324,950 of NC_058378.1, read as the reverse complement.
ATACTTAGAGGCACCCAGCACAGTGCCTGACCCACAGAAGTACTCAATAAAGAACAGCTGATGATAATCATTCATTCATTCATTCATTCATCCCACAAACATTCACTGAACCTCAGTTCCTTGCCAAGCATTTTTCTAGGTGTGATGGATACAGGAATTAACAAAACTGATAACCCTCCCTGCCTTCCAGCTGGTGCTGTGGCAGCATGGAGACCCATAACTGTACAGAGGAGCTAAGTGCCTTATACTGCAGAAAGCTTCCGATTCCACTCTCAGCCTCCCTATAGAATCCAGAGCCATTAATCCCCCTGTGCCTCATCCCAGGCTGGCTAGAGACAGCACTTAAGGGGACAGCATGCAATAGAATGACTCTGCTAGACCTCTCTCATCACCCTAGTACATCAAACACCACGGAGGGCAGAGTTACCCCTGGGCTTCACACATATCTCGCACCTTTGCCCCTTCCCCCTCTGCTTTGCCAGAACTGTTCCCCAGGCCTGCACCAGAGCCTTCCAGAAACCTCCGTGAAGGCCAAGTTCGCTTAGAGGCACTACCCCGTACTTCCCACCAGAGGTCGCCCTCCCACACAAGCCCAAGCAACTAGAACCGGGCTTTGCCTTCTCAGCAGCAGTGACATTATTTTCTTTCTCTATTTTTATCTATTAAAAAGATTTCTTCACAGCCATAACTTAGATCTCTACACTAAAATGGAGCAACAGGAAGATATAATGGTGCATTTCATTTATGAATGACCTATAATAAATTACTCTGAAGTGTCCCGAGTGCCAGAAGACAGAACGCTTTGTCTGCCCATGGACTGTATTTCACATACTTTAATTTAGCTGACACATAAAACTCATTTGACATTTCGCAGGTATTTGTGTGGGGCGGGGGGAGGGGAGCACAGGGGAGGGGGTGTGCGGGCGGGGACCACTGCGGGGCAGGGCAGAGAGTGGAGGCAGCGGGCAGAGCCAAGGATATCTGGTTCTTGTTGAGAGTTAAGGTATGGAGCCTGGGTAACCCTGGCAACACGAGGTCGTTCCCGAGCAGATTGTTGTCCAGGATGAGTTCCTCCAGGCTCCCGAACGCGCTCAGTCCTTCCAGTGACCTGCAATGACAAAGGCAACAGGAAAAATGATCCTGCACTAAATCAGGGAGGCCATTATGAGCCGAAATAAATATTTTAACCTTCCCTTTCAGGACTGGGAATAGTTTGGGCTTGGTGCCTGTCAGCAAAGTGAATGACAAGAATTAGTAGCGGGAGCCGGGGTGGGGGCGGCGGGGGAGAAGGGGCCGCTGGCACTCACCGCATCCTTCACGCATTGCCAACATGAAGGATGAGGGTCACTTAGTGAGTAGCCAGGATCCAAAACAAAGGGCTTCAGATACGGCCTGCAGGATAAATTTGTCAATGTCTTGTGCCTTCAGGCACCCAGCCTCGGCTGACCCTAACCTCCATTCCCAAGATAAATAACTCTGTCACAGTTCACCTTCATTCCCTGGACACAAATTTAAGTTGTCATCCATCATTCCTGCCCAGAAATATCATACCCCTCTTACAATAATAAATATAACTTCAAGTATCATTTCTTAGCGGTTCTCCTCTGCACAGTCCAGGAAACGGCAAGGAAGGCTTCCTTGCTCTCCCTTCTCAGCCTTTGACTTTTATCCCCCGTTTTTTTTTTTTTTACACTAATCACTTAATTTGCGTCTGCCCAGTGTCCCTGTGGCTGCCCCCAAAGGCAAGGCATCTTCAGAAGCACATAATCACTCCAGTCGGAGAGGGTTGTTTCTTTTTCTTTCATGATTTCCTTTCCTTTTTGTTTTTGTTTTTGTTGGGCAGGGAGAGGGGCGGTGGTTTAAGGAAGGAGTTGGGGGAATTTCTGTTTCAGTGCTCCCGGCTTGAAGTTACAGTTTTAATTTATGGAAAGTGGATTTCTCACTTTATTTTTGAAAGAAGTGTGGAATGCAGCAATGTAGATGTCAAGGCAGTAAATAATCAAGGATCTGAAAGAATTAAGTACCCGGCTCAGGGGGGGAAAAAAAAAGTATCAGAAAGGGAAAAATAGCCTTGTTTACACAGTTAGCTGAAAGTTAACTCTTGATGTTATGGTCTCAGGAGTGTTGGGGGTGGAGGCGGTGAGGGGCAGTTGTGCGCATGTGCTACTCTCCGCGCGCGCAGACGTTAATTAAAGAAAGCCGCCCGGTGGAGGGACTTGCACAGACACACATAGTCCCAGCTCATTCACCTGCCAGACCCAAGAGCTGTGCTGAGCTTGCACAGGCTGACAGCTGAGCTACGACGTCGACCAGAGGGCGGACTCGCCTGGGATCTCCTGGCTATTCTATAAAATGTGACGAATCAGGGAGATGTTGTCTACAGTATTTATTCATTTACTGATAGCACTTGCGTTACAGACACGCCTGCTTGTGTGTGCAGTGCCCGCACATCTGACGTGAGTGTGAACTTTAGCACCAAAGCTGTCTCCAGACATCTGTATCTCCTTTGTGGGATCTGTGCCAACAAGGCTCCAAAACAGGGAGTCAATATGCAGGAGGTGTGATGTGCAGTGTCAGTCATTAAAGCCCCAGACTCCACTGGGTGCACAGCTACCTTGGTGTGTCTCATTCCTCAGGGCCCAGCACCCACTCCTACAGCCAGCACTACCTGCTCCACAGCAGGAAGTCAATACCACTTACATTTTGGGCTAAGGGTCAATGGGGTCATTGTGCTTCATTTCTTCCTCCTCCTTTCTCTTCTTCCTCATGTTTCGGGGTGGGGGGGACAAACCAACACACACACACATGAAAGTTGTGACTCAGCTCCACCATTTACTTGAAGTGTGAGTTTGGGCATTATCAATAACCCATCTGCACTCCCTTGTTCTGTGCTGTTTCCAGCCCAGAGGAACTTATGAATATAAGCCAAAGAAGATGAACAAACATGTCACTCGCAAATGCTGGCTCCTTTCTTTTCTTTCTTCTTTTTATTCACTGATTTTTCTGGTAGCTGTGACCTTAGGGAGTGTTTTGGAGGGGGAGTGTGTTCTGGATGCAGGGAGTGGGCAGATGAGCAAATGTGCAAAGGTGTGCAGCAAGTCTGGCTTCTGCAGGGAAACTTCCACCTTTCCTGAAGTCCCTTCCCTCCATGGGGGTTAATGAGTGATGATGGAAAAGTGCTTTTCAGGAGGAAGCCCTGTTTACCACAGGGGTGAGGGGCATTGAGGCCACCTCCCTTCAGGGTGCCTTATGGATGGCTAATAAGTCCTTTGTGCACAAACCTCAGTTGGGCTATGGTCAAAGGCAGCATCCAAATACACATTGTTCCTGAGTTATGTTATGCAAATATAATACTCTTATCATGAGAATCAGCAAATGGTTGGCAACTGGCAAGCAAAAGAAAGCTCCCTTCCAAGAGTGTTTCCACGGAGGCATACAACAAAATGACAGAGCACGCAGAGGGACAAAGCTAAGAACACCAGAGGGAGAGCCCACAGAGCTGCCTTTCTCTGGGGCGGGCTCTGGGGCAGAGCTCAGTTCTGAGTCAAACTTCACAGAAGAGTAGGGGACGTTCAGGTTCAAATCCCGTTACCTGTCTGGTTGTAAGATTATTTTTGCCATTAATGTTATTAGCTGCTCAGCTAAAAGGGAACCGTGTTACATGGCGGGGGAGGGGAGGTTGCTAATTAATAAATCCGTGTCTTCATGTCATCAGTGTAGTGTGCACTTGGTGATTTAATCAGCTAAATTCAGAGCTGAGGAGACAGAGTACTGAAGGGTAAAACTGGAGAAGACAGGATTTCTGGGGCTTGGTTGGCATGCGGAAGCCAATAAACACACACCTGGAAGATGGCTTTATTTTTTGCTTTTAAAAATTGGACTTTTGTTGTTATTGTTGCTGCTGTTTTCATGGAAGGAGGAGGGGACAAATTATTTGCATCCATCTTTTTTTTATTATTATTTTCATCCATCTTTGAGTTCATACCCCTAGATACAAGATGCCTGCAAAGAGGTGTGTGCTGTTAAGTAAAATGACAAGGCAAAAAAGGCTTTAAGGATCCACTCAGATCTGTGCTGTTTAATGGGACAGCTACAGTAGCTACAAGGAAAAGATGATGAGATTGCAATTTCTCTGCCATAATCTTGTGTGTGCACAGCAAAATGCACCCCAGACCCAAGGGCCCTGGTGGAGGGGGCGCCTGTCACTCCACAGTTACTCGCCGGCTTGGTCTGCAATCTGCAGATGTTTGAGGAGTGGGCTGTGAAGGCAACGCAGACAAGTGTGCCAAGGTCAGGGGCTGGGGTGGGAGAGCAAGGCTTCACCCACTACCTGGGCACAGGCAGCTGGAGAGAGGTCTTCCCAGCCCAGGGAAGAGATGCCAAGGGCAAGACAGGGAGACAGGGTGTGCGGTCTGACCTATGGCAGGTGGTTTGCTCTGAAAACCTAATCAGCAACTCCGAAGCACTTCACCAGCAGGAAAGCTGCCCATTATCTCACCCACAGGTACCATCTCTGTTACCTCATTCGCAGGGCTCTGGCTGGGCTCCCCCAGGAGCCACTGCAGCTGCTGGGAGAGTCCCTGTGCCTTTTCCAAAGTCATATCAAAATGACAAAACATCACAACGCATTCAGCTCTAGCGGATTCAAACAGAGAGAACTTTTAAGTTTCCACTGTAATTAACCCTATCCTCGTTAAGATAATTATGATCAAGCTTCCTGTCACAGTTAATATCCCAGCATCATTGCCCGTGGCTCACACTCTGCCCTCATTAGCTTATAAAAACAGCGGCACTAACCAGGCGGCCCCAGCCCTTTCCAAGCTAAGCCAGTGGTTGTGAGCCGCTAAGGAGGGGCCTCAGGCAGGGCAGCAGGCCCCACAAAGGGGTGGTCGCTTGAACCCCAATACCTTCTGCTTCTGGGTGGGCTTCCACTCAGTGGCCTTCATTCTATTCCCAAAAGTTAGCCACTCGTCAGAATGGGGAAGGAAAAGGGCCAGGACCACAGCAGAGCTGGTAGGCTTGGGGCAGATGACCTACTAATCCCTTCTGCCTCTTACCCAGCAAAAATCCAGCCAGAAAAATCACCAGAGGACACCTCCAGAACCCTCCATTCAAGAAATGCCAACCTTATTCCTGGGGTGTAAGCAGTGGTAATCATTAGATCCCTCTTTCCTCCATTCTCAGCCTATAACAGGGGTGATGCTCCTCCCCAGCATGACTCAGGCAGGGATGGGGGACACAATTAACCACAGACCCTAAGAAGAAATGTCTCTCTCTGTGGAACCACAGCTGGCCTCAAACCCAGAACCAAAGGTTGGAATGTTCTCAAACTAATTAAGAAAATAAGATCTGAACTAAAATCTTTACCTACTCCAATATATCTATCCAGATATCTATATCTCTCTGTATATCTATATATAGAGGTAGATATATCTAGATAGATAGATAGTTATAACTGAGAAAATGGGAGTTTATGGAAATTCTAGAGAAGCTACCCCATTTGTCTTATGTTCACCACAGCGGCTATTCCTGTAGACCTGCTGTGGAGGTTCTGCTGCTGCCTGCTCTGTAATGGTCTTTCTGGATGACTTTCGTCTGCCCAGCCCCCAACAAAAAAAGGGATCTCAACGTAACCTCCATAATACCTGGAGAGTTGTCAAATGCACAGTAAGGATTCAATACCCCTTTGTCAACTGACTACAGCTTGACCCTGAGCCTGTGAGCCACTCCGAGAAAAGCTGACAGTAAAATCCCAAGGGCAGGGCAAAGAGCAGGCCTCAGGGCAACCGGCCAGAGGCTGGGAGGGCAATGCCTACACCCATTCCTTCAGAGGCCAGATGCCTCCTCCTATTTACCCTGAGGCCAGTGTCTACGAACAGGCAGAAGTGACATACAATGAGTTTGCACCCATACACCAGAACCAGTTATTAGGCTATTTAAATCCTTCCTTACCACTTGGGAATAACTGCAGCTCTGAATACACTGAGTACCCCCTCCTGCTACCCTGGCCACTCTTCAGAGCCCCCAGACCTTTCACAGTCCAGCAACTAAGTAGTTAATGCCCCCACAGCATGGAGCCTCTAGGGACCCTGCTCTAGATAGGATGTTTCTGATTGATCAGTGTAGTTGTTTAATAATTTAAATATCACCCTTGAGAGCAGGAATAGCAACTTGCACCTTTTTTATTTGCCCCACCAGGCCAAGCACAGGGCCTGGCACACAGCAGGTCCTTGGGAAAGGTCTGCAAACTGACAAGAGAGGCCATGACCACAGCTAGAAGAAAAGGACAGGCAACACAGACCTATATAGAGGGGATGAAGGAAGAAAGAAAATGGGACCACAGTGATATGGCAGCTCACAGCCCAGAAAATGGCCCAGTGGCAGCACTTCTGAAAGGCCATTAATCCAACCACATAAGAGATACTCTTTCTCTCTGTCACAAAATTCTTTTTATAGCCCATGTAAGTGGTTATATGTATCCACAGTATATTACCAGAGATAGTGTAGTATATACACTATACAGCATATGCCACGGAACACTACCAGAGATGGCGCGGTACGTACACTATACGGTGTATACCACGGAATACCACTAGAGATAGCATAGTATATACACTATACAATATATACTACAGAACAGTACTGGAGATGGCATAGCACACTATTCAGCATATACTACAGTATGTTAGAAGAGATAGTACTGTGTTATATGTACAGCTGGGTCTAAATATTTTCCGTATATTTTTCTGTCAGTCAGGTCACATAGCCAGGGATATATATATATACGAGTAATATAAGTAAACCAATAGGGGATGAAAGTCTCTAAAAAAAAAACAGACAAAGGTGGAACAGGCTCATGGCTATGTACAACAGTGTATACTGAAACCATGTGACAGTATATCATATGCAATTTGTCAAAGTCACCCCAAAGCCCTTAAGTCCCCTGTCAGGATAGATGATCCTTGAGTTGCATGGAATAAAATTCAACACTGGTGTAACAGACCTGAATCCAAGACCAGTCAAAAATCTAAGGCAGCTGACAAAGTGTTTATTAACTCTAAGTGGGATTACGTGTGAAGCCATCATGTACCATACCTAAAATACTAATAAAACTGTTATATAGGATCCCTAAAGAATTATTGGAAATGTGTAAAGAGCTGGAAACACAGAAATGGGTAATACAACCACAGTTATTTGAAAAGGGAAGATTCTTCACACTTTGGATTAATAAATTCATATACTTATGAAATTCTAGTCAGATTATACCTCTGAGAAACTGGTATTTGTTTGCCCTAGGACAAAATAAATCAGGTTTCTGGTCATGATACCCTTTTTACTTTTACTACTAGGAAGCTGAGAGTGAAATGGTGACTCAGATGTAAAAAGATAACCCCGTGGGGTCTCTATATCCACTTTCTAACTTTGTAGTTGAGAATTGTAATATATATAGCCTTCATATTTTATCTATACATTTTTTTAATTAATTCTAATAAGCTAGTTCAGATCCCCTGTAGTATGAAACAAGATACATATATGGCATTGAATCTCAAACAGGCAGTTTCTGTACATTAAGGACAGGTTCTGTGAGACCAGCTATTAATGTGGACAGCTAACTAGGAATAAAGGTATACTGTACCAGATTTCAAAAAGGCTTTGACGTATCCCTATGTCAGGAGAGCAAAAACTAGGCTAGAAAATGACGACTTTAGACAGAGTCATAACTGGTTAAAAATACAACTGAAGAACACTAATTAATGGCCCAGCTTGCAACGAAGGAAGGGTCCAGGGACTTTGGTCCTGTTTTTTGCCAATGACTTGGTTCAGCATATGTTTATCACATTCATGGAGTGCAAGACCCAAGAAAGATATTCAGGAGCATACAGTAGGATCCAAAATGATCGTACTGGAATCAACACATTGTTTCAGCCCAACAAGATGAAACTTCATATTATCTAATGTGAAGACCTGAATATAGACCTGAATATAAATATCAAAGAAATGTGCATGATTTAAGTATGTTCCCTACAGTATTATTTATAGTAACAATGTAAACATACCTAAATGCCCAATGATAAATGATTACAGAAAGCTCGATGTATCTGTATAATGAAATGCCATGAGGTAATTAAAAATGATATTGTATACATATATCTACTGATTCAATAAAATGTCAAGCTATCCTTTTAAAGTACCTAAAATGAAGTTATAATACATACAGCACACACATTACAATCTCATGCATGGAAATTAAATCATCTATTTCTCCCCTCCATTCCCTACACAAATTTTAATGTGTACCATGTTTTCCATGTAGATGGTTAAGAGCCATAGTCTGTTAGTTGTTCCTAGTTTATAAACTACTGTTAATGTACATAGGGACATTATGACAATTCTGTATGTATATACTGACACTTCAAAGCATACAGGTGTTTATGTACCTACATACTGATAGAGGGATCCAGATATATACTACTAATCTGTGAGTAGTGGTTATTTGTAGGGTGTTTTTTTTCTTTTCTTTTATAGTTTTCACTAGTTACTAGGTTTTCTATCATGAGTAAGTATCATATAATCAGAAAAGACTTGAGTAACTATTACTTTTAAATAAAACGATTCTCCAAACATAAGATGCAGGAACCTTGCATAAAGAGCAGTGTGTATAAAGGTTTAGTATGAATCAGCAGAGTGGGGCTGCCTCCCCAGAAGGGAATCTGATCCTACTCTACTGGCCCCTAAGTAACTCTACCTGGAGCTTTGTTTCAGGTCTGAGTGCCAGACTCAAAGCAGCATCAGCATTTAGAAATATCATACAATGAGACCAACAAGCTGGTGAAGGGTGTAAGAAACAGTGATGGAGACGGTCAAAATTATTTAACCAGGAACACAGGAGGCTTAGTTGTTTCAAAGTACTAAGTCTCTGGCATTCCAGAAGGCAGAACCAAAAACAAATAGGACAAAATAATAGAAGTTGGAAGGAAAGTTCTCAAGTCAATTTTTTAAAGCTTAAAAAGAGGGCTGTTCACCAAAGGAATGAGCTACCTTCTGAGTCACTATCTGTACATGATCAGAGGTTAGAGTCACAGAGAATGTTTAGAGGAAATTTCTTCATAGAATATTAGATTTGATGACTCTAATATTCTACCCAGATACTGTGCCTATATAACTGCAGCTCCTTCCTTTGTAACTACAGTTTATAAGGGCTCCCAAGAGCTGTTTCTTCCCTGCCAGACAGCCTGTTGGAAAGAGGACAGCAGAGAGTTCTAGCTCTGTCATTCTCCATCACACTAAACTGTGTGCCTTCTTCTGATCCTCTAGCTGGGACTGTGCAAAGCTTCTTCAATGCTTCCCTAACTATGGGGATATCCCCATAATTAAAAAGGCACATGTTGGGATGCCTGGATGGCTCAGTTGGTTGAGCGTCCGACTTCAGCTCAGGTCATGATCTCACAACTGGTGAGTTTGAGCCCCATATTGGGTTCTGCGCTGACAGCTCGGAGCCTGGAGCCTGCTTTGGATTCTGTGTCTCCCTCTCTCTCTCTCTGCCTCTAATCCACTTGCATTCTGTCTCTGTCTCTCTCAAAAATAAACAAACATTTAAAACAATTTTTTAAAAAAAGGCACATGTTGACACACTGGCCTCTTATGCCCTGTGAACTAGATTTCCAAGCCACAGTTCTATTTGACCTGTTGTGGTCTTCTTCATAGACTCAGAGACTTTGAGTCCCAGAAGAATTGTAAGCTGTTCGATCCTCAACTTCACAGAAGGTGACTGATAATCAGAGAGCCAAGTGGCTTACCTAAAACCACACATAGTAACAAAGCCCAGCTTAGAACCTTTGGACATAGAGTGCAATGGTCCTTCAACTGAACTATGCTAAATAACCTGTAAATAATTTCTAGTTGAGATCTAGAAATGGAAATTCACTACTGCCACAACCTTTATCCAAACACTGTATATAGATTTCTCATCCATTCATTATATGTCCTCACAATCAGATTGAGGTCTTCAAATTCTTTTGCCTTTTGATCTACATCCCCTCCTGACCCTCCTAGGACAATCCCCTGAAGAACTAATTCTTATATTTGTTTAATGTGGCCTTCATGAGGTAAAGTATACTTTAGGTGGAGCTAGTCACCTTGGCAGGTACCTCTATAGCTCACTCATTCATTCATTCATTTCATTCACTTACAAAAAGGTACTGAGTGCCAATTCTGTGCCTAGGATTTTGCTAGTCTCTGGGGCGATAAAAAGGACTGTGGCATGCTCCCCTACTTTAAGCAGTAGATGTAAGCAGGGTAGGAGTTACCAGATAATGCAGGGTAATGGGTTAGACTGGGATGATAGATAATACTCTGAGGAGGGGTAGGGTTAGGGAAGTTTTCAAAGAGGAAGTGGGCTTGAGCTAAATTTCAATCGGAATGAATTCTAATTCTGTGAGCACCCTCTTACACTTTATGCCAAATTTGGTGGCAAAGGAACATAAGAAGAAGAGGTAACTAATCCCGGCATGCAAGTAACTGCCATTCCAAAAAGCTTACTTGGCACAAGAAATCATACATGTGTTACCCTCTTCCAGCATGGCAGGCTCTCAAGATGCACATACATCTGGGGATATAAAAGATGTACAAGTCATGGCACCTGCTCCCCCTGGGCCTACCATCTATGGGAACAGAGAAAGAAGTTGGACTTGAAATGGAGAGACCATAACGGACAGCACATTATCAAGCAGTGTGGGCAAAATGGGCTCTAGACATTGAGAGGAAAGAAATGAGGGCTGCAGCAGTCACCGTTTTCCACCCACTCCTCCTGTGTTTGTCCTGAAGTTATTATAGCAAGTGGTTCCCTGAGGACAAAGGTGAGAACCAGGTACTCCCTATGAACGAGCTAGATGCCTCCATGTTTTATTCCCATCCCTTTGCCCATCTGGCCGTCCTCCATGCCTCTCAGTGAATCTTTCCTGCATTTCTCCCACCCTGGTGATAGGGCTTGGTCTGGGCTTTGACTATGTCTCTGAAATTATTTTGGTTCACGGCTTGAGCTTTTATAAAACCACACATGCACGCATGGAGCCTGTGGCCTCAGGATCTTGTTTGTTTTTAAGAGTCTAAAGAGTGAGTTTGTTTGGCGGGTTCTATAAATGGAGGTTTTCTTTACTAGGGAGATGTAAGGGAGTGGACATGGTGTGTTGCAGCCGCGGTATGTGTGTGTGTCGCCACGGGGCGGAATTCAGCGCCTGGTGGGGGAGGCTCCCACAGCCATTGGGCAAACATATGTTGGGCCAAGAACACAGCTCTTCAACCTCATGAACTGTTTGCTTGAAAGATAACAGTGTCTCTTCCACACAAGCCTTTCACCACCCTCCATAAAGGGAATTTAATTCAACAGATGGTGTCTACTCATTGCAAACCAACCAGAAAAGGAGACATTTACATGGCTGTGCCTCAAGGCCCTGGGGACCCAAAGGGGCCCTAATCAAATACCTGCCCAAAGACTAGCTTCCCCATGGGTAGGGCCCCCTGGAATGGAATCAGGCCAGGAACACCAGCAAAAATATGTCAACTACTGATTCTGTGAGGTCCCAGTTGGCTGAAAAAGGTGAAAACATGTTTTCTGTCCCAGACTACAAGATACCTTTATATCTCCTGAAGGAAAGAAGGCCTTGGGTGATATGGTGACCTCCAAAAGTGGCTTACTATTAGAGCCATTTTCCTTCTTTTAAAAGAGCCCTAGTTCCGTGCTTTGAAAAATCGTACAAAGAATGACTTTGTTAGGATTGTACTCCATTTCATATAAAGGCACATTCTGGGACCCGAGGACCTACACCTCACAGAAGTTAACAGTGTTAGGGACAAAGACAGATCAAATGCTTGCAGATGTGCAGCATGAGAATCAAGAGATTTTTACCAGGACTAAATGCAGGTTCTTTCATCCCCATCTGTCTCTTTAGTTACTTGACTGCTGCTCTTGGGGGTAGAATGTCATGGTGGTATTTTCACAAGGAAGATGGTATTTGAATGGAGACTATCTTGTCAACTCAGTGAAGCCAAACACAAATGTGGCAATTGGGCACACAAAGTAACACCACTAAATTTGGGTGCACAATCTCTGTTTTCAGTTTCTGGCTATCATTTTCTCATCCATTATGGTGGAGGAAAAATCCCAGACCTATACACTTTGCAGATATTGGAAGAGGCAGTACATGAGATAAGGTATCTAAAAACAAGCCTAGGTAGACATAAGGATTGTTGATATTTGAAAGATCATTTTTGGAAAAAAAAAGTGTGTATTTTATTCTCAAAAGAACTAATTAGTTACCTCAGGTAAGGAAGCAAGTAGCTAACGCACCAAAAGACATACTAAAATGTATTCAGAATTGTCAGACAAATAAGGAAATGCCAGCTTGCGAGAACCTCTATCTGAAGATGACCAGGGACCCTGATTCTTATCCTGCCTTGGTGACTACCTTCCTGCAGTGCTTCAGTCAAAACCTTTGTCCTGTTCTGGGCCTCACTTAACTCTTTTGTAAACTGGGGAGGCCAGACTCAATTATTTTAGATGTCTGTTCATTTTCTAACATTCTCTGCTCTAAAGTGGGTTACAATAGAAAACTCCCAAACCAAGCTAAAGTTTAATCTTTGCCTTAGACATTCCATCACTCAGTAAAAAGTTGAACATACATGTAGTAATCTTCATATGGCCAAAAAGATAGAGGTTGGAGGGTAGCAGGGTAGGGGAGAGTTTCAAGTCTCAAGTATGAAAGCTGATTAACAAAATAATCTGAGATGGGAAAGTTGGGGGAGAAGAAAACTCCCGCTCTCCCCCCTGCGTTTTTTTCATCTTTCCTAGCATCCTAGACTAGGGAGTGACAGGCTAAGTGACACAGTGCTCAGAGGGCAAAAGATAAATGTTTGATGAATTGGCCACTGGTAGGGAAGTGATGGGCTTTGTATGTGCATAATGGCCAAGCTGCCTTTCTGTGCCGATTGTCTGCCAAGATAAGAAGCCATAATGAATGGACCTTGAGATGCCCTGGACAGAAGCAGTTTTAATTTGATTGGTTTTAATAAAATTAATTTTAAAAAGAAGAAAATGGCAGAAGGAAGAGGGTAACAATTTGGAAAGACCAGGAAGACTGAGAGTTACATATATCCAGAGTGGATACTAATCACTGGTTTTTCCATTCATTGTGCTAGTCAAGTCAGCAGAGGAAGATAGGTTTGATTTCGTTACATATGTAAATCATAAGAAAACCTGTATATGCCCAGTATTGTGCAGAGACACTTGAAATATGGAAATTAAATGGCCTGGCTAAACAGAAAATCACCATAAAAACTACAGAATGGATTATTCTCCCTCAGGGAATGTTTACTGAGCACCCCCTAGTGTGAATTAAACAAGTCTGCTCCCACCTGTGTGGAATCTGATGGGCTAAGATTTTCTAGCTAAGTGAGAAATACTCTCCCGGTCCAAGAACTCCTACTTTGATAGATGCTGTCATCCAAGGGGCCATGCCTGAATGTCTTAGGTACCTTCTAACCCACAGGCAACTAATCTCCCATTTCCATATGTATTCCATGATTTGGGTCCCCTGGCCCTACATTTGTGCTTGGCTTAACTGAGTTTACTAGACAGTCTCCATCAGAACAACACTTCTCTTAATTAAAACACCACAGTGGCAATCCAGGGCCAAGAGTGGTAGTCATCTAACCAGAGGCAGACAGGAGAAAAGAGGCTCACTCATCCCTAGGAGAACTCTAGCTATGCCCACTAATGAATTGCCCTATGGACTTTAGTGTGTGTGTGTGTGTGTGTGTGTGTGTGTGTGTGTGTGTGTGTGTGTGTGTGTGTGTGTGTCTGTGTGTGTGTCTGCGTGTGTCTGTGTGTTTTCCATGTGCAAAAGTGGGAGTTGGAGCAGACAATCTGCTCCATCTTTGCACTGACATTTATTTGAGATCTTGTACAGCTCAGACACTCTGATAAGCCCGGGAGTGCAAATACAGCGAAGATATTATCCTGTCCTCAAGGGGCCCACGATCTCATGAAACAAGGGCAAAAACACAGTTATAACACAATGAGGTTTAAATGCTCCTTTTGCCTTCAAGCGACCATAAAAGATCTTTAAGGTCCCATCTAATATCTAAAATGTCCTAAGATTAGAGCCCTAACTACCATTTTTTGCTTTGATTTTTAAGACCAAGTATAGAATTACAAAGAAGTTTGGTTATCCAAGCACTTTAATGGTCACCTTCCATGATATCATGCATTTCCAGGGTTAGGAGAAAGAATTCTATGCAAAATGCAACATTAAAAATAGCCCCCACCCCACCTCTGAGGGTACACATTTCTCCATGACTGCAAAAGGAAAGCCACTCATTACTAAGCAGCTCAGTGAAGCTCACACTATTGGAGAATATAAAGTTTTATGAGCAGGTCTCTCCTTCTCTCTCTGGATATAAGTGAGAAAGTGAGTGAGTGAGAAAGCTGGAGAGGTCTGGCTTAGGAGTCCAGGTGAATTATAGACTGCCGCTCAAGATTCACAGCTCTTCGTGGTAGGAGGTTAATATTCTCACATGTCATTAGGTCTGCTGGCTCTCCTGATGGTTCATTGAAGCAGGCAGCAAATTATTTCCTCATGCTGCAGAGGACAGCACACTTCAAAGCAAGAGAACTCAGGTCAGGATAGGCCTCCAGGTGGATTAATGACTTGGGATCACAAGGGGTTGTCTCTAGGTAAGAATGAACCTGAAGCTTTTGACAAAGCTAACTTTTTTGATCTGTCTTGACCTGGCTTTTAAGCCAGACCTCCAGATTTTATTTCTATCACCTTCTAAGGACCTGTCAAGATTTGTGGGAAGACTGAGTAACCTGTCTGGTCATTCTATCTTCACTTGAAGTGCCTCTACCTGCTCTCTGCTATTGTACAACTCACCCATGGTTCAAGATGGAGCTCAAACCCAACCTTCTTGGAGAAGACTTTTCAGCCTGCCCCAGATGTGGCTGAACTTCTCTCCCAAAGCCTTCTACTCTGCATGTTCTTTCCATAACTGTTCCACAGACTTGGTCTGCTCACCTATGTCCTAGGTGTCTTACTCTTGTCTCCTTGACAATTAATTAAAGACCCCCTCTTGGCATCTCCCACAGTGATGGCTAAGTAGGAGGAGAGGAAAACCTACCTACCCTGGATACAGGCCCAAATCCTAATCCTATCTCCTTTCCAGAAGAAAGGGCCAAGAAGAGCCTCAGAAATGTTTATAAGACACACTCCTTAAAATACTTGTTTATCGGTAACTTGGAAAATACCACGTCAGTCCCAGCTCACCCAATTACTATATATGAGCAGATGCCTTCCTTTCCCTCTCTGTACCTAAGATTCCTCCAGAGAGGAATAAAGGGGGTGACTGTATCAGTGTGTCTAGAAGGGTGGTTTGTAGATCACATGTCTCAGAGTTCAGATGCCAAAAACCAACCCTAACTTACAAATCACTCTTTGTATGGCTGGGGTCTGGATATCTCCAGTTAATTTCCCCACATCATTTCCATGATATCAAAGTGTGAGAACCATTGGGGGTCCTCAATTCAAATATCTTCAGGGGCAAGTCAGGTAACATGCTGTATTTCAATGAATCCAAGGTTATTTTAGGTATTAACAAGAGAGAAAAACCAATGTCAATTAAAAATAACCCAATATTTCCTACCTTAAAATACCTCAGGAACTCTCTTCCTTTCTTATATCCTGCTTGTGGCTTTGCAAGAAACACATTCATAAATCAAGGTCATTACTCCAACCAATATTTGCTTCATGATATCAAGTGTATGCCCTTTCCACATACACAATAATTTTGTCTTTCAATGCCAAATTACAGTGAATTATTAAATGGCACATGAGTTATCAAAAATGTGTACTAGTCAAGTGAGGTGAAAACAGTAACAACTTTAAGTTAGGATGTGTAGTGACAACAACTCCATCACAACTGTTTCCTGGCTGGTGACAATTTTAAGAAGCCATCTGTTTTGAGATGGATTCAGAGACGTTGAAATGTGGAGAGGAAATGTTCATTTTAGAAGTACTGAAATACAGACAATGCAGAGAAGACAGTAAGGACTGGTGAGGACTGAGGGAATCCCAGCATATGCTCTACCCAAAGGTATCTGAATTAGTATGTGTGTTGTCCACACACACAGTGATGGGCTGTACTTGGCCCAGGAGGGTGATTATGTTATCTGTTGTCTACACAGGAGTACCTCCCGGAATAAAGGGGCACTGTTACTCATTATGACCTGAAAATAGGCTTTAACTAGAATTGTCCTGGGCAGACAGGGATGGAAGTTACCCTACCCGTGAGCCAGCAAACAGCAACCCCTGAGCAATGTGATCACTAGAGCCTGATTAATTCTAACATTTAGGTCTGTAACATCATGCATCAATTGAAGCTGCTTTTCACTCTATGTCTTTAAACATCCCTGGAAGTCTGACATTTATAAGCCTGTATCTCTCTTAACTCCCCACAGCCACCTAGCATTGACCCAAAACTATCCCTTCCTAATAAGACATGCCTGTACTTTCTCCTGAGAGAACACTGCAGCTCACCAGAGATCCCTACAGGTGTTTGATGGGATTTCATCTGTGGTCCTCAATGATGGGTGATTTTGCCTCCCTAGGAGGCACTTGTCAATGTCTAAAGACATCTCTGGTTGTCATAATTGGGTGGTGGCACTGGCATCCAGTGGGTAGGGGCCAGGGATACTTTAACCATCCTGCAATATTCAGGACACCCCCCCCCCCACAACAAAAACCTATTTGACCTAAAGTGTCCTTAGTGCCGAGGTTGAGAGACTCTGGATTAGGTGAAAGATAATGCTTTTTGCTCTCTCAGTGTGGGGTGAGCAGCCTCCCTCCATCTTGCTCTTACTACTGTCCTGCAAGCCCTCCTCCACAGCTGAGGGTTACATTCAAGTCCTGCTGACCCAATTCATGATCTGGGAAGGAGCCTCCACAGTGATGGAAGAGTTGGCATAGCTGTCAGTCTCCACGAGGAAAGTAAGAGAACTTTCCCCTTTCGTGGGAGTAGACAAGACTGACAGGCTGCGTGACTCTTCCCTTCCCCAACATCACCAGAAAAGAAAGTGACAGCAAACCTTATCAAGCGAGCTGGAAGCTGCAGCTTGTTAGGGCTCAGAAGTCCTGAACTTCCACAGATGGGCGCACCCTTAGAAGATGTATACACTTCTTGGGAAGCCAGAGTAGCCCATGAAGAAAACACCACACACAGAAGGGCTTGCCTCAGGCTTGAAACATGTCCCAGTCAGACATTTCAGATCTGCCTGAGTGCAGCTGTCCAAGTGTGGGTAGACAAGTCCCCGTCATTACTCTTGGTGGACTCCTTCTTTCCATGGGGAAGCAGCAGCCAGGCTGGACATACAACAGAAAAATATCACCACCAACCCCTCAGAGAATGGGAAATCCTGAAGGGAATGGCAGACCAAGGCAGAGTGTGGAGACAGAAAACAAGGGCACTGATTCAGGACCAAGGACAGGACGTGAGGTGCTAGGGCCTCAAAACCAGGCCAGGAATACTTCCTGTATTGGTTTTCTAGGGGCTGCTATAACGAAGTAGCACAAACTAGGTGGCTTTGAAGAACAGACATTTGTCTCACAGTTCTGGAAGCTAGAAGTCAAAGTGTCAGTCAGCAGGCACTAGAGAAGGATCTGTTTCAGGCCTCTACCCCAGCATTTGCCTTTGCCCTATGTGTGGGTCTGCCTCTTCACATGGCATTGTTTTTATAAGGACACTGATCATATGGGACTAGGGACCCACCCTACTCCAGTATGATCTCATTTTAACTTAACTAATTACATCTATGACACTATTTCCAAATAAGTTCATACTCTGAGGCACTGGGGGTTAGAACTTCAACAAGAATTTAAGAGGTTGTGGGGGTTGGGGGACAGAATTCAAACTATAACGCCTAACTGATACGCCTAGTTCCATAAAGAGTGCCAAGATTCTCAGCGGTGCCCACGGAGGTGATAGTATAAGCGAGAGACACCATATGTGTAAGTAGGTATGTGAGCCAGGTATTGAGCTAAATTTGAGGGTGATTTGCTATGTGGCAATAGAAAAGTAACACAAATGGCAAGATGTCGATGTATGTATTTCCCTAACCTGAAGAGAAACTCGCAATCACAAGCACTGATGGGGTGGTCAGCCCCAACCTCCTCAAACCATAATCATTTTCACTCTCCTTCCCTAGGCTTCCTAGTGCAGGCTTCATACAATCATCATTCAGAATATAAAAATAGAGCACATTGTTTATCTCAAGTTCACATGTGCATCCATCTGCATTCTCTGAGCCATTAGCCACGAACCTAGAGGTAAGTGAATGATGCTGCCGTGAAGTCAGTGTTCAAAAAAGGTTCGGTCCCCTCTCAGCCCCAATGATGTCACAAACCAAGATCTTATGGAAAGGAATCTTCAGCATTGACAAAACTGTGACTTTCAATCAAAACAGCACTTTAAGACTAGTTTCCTAATCTTGGCCAAAATTGGGGACAAGGCAGGAGATCAAAGGCTACTGAATTGAAATCAAAGGACAACATTGATGACTAAAGCAAAACCACCTACCAAAATAAATAAGAGTGGGTTGGGGCTACGCAGTATAGGGGCAGTGAGCACCACACCATTCAGTAGCCATCACAAATCATGGTCACGAGTCAGAAATCAACAACATCCAAGGGAAAAAGTCAACATGTATTCAGTTGCTTTTTATTTGAAGTATTAGACAGTTGCCACATTCAAATTGTTTATAATTCTTATGGGAAGACAAGATGTCAGCATGTGGAAATTACACAATATAAGAGTCAAGAAGTAACTCAAGATAACAACAGAACTGTCACAAAACGCTGTGGGATTATATACCAAATAAACAACATAGAAAGTAAGCACTACAAGAACTTGAAGGGAATGGTCCACTTTAGGCTGGAAGTCCAGGAATGATACTTTCAAAGACATAGAATCTTTAAAATTTTTTTTAATGTTCATTTATTTTTGACAGAGAGAGAGAGCATGAGTGGGGAAGGGGCAGAGAGAGAGGGAGATACAGAATCTGAAGCAGGCTCCAGGCTCTGATCTGTCAGCACAGAGCCTGATGCGGGGCTCGAACTCACAGACTGCGAGATCATGACCAGAGCAGAAGTCGGATGCTCAACCAACTGAGCCACCCAGGCGCCCCTCAAAGACATAGATTCTGAACTGAGACTTCAGATTCTAAGAATATATGCTGTTTAATCTAAGAACACAGAGGAGTGGGTTGATAAAAGTTTAAAAATTTTTTCATTCCAAAACAGTTAATATGATTTAACGATTAAAGACAAATGGTAAAATGCACTTACATTGGATTCCTCATTCTTTTTTTTTTTTTTAATTTTTTTTTTCAACGTTTATTTATTTTTGGGACAGAGAGAGACAGAGCATGAACAGGGGAGGGGCAGAGAGAGAGGGAGACACAGAATCAGAAACAGGCTCCAGGCTCTGAGCCATCAGCCCAGAGCCTGACGCGGGGCTCGAACTCATGGACCGCGAGATCGTGACCTGGCTGAAGTCGGACACTTAACCGACTGCGCCACCCAGGCGCCCCGGATTCCTCATTCTTAAATAATGCCAAGGGGACATTAGGACTGAGTGTCAGTGGTATGAGGTGACTTCTAAGATGACTGTGATCCCTTCCTGCTGGTATGCATGTCCTTTTGTAATCCCCTCTGCTTGAATGTGGGATGGACCTAATGCCTTAATGACTTGCTTCCAATGAATAGAATAAGGTAAAGTGATGGGATCTCACTTCTGAGATAAGGTTACAAAGACTATGACGTCCATCTTGTTGGATCTCCCTCTCTCACTTGCCCACTTCCTTAAAAGCTAACTGCCATGTTGCGAGATGGCCCGTGGGGAGTCTCATGTAGTAAGGAACCAAGGGAGGCCTCCAGCCAATACCCACCATGAAAATGAGGCCTTACTCGAACATCCTGTGAGAAAATGAATCCCACCAAAAGCCCTGTGAATGAGCTTAGAAACAGATCGTCCCCAGTTGAGCTTGCAAAGATGTCAGCCTTGTCTGGCATCTTAATCACAGCCTTGTGAAAGACTCTGGGTTAAGCTACCTCTAGATTCCCGACCCACAGAAACTGTGATAAATAAAGTTTGCTAAATTTGGGGGTGACTTGTTATGCGGCAATAGAAAAGTAACACAAATGGCAAGATGCTGATGTACCTATTTCCCTCATCTGCCAACTAGACCTTCTCCATCCTCATAATAAATGAATATCAGAATTAACTGAGATAAGGAGATAAAGGAGAACAAAGGAAGACAAAAAATACTTATACATGAGAAGGGGCCGTACATAAGATTTTAGGTGCCTGTCACAAGCCAAACACCAGGTGATCTGGGCCCCAAACCTTCTTTGGTAGCCTGTTCTACAGCATGTGGATATTTAAACATGGTGTCCAGTGGTCTGACTTTCTGAAATGGAGCTGGACCAGTCAAGGTCAGGTGTCCCATTACTAAAAATTTTGAAAGTGCCATGCCACAGAGCACTGAGCGACACTCCTGGATCCACAGCAGATAGTTTGGATTATACCATGTAGGCTTTCATCCTGAGGACTTTCACCTGAAAACTTAGGAATGACCCTATATTCATGAATGAAATGGTTCAATGATGTGAATGCAGGTCCTTCAGTCGAAGGGCAACACTCTACAGCATTTTTAGGTTTTCTAAGCTGAGCTGCTATCTGGTTCACTGCATTTCTGAAAGTATACACTTGGGACCCTGGAAGAGACAGGGGTTAACCAGCACTACCTGCAGGGATTCTGTCTTTTGTACATGTACATGCACATAAGGTCTTAGGTTAGAGTTCCCAGAAGTAGACTTTGACATACAGACAGCAAGTCATTTATTTGAGAGACGATATACAAAGCACCAGAAAGTGAGATCAGAAAGGGAAAGAAGTTAATAAATGATGCATCACAGGACAGGTTGCTGATGGGGCCAAATGGAGTTCAAAGGCTTTTTAGGGTAAGATCAGCAAACTTTTTATGTCAGTGGCCAGATAATAAATATGATAGGATTTGAGGGCCTTATGATCTCTGTCACCACCACCCTGTGGGAAAGTAGATAGATAATATAAAATGGATAGCAAATAAATATATAAATGAGTGGCATAAAAATGTTCCAATAAAACTTTATTTACAAAAACAGGCCAGATTGGGCTCTCAGGCCAATCTCTGCTCTAGACTAGTATGGGATGCAGGGTGGATCACTTCTCAGAGCTGTATCAAACGATGGGAAAGGGAGCAGAGGTATTTGTATTTACCAACCTCCTCCAGGAGTCAGTGGTTGATGGCTGAGCAGGCTCCAGTGGCCTGAGAAAAGGTACAGGTGCCTGGAGGTGGAATCCATGAAATGGGTGGACACAGAAATGGTGAGGGCCAAAGGGATACATGCAGAGCACCCAGAGCTATATAGACCCTGCCCCAGCCTAATCTATTCTTAAAGAGGAGGAAGAGAGGGTGGTGACAGAAAGGGAGAGAGGAGCAAACACACAGTTCCTCCATGGCGAGTGGTGTAGACAGTCAATATTGCTCTCCTTCTTCCCTCCCTTTCCCTCTTCCTGCCCCACTGGACTTTGAAGGAACTATCACAGCGTGGGACCAACTGGCAGCGTTCTCCAGTGACATAGTTTACCTGTTGCCCCAGTTATATTCTAGCCATAGCCAGACCACACCAGCCAAGGCCTCACCTCCTTAGTACACTGAGAGACTCTCTCAGTCTTGAAGAAGTCTTTCCCTGGTGTGGAGTTTTTTGTTTGCAGTCTTATTTTAATTGAAATTACAGTGTCATTTTGCTGGATGAGAAAAAGATTGAAAAAAATCAATAGAAGGGATTGTGCAGCGTCCAAGTCTATGGTCCCCAGCCTACTCCATCCTCACGGAAGGGGAGGAAAACCACCCATCCTCTCCCCTACGCCCCAGTTGAAGTCAAAGCAAAAGAAAAAAATTAAATTAAATCATCTTATTATGTAATTGGGACTAGGCCTCAGGCTGCAGCAGTAAAGAAGGGATTAAGGGTAGAGCCACCTGGGCAGCCATTCTCCTGGGTCCCATTACCACCCCCCTCATTCCTTTTTATAGCCAACAGATTAAAATGCGAGCCTAGCAATCTTTGATCTTTCACTTGCTGACACAAATCCTTTCAAGCTTCCAACATTTTCTGCTGAGGTAATTAGTACTAATTAAAAGGTTTCCAACAGTCTTTGCTCCTTTTTTTTTTTCTCCTGTATGTCTCCCCCTGATCCCCCTCCCCCAAAGAAATCGCTTTTACAAGTACCTTCTATCCCTGAAACATGGGCATCCTTCACTTTCTTCTTTATCTGACTTGGCCAGATCAAGTAGATTAGTGACTCCATTATTCTGAATACAAAGCCAGACAACAGGTTTTTACTATCGCTCCTGACCTGTTGAGAGTGCATGGGCTTATACTCAGAAACAAGCATCTTGGCTTGTATGAAGAGACAGTCCAATTATGCAGGGACAGTCACCACGCAGTGTAGTCTTCTGCCCAAGGAAGGACACCATTTGGTGACAAAGTGTTTTACTCCAGTGTCTATCTCACTCACACACACTCACACACGCACACACACATGTGCACACATGTACTGCTTCACTGCTCAAACTGACAAGTTGCAAAACTTGCCTCCCAGCTTGCTTTGTCGCCATGCTTTCTCTTTGTTAGGAGTTACAGGGCAGGAAAAATCCATACGGATTATTTAAAAGGTAATGCCAAAAAATTAAGGAAAGGGGGTGCCTGGGTGGCTCAGTCGGTTAAGCATCCAACTTTGGCCCAGGTTATGATCTCACAGCTCATGAGTTCGAGCCCCTGCATGGGGCTCTGTACTGACAGCTCAGAGCCTGGAGCCTGCTTCTGATTCTGTGTCTCCCTCTCTCTGGCCCTCCCCCGCTCACGCTCTGTCTCACTCTCTCGCTCTCAAAAATAAACAAACATTTAAAAAAAATTTTTAAACAAGGATCATCTTATCAAAGCTAAAAAAAAAGACTTGGAGAGAAACACATTCTCGCGTGTGCACACACACACACACAACACACACACACACACACACACACACACACACACAGTCATGGATTCAAATTCCCAATAAGCAAACAATCTCTATAGTCTTTCCTTGGCTCTCTGCCATAAAGTGGGGGCATGGAAGCTCTGGGGGTGTAGCTGAGCTGTGAGCCCTGTCCTGGAGCAAGTGTCTCCCAGACTGCAGCTTCAGAGACAACCGTGGCCCACAGCCACTTCTCACTGCCAAGGGCACTGGTACTGTGGTGCCAGTGGGCAAGACGGTGGTCCAGCAAGGAGGAGGGGACCCGGCACAGACTAAGGGCTAGAGCAACCTGGGATTCTCTCCACTAGTCACCTTCCGCATAGCAAAGGTGAATGTAGGAAGGGTAGAGGGTGCCTAATCTCACAGAACCGCTTTCTTAGTGAAAACTGACACTGGGGGAGGGGGGGAATATGTCATAATGAAACAATGATGTCTGCTCTCATGAGCACTGTTCTTACACGAAGCTCTCAGCTACCTCAGCCTGCTGACCCGGAGCTGCAGGTGTGAGGCCTGCTCTACCTGTCCCATGAGGTCCAAAAGTCGGAGAGATGGCCCATTTGTTCAAGGGCACACATTAGCTCCCAGCTATCTCCCTTCGTGCTGGCATTGGGCATATTCAGTAGGTGAGAAATGACTTTTCCACCCTTTGTGAGTCCTACTACAGCAGTGGCTGCAGCAAGGAGACCCCCCCCCCTTTTTTTTTTTACTTTTCTGTTAGGGTCATTTATGTTAACTGGGTAGAAATCTTCCTTCACAGCCTGTTGGTCCAGAAATTAGTCACTTCAGACCCCAAATGGGCTTTGATGCAGCTTTCCTGATTAGTGAAGGATGCCACTAAAAAATATACCCACTCCCTATACCCCATCCTGTGAAAAAAGAAAAAAAAGCAAACACTGAAAAGTAATGGATTTAATGATCTAGAAAATCTAGACGCTGGAAACTCCAAGGGAGATCATATTAAATTAGACCAGTACAAACAAGCCAAACTAGATTTATCCTCTTGTGGTTACAGATTTTATCTACTAAACCAGGTTTTCGGGGCTAGTGTCTGTTTTCAATGAATAGGATTTTTGAATGTCAAGTCCCAGCATTCCTAGGAGAGGATAATTTACCCCCAGGATCTCAGTTGGGCTGGGGCTGGCCATACCCCAGTCTCTGCAGAGGGCCAGAGATACACTCTAGTCCTCTTCCTTTTCCTGGGGATAGATGCCTGTTGAGAACCAGCCATAGGAGGGATTTGGAGGTGGGTGGAGGCAGAGACAAGATTCAGAGAAAAAATATGAAATTTTTCCTTGACTCCTTCCTGAGGGAGTGAGGAAACATGAGAGGGAGAGGAGAGAGGGGTAGAAGAGTTGAGCAAATTGACCAGAGAATGTTCTGGACCAGATGTCATCTACTCCCAAAAACATGCACCTGAACTGTATGAAAAGTACCCTAAATACTGTTACGGACCCGGCACGTAGGGAAATACCTTCGGGGTCCTTTTCTAGAGCCAAGGGGACATGAAATCATTTTATTTTTCTTCCTAGGAAATGATTCTATCACCTTGTTTCTGAAGCCAATGGTGAGGAAGCCTTTGCTTGTCCAGCCTGCCTTTCCTGGGGACCTTCCCCCCACCCCAGCGAGCTGAGCTGGGAAAGGCTGGCCCTCCCCGTAGGGGAGAGGACTGGATCCTGCCATGCTGATTTGGGTAGCTGCTAAGACATAATTATAATGAAGAGAAGGCGGGTGGGGGGGTGGAGGGAAGGAAATTACTTTTGAAAATTATGAAAAATACCTTGACGGCATCTCTTTGAGGCTCACATTTAGCTCTCGGAAAAGATTTCTGCCAAAGGGTGAGTTCTGACAGGGGGAAGATGAAATGAGGGGCTGGGGGTGGGTGGGGAGGGGGGGCCGCTGCAAAGAGGCAGCCGTCTGTCAGAACTGATGACTCGGCAGCTGAAGTCAGACTGGAATATTTACCCACCCGTTGCAGGGGGGATGGCTGGAGAGGGGGAAAAAAAAAAAAAAAAAGCCCGGACAGCAGCCAGTCTGGCCAAAATGACCACACAGAGACGCACACACAAGCAGGTCAGGCCCTCAGACCACCGACTACTTTCCCAAAGGCTCTAATCATCCGGGAGAGAATTAGGTTTAGACAGTAATCCAGAGAGTTTTCAACTCTGTTGACTCTGACCCAGACCCAGGGCTAGGAGCTCCTGGCCCTGCATAAAGTCAGAGCGTGCAAGCAGGGCTCAGCACCCACACTCATGCAGCAGACAGATGTGGGCCAGGCAAATCCTGCAAATCCCATCACTGTTCTTTTGGGTCCCCCACACATGAATTTTTAAGACATTGCATTTTTTCTGCACCAGCCAGCCCTGCCTCCAAATGAGCTCACCAAAAGGCTATTTTCCTGACTTAAGTCCGAAAGAAGCAGGGAGTACTTCAATGCAGGATTTGTTCTTTGTTTGCCTGTGGTTTGTTTGATGGGGCCACCTCTTGGTTTTGAGGGGGGAAACATAAAACTGGGAGTCAGGAACAGTGGTGTACCAAAGAGGTGGGGAGTGGGCTGGTGGGAGTGTCCAGCACAGCGAGAAGGGGTATTTTATCATGGACACTGTTTGGAACTGTCAGATCATGGTGGTAATAAAGTCAGAGCCAGGGTCTTTGTTATCATTTATATGTTCTTTACAGACAATGGAGTCCCTTACTGCCCACACCTGGGGCAACCTGTCCCCACTACAGGTACACCACTGCTCAGGAAACCTTGGTTCTAAGAACATTTCTGCTCCCCACAGTCTATCTGTGATCTTGGACAAAGCAAGTGACGTGTCTGAGCCATAGGTTCTTCATCTACAAAAATAAGGGATTTGGTTAAATGATTACTAAGTATCTTCCATTTAAAAGTTTCTAAAAATCCCTATTTTGCACCCAAATATTTTACCTGGAAATTTCAGCAATGAACCTTACATGACTACATTTAAGGAAAGGACAGGGCTCACACACATCATGTGTAAAGATGGGTCCATTCTGGGTGCACTCTCCAGTACTGCTCAACTATTGGATCCACCCTCAAAGGTAGGGCAGGAGCGCCCCTGACCCTGAACACTGCCGGTCAGCTTGTCCGCTGTGGCAGAGGGACGTGGTAGGGGAGCCACAGGAGTGTTTACTCACTCGCTCTGCCTAGAGGCTGGCCAGCACTACCACACCAGTTCTCTGTTGCCCCGAAGTCAGGGACACCGGCGACGCCACCAATTTACGTAACACTCTGAGACAGAAGGCAGCCCAGATTTGAAGGCAAAAGGTGTTTTGTTCGGTTTCTTTCCAAAGATGAGTTAATGTGTTTCAAGGTCAACTGGAGAAAGGGTGCACCAGGCAAAAAGGGAAAGAGTTTAAACTGCTGCGGCTTTAAAAGCTTAACCAGTAAAGCCCCTCCAGCCTTCAGTCAATGAGAATCAAAACAATGATTTCAAGCCATGTCATTCAGTCTACAGGCAGGATCGCTAGATGAAGGCTTGCTCCTTTCCTTCCCTTTACCCCATTTCCCAACTGCCATCCATTCCCTACTCCTAAAGACCCATTTTGACAGAGTCTATTGTGCAGCCTTTTCAGGACATTAGCCACCCCACCACAAACTCTGAGGCAATAGAAGTTTTCCGGGGGCTCTCTTCTCCCCCCCGCCACCCTCCCCACATCTTCTAATCCTAGAGGCAATGCTGCAGAAACCTATAAGCAGAGAGGATTTCTGATGCCTGCCACTTGCTTAAAATTGATTTTCAGATGAGAACTCGAGAGAGCCAAGTATCCCCACAGTTTGGAACACTCATCATCTCTGACGATGAAGTCATTTGCTGCCATAAGCAGAACAAGGGTTAATGACCCAAAATCGAATAAATTACTGGATTCAGATCCATCATTACCACTGGTTTTAAAAATAATCTGGAGCGAGTGAGTGTGGACTCAGAGCCATCACAAAGATGGACGCGGCCCCCCTTCTCCTCCTTTGCTTACAACAATAAATCCTTCCGAAGTACATCTCAGGCTCACACACCAATTAACATTTCTCCTACCAGTGCACAAGGAGCCATGCAAAGTGAGTCCATAGGAAATTAGTCTGGAAATCACCTTACATGTGACACTGGGGGATGTCCTCCGTGTTTGGGATGGGGGCAGGCAGAAGAACTCTCTTCCCACAGTGCCACTCCACTGTCTCACCCTGGACGACGTGGTGGGGGCGCTGGGGCAGGGGGCTTTCAGCACCACAGTCAATCTTCAAACAATTTATCCAAACAAAGGCCAGCGTGGGGAAAGGGAGATACAGGGGAAGCAGATGAATAAGCAAGATCAATTATGGTGGGGGTGACCCTGCGGCCCCACTCCATGACACAGATCTCAAAGCAAATTGTGCCAGAGTGGAGTTGACATGCCTCGACTGGAAACAGCGTTCTCCTAAAGGAGGTCTGCTCCCCCCTCCTGTTCTCGGGCGGGGGAGTGAAAGGAGAGAATGGGAAAGAGGGGAGGGTGGGCAGAGAGGGGCCAAGGGAAGGGAGACCAGGAGGCGGGTGAATGAGAAACCACGCATAATGGCCTGGGGTTTATTTTACAGAGAACAAAATGGCTCAATTTGAGTACTTTAGACTGTTGAAATTGGCTAGCGTGAGATACAGGGGGCACCTCCAAGAGGACTGTTACATCAGCTGCAGGAGACCACAGGCCCAGGGGGCAGAGAAAAGGAAAATAAATACATAAACACACACACACACACACACACACACACACACACACACACACACACACACACAGAGGCCTCCTCCATCCTGCAAACTTTCTCGGGACCAGGGAGAATCACAGAGGTGATTTCACAACAAAATGCTTAGTAAGGCATCCCAATGCCCTTAACTCCTCAATTGCATCTCTGATGTGTGGGGCTTATCGTACTTTGCTCTCCCACTTTATGTTCCGAAAATGCCACATCTTTAAAAAAAGAAGCCTGGTTTATTATTTAGTAGGAACAGCAACTGTGTGTGTGTGTGTGTGTGTGTGTGTGTGTGTGTGTGTGTGTGTGTGTTAAGGACTGCTAATAATTCTGATCCCCCCTTTCAACAACAATCCACCCCTCACTAAGAAAAAGTCAGAGCGACTGACTAATGGGAGTAATTCAAAGTACCTCAATTAAAATTCAGGTTTTGGCCTTTCGAGCAGTCTATTTAAAGATTTTTTTCCCCTAGATTGGTTGTAGACAGATGATTATTAAATATTTATGTGTCTGTGAAAGGGGCTCTTGGAGCTTGGCTCGGCTGAGGGCTGAGCTTTTTGTTGCTGTTGTTTCTCCTCTTGGAGGGCCCAGGGAATGATTACTTTATTTGGTTCCTTAACCACCTGGTTCCCAAGAGCCCCACACACAAGTCTCTTGGTCTTAATATGGCAGGACAGGGGCACAACAGCTCTCTCCTATGCACGGTGGAGTAATCCAAGAGCCTTCTCTCAGCTGAGCTAATCAGACTCTCCTGAACTGAATCCAAATGCTCTCCCCTAAGTAGTTTTCACTGATGACTTCGGTCCAAAGGGAGCACGAGGGCTCTCTGGTCTCTCATGATCCTCACCAGCTACTTCCCTATATTCTTGTGTTAACTTTCCAGGAGGAGAAAGTTCTATCTCCTTACATGGTTTATAAACGCCTTGAAGGCAGCATCTGAGAGTGCTGCACTATCCCCACCTCTGACTGGCTGATTTATTCTCCTTCACTTTGTGCAACAATAACTCCTTTTCACGTTGACCTGAACCCCTGCATTAGAGGGGTCATTGCCACAGCCCAGAACCTTCCCTAAGGAGAACTAAGTCACCTTATTTTAACACCAAGCTTATTTTGGGGAAGAGAGAGTTTGAATAAGGATTTCTCTGCCCTAAGACCAGCAACAAGGACATGGGTGAATGGTACAAGATAGCTGTTTCCTCTTATTCAGGCAACAAAGGTTTATCAACATTTCTCCATGTGGAAAGGGCTGCATAAGGCCAGGGGTTTCAGTGATGGAAATAATCCATCACTTGTATACTCCGGAATATCACAGAGCTTTAAAAGTATTGAGAAATATGGATACTGTATTATAAAAAGAAAGCCAATAGTATAGTAATATTTATACAATAGTTCTATGTTTGGGGAAAAACTGTACAAAAAAAATAGACTGGAATGCTACCTTGATGGAGGGGGATGAATCGTTTTGTTTGGCTTCTAGCAATAAAGATTTACTGCTTTTCTAGTATGAAAGTAGACACTGATAAAATAAATACTTTAAAACAAGAGATCATAATTTCTGCCCTCAAAGGTGAGGATGGTGCAGCATTTCTTAAATCCCTCTACCATCTGCAACAAAATCAACTGAGAAGGAATTTAAAATACAGATAATGGGGACCAAAGCTGGAACTTCTGATACAATAGACCTGGAGTAGACCCAGTCTGTCTGTCTATCTCCGTTTCCCCAGGACTTTCTGGAAACATGCAAAATTTGATAACCAAAAGACCAGCAGATCCACCAGATATCCAATCTTCTGCCTCCATCTCCAGATTACAATTAAAAACTAAGAGTAGCTGTTGACAGGAACAGTGATTAACAAGTTTATCAGAATCTGCTCTTCCTTTATTTTTTTTTTAAAGATTTTGTTTTTCGGTAATCGCTATAACCAACATCTGGCTTGAACTCACAACCCTGAGATCAAGAGTCACATGCCCCACTGGCTGAGCCAGCCAAGTGCCCCTTGCTCTTACTTTAAATACGAGGGGAAGTTACAAGTTGATTCTGAGAATACCCTATCTTGACTAAAGGTATATATGAAAACCTAACCTAAGACTATACCATGATATCCCAACACATTTTTGAAAAGTTGGATCATTTTCCATTGTATTACGTGAAAGTTTACCTAGGGGTAGAAACTCCTATATCCAAAGCAAAACATCTTAAAGTAATTAAAGTAATTATCACTGAGGCTAGACATTCAACTAGTAACTTAGGATGTGAACTTGTAAATTACCCACCCTTAAAAAAGTCTTTACTCATTTTTCATTGATTTATGCATTCATAAATTTACTCGGTCCCTCATTCAGACACTCATCCAACAAATGTTTTAAGCCCATAGAGACCCATCAAACCCACCTGAGTAGAGGACACTGGCTTTACACCCCACCTCCCAGTCTCCATTTGATACCAAGACCTGCCTGGTGGTACCATGAACCACACGGATGATTAAGGGCAGGCAGGCAAGCATGGCCATTCCTCCTCTCCATTAACCATGTTGCTTCCATTTGTTAGGGAGAAATTCTATTCCAGGAATTCCAGTGTTGGCTGGCTTCTTCTCCCCCTACCAGATATTGTGAGCTCAGAGATGGCAAGCTCATTTTGACAGTACTTTTCTCCTTCAACTCACTTCCTCAACTTTGTTCACCTTCCTAATAAAGCCTTCCTTGACTGCCATGTTCATTAAAACTCTGTCACCTCCACCCAGGACTACTAATGTTATTACCTACTCTCTTTTTCTTTTTCCCCCCACAGCATTTATGGCCTTCTGCCATATAATTTATTTATGTATCAGGTTGACTGTTTAATGTACATTATAAGGTCCATGAGAATGCTTGCCAGTTTTGCCCACAGATGTAATATAAATATTTAGGATAATGCCTAACACACATTGGGCATTCAAGGGAGGGAGAGAGGGTGGGACTTACTTCCCACCATGGGCCAGGCTTGGCTTGAGTCAGTCAGGAAGGTTAATCTGCTGCTGGCAGCCATGAATCAAGAGGAAGGGTTTGGGGGATTATCAGCTTCCTCCGATTTTCCACCTGCCAATCCCCTCCAATATGGGAAGCCTGGGAACAGACTACTGTCATATCATTGCCCATCCGTCCTCTCGGCCAAGCCTGGCACCCCCTGTTCTGACTGCTCTCTAAACGCTGGTCACTGGTTCCTTCCCCAGATACCAGCATTTTGCAAAGTCCACAGCCATTTGCACATAAATACCAACCCCCACTCCTACCCCAGGCTCAAAACCCCATCATTTATAAATTTTTTTTTAACATTTATTTATTTTTGAGACAGAAAGAGACAGAGCATGAATGGGGGGAGGGCCAGAGAGAGAGGGAGGCACAGAATCCGAAGCAGGCTCCAGGCTCTGAGCTGTCGGCACAGAGCCTGATGCGGGGCTCGAACTCACAGACCGTGAGATCGTGACCTGAGCGAAGTCGGACGCTCAACCGACTGAGCCACCCAGGCGCCCCAAAACCCCATCATTTATAAAAACTAGTCATTTCAGTTTCTGTTCCCTATGCTGGAAATGGCAAAAGTGAGGCCCCGAACTTAGAAGACTAAGCTTGGGTTTAGTAAGCTTTTTACCAGAAGAGGGTAAAAAAACTCAAGCTTAGTACTCCCACTTTGGGGGCCTTTCAACCTCAAAATGTGAACCCTGAGGAGCCTTCTCAGTCCACCCTTCGTCCTCTCATACAACCTAAGGGGTTCCCACAAGCCTAAGACTTTCCAAAAATGTAGAAACAAACTCCTCTTATCGAAGCCCAATCTTGCCTTCGTGCCAGAGACTACTTGTCTCCTACCTTTGCCGTGCTCCTGGGCTCTGTCTCCCTGCCCTCTGCCTCCGCCTCAATCTCACACACATAGCTGAGAGTTCTTCAAAAATGAGCTGCTATATTCATTTAAAGATGCCCCCAGGTGAGTGGGGCAAATATAAAGAGAAGAACTACCTCCTGGGAACTAGGCCCTTGACAAACACTATTGCAAATAAAATACCTCTGCAAATGGATCGTTATTCCCATTTTACAGAAACAGAAACTGAGGCTCAGAGAATATAACCAACTTACATCCTAAGTCACACTCCTAAAAAGTGATGGGATGGGATTTGAAGCCCAGAGCCATAGATCCTGAGGGCCACACTTTCCAACCACAGTACATGCTATAAACTGAATGTTGGTGTATTCCCAAAATTTCTATGTTGAAGCCCCAACCCCCATTATGATGGTATTTGAAGATGGGGCCTTCGGGAGGTAATTATGGTCAGATGAGGTCATGAGGGTGGGGCCTTCATGATGGGATTAGAAAGACCAGCGTTCTGAGGACAAAAGAAGAAGGTGCCTATCTCCCTATCAGGAAGAGAGCTCTCAACAGAAAGTGAAGCCAGCACCTGGATCTTAGACTTGCAGCCTCCAGAAATGTGAGAAAACAAACCTCTGTTGTTTAAGCCACCCCAGTCAATGGTATTTTGTTGTAAAAGCCTGGGCTGACACTGCAGCAGGGGAAAACAGGAGTTCTCTTTGCAACCACAGTGTCACCTCTATAATACCCAGGCCCTTCCCTGGGTGGGGTCGGAAGAGGGTTGCAAGCCTACAAACAAGACTGGCCCAACTGGAGTCCCCTGAGGAGCACCAAATGCTGAAGTCCAGGATTTGGTTTTAGGTCGGTGTGTGCAAGGAGGTCTGTCCTTGGTGTCTTTCCTCCATGACTGAGTGACAGGCATAGTGTTAAGTGCCTTCTTTTAAATGTTTGAATGGTCAACAAAATGTTCAAGATCTGGAAAAAAAAAATGGCTCCAAAATGTGAAATAAAAATTATAAAACTAAGATTAATAAAATTTCAAATAAACTTCAACAGAAAGAAATCCTATGTTCACTGGTAGGTCAAGCACTAATCAAGTCAAGCTCTCCAGTTAAATATAAATATAACAAAGTTTTCATGAGAAAATTAATTTATTCTTAAGCCTCCAAACTGTAAAAATGACTTAGAATCCTTCCAAAAATTTCACAGTGAAACCTCATCAATTATATTTAATGTGAGATGGGGAAGGGGTCATTTTAGTACATTTGATATGTTGTATGATGAGGTCTCCAAAATGAAAAGTGCTCAGGATGTTCAAAGGTCTTAAAATGTCCCTACTTTCTGGCGAGAAGTCAAGGCTGGCAAAATGTGTGTGACCGCTAACATCTTCATTTTTATGTGTTTACTGGGTTTCGCTACGGCAACCCAGCATGACTGAGCCAGGTTCCAAGACAAGGGAAACCATGGCCCACAGAGGGGGACTGGAAGCCAGGGGAGGAACAACCAGATAATGGGAAAGAATTTCATACCTTTAGGCTCCTGTAAAAGGCAGGATCTCCAGGGAAGCAGCCTGCTGTGCTTGGAAAGCACCAGATCAGGAGTTAAGAGAGCAGAGTTCTATTCCCAACTTCATAACTGACAAGTTGTAGGACTTGGAATGCAGCCCCAGTTCCTAGAACCATGCCTGGCACACACCAGACATTCAATGAAATATGCTGAGAGAGCTTAATAAGTCAGTGTTCTCTAATGGCACACTTGAAGACCCTGGGCTGGAGGGGGGCAGGGAGACAAGCAGACTTTGGACACCAAGCATCCTTCCCAATCTCACTGCTGGCCACAACCACTGTCATCATCTTTACCTAACTCAGACTTCCCAAAAGGTCTCAATACTGGGAGGGGTCTAAGAAGGCAGGGTCAGCCATACACTGTGGAGTCACATGATACAGATCTGAAGTGGCACCTCTTCCCCAACATGCTAGGCCACCTTTACACAAATGCAAAGGGCTCCTTCAAGAGCTCCACACCTGCCACTCCCAGCCCACCATTGCCTCCCTACTCTAGGTTTACCTCCAGGATTTTTTTTTTTTTTTAACCACACTTCCTGAACAGGGCTCTTCCAAAATCTCTAAACAAAAGAAAAACCACCTGGATTTAAAGCCTCTTCAGAATGATGCTTGGCCACCTTTCTCCCTCCCCCTTCATCCAGAATGAGTCTGGAGGGAACCGAGGCAGGCATACTGAGTCACAGTCACCCCTCCGTGCACAGATACACACCCCAACCCAACAACCTCCACACAAGGAAGGCTGACAGCCTCCCACAAGACACACATCAGCAGAAGCCATCTTCGTTTGCAAGAATTCACATATTCCCTAATTATTTCAAGAGGACTTTCAGACCGAGGTAATCGTTTCCCCTTTATTACTTGCCACACATATAATGTCAGGGCCCTAGCATTCATGAGCACCCCCCTCCCCATATCTGCCCCCACCTCTACCACCAAAAACCCAAATAATTTCAAAAACATTTTTATCCTAAAATGTTCCCCTCAATTTTAAAAAAAAATTATCTTCAAGCGAAGAGATTTCTTTTCCATTTCAATCCCACAACAAGGAGAATGTCAGCCCAGCTTTTTTTTGACAGACAAATTATTGAATCAAAGAGAAAATGCCATTAAGCTCACAGGTTAGCAAGTGTCAGGAATGGTTTAAAGAGATATCCCCATTTATCTTCCAAACATGCACGAAATGTCACTAATGTGTGTTTATCATGTATAATCAGACAAAGAAAATATCGAAATAAAGTACTCCCGCATACAATAGAAATCTCCTTCCATCCTTCAAGATATCAGTGCTATTCAAATAGAATAATAATGATGAAGCCTCTCTCTTGAAAATGGAAATCAAGTGAAATGTAGATAGAAATGATTTTTTTTTTTGGTAGTTGATGTACATTTCTAAAGTGCATTAACAGGAAATCCAGAACTTTTTAGGTCAATTATATTGTCAGTATTGTCAATGCCACTGAAATGAATACTGAGGCAGTGCCTGTTCTTGCTGGAATGAAGTTACAGAAGAACCCCCTAGACTGGGGACTTACAGAGAAACTAGACACACACTGGAAGCCTGACACTGTTCAAGCATGCATATATGTGTATCTATACTTTTTCATTCAAATCAATCCCAGCTCTAGGCATTTTGGCTTACTATAAATCTCAATAGGAAGAAAAATATCTACAAATAACCAAATATCCGGCTTGATTTTCTTCCCCCCTCTCCCTCCATTATGACAAAGCATATTTATGTAAGCCAGATGCTATGACAACAATAAAACCCAGCCCTCAAGTGAATGCTCTGGACAGCAACAGTTCTATGACTCCATCTGGACTTGCAAGACCCAGGAGCATGAGCTGTCCACTGGAGAAAAAGATAGTTCTTGCATCAGAATGGACAGTCCCCTTCAAGTCTGAAAAGAGCTGGTATTTCAACCTGGAAACATTTTTTACCCTTACTACTTTCTCTCCCAATGGTCCCATCAGCTTTGTGACATATTTCCCCACTTTCTGGGTCACAAGTTTCCCAGGAGCAGAAGCCACATCTGTTTTAGTCCATCACTGACACTGACCTTCAAATAGCTGATGCTCAAAAAGTTGCTTCTTTTTTGAAAAGAAGCTTTTCCTCTCTGGTCTCTCTCAACCTCACACTTCCCTGGCTCTGGGATATTTCATAGCCCTATGGGGGAGTGGCCAAGGTCTGAGACATCCATGTGTTTAGGAGGCAGTAACTTACCACCTCAAGAAAGTTTCTGCTCTCCCAAATTGATGACATTAAACTCCTGTGTCAGGTACAATGTAAGGAAAGGGGATGAATGCAAGAGTAAAGGGTCCTAAAACAGTGGAGTACAGTGTTAAGAGAGCAAGTTCT
Organism: Felis catus; assembly: GCF_018350175.1. NCBI lineage: Eukaryota > Metazoa > Chordata > Mammalia > Carnivora > Felidae > Felis > Felis catus. The sequence goes on along the minus strand of NC_058378.1, from coordinate 36,289,293 downwards.
CGAATCAGCCCACCTCCTGTCCATCCAGCTGTGCGGTCTTGGACCTCAAGCTGTGTGGCTAGATCCTACCCCTAAGAATGAGGATACTAATAACCCTTACCTCACAAAGGTAGAGTGTTAAATAAGTCAATACGTGTACAGCCCTGACAACAGTGTTTGGTGCATAATAGGTTCTCAAAAGCATTACATATTATTTTTAATACCTATTTGTTTCATTTTATTATACAAATAAAAGAGAATGAGACTTAAGGACTGGTACAACTCCTCAGGAATATAGGAGTGCAGGAATAGGACCCAAACGCAGGTATGCAGAGGCCCAGTAATCCGGCCACTCCATCAGCTACTTATTAGATGCTAGCTATATACAAAAACAACGGGAAGCACGTCAAAGTAGACAAGGGACAAAAAGGAGGGAAAGTGAGGAGACTGTGAGGGACAGGTTTGAACAAAAGTGATACGCTGAAATAGGAAACCAAAAGGACCCACTGTGGCTGCAGAGTGAGGTTTATCATGCATCAGGAACATCACTATGAAATTCACCAAATAAAATGTTTCTTCCACAGGCCCACAACCATGTCCTCATCATAGTTATCTGTTTCTTTTTTAGGTTTAAGTCCCAGCTGCTCTTTGTGGACCAGGACTGAACATATCTTTGTACCCTCCACCTCCAACACGAGGCCTGGAACTTGACAGGTATTCCCCCCAAAATGTGTACAATAAAAGGGAGCCAAGCAGGCAGGCTACGTGGCCACCATTCTGAGGTTGTGCTGGGTGGGAGAGGGAGCCTCAACGAGGGAGAGCCCAGGAAGCCCTAAGACACACTGACATGAAATAGGATAAAGATTTATTTAATCTCCAGTTCACAGGCTACAGAGTGGCATGTGGACCACAAACCACACTTAACAAAAGTTTGTGAAGAGAGCCCATCATCACACCACAGAAAACAAGGCTCACCCTTGCAGGGGGTGGTATTCTCACCTCCAGGTGGTGAGAGAGGCCAGCAAGGCAGATGCCACCATGGAGGCACCAGATTCCTCCACTGATTTGCTATGCATTCCCAGGCAAATCAGTGAAATTCTCTGCTCTTAAGTTGGCCCACCTATAAAATGAGGATAAAATATCTGTCTTGAAATTTGACCTTTTGTATAATAACCCTCAAAAGGTGGATAGAAATTTCCCAGCTATTATATTTTTAACAGTTTATCTTAAGGACATAATCAGAGGTATGTTTAAAATAATAATAATAATAATAATAATAATAATAAAGATGTATCTCCTGGGGCATTCTTCATGGTGCTGAGTATAATAGGGAACAACAGAAAATAACCTAGTTACTCAACAACATCATGATACATACATCCTTTATAACAGAACAGGTTAAGACATTAAACATTGGGCTTCCAAGGACTATATTTATAACATGGATATATGCTTATAAGAAAAATATAATCCACAGATATAGGTGTATACACACAAAAGGAACATATATGGGGTTGGATGTATACTAGAATGGATTAAGTGTCTATTTCTGGCAACTGTGGAACTACAGGCAATTTAATTTCTTTCTTATGATTTTCAGTATTGTCCAACATTTCTACAATGAATATGCACTATTTTCATAATCTGAAAAAACATTCTTAAAAACATAATTTTAGAAACCCTGACCATGTCTACCTCACAGTACTATTCTGAGATCAGTTATAGTAACAGATGCAGAAGCACTTTGAAATGTATAGAATGATATGTAATTCAAGTGACTGTGATAAGCCAGTAACTAAACATTTGTGGTTAACCCCGTCCAAATGTCCTCCTCCCAGGCCAAGGCTATTGTGAGCATGGAACTGTGTGACACTCCACCATCTCATCCAAGTGGACTATGCAAGATTTCCATCTCCCCATTTCCACGTGGCAAATGTAAAGCAAATAAGATTTGAAGCCTCCAATAGACTGAAAAATGTCAACCCAGATTTCTCCCCACCAAAACCAACCAACCAACCAACCAGAGAAATTCCACATGTTAGAAACTCCCCATGAGCTTGGATCCAAAGATTCGGTGATATCCAGCTGGCAGTCTATGCCAGATTTGTCAAAGTGAGTCCCAAGGCTCCTAAAGAAGCGTTAATCTTCTGTCAGGAGTACCAACTCCAATAGGGCCTCAACAAGCAAATTATGTTCCGGAGATTTTAGGGCCCAATGGTGGTAAAATGTTTATCACTCTAATGGCTTTGAAGTGTAAACAGACTTCATATCAACACAGTGATTCTTCTTATACACACATTCGGGCTTTTACATTGTGCTTAAGTTGGCAGGCTTAAAAGTAGATTAGTGAGTTTCAAGAGTTAGGGTTTTCCCAGGAAAAGCACATTTATTGAGCCAGTTGGTCAGTCACTGATCTAAAACAATTGTTTTACCTTAGAAATTTTAGACCCTGAGATGTCTTAAGGGTGTCTGAGATCCAGAAATTCTCCCTTGAACACAATCCAAGAAGGGCCAATAAATAAACCTGATTCATGGCAAGAGGCATTACATTCAGAAAAAGACCCACACATCACAATAATCCACTCGATTACTGGAGGCAGGAACGTAGATCAGGGATGTAAACTGGCAGTGGATTAAAAGGAAAAAAAACCCACAATAATGTCTAATATTGAGATAGCACAGCTCTCAATAATTCAAAGCACATGCGCTTCTATTGTGTTACCTTAACCTAGCCAGAAGCCTGTAAAGGCAGGTATAAGGAGGGCTAGTAACCGCATTTTAAAAAGGAAAAAAGTTTAAAGAGGCAAATTATTGACTTGGCCAAGGCTATTTAGGCAATCGATGAAAGCCAGATTCATAACCCAGTCTCCCACCTAAGGAAGTCAACTTGCCTATGACAGTGACTAGTGGTAACCAAGCCAGTAAGGAAGATTCAAAACCAGCAGCTAAATCAAAGATGTTAACTGGGTGTTCAAGAATCCTCCTTGTGACTCAAGGATCAAGGAAAGACCAAGAAAACAAGTCTCTCCCACGAGTTAAGTTCAGAACCCAAAGCTCTTTCTTTCCTCAGAAAAAAAAGCTACAAGCATTTCACCTGCCTTCTGAAAGGAGGCAAGAGAGAGTCCAAGTGCTACATCCTCTTACCTATACCTTCTTACTTCACCCCATGTCAGATGCTGGGGAACCACCACAAACCAGGGAGCTGCCCTGTGAAGCTTAGCATCTCTCTCCCTCTCTTATCCCCAACTATAGAGAGAATAGCAGTAAGTCGAACAACACTCCACTTCTCCAAAAAAGTTTATACACATGCGTGAGCATTCCATACAATGTATGTAATAAACTGGAAGAGCACCCAAGTAAATAAAGAACAGATCAAAAGGGAGGTATGAGGCAGCCACATTCAACTCTGCACTTGAAAATTTAAATGAATACTCCTTGAGAGCAAACTACAAAATGCTAACCTTGAAGTGCTGAGTGGCAGGAAGAATTATGGGTTATTGTACTGTCAAAATGCCAGACAGCTGTATGTTGAGTTGCTGCGTTATTTAGACAATCAGAAACTTGGAAGCTAATGTGACATATTTTTTTTCGGTGTGAAAGCTCTTGACATACATCACGATAATTTCTAAAGGGACAAAATGTTATATAAAAAACATGGTGCCTTCAGGAGATGGCCTCATAGGTAGAACAGCCCCAGGCAGACCAGGAAGGATGTCAACAGTGTGGACTTCCCAAGGGAGAGGACCATTTCCTTCCAGTCTTAGTCCACAGGGGGGTGGTCCCAAGCAACATGGAGCACACTCATTACAACTTCCTACTCTCTCATCACGGAAGAAATGCTCTTGGATTCACCTGCCTGGCTGTAGGCTGGGCTGGGCCAGGTGAAGCCCACTAATTGCAGGATCATCTCTCAGCTGGATGAGCAATATGGAGATCACATTCAGAGGATGCTACCAGAGATCATGGTGCTGTGCAAACCAGGGGGAGAAATGGGGCTACAATTCTACCTCTGCTCTTGCAAGTTAGTTTACCTTCCACATGTATTCTTGATTGGCTCGTGGACAAGTACAAATAGAATGAGTGGTAGCCATTTTAAGGAAATTCCTAGCTTTGACTCTCAGGTTGCCCTAAAGTGAGAGTGGGAGGCAGGTCATGGTTGACTGTACCTGAAATTCTACCTTCAGTACTTTCACTACAACTAAAATACAAACATTAACACATTGAACTTCCAAGAGTCACCGCTAACTTAGGGCATATGGAAGTTCTGAGAATTGGTTTTGCCGGGTGGGGGGAGGAGGAGTATAGGATTTAAGATCCAGATGAGGGACAGGGGCCTATGGGACAGGCAGAAAGATAAGCCAGAGAAAATTCCAGATAGAAAGTACCATACTCTGTGGATTTGCCCTCTTCTCTGCATTTCTTCTTAATCAAAAGGAAAACCATCCCATCCAGGAGAAGAGAAAGCGGCTGGAGACTGGTGGGTCAAGGGGAGTGTTCCTCTCCTAACAAGCATTTCCAGTCAGCAGGCACAGACTCTATCCTGAGGCCACCTCTACCACATGTACCAATAGCATGACCTTTAGCAAATTATTTAACCACAGTTTCCTTAAATGCAAAGTGGGAACAACAAGAATAACATCCTCAAACTGATGTTGAAAGATTTCATGGGCTAATTACTTAGAGCAGTGCCAGCCAGGTGATGATGGTTCTACTCAAATATTATCACAGCATCCTCCTCTTATCATCACAGCTAACAGTTTATACCAAATCCCCACTGCCAGCTGCAGGAGTAGAATCCCCCGGGATACTTTTCCCAGGACAGCAAAGCAACTTTGAATCACAAGAGTTTCCTGTGCTCCCTGCTATGTGATCCTAGACAGGATCCTACACCCAACACTCACTCACCCCAGAAAAGGCCAGCATACTGTGCCATGCAGAGAAGGAAGTCCATTGTCTAAGTGGAAATCACCTGGATTTAGATGGTGCCACCCCCCCACAAGCTCCACTAAGCGTTGTAAGTAAAGACACTCTCTCTTTTTTTCTTTTCTACCTTGTTTTTATTTTTATTTGACAGTTAACCTAAATGTTAAGATAATACCCTGTAACCTGGGTACTTAAAAAACTGATATGCAGCCAGAGGATAAGACTGGTAAATGAATGAATTCGAAGCTGATTCCAAAAGCTGTGCTATTTGGCTATAGCTACTCCGGAAAAATTAGGAATACAAGGACTGGGGCCAATGTCTTCGCACACAACAGTGGTTCAATACTTTCCACCCACCATTCCCTGGGTCATTATGAGGATCTCAGGGTATGAGATGGTCTACTGACACCTCCAGGTAGGAGATGGACTACTCAAGCTCCCCACACACTTAAGGAAGACAGTCAAAGTCCGCTAGAGGAAAGATTGTTCCTTTCTCCAGTATCAGGGATCATTTTCTGCTGAAGTCAGGAAACACCTATATCCTTTAAGCAAATTATCATGGCAGGTGTGCTCACCAGAAATTTCATTTTTATGAATCAGTATGGGAATAGTTCTTGCCTACAATATGCATAAATGAAGAACCGGGGGCATGATCTATCCAATTCCATCCAACTCTTGCTTGAGTCATAGCAATAAACATAGGGATAGACAGGGAAGTTCTGCATTGGATGGAAAGGATATTTTCCCCTACTCACTAAAAGTTGCCTGTCAGGGGTACCTGAGTGACTCAATCAGTTAAGCGCCTGATTTTGGCTCAGGTCATGATTTCACAGTTCGTAAGTTCAAGCCCTGCGCCAGGCTCTGTGCTGACAGCTCGGAGCCTGGAGCCTGCTTCGGATTCTGTGTCTCCCTCTCTCTCTCTGCTCCTCCCCCACTCATGCTCTGTCTCTCTCTCAGAAATAATAAACATTAAAAATTTTTTAAGTTGCCTGTCAGAAGCACTGACCACTGACTTTCCTAATCTTCCTTTGCTACTTTAAATATAAGTCTTTATATGTGATAGAGACCACATCAATGTTACCCTGAAGGATGGCACCATTGACAAGCCTACACAAGATGGATTCATATGCTCAGGAATCAAAAACACATGCTTCAAAGTCTGAAAGGCTTTGGCAAATGATAGCTTATGACTCTAGAGTTTCTTAACCTATCTGTACGCCATTTTCCTCATATGCATAATGCAGAGACTGTCACCCAGTGATAAGATTGTTATAATTAAATGACATAATATACACCAAATGCATGGCCCCTGCAGGGCCTGGGACACAGAAAGAGCTAAATAAATGAGTCGTCATCATCATCATCATCATCATCAATCCAAATAGTGTCTGAGTCTCTTCATGCCACCACATATAGTAAGGAAGACATAAAATGCTTAATTCACCTGAATCCATACTCTCATAAGTCAGGGACAGCTGACTATTGTTCTCTGTGAGGTCTGCGGGGACAGTGAGACTACACGGAGTAACAGGACAGTGAGGTGTGACATAAGAGGCACTTAAACTGGAAGCCAGGCATCCAAATCTGGTCCTGCCTCACCCCTAACTCACTGTGTCAGCCTGGCCAGTTCACACAATCATCCTAGGCTTTGGTTTCCTTATTTAAAAGACAAAAGCAAAAACCAAGAGAATGTGAACTTCATCACCATTTCCACTCATCACCGAGGGTAGGCATCACTAATCAGTCATGGAACTGCTGAACACGGTGGTAACTCACAATTTTTCTCAAAATAGTACTCCTGGAAATCACTACCATAGGGTTTCTACATGCAATAAACTTATTTGTCATCCCTAACTTAAATGATCCCTGAGATTCTAACCCTTTAGAAGATGCTTGGAGATTTAACCAAATCCTTTAGCTCATACCAGGAAGTGGTCAGGGAGAAGCTTCAGTTGGAATGAAAAAAGCTAAGAGACCCCATTAAGAGACTCTTTGGGCAGAAAAGCCTTGGCAGGTAAAAGGTACCCATTCATCGACAGTGCTTTGAGACACTAATATTTTTCTATTTTCGTGTTAAACTCATTATGTATACCCACCTTATGTTCTCTTCCTCCTGCTCCCCAACAGCAATTACACATATGCCCAAAAATGTACATATCTATGTATATATGTACGTACACACACATATACAAAATGTACATATCTATGTGTATACATACATATACATGCACATAGTTTTCCAACCCTACTCTTCTACTTTTACCCTCAACAGTTTCCCTCTTTAGGCCTCATGTACACAGATCTGCTTACTACTTTTGGCAATTTTAAGCCTATGCTATTTATCCTCATGACAATTTTGTGAAATATCAGCTTCATTTTGCAGACAAGGAACCTGAGTTTCAGAAAAGTTCAGTGATGGCCATCAAAGAACCGTGCTACCTTAGGGAAGACTTGGAATCCAAACCAGGTCTCCTGGATCCCACACCTAAACTCTATGTATGCAGCCACTCACAAGTTGCCATGGCCCACAGTAACTTTCACAAGGCCCCCATTCCTGCTGTCTCCATACACCCTACCCACACCTACAATCTCCCAGCCCTAATTTTTCCCACATCTCTCACCAGGTCCTGGCAGCCTCTGGCATTTCCCAAGCACACAGTTCACCAAACTGGACCATTTCTTCTTTATTATCTACACAAATATTCTTAATTATTTCTCCTCCAACCTAAAGTACTTATTTCTTATTTATGGGCGTAAATATAAAGCCAGCAGGGCTCATATTTCATGGGGAGCCATTCCAACAGCATCTAGAGCCTTCCAAATTTACGGAGCATGAGAGCTGATTCTCTGCCCGTTTCATTATAAAGGGGTTTACCATAAATATTAGAATTTGAATTCCACCCAAGTAATGCATTAATAGATACTAAACCATTAATAATTTCTGCACTTTTTCATAAATGGGCAAAGTCCAATAAATAAACTATATCTTCTCCACAGCACAGCAGGGTTAACAAGTACCAAGGAGATTTCAAAGACAAACTACTGGTAGGGGCTGCCAGGAGGTAAGATTCATAATGAAACTACAAATTCTGGAGACCCATTTTTTACTGTCCACCATGGCAAGTATCTAAAATTAAATGCTAAGCAGAAATCCGTCCTGGAATCTGACACACAGCAGTTTAGGTAAACAATCTCTGAAATTAAAAACAGATTCTGGATAATAAATAAGTCTGCGTGTGGATCTCTCTGATAACAGATACCTCTCCCTGATAAATCAAAGGCGCCAGCCCTACTGAGCCTTTCTAAATTAGGCCAGATGATTCACCTAAAATATTTCATCTTGTGTCACCTGTCTTAATGAACGGCAGTAACAGATAGCTTCTTACCAGTTACTGCATGGGGGCCAAAGGCCTCCAGGCTAATTATACTGAAGGCCTGGGGAAGGTGGCCCACCTGGGAGGAGCTGGTGGACAAGGAGGATTTCACCATGATACTCATTTACTTGGTCCCATGACCCATGTCTACTAGCTTCACTTGCAACTGCCCTAGAATTGTAGAAGATGATCAGAATCAGAGATGCCAGATATCAAAGATAAATAGCCCATGAGGGGGAAGTGGTGAATCCAAGCTTTGCCATTCCTAGATGTGTGAACTTGGACAAAAATCCAGAAATCTTTGGGGCCTCACTTTCCTCACGTGTAAAGTTGGGATAATAACACCTGCATAGCCTACCTCCTGGGGCTATGTTGGGGTCCAACCAGAAAGTGCAAACAGAACTACTTTGCAACCCTCAAGCACTACTCTGTTATTACTCTAAGTGATACCAGTCAGTCATTTCTTTGCCAAAATTCATTGAGTACCCCTTACGTGTCAGGCTTTAGGGATAATTTAGTGGCTAGAACAGACAAGACCCATACTTCATGGAAGGGGGGATGACCTGGGTACAACCTCCCTGAAAAGGTGGAGGGCACAGCATGTTAGAGGATGGTAAGGCTGTACAGGGAAATAAAGCAGGGAGACTGCCAGGGCCAGCCTGGGCAGGGAGCAGGGTTTCTATTTTCAACCAGGAAGACCTCACCAGGGACACAACTTGCAAGACTAAAGGAAGAAAGAGAGCAAGCCTCACAGATACTAAAGAAAGAGTAGGAACATCCAGGGAAAAATACTCCAAGGAGGATCTGAGGAGCCACAAAGACAGGATGGAGTCCTTGGAGAAGAGGAAGCCGGGAGCAGGAAGGAGGCCTGAGGGCACAGAATGGGCTTGGCGGGGAGAACTTCAGCCTTTGGAAGGTTTCTAGTAGAGGAGCAATGTTTTCACCAGAGCACTCTGTGGCTGCTGTGCTGGGAATCATAAATATACATTATACTACTATTATTAACAGTATTGTTGCAAGATTCTGTTCTGATCCAATGTGAATCTGGGTTGGAGAAGGAGAGAAAATGGGATGGGGGCCAAGCAGAGTGTTGTTTTTCTTTCTTAAATGCTCAGAACAACTCAGTACAGAAAGGACTGGGTGAGTGTTGGTGGGATGGCACAGAAAGGCAAGAGTAGGGGACAAGTGAGCTGCAAGTGTAATGGAGATTGGGGAGCGGCCTCCTATATCCGGGGCCTGCTTCTGTCTCCTGTGTGGTTGTGGAGAGCTGTAGGAGGGAAGAGCAGTGCGTGGAAAAGAAAACCCACCGCTCTCAAGTCCTATGCCTTTGCTGCATTCAGTGAAGCAACGTGAAGCCCTATTCGTTTTAAGCCTGGGGCCTGTCTCTTTACTGAAAATGAAAACAAAATTCTCTTTTAAAAGAGGGGAGCTTGGTTGAAGGCCACGGACCGTATTTTATCAGCCTTTGGTGTCAGCAGAAGTGGGAAACACAACATAATAAGAGGAGCCATCTCGCCTCCTGCTTCAGAGCAGAAAATGACGCAGGGGTCATTCCATTAGTGATCACAGCTGCTTCTAAATGAAACACGTATAACCTGAATCCAATTAATGAAAGGATCCGGCAATCCTCACCACTGCTAATGCTGAATGAATCTTTAAACCTTGCTCATTCACCAGCTCCGTGTTTCACCATAGTTCAAAATCTCAAGAGCACAAGCTAATTCCTGAATGAAGGAAATTATGACTCAGCAATTCTTTTCAAATGTCTGGCAACTTGGCCTTTCCCGTGGGGCTGGGGTGTGTACTTCTCCCTTCCTGTACTTCTGGTACTTCTGCAAAGCGTGGACAAGTCTGCAAACAACGTGGCCCAAACTGATTTTCTTCCCAGGTGCCTAGAGAGAGCAGGGATTGTCACTGATGTGCACACACAGAGCCACCTGGAAAGGCTTTTAAGTGGAGCCAGTGACAGGGTGGGGTGAAGGTGTTCCATTTTTTTTTTAATATGTATTCATTTTTGAGAGAGAGAGAGAGCCTGAGCAAGGGAGGGGAAGAAAGAGGGGGCAGGGGGCATGGAACAGAGGACCCAAAGGGGGCTCTGTGCTGACAGCAGAGAGCCCAATGCAGGGCTTAAACTCACGAACCATGAGAACATGACCTGAGCCAAAGTTGGATGTTCAAGTGACTGAGCCACCCAGGTGCCCCAAGTATACCAGTAATGGTACTCACTAAACTAAACCAGGACTCAATCCCGGTCACCCATAACACCTTCACGACTTTTGCTATGTGTACATGCCACTGCTATTTGTATTCACTTCTTTTTGTTTTAAATCTTCAAATTGGTGGTTCTCACTGCCTGGGGCCAATCACACTCCCCAAAGGATATCTGACAATGTATGGAGACATTTTTGACTGTCACAACTTGGAAGGAGGCAGTGCTACTGGCTTCTGGTGGACAGAGGCCAAGGCTGCTTGAAATATCTTACAATACACAGAATGCACCCCACCCCCAAACAAAAGAATTATCTGGCTCAAAATATCCATTAGTGCCATTACTCTAAGTGACTAATTCTCCCTTACATTTATTTTAAAAGGTAATTCTATGTAAGTATCATAAAGGAAAAACCAGGATCACATATCATAAGTAGTGTTCAGAGTCAAAAGAAGAAAGTAATCAGAGAAATATGCAAAACAAAAACAATATTAAATTTTAGTTAGCAGCCTGCTGAAGGCCTTGAGCCTGAATGCTGCTTTAAAAAAAAAAAAAAAAAAAAGACATTCTCTTTATTATGATCAAAAGGACAGAAAGAGAATTGAAAAGGGAGTAGCTTTTCCCTGTGTGATTAATGATGTATCTGTGCACATCCCCAAATCATCTTGGGTACCACAAGCAGAAGGTGATATTGGCAAAGCTAATCTCAGTCCATCTTCTCAGGGCCGAAACACGGGTATTATTGAAGCTGTATACCGATGAGGAAGCCCAAAGAGGCAAAAGCAGTGAGAAGCCAGCATTATTTGCATTATAAATCTCTCAGAAAGCTGATTATGGTGAGATGTTTGGCTTAGAGGTGGAGAAACACCACTCAGAGATTCATAGTGGAGGGAAGTCCCTTCCAACATCTGAGACAAGACTGAGTGATGAAAGCCTTTCCAGATGGCTCTGTGTGTACAAATCAAAGAAACTATGGCCGACTGTTTAGGCAATGTTTTATGAACCATACTCAAAACTATGCTAGTGCCTTGAGAAAAGTATTCTATGGTCACATAAGCTAGCTATAATACCTAGTTGAACAAAGTCTGAAGGTTTTCCTATTGTCAAACTTCTCAGAGCCCTTAATGTGATAATGAGCACGGCAGATAAGAATCCCCCTCCCCCAGGGGAAAGGGGAGCAAGAATTCTAAAGCTCATCAAGCACATACTTTTATGTATTTTTTCTTGTGGAACACTGAGCCACCTGTCCCCCCTGGTATTCCAGGGAGCACAGTTTGAGTAACTTAGTCGTAGTGGAAGAAAGTATTTCCTTTTCGTCAAATGTTAGGAGAGTTTCAAGAGACTGAAGTTGTAAAATCATCCATACTTCATAAAGAAAGAAAAAGCCACACTGATTTTTAAAACACTGGTGTCTGCTAAATAATAGGTGCTCATAATACATTCACTCCAACTTATGAGTCTCTCTTCTCCGAACTCTCAGACCTCTGGAATGATTGGTTCTAGAAATGATTAATGTGTCCAAACAATCACATTCCTTAATTCCACATCTTAGTGGGTGGGGAGGATACTCTTAATTGCAAGTGCTATCTAGAAAACAACTTGCTCAACTCCTATCTGATGCAAGAGACCTTCTGCCAACATATAGCCTTTGGACACTCAGGCAATGGACAGGTGTGGTTTTCCTTGGCTTCCACCTTCACTCTTCATTATGTCATTAACTCTTTTCAGATCCCCCTTCCAGCTTGGTCACATCTTGCTTTGGAAGGTCTTTGCCTGCCCAGGGTGCATTCACCTTTCTTCTGATAAGAGCCAGGGAATTCCGCACTGCTCAATCCCTGAGCTCTGTGGAATTAACTCCACCCCAGGCTCCAGAAAGACACATAAACTGGCCTGGCCAGTCACATCCCACACTGCTGACAATGGTTCAGGATGGGTATGTGCCCCATTCAGGGATGGTAAGAACCGATTTGGTTTTTTTGAAGAGTCTGGTAAGAGGGAATCTCTCTTTTTCCATTGAGATTGCTGGGAAGATAATGCGGAAGCCCTACGAGGTTAGCAGCCAACTTGCCTCCTTGAAGAGAAAGCCACAGAGCCACCAAGAGGAAAGTAGCACTGGGAGGTGGGGAAAGAGATCAACTGTGACTGGTATGATTTGGGCTGTGGATCCAGCTGTGCTGAAAGTCATATTTACCCTTGGCCTTTTCAGATGTGTGGACTAATAAATTTCTGTTGATGATAATTTAAACTGAGATTCTGGTATGCCTGGCTGGCTTGACTGGTGGAGCATATGACTCTTGATCTCGGGGTTGTGAGTTCAAGCCTCACGTTGGGTGTAGAGATTACTTAAATAAACAAACAAACAAAAAAATAAAATAACTGAGATTCTGATTAGTAAAACATGCAATATGCTGGATGCCATGGATGACTGGTATTTTTAACAGTTCTGTTTCTCTCCATCTTAAAAACAACTCCTTGCTTTTCCTACTCACTTCCTTTCCCATTTTCCATTTTTCCTCAGATTTTCCCCTCAATCAGAAACAAATATAAGAAATTTCTGCTAACCGTCCAACATGGTATTTGTTCTTCAAAGACCACTGTCAAACCTCTCCCCATCTCAGAGGACAAGGAGTTCAGCCACAGGTAACTGCTTCCACACACACATATTCAGGTTTTTCTTACAAATAACTAGAAAACAATCTTCATTCTCACTATTATATCAGGGTTCTCAGGCTTTGGACTTGAAGACCTAAACATTTAATAATATGACTTGAGATTCATTAAGAATGATGTTTGGGCAGAGGGTGAGGAAGAACATACCACCCTCTCTGTTCTTGAGCCCATTCCTCTTAAACTCAGGGCTTGGAAAAGCAAAATGTGACCACTCCTGCTGACACTCTGTTTCCAAATGTAAAACTCACCCCCAGGTATTGAAACTCTCAGCCTTCCTTTGACATGCCACGTGAGCCCTTTGCCTGGCTGCAGACATGTCCTCATAGGGTCGATGCATTCCCTTGATCCCCCAAACAGGGACACGGACAAAGGGACAAACACTATACTCGTGCTCAGACTGCGTGACGGAGGCGACCTTCCTGCTCCAGGCCCTGTGTGTGGGACAGGTGCCCTTGGACCATGACCAGCCACATGGCTACTTCTCTTGGCAGGCCTTCCTCAACCCTGCTGGGAGGACATGAGGCAGAGCAGTTGACAGCTCTGTGGCCTTGACTCTTCCTTCCCGCTCCACAGACCAGGCCACAGCCTGGGAAGCTCAACCAAGGCCTGTGCTCTTGCCTATTTCTCCTCCTCGAGCTGCCAGCTTGATCTCATTCCTGCAGAGCACAGACCCCCCCGCCCCCCAGGAAATCCAGACAGCCAACCCTCACAGGACCAGAGCAGCTCTCTCTAGTAGTGAGTACTTCTCCAGCCACACGGCCAGCACTTACTGTCCTGTTGCTACACAGGGATGAGCTCAGCAAGAACCCAGCTAAGTCATCAAGCTGTTGAAGGAAAGGCCTGCCACTTCATCCATCCAGACATTGACATTCTCGTGTGACCTCATGGAGCATGGTCAGAGCTCAACAAGGTACAGCTCACTCCCCCTGCCCCAGCCCTGCCTGCCTGCTCCCTGCATGAGCAGCAGCATGGGAGGCAGAGAAAAATGCAGGGAAAATAGAGAGGCTTTTAGTATATGTATGCATGCATGTGTATACATGCACATGCACATGTGTAAACATAATACTACACATCTAACACACAGGTACACACATATACATGCTACATTTAAAATATGTAATTTCTAAACATAAATGAGAGCTACTTCAGGAAAATTAATGCTTTGGGGATACACACATACACTACGTTTCCATAATGATTAAACAAACGAATATAAATTATGTTTTTTAAATCCAACTGCACTTAAGCATTCTTTTATAATTTTATTACATTTAAAGGATCGCTAATATGGGGCTATAAAATTTCAAAAGCTAGCCTGGCAGTATGCTCTGCAGTAAGTGTTTCTAAAACTCATCCTCTGACCAGAGAAGAATGGATAGGACTTGGAGGGGGCAGGTGATTTAGCCTCAAGTTCAGCTATAGACCAAGGACAAAGAGTAGAATCCCTTGAGAAGATTCCTGTGTTCTGGGGAAGAGAAGCAGCAGAGACTTGGAGGTTGGGCCTTGAATGGACTGGTGACAAAGTGGCACAGCCATGCAAGGCAGTGGAATTGCCATGAAAAATGCAATGTATGTGCCTAGATCCCTTTCTCCAATCCAATCTGAAGCAGGCAGAGGAATTAGCCTTCTGCCTGAGTAGGGAGTAGCAGGCCCTCTATTCTTCTTCTGGGACCCGCTCTCCTCCATCAGCCCAAACTAGGGGCAAGACCCCAGCTGCCACACGTGCCACCTATGACCAGCACTGGGTAGCCCTGTTATGAGTGGAAGGCTGCCATGAGTGAGGCATGAACACAAGAGAAATTACTTCTCATCAGGAAATATTTTTAGTTTCTTGCTCCCGAAATTGGATGGCAGGCCATGTGGAGAAGTTAAGAGTGCTGCATTTAGCAGCAAGATTCCTGTTCTCTGCCAGATGGGACACATGAATGTGACAGGCAATGCCCGCCAAAGTTCTCTTTGGGAAAGGTCATGCACTAGACAAGTACTTCTTAACCCCATGTCCATATCCTAACAACGGGACTAAAATGCATCAGAAGAGAATTCATATACCTTAGAGGGCAAGAATATCTTTTTACTGTCTCCAAAACCTCCCACTTTTCATCCTATCATAATGGATTCCACCAACTCTGCCCTATGGACAGTTCAGCCTGATCCTCCACTCCTGTAATTGTCCATGGAAAAGTCAGAATTCTACTCAGTAAACAAAACACAAGACATAAAACACAAAGAGTTCCATTTTATTGAGCACTGGCTATGTGACAGTGCCTACACCAAATGATCCCAACCTATGAAGTAGGTACTATTTTAGAGCCCTTTTATAAAAAGTCAAGGAATCCAGGGTGGGAAAGGTGAGGTAACATGCCCAAGGGCATCCAGAGGCAAGTAGTAGAGCTCTTGTGTATGTGTTCTACTATTTCCCAGGATACCAACAATTCAGAGCGGGCTCAAGACAAAACAAAATCCAAATACTTTTCTGTAAAATTTATCTGATACACGGGAGTCCAGCTGCTGATAGCATTCTTTCTCCAATACTTTAGGATATGAGTTCTCTGTCAATAGCAGTGGGGAGAAAGCAGAATGGCTGCCAAGGGGGAAGAAAAGCAATGAACTAATCTAATTTATACTGCACACCACCAAGCATTCAATATTAACATATCACAAATTTAGGGAATGGCCCGTGCCCTCCAGGTGTTTACAGTTTAGCTGTATACACAAGTACAAATTAACATACATGAAATGCAATGCTGGGAAAATCATGCTCAAGTATGTGGCACACACTCTACCTGTTTCTGAAGACCCCTGCTTATCAGCAGAGTGAAATGTTGAGGATAGCTTTGAATCAAGGAACGTCCAGGGTTCAAATCCCAGCTGTTCCAACTACTAGCTATGTGATCTTGGGCAAGTTTGTTAACCTCTCTGAGCCTCTGTCTTCTCTACTGAAAATGAGCATCATATCACCTACCCAACATGATTGTCAGAAGACAACTGAATAATATTAGTAAAATATTTAGGCTGGTGTCTAGAGTGTGTCAAGCGCTCATGATAAGTGGTATGACGATCATCATCAAAACTGCCACTAACTCAGAGAACCCCAGCCACCTCAACATGAATCACTTCGTGTTCAGAAAGGACAGAAACAAAGCCACACAGCAAGGCAGTGAATTAGAGACCAAGAAAGAGGTTCTGAGTTCATGAGTCTGATATTTTAATTTGGTTCAATTCTACTACAGCTACAGCTTATCAATGGCACACACTGGATGATCTAAATGCTTTCACATGGGGGCGCCTGGGTGGCTCAGTCGGTTAAGCGTCCGACTTTGGCTCAGTTCATGATCTCACAGTTTGTGAGTTCAAGCCCCGCATCAGGTTCTGTGCTGACAGCTCAGAACCTGGAGTCTGCTTCAGATTCTCTCATACTCTCTCTGCCCCTCCCCCACTTGTTCTCTGTCTCTCTCTGTCTCCCAAAAATAAATAAATGTAAAAAAAAAAATTTTTTTTTTTAATGCTTTCACATGGTGAAAACTGGTCTGGGAGCAGTGATGGCTTGATTTCCACATTCCCCACATTTAGGATTGTTCACCACCCCCCCCCCCCCCGGCAAACTCTTCCCTGCTTTCAGGTGAAAGCCAACTTGCAAAGCAGGCAGTGTGGCCCAGCAAAAAGAGCACAGGATGCCTTCAGGTCCTGTCTGCATTTAAATCCCTGTGGGCTGTATAACCTTGACACAGATAGTTACCCTTTCTGAATCTATAAATCAGAGAGACAAATACCTTCCTTGCAAGGCTCCTGGAAAGACTGAAAGATAATGTAGGCAAGGGGCCTATCTAGATACCTGTCACATAGTAGGTTACGTGTTCAATAATGGAAGCTGCTAGAATTATGCCTCTGCCTAGATCTATATGGCCGCTCTCCTTTTCTGTGCTGAATGACTGATATAAGGCAAGACCTCAAATTCTATATAAGGATATCTCAGGAGCTTCCAGTGCCTACTCCTTTTTGGAGACATCTGTCAAAATCCAGTTCAAAGCCACACCTTGATGAGTCCTAAGTAACTATTCCCAAATGGATCGTAACTGAGCACCTAAAGTCACTGAGGATGGAATCACCTACAGCTTACTTCACAGCATCTGGTTGTGGAAGATGCTTCTTCTCCATGAACTGAAACAACTAACTCAGGGCCCAAGCCCAAGAGCTGTGGAAATGTGGTCACTCATGCTAAGTGACAAATCCACACAACCCTCACAACTCAACAGTGACCTAGTTGATGAGGGCTCTGAGGACCTAGAGAAAATGAGCCCCTGCAGGGCAATGCAGGGACTTAGAATAATAAACCCTATCACCTGCAAGGTGCTCCAGGAGATAAAAGTAGAGGTGAATCACCCCCTGGCGAGTGAAAGAGGAGGACAATCTGCTCAAAACTCACTCAGCCTATCAGGAATGTCCCAATAAATTGTGATCCACGCCGAAGATATTCTGTTTGTAGAGAGTCTTCAGTAATGTTAATGACACTCTAATGAGAAGGAGAGATCCACTCACTAATCCCCACGGGGGGCTGATATTGACTGGCCTAAGGGTGCTGAGTGTTTGGAAGATTTAATAAGTTATCTGTAGCAAGAAGAGTGCACATACATAAGAAGAGAAGCAGTGAAGGCTAACTTCATTAACATCATTTTGTGTAAGGCAAATTCATGCTCCAAACCTTTACCTATGTGTGCCAGCCACAACCTTGTATGTGTCAGAGAAACACTGGGCAAGATTTATCTTTTTGTTGCATCCTATTTCTTCCTTCCTAAAAGTCTAAAGAACCTAAGAATGATATTGTCTAATCAAAGCCAAAGAAACCATTCTAGTAGAAGAGTAACTACAGTATCTGAAAACACAGCAATATTATCTGTTATCTGAATAAAGGAAGCTGAAAAGAGAAAAAGACTTTGCTGACAAGAAGACTGATACAAGAACCAGGTGTACTCAGGGTTATTCCCCAGAGTCTTCACTGTCCTTGGCACAAAGAGTTCAATAAATGCTACAAAAGAATGAATGATACAATCCAGAAAAACAGATACTGCCAGATGAATGAACTTCAGTGATCAAACACCAAACACCCACCCACCCACCCACCCACACACACACACACACACACACACACACACACACACACACACGACCTGCTGAGATCAGAAACTATTTTGTTCAACAAGTGAAAGTAAAATAATCGCAACAGATTCCTAAATTAAGATTCCAAACATTGAATCGCTTTAATAAAGAGACAATTTATATAACTTACAACTCTGGAACATTTACGACTACCCATGAATATCCTTGAGGCTCCTGATAAGAACATGAAGGTCAGCTGCCAACTTTCGGGAACTCATAGTTTCAAACACCCTAGGGAGGGTTAGAGAACACAAGGATCGCCTTGAATCCTTGTTACCAATGGGTTAATATTAGAAACAGTATTGACTGGTTTCCTACTGGTTGCTAAGCAACATTGTTTCCTTCCCCCAATGGTCTGAGAGAGAGGATAAAAAAAAGGGCAGAAAATGAGAAATGTTGGGAAAATAGAAAGTGAAATTCAATGGATCATAAGGTGCAATTTGTAGGAAGAGTAAAAGAGCAAATAATTCTTACCGGATGTACTAAGACATCAGGTGCTTTATGACATCACAAGAGTAACACATTGAGCCTCCAGCTCAAAGACAGAGAGGAGAGTAGAAGATGAATGTCCCCCATCCCAGCACTGTGCTATTCATGTTCAGTTCACGCTTAACCGGAAACACACAGCGTCCATGGGTGACACCAAGCTGACCTGTGTGACAGACCATTATAGCCCACACAAACAAACAAATCTATCAAATCCAAAAAGCTCAACCAAACTCTACCCATTGAAACTCATTGTCCCATTCCTTAAGGGGGCCTTTTGTTCCCTTCACATCTGAAAGGCCTCTAGTAAGTGATACAGATACTCAACAGTATTGACTGAATGCTCACCATGTGCCAAGCACCAGGCTAGGACTTGGGAGGTCTGGGTTCTGGGGGTGGGTAGTGATAGAGCCCTTGCCCTTGACTGATAACTCAACAGCATATTTGGTCTTCCTTGTTCACCATCTCGGTGTTCCATTTTTGTCAGGACTCTATGATAGAGTAATAGAAAAGTCACACAGAATGACTTAGGGGTTGTTAGACCAAGCCCCCCTTGGTCAACTGCAGGACAAGCCTATGAGACTGCTAAACTTCTTCCTGCCTAAGATTTCTAGGCCTATTCCAAAATGAATTACTCAGAGAAGTAGCATATTCATCCATTAATGTCCATTTTCACAAATCCGTTCATTAGACTAGATGCTGTTATCTGTGTCCTGCAGGAACATGGACCCTGGACAGGTCAGTTTTGACAGTACATAAAGGCTTAGGAAATAGAATGTGCACAAGCTGGTAACTAGAGCATGGAAGGGAAATGGGAAGGAAGAGGAATCAGAGGGTCCTGGAGGCAAGGTAGGAATAAAGGAGTTCCAGACAACTGCAAGAGAGAGGCCCCAAAGAGAGATGGAGCAAAGATTTTTTTTTTTTTTTTTATTAGCAGGGACTTTGAAGCTGGTCCCATGATGACACGGAATGTTCAGCAATTTCCTGAACATGTCCCACACTAAGTTTCTCCATCTATAGAACAGAAAGAACACTTAGCTTGTAGTGTTGGGGGAATCCAAAGTGCTACCTTTAAAGCAAACCCCATGGTACCCAGTACACAGTAAATGCTCAATAAACTCTAGTCAATGTTATTATCATATATGGAACCACTTTAAACTATAAAACACTAGTTTTAACTGTTAATACAACTATTATTTATAGCTCTGCCTAGGATTGGTCCTGGTCAACCACCAAACTCATACTTCTAAGCCAGTGTTTCCCTACTTTTAGGCAGGTATGCGGCACCCTCATAACTGCTCCTCCATCCAAGGGCTGTCTTTTGTAATTAATAATAATACTAGTAAAAACAACAATAATCATAACAACAGCAGCAGCAGCAACAATAACAATGATAAATGTTTACAGAGAATTTACCACATGCCTGGCACTATTCTAAGAGCTTTTAAGTACTAATTTCTTTGATTTTTTAAGGCAACTTTAGCAAGTAGGTACTAGTATTAATGCCATTTCACAGACAAGTAAACTGTGGCACGGAAAGGTAAAGGTCATTTGGCCAATAAGCGGCAGAGCACAAATTGCAATTCAGATAGTCTGGCCCCCGTGTCCACACTTAACCACCATGCATTCTCCCCGCTCATTCTCGCTAGGCCTGCATTTACTTAATTTTGTAAAACCTTGAGTCACTTCAATTTTAAAGTATCTTATACTACTCTATGATACCTATGAAATCCTGGGTTTTATATTCTAGTTATAATTTAGCTGATATAAAAATAATTACAAGATTAGTTTATAATTTCCACTTACTATCTAAAATCATCAATGAAACAGACTTTAGACAAATATTGCTGGGGGCACCTCAATGGCAGTCAGTTAAGCGTCTGACTCTTGGTTTCGGCTCAGGTTATGATCTCAGGGTTTGTGAGTTCTAGTCCCACACCAGGCGGAGCCTACTTGGGATTCTCTTCTCTCCCTCTCTGTCGCTCTCCCACTCACTCTCTGTCTCTCTCTCAAAAGTAAACTTAAAAAAAAAATACTGCTCTATGTACCTGGGAATTCCTTCTAACACAACAACCTTAATTCCTTCTAAGCCACAACAACCATGGACCAATAATAACAATTCATCTGCCCTTGCTATTTCAACACCCTTTCCATACCCCCTTCTATATAACAGAGCCACTTTTTATCTGGCATAGGGCCGCCAAAATGAGAGAGTCTATTTTCTTTTCAGCTACCTGTGACTCTGCGATTAAGTTCTGGCCAATGCGATGTAAGGGGATGTGTCAGGTGGGACATATGGAAGTTTCCTTAAAAGAAAACGATCTCATTCTTTGTCCCTCCCCCCTTCCGGCTTCTTGGAATGAGACATGATGGCAAGAGTACAAGCCATATCTGGAATCATAAGAAAATAGGCTAAGAATGATAGAGCTCAAGGGGAAGACACCAGGGCTCCTCATGACATCATGAAACTAGCACATCAACCCTTTACTACCTACCCCCACGTTTCTTCCATGTGAGAAAGAAAGCTCCATAATGTTAAGCTACATAAGGTGAGTCTTTCTCTTACATTCTCATTCTAATGAATACAGCATCAATCTCTTACTCTAGCAGTTCACCTACCACCTCAACCAAGGTACAACCAGAAAAACTCTACCCAGAGCATCTGTCCCCTAAGTATTCAGGAACCAAACAGGGCCTGAAACAATAGGTAGTGCCATTTATGTGTTCATTTACGAACCACTGCTCCAAATGTTTTATATACAATATTCTATTTCAATCTCCCAACAAACCTACATGATGGGGACTATTATAACCTCACTTACACAAATGAAGACACTGAGGCACAGAAAAGGACTAAGTACCATGCCTGAAGTCACGCAATTAATACGCGGTAGAGCCAGAACTCAGATGCAACAGTGTGACTCCAAAGGATAAGTTCTCAACCCTGCTGCTCTCTCATGGGACCAAAGGGACATCAGACACTGGACTCTCAGAGGAGCTGGCTTCTTAGTGGCTCAAACAGCTTCCCCATCACAGACCCTTAGCCAACTGCCCTCAAGGCCAAAATGACTTTGGCCTCTCCAGAAATCATCAGAAGGCCCCAATAGCCCTTCTTGTCATCATACTAACACCATATCTTAAGTAAAACCAAATACAAATCTGATGCCTAAGCATAAATGTCTGCCTTATTTTGTAGGTCAAAGCAACATTCAAAAATATATTCAAAAGGAATACCCAGAAAATCTCTGTCTCAATCCCCCTCACGAATTCCATTCAGCTACTTAGATGCCCTGGACAGAGTAGGGCATGCACCAGCCCCCCTCCCCGACGGCCATCATGGGGTTAATTTGTATTTTCAAGGCCTGGCACATGTTCAGTCAAAAACCTGGCCGAGTGCCTGTTGTTTACTGAAGCTGGGGAAGAAGCATCTGCAACATTACGAAAAGCATATTGTAAAAGGCAACACATGCAAATTAAACCTCTTGAGCTATGAGTAAATTGCTGGGAAAATTTATAACTCATTTAATAAAACTTGAAGTAAATACATAGCCTGGCTCCCAGGGAAAACAAAATATTTCCCACAATCCTCTCGTCTTAAAAAAAAAAAAAAAAAAAAGGACCATTGAGCCAGACGGCTCTATCAAGTATAAAGTATAAATAGCAGCTTCCGTGGTAAGCAAAACCCACTTGGCATTGTGGGGTATTTATTACCCACATGGGTGGTGCCACAGCCTCTGCTCTGATGTATTTGATGATGTCCAGGCTCAGAACATTTCTACAATAATCCAGGATTATTGGCTCTAGTGGGCATCTTCTATTTATCAATTCATTCCACAAGTATTTATGATCTACCTGAGATCCACTGTGATGTGGTGACTGAGAACAAAGGCTCGGAAGCCCGGCTGCCTGCTTTTGAATCCAGCCTCTGCCACTTACTCATTGTGTGACTTTGTGCTGTGGTGTAAACTCTCTGTGTCTCAGTCTCCTCACCTGTAAAATACGAATTATATGAATATCCACACCCTGAGGTCACTGTGAAAACTGATTAGGTGAATACATGTAAAGTGCTTAGAACAATGACTGGCAAATAGTAATCCCTTATTAAATATCAACTACTTATTATTTATTAGCTGGCATTATGGGCCAAGCAGTCTGGGAGGTGGAGAGAATCCAGGATCAAACAAGGTAGATGATGGCCTCTCTCATGGAGCTTATATTCTACTGGGGGAAAATAGATATTACACATGTAGACAAATGAATAAAAAGATAGTAATGGTGCTCTGACGAAAACAAGACAGAGTAAGGGAATAGAATGCAAGCTCCAGTTAGGAATGAGGACTATTTCAGTTATACTTATCAAAGAAAGTCTCTGTGAGGAGGTGACATTGGAGCTGAGACCTGAATGATAAGAAGGAACTCACGAAACCAAGAATGTTCTAATGTTCTACACAAAACTAATAACTTGTTAAGGATTCCAAGACAAAAAAAAAAAAGTTTGCTGTCCTTGAGTGACAGTCCAAGGTCAGCAGGGGGCTAGTGTGTCCAGAATGGGAAAAGGCCCACAAAACAGGGTGGGCAAGGTTGACAGGATCAGATCACACCAAGCCTCAGAGGCCATGGAAGGACTCTGGATTTTATACCAAGGGCAAATGGTTTTTGGAGGGACTGAATAGAAGAGTGGCATGACCTAACTCGCAATTTAAAAGCCTGCTCTAGCTGCCATATGGCAAATGAATTGCAGGGAGGCAAGAAGGGAAGGGACAGAGCAGAAAGGAAGCTACTGTGGTTTTTCCAGCAAGATGTGATGGTGGCTTGATCCAGGGTGGTGGTAGTGGAGACTCAGGAAATATTTTAGGAGTAGAGCTGACAGGACTTTGATGGATGGATGTGGGCTGACAGAAAGAAAGAAATAAAAAATGACTCCCAGTTTGGGGATGTCTGGTTTATTCATTAGCTTGTGATGAATATTGTAGGATACTAAGCAGACATGGCTTCTATTTCTAAGAGCACTTTAAAGATAGTTGGTCAGAGAAGCCTAATATCCATGAAATTGAACAAAGAGAAAAATGTGATAGAAGTGCTTAAGTGCATGGTTTAGAGTCCAAGCTTCAAAGAAAAGGAAAGCACAGGCATTTTCATGGAAGGTCACAAAAATAGGGCACCCCATCTGGCCTTGAAGAATGCAGTCATTGGCATTCCATGAAGAGAGAGTCACGTGAGCATACATGTTGGGGATCAAAGTCCAACATGGTCCATTCCCAAGATGACAAATCAGTCAACATTCCAAAGATGACAAATCAGTCAACATAAATGGTAGCTTCCATCCAGTTAACTACCAATTCACTGAAAAATCTCTTAGAAGCCTGGTTCTGAAGGGACAGTGACAGAGAGGTAGTGACCTCACTGTTATTTGCTCACTCCTGTTTCAATCTTTCAGGAAAGGATTATGAAGTCCCACTGACAATGTAGACATATTCAGGCAAGTGGGGCAGTGGCTTAAAGCCAGGGCTTTCAGACAAACAAGTCCCAGATTGAACACTCATTGGCCAAAATGACCCTGGACAAGTTCCGTAACATCATCTTGGTCTCAATGTCCATGTAAATAGATTAATAATGGTATCTACCATATAGAATTAAGGAAAATAACATTCCTATGGGACTTAGCACAATGCCTAACAAGATATGAAAGTTCTCAGTAATTTTTATTTAAAGAAATGATGGTTCCTTCCTTACCATCCTGTAGATCTTATATTATAGCTTGTATATACCTGATGGCTATTGCCCATTTAAGCATCTTTTTTCCTCACTGGTTTGTAAAGTATACAAGGGAACTGTTTGGGGGTGGCTTGTCTTTACTACCCATGGCTAACATGGTGCCTAGCATTAACAATAATAATACTGTAGTTATTATTATTTATGGCAGACAGTATTTACTGAACCCACACTATATTCAAAGCATGGCACCAAGCACTTTTCAGGTGTTAAATCATAGGAAGGGAATAGGATGGTGGTAGGAGCATGTAATAGTTCGTTTGGAATCTCTGCCCCATTGTTTACCAACTGTCTGACCTTTATCAAATGACTTAAGCTCTCCATAATTCAGTGTCTTCATCTACAACATGGGCAAAAAGCAGTACTAACCTCACTACGTTGCTGTGAAGATTAAATAAATTAATAAACATGAAGCTCTTCGAACAGGCCTGGCTCTTAGCAGAGGTCATAAAACTGTTAACTATAGTCATAATTATCAATCACAACAATCCTATGAGTCATGTACTGCTGTCACCCCCATTTTACAGACAAAGAAACAAAGGCATAGAGAAGTTAATCAACCTCCCCATGGGAACACATTTACTAAGAGGCAGAGACAGGATTTACACTCAAGCAATCTATCTGTAGAATCGAGACATCTAACACCTAAGGTTTGGAGGAATAAATGAGCATCACACTTCATTGTGTGGCTCATCACCTGAAAGCTCTGGGCTTGAACACGAATGCAATATGGGCAGGAGCATGTTGGGCAAGGTGTGTTATCAGCCTCCCCTCCACAGCAGTCCCAGGGAACAGTTCAGTGGGATACAGAACATGCTCATGAATGAGGAAGATGCTGTGTCTTCAAGAGAAATTAATAGAAGACATAAGAAGAAAACTGGGAGCAATGGTATATCACAGATAAAAGAAGATGCAAAACTGATGACCCTAACAATGAAAAGTTTGTTGTCCATAATCCTGACAACATCTACAAGGCAACCACTGAGACTGCCCAAACCACATGCCAAGCCCTGGCAGAACAGCTCAGAATCAGTAGGTAAATTAAGGCTCTACCATATAACCTAAATCAAACACACATTACTACATATTTTGGAGTCTCCTTTGTAGATACTCTAAAT
Organism: Felis catus; assembly: GCF_018350175.1. NCBI lineage: Eukaryota > Metazoa > Chordata > Mammalia > Carnivora > Felidae > Felis > Felis catus. Next base: position 36,263,608 of record NC_058378.1, on the reverse strand, counting down.
CCAGGTTGATTTCATCTAAAGAACCCTTCCTTCCAGATGCAGGTGGCCTTTCTATCCCACCCCTTGGGGCAGCTTTGACAACCCCAGACTCATGGTGCTGTGATTGCTTATCTTCTTAATCCAGGTGCCTTCATGCTTCAGAAGACAAGGGCACAGGCCTCACTTGTCTTGCAGGTCATTATAATTGTCGTGTTTCCTTTCACCATGGAAAACAGACAGTTGTGGCATATGAGAACTGCATATGGCTTAAGGCACTGGGGCAACAGTGTCACACAGACCTGAACATGAATCCCAGCTCTATCACTCATTTGTTGCGTGGCCTTCAGCAAGTTACCCAAGTTATTTAATGGAGCTGAGCCTCAGATGCCTCATCACTACAATGGGATGACAAATAGTACCTACCACAGGGCTGCTGGAAAATGAATGGGATAATGGATGTAAAACACGGTGCCTGGAATAGAAGCACTCATAAAAGTTAGGAGCCAATGCTATGGTTGTTGTGGAAGAGTTTTCTTCCTGAAAGGAATTACTGCCAATGTAGTACTAATTTCCCCAGTGTGGGGAGGGATGAACAGGTATAGCATACAGGATTTTTAGGGCAATGAAAATATCCTATATAATACTATAATGATGGATACAGGTCACGATACATGTGTCCAAACCCATAGAAGGTACAATACCAAGAGTGAATCCTAATGTAAACTATGGACTTTGGGTAGTTACGATACGTCAGCATAGGTTCATCAGTTGTAACAAATATACCACTCCGCTTTAGGATGTTGATGATGTCAGGGCAGGGGATATATGCGAAATCTCTGTCCCTTCCTCTTTATTTTGTTGTGAACCTGCAAGTGTTTGAATGAATGAATGAATGAATGAATGAATGAATGAATGAAATTTCCCCAGGGTAACACAGGTCAGAGAAACTCAGCACTCTCACTCAACTGGAATATCTGGAAAATATGCTCAAGGGAGTCCCAGCCCCACCCGTTGCATACTGCAGATGGCAGCAGTGGAGATTCAGGGATCCTGGCACAGGGGAACTTTTTAAACTCCTGACAATTCTTCTAAGAATAAAGGCAAGGATGGCTGCTTCTGACACACTGCTCCAGGCCTCTCTCCAATCTCTCCTGGATTTGGACATCACTCAGGCCCATCAGAATCCTGGGACTGTCGTCTGCTGACTGACAACAGAAAGAGAAATTTAGAGGTGTGAGTGAAATGACAGAGCTGTCACGGCTGCCTCTGAAACGACTCTTTTCTTAAAGAAAGGAAAGATAACAGGGGAGAAAAAAAACCCTCAGACAGCTGCGATACCCTGTCACAGTTGCTGGGAGGTTTTTTCAAAAAAGCTTCAGATGAATTTTAAAAACGAGAAGGGCAAAATACTTATCCAAATTTTAATCTCAGTTCTTACAGGACTAGGATAGAATTTGGGGACAAGTCCCCTCCTTTGCACCCAGTATAAGAAAATATTGGCTAAACATTTTTATTTGGGGAATGGCAGCATTTTTTTCTCAACCGTTTAAAAAAAATGTGTTAAACTGGGGGAAAAAAACCAAACAAACTCCAAACCCAAGAGTCCATAATCACCTTCCTTTGACATCAGTTCATGACCAGATCCTAATTCTTAGGTGGACTTCAGTCAACTAATACATATTCGTCACAGAGCTCTCCAGCCCTGACTCCAGTAATCCAACACATCAAAGTCACATGTCTGACAAACATCCAGAAAACAGCCCGGGTGATATGCCCAAGTCCCAGATCTCACTTCCCCTTCCTTGTCATCCAATATTTCCACCACTGTTAGTTTAAAATGTCTTGTTTCTTTCTTTGACAGCCAAAACATGAAAAACTGACCATTTGGGAGGGTTCTCTTACAAACAAACCACTCTAGACTGAAACACATAGGCTGACTCTCTACCCAGCATCCCTTTTAGCAACAGAGAAGTCATTGGCCAAGGAGATCATGTTTCAAAGGCTCCCATTTTTCTCAGTTTTCTGAGAGCCCTAACTTTATAATAACCATGAGAAGAAACAGATTCCCAGTCTCACCCACAGGTCAAGCACAGCCCAGAAAGGAATGCCTTTATTAAGATAATGCCTTGGAAAAACCAATAATTCTAATAGCAACTAAAAGAACAGGTCATAATAGATGGAAGGAAATTGCAGTTTGAGTATTTTTCCAAGAGTCCAGGAGGGCTGAGCAGAAAAGAATAAGAAACCCCATCCTTGCTTGTAAAACACTCCAGGAGAACCACAAACCTACCCTGAACTGCTGATTGATGTAACACTTGGATTAGAAATACACCGCATGAAATACAATTTCCAGAGAGGAAAAGGAAGTCCTTGATGAGCCTGGTGAAAAAGTGATGAAAGCTTCACTCAAGCCTTCCACTTTAGTATCAGATTGTGGGAAACTTTCATTGAAACAACCCAACTGAGTCCATTAGCCATCCATCCACAAGCACTACATAAACCCTTAACACCTCAGCTAGGAGAATGCCCCATAATCACCCTGCTTTCCTGCCAGGAGGAGAGGGAAAGGAAAGCAGCAGTGGGGAGGCTGACTAAAGCCACCCCAAGACGCCATTCTTCTTTGATGGGGAGAGAAAGGGAGGAAGAAAATATCCAAAGAAAAGAGGAGACTGTCACTTTCTTCTCTTCACCAGCATCATCACAGTATTGACTCTGGGGCCAGTGAGAAACCATCCACTGTGAAAAAGAGAAATGAAGATATTCTTTTACCAAGCATAAAATGACTGGGTCCTGGTTTTGACTTTTATGATCTGTGTGATTTTAGGCACATTGCTCACCCCCTCGGGGCCTCAGGTCTAGACCCAGGACAGTAACTACAGCCTTTCCTATCTTTAAGGGTTATTCAGAATTTTCAATAAAACAATGTCAATGAAAATGCTTTTAAAATTTTAAAACCGTGAACAAATAAAGCATCATTACTATTTTAGATACTACACAAGCTGTGACTCAAGTGTTTCTTGTGCTCGTCAGCCTGCCAAGAGCTGTGATTAGGACTGACAGGAATAAGAAGACGTAGGTATAAGGGACATGGTTTTCTATGCCCATCTCCCTGTTCATCTCTAACTCCTTCCTAATCTCTTCATCAAGTTCCCTAGCTTTGTCCTGACTTGTCCCCAGGGGTGCCCAACAGAAGAAGAGAAGAGCTCAGGGACTAGAATAAAACCCCATAAGCTGTACATGCTACAAAGTACCATGATGCCTACTGGACCCCAAGAATGAAAAGCCCAGGCTACAGAGAGGAGAATATGGAAGTGGTTTTCAAAAATTTTGGAGTACTAGCACTTCTTTTCCCAAAACAAATCTTTTGTTGAAGTCTAGTGATAAGCAGATCAAGGTGGAAGAGCTGGGCCTGAAGTGGAGGTGAAGGCTCACAGCCCACATCCCAGATTTCCCTCATCTGTGAGGTAGACAAAAGAAAAGTCTGGAAAGCCATGAATATTTCATCTCTTCCTTGCATAGGTGGGGAGACTGGAGCCTACACAAGAGAAGAAACTGGGCAAGGTCCCAAAGCTAGTTCTTGGTCAGGCCAGATCTCATGTAATCAAGCCCATGCCTTTTCCACAGACCAC